>NC_140591.1:526923135-528123135 GCF_964204655.1 Triturus cristatus
GAGGGTCAAGACTGATTTGCATATGGCCGGGTCTAAACTGGGGAGGTATGGTGAGCAAAAGAATGATGGATTTAACCCAGATCTCTTAACTGGGGGTGAATGTATGATTCATTCAGCATTCCATCCATCATTTGTTTGCGTAGCCCTTTTCTCCCTAAGTGGGATGGGAATGCCCAGACGTGGGTCCATTGCTCACTGTGCCATCTGATTCAAGCTAGCCTGACTGATATGGGGTAATACCTCAAAACGGGTCTAGGATGCTTGATTCCGGTCCAGGGAGGACCTGGCTTGGCAGTTCGGTCTGCACTGTTCTCATGTGGCACAGGGTCAAGACTGATTTGCATATGACTGGGTCTAAACTGGGGTGGCATGGTGAGCAAAAGAATGATGGATTTAACCCAGATCTCTTGACTGGGGGTGAATGTATGATTCATTCAGCATTCTGTCCATCATTTGTTTGTGTAGCACTGGTTACTGACAAGGGTGTGGACAGTCAGTCCTTTGGCCCCCATGTTATTTGCAGTGCAACAGGTGTACACAGAGACCAGCTCTGAGCTGATAACTTTTCACCCAATTCATTGCTTCTCATGGCTGGGGAAAAAGGAAAGACTTTGAGGGTGAGCTGGGTGAAGGGCTTTCTGCTCACACCCTGGGAAAGGACTTTGCTGAAATCTATACAGTCCCTGCATATGGAGCTGACTTCTAAGACTGACAATATTAAGAAAGCAGTTTTAGCATTGGAGATCAATTCTAAGTAATGTTTTGGGGCTGACTATAGGTGTGAAAAGTGTATTGCTGAGTCTGGAGCCACAGGCAAGATTGTTGGAACAGCATTGAGTAGAGGTGTTAATAGCTCTTGAAAACTCGGATGAATTTAACTGTTGCAAATTAGGAAGTTTCTTAAAAATGATCTCACTAAAGGTTTTGGATAATCTGAAGACGGGTTTACTACTCAGAGAGCTGGAGCTTGTGTCATTGATCTTAGCAAGTGAACATTCAACAAGCTTGGTAAATGGTGTTGCATGTGAGTAGAAAAGACACCAGTGAGGGGTATGCGCTAGTTCAACAGATAGAAGAATTACCATCAAGACAGCGAGACCTATTAGGTCGGGAGATAGTTTTGTTGAGGTGGTTTTAAGTCATACGAGCCTTGAGATAGAATATTGCAGAGTGCAATAAAACAACACAATGATCCTTGTTGAGGATAGACTGTTGTTGTTCCTGGATCTCAGTACTATTACCCTGGAAAGAATAAGTATGCTTCTGGAGCTTAAGAAAGGTTTGAGGAACATCCATATTTCTTCATCGTTTGCCTACCCTATGAAACTCAGTATAGGCCCGAGGGTAAAAGGTTTTATTTCAAACAGATAGTGCTCTCTAAATTATTTATGTCTGTGCATGGGAAGGATTTCTCTGGCACAGGCACCTCTTGGTGAAATGGAGACATGTAGGTGGATGGGCGAGGTTTTTGGAAAGTTCCTGAAACCCATTAGTTGGTCCCCTCAGGAGGGGTGATGAGAAGAATAACAAAGCTGGATTTGTTTGTAATGACTCCTGGATGAGGCTTCTCAATGTCTTTTGCCTCTTTTTTGTTGCTTCTTCCTCTGATTTAGAGCTATAAAGAGTTGTGGTGTTCCTTTCACTAGTGGGTAATGTTTTCAAGAATTGCTGTTAACCTTTCCTGGAAGACCTGTGCTCTACTTTAGCATGGTGTTTGCAATAAAAACAATTTAATCTAACAACATTTGCTAAACGGGTGTTGTTAGTTTTAGTTTTGAAGTGAAATTCTTTAAACAATATTAGCATGTAACATATGCCAATTAACACCCATATGCTGTATTCTGAAGCACACATAGAGAGAGGAAAAAACCAATAGCATAGCACTTCATGTGCCTTAGGAAATCTGTCGCTTCTGATAACCTATGCCATATCACAAATCATTCTCATCGACTATAGTGTCAGGAGAAATAACATTATCATGTACTCTATGACAAGACATTCATGACCATCAGGATTATCATGTCAAACAACGCTAATGACAATTAATTTGCCAATGGCTCGTCTACCAGAGTAAAGTGCAGTCAGAGGACACAACTTTTTAATAGATCACCATATAATAATTTTTAGTTAAAATGAAGGAACATTTAATATATAAATGTGTGCCTAAATAAATATGGACCATAATCATGGCCAGGGGCAAAAGTCATCAATGTTATGATTAAGCAGTGCTGGAAATTTAAACAAGCACTGACTAACCCAATATTGTCTGTTTTGTGGTGGATACACAAGGAGCTGGCTCTCTGTGGCAATTGGGTGCAATGCAAAGAGGTGCATCCAATGCACACCACTGGGAGCATTGCAACCTTTAGCGTTGCTCCAAAACCTCTTTAGCATGCCCTAAGCATAGTGCACAGGGTCTATGCATGATGCCAGTACCCACCAGAGGCTGCCTACAATGCACAGAGACATCCTGTGATTCTGGGCAAATCACTTAATCTCCCCGTGCCTAACAAAAATGAATGCGTGACCTCATATAACGTGACTGGTGTTATGTAAAGCGCTGTGAAACCCGATTCGGGTCAAGTTCACGCTATATACTCTGCTAAAAAGAACAGAAAAAAAACAATGGAAGATGCAGCAAAGAGCACGCCTTCAGTTACACCCTTCCATGATGCGGGATACACAGCCGCCATCCGTACACAGAACCTCAAACATTTCAGAATATGGCTGATGCATGCTATAGTACTGTCTCTCTGTGGTATACACTGCATGCATGTTACAGCACGGATTGACTGCACATGGGCATCTTTGTAATACACAACCATTGCATGATGCAGCACGTGAAGCCTCCGGCAGAACAGAGGCCGAGCATGATTCACTACACAAAGTCCCTAGATGTAACATAGAGCCCACTCATCGTGCAGCACCGAACCCCCGTGCAGAGGGCAAAGAGCCCTCCCGAAGCCACCCCGCACTTAGGCCGTGCTATGCACAATCATCAACACAGCCTCACACGGCCCTTCTGCAGTAGAGCCCAGATATGAGGCACCACCTGACTTTAACAATGTCTCAGGGTCTCCAAGCAATGGAAGACGCACATTGTGTGATAAAAAATAATACTACTACTACTATCAATAATAATATTAATAATAATAATAGAGGCAATTTATACCACGCTCACCACAACCTAAATCATCTCATACCAACTTAAATATTCGTTATTACTAACTCGGCTGAGTAATAATCGTGTTTTTAGATTTAAGGCAATTATTCGTGTACTCTGCGATATATACAGGGGCCTCCAAACTACAAAATGCTGCGTTTTTTTGTTCTGGGCACAGATTATTATGGTATATTTTTGGTATATGGGCCTCATGCAGGAACTAAAGGATGTAGCGGTCTTGAGGGATCTATGCAAGAATGGAATACCCCATCCTTGGAGGAGAGCAAGAGGAGGCTAGATGTCTACTGAGGTTTCTCTCTGGGTAGATGAGCTAAAGCAGAACTACATCCTCAAGGACCTTGAACCCCTAGTTTTCTAGCCGTGGGATTGTTTCGGAGATGCAAGCCCAACCCAGGCCAACCAATAAAATCTACACCGGAAGATGTCACTGGAGAGATGTTATGAGTTTTACGAAGGCATATTTTACATTTCTGCAATGCTCAAGTGGCTATTTTCAAGAGCCTGCCACAATTTGCTCTACATTGTCCATGCAGAAAGACGGGTCCTTGAATATTCGGTCAAACGTTCAAGCACCGCATGCAGTGCCATGGACACATTGACAACTCTGCTTTTTTAACAATCTTTTGGAGAAAGAATCAGCGTTTTTTTCCCAGAGTTAATGCATTTTCCCGCCTTTTTAACCTTTTGCCTTGAAGTAACATTCATTAGAAACTCCATCGAATATCATTCTTCCCTGTGCTCTCTTACCTGCAGCCACAATTCGAAATGACAGCAACCCTACCATCAGTAGGGAGAATCCACATCTCAAAAAAAGTATTATTTTCGAAGAAAGTACTAGAAAAAGTTGTTAGAGAGAGTAAACATTTCTGTACCTTTCCTGCCCAAATAGCTTTTCCAGTTGCAGAGAGTGGCTACTAATTGCGTGCTTTACAGCTTTGATGAACGAAAATACATCTTTTGCTTAGAAACCAACAGAGTAACCGGAAGCGAATGGAAACCACTGAGATCGTGCAGCCATGTAGGTTCTGTGTTATGGCACTCCTAACCTAGCCTAACTGTTTCTGGTTCCTGCTTCCTTCCTCTTTCTCTTCCTCTTGGCCAGGCCCGATTCACACCCCAAAAGCCCCTACTATTTGTAAATAGTTTCACATTTCCATTTATGTCACAATTAATTAATTACTACAACTATTATTTCTGTCAATGGCACGTAATTATTGCCACACACGTAATAATAGGATTCTGAAGAAAGTGCTTCCAAAAATTCTAGGCCTCATTTATGAGTGTTTGCCGTAGGGCAGCGCCGCAGGCCTTCCTGCAGCGCTGCTCTACGGCAAAAGAAAAGGGCAGGAATGTGGCTACAGCGCATTCCTGTCCTTTTCCTCTGTGCCAACGCAGGCACCTTTGCACCATGGTGCAAGGGTGCTGACATTGCGGGGAAGATTATTTTTGTGCAGGAAGGGAAACCTTCCTTCACAAAAGCAATCACAAGAGGCTTTTTCCTCTTTCTATGTGTGCTTAGAAAGAGGAAAAACAAGGAGAAATAAAGATATTTATCCTTGTTGTGGCTCCCTTACACTTCCCCTGGGGAGGCGTACGTTTTTAGTGCTGCCTCAGGGTTACAATTTCTTTTAAATCTGGGGCCGTGTCCAAAAACAAGGATGTTGCTGGGAACGCCCATTTGATACAGAAATCTGCGTTAAAGGGAATTATATTTACAAGGCAGCATTAAGTCAACAAAAAGTGACTTAGTGCTGCCTGGTAAATATGGAACAGGCTCCTGCACCACCGGAGCATCACAAAAAGTGAAGCACTGGTGGCGCAAGGTGCTTATAATAAGTTCCTCTGTGTGTAGTAGTGTGCTCTGAGACAGTGCAAAAATGTATTAGCAAGCTGGATGAAAGTAACCAAGCTGTTTGTTGTGTTGCATTCCTTGTAAGTTTGTGCTTCTTTGCTTGTTTGTAGTAAGACTGCACTGTATTCAAAGACCTCTTTGTGGTCAATATTTCCCTATCCATTGGTTCTACTCACAAAGGTAAAGCTAAGAATTGGAAATGTCTACATAAGCAGATTTAAACCTGGGTCTGGGCATAACTCTCCACCAGCAGATTTGAGCAAAGATTTATGTAGCAACAGGAGTGCCTGTCCACACCCCCTCCAGTAGTGGATGCAGAGAAGTACAACTCAAAATACATATTTTAGGCATAAATCCACTAATTCTAGTTCTATATAGAACATGCGGACATCTCCAATTTCGCTTAGTAGAACTACAAATAGAAAAGAATAGGGAAACAGGCATCGCCTGAGAAAAATGATGCACACCTGTCAAACATTGCTACTGGTTGCATAGAAATAGAATCCAAACCCGGGGCCATGGCCGGCTCTATGTGGGTGCGATTGGAGCCACGGCACCTGAATGCCATGTTCCTTGTCCCAGCAATTTTCAAGCATCAATAAACATGTCAGGATAACTCCGTGATCAATGTTCCTCCTGTAGAGAGACCGGAGCTTTGTCTGGTAGTGGAAGTTTTGATATTTGAAAGATTGAGAGGGACCCCTTAAAAACCAAGGGAGATAGGGTACTTAACCCAGATAAAAGGAAATGTTCCCTTGATTCACCAATTAACAGAGCATAAAGTATTATGTCAGAAAGAAAGTTTTCTTTAGGAATTAAATTTTTTCTTTATTTTTTTAAAAGTATATTCATCCTTGTAGATCATACAAATTCATTAAACATTTCATAAACATCAAAATGATTAAAAACCTCCTAAAATACAATACAGTTTCATTACAATCACATAAAAAAGAAATTTTATAACACCATTATGACCAGCATAACGTTGAGACAAAACACAAATTGTAAGATTCAGAAACTCCTCTTTAAGAGTGCACATCAGATTAAATTTTTAGAAATACAGTACATTATACGTTGACAAATCTGTATATACGTAATCTGTATTTGTTCTCTGATTGCGCTATCCACAGCGTCGACGCGTTTCGATGGTTTCAGACTGATAATGCCATCTTTATCAAGACCACATACTTTTGTCTCACACTTCAGTGATTTTCCTAAAACAGATAAATACAGTTACTACTCTCGCTTATATTTGTATTTTTCATACATTGACGGTCATATTCTCTTAGATCGATGGATTCTCTCATTTGTTGTGTACATTAGATATATTTATAGCCTGAAAATAAACATTATCCCATTTTGTTTCCTATGTTATAAGGTTAATCCAATTTAATTTAATGGGCTTTGCTCCTCATATCTGGGGTCTTATTCACAGTACCATTGTCTTATCATACCTTGTATTTCCATTCTATGTATAGCGGCATTTGCCTCCTTCTTTTATTGAACTATTTTTTCTCTCTTAATGTTGGGTGTATGTACATGAATTTCCTAAATGTTGTTTTGTTACCCCACATTTTGTTTAGAGTATCCGATGCCTTTCCCTTCATGTTATTAATATGGGCGACCGGATTCCCTATTTATTAACATAATCATTCCTGGCCTTAGTACAATCGTGTTTTCTACAACATCAACTGATATGTTTATCGGCGAGTTTTAATTGCTGGCCTCTTCTCACCTATGTGATGGGGGATCTTTCTGTGCTCCTTATTCTTTTTATGTTTCAGAAAACCCACTTCTTTCACCTTCCTCGTGGTTTAGAGTGATATATTTTATCCTTTCTAAGTTCAAAAAGGGAAAGGGGAAAAATAAGACTGTTTGTAGAGCCCCACTCTTCCTCCTTATTATTCACTTAATTACAGTCATAAGTCGTTCCCTGCTGTTTAACTATCAACAATTACCTTCTCGTGGTAAATGCGGGCTTCCCTGTTTCAAAGAGCCCTTTTCTGTGGTTCTGTTTTCCGACTTTCTGCACTGCGCGGTATTTTAAAATGTTTCTTCCTGCACCAGCGTGTCTAAAAAGCATGGGACAAGGGATATTTGTCTAAGTTGGTCCGTACTTCTAACCCCTAATCGTTTGTTTTAACTATCGTCTTTACAAGCCCTTATTGTCTCACCTGATTGCTCGCTGTCTTATAACCGTAATGTTTGTTTTCGCATCGGAGCCAGGTCTATGGTAATTTTCAGAATTCCTGCGCTGCCGAATATTTTGAAAGCCTCTTCCTACATTGGCGAGTCTAATAAACATAGGAAAAGAGATGTCATCTAAATTAGTCCATACTTCTGGTCCCTGATAATTTTTCTAACTATTATCTCTCTGGATTCTAATGTCTCACCTGATTTCTCGCTGTGTAATGACCGTCCAGTCAGAATCCGGATCGGAGCTAAATCGATCTTTTCCTAGCCAGCTTCCTATTTATCTATTGTGTCCCTCTTTCTTATTGGCTCAAACCTAGTCACGTGGTTAGTGTACCGGTCTTTGCACTGAAATCTGCAAACGGATTGGTTGGCAGAGTCACGTGATCGGGATTGTTCGCTTCTTGGTTTTTCTTCCACCCTCGGTTTTTTTAAACCAAAAGAAGAGAAAACTTTATTGGTGCTACCTGTATGTCCTCACTGGTGACTACCGTAATTATGTACAGATCGATTTAGGATGGTTGCCAAATATGTCGCATGTCTATTTTTTTGATCTTTTTATATGTTTTCTGGGTGCAAGTGCATTTAAATATATTGCTCCTTGTGAGTACTATTCCCACCCTTGTGGTGACATTCTTTTTCGTTTTTTCATGTCCCTAAGATTAGTAGTGAGATTTTAAATGGCATTATCTATGCGTGTGTGCGTCCTCCTTGATCCAAATATCTTTTTTCGTAAGTATTCCCCCAACTTTGGAATACCTTTATACGGGGAAAAAAACACACAAAACCAACCTGTAGTATCTATTTCCTCAGACATGGCATTCAACTCCTAGCTGTCCTAATTTTATTTGTTCCAGGTTTCTTGTCTGGTCCGAACTGAAACCTATACCTTGTGACCCATACAGATACGGTGAGGATATGCTTCACTATTTAGGGAGCATGAACCTCATCCAGTCCTCTCTAGAATTTAAACCTCTATCAATGGTATTAAGATAACATATAAACCATTGTTCTCTCTTTTTTCTCCTGCACTCTAGGTTTCCTCCTCTTCTGTTGATCATAATTTTTTCCAATATGAACCACTGGAAATCATCACATTTGTGATTCATCTTAATGAAGTGGTCAACTAATGGGGCATTTTCCTTTTGCGTTCTTATTGCCGACTTGTGTTCAGCTAGGCGTGTGCGGAGTTCTCTACTCGTTTCACCAACATAACCAAGCCCACATGGGCAGGTTAGGAGGTATACTACATTTTTGCTGCGGCAATTATTTAATGTGGTACTGTTAAGATTTTTGCCTGCAAATGTAATGTTTTTCCCTTCTAGGCATTGTGTGCATACTGCACAGGATCCACATTTGTGGTTACCATTGGCTCTCTCACCCCCTAATGTACTCTGTTTTTCTAATTCTGTTGGATATGTTCTTACTAATGCATTTCTAATTGTCTTATTGCGTCTGTATGAGAAAAGCGGTTTGTTTAACTTAACCTCTGTGCCGTAATTTAAAATCTTCCAGTTTCTATTAATTATGTTTTTGATTTGATTACTTTTATTTGAGAATTGAGTTACAAAAACCACTCTCTCTGTGGATACATTTTCCTTTTTCTCTTTCTTTGAATCTAGTAAACTCTCTCTGTCGTAAAACCTCGCTCTTTTCAAAGAATTTTTAATCAATTTTTTTGGGTAACCTCTGGCCTGTAATTTTATTTTCATTTTGTCTGCATGATGGTAGAAGTCTGCGATACTAGTGCAGTTTCTCCGCAGTCTTAAAAATTCCCCAAACGGAATATTATCCTTCTGGGAGTGAGGATGATTGCTGGTGCACTGTAACAGTGTATTCTTGTCAGTTGGTTTTGTATACAGTTCTACCTGCAACTCACTATTTACTACTTTAATTTTAATGTCCAAGAAGTCTACACTAACATTACTGTGGTGGGCTGTGAATTTTAAATTGGGGTCTCCTAAATTCAACCATTCCAGGAATTCCATCAAATCCGAGCTGGCACCGTTCCAGATGAAAATGATGTCATCTATAAAACGGTGCCAGCACGTGATGTTTTCGAAGAAAGGAGCCACTTCATTGAAGATATTTCGACGTTCAAACTCTCCAACATAAAGGCAAGCCAGACTTGGAGCGCATGTGGCTCCCATACTGGTACCTTTTGTTTGTAAATACAGCTCGTTCTTAAATAAAAACATATTGTTTTTTAAGACCATTCTGACACAGGCCATTATGAAGCTTTTATTGCCTCCTTTTAGGTCTTCATTGTCCAGAATAGTAGACACAACCTCTATCGTATCGTCTTGGGGTATATTAGTATATAGGGCTTCAATATCCAGGGTGACCAAAATTTGCGTCACCCTATTGAAGCCCTGGCCCTCAAAGACGGAAATTGCATGGGCTGTGTCCTTCAAATAAGACCTCTGTTTTTGTACTATTGGTCTTAAAAAAACATCTACGTATTTGCTTAAAGGTTCCAGAACTGAGCCTATACTGCTTACTATTGGCCGCATTGGTGGATCAGAAACGTTTTTGTGGATTTTTGGTAATCCATAAATTGCTGGAATTACCGGATGTGAGTTCATTAAAAATTTGAACTCATTATCGCAGATCCATCCTTCCTCTTTTCCTCTCTTGAGGAGAACTTCTACATCTCTTTTTAAAGTTTCAATTTGCGTAAACTTTATCTGATGATAGTGTTCTTTGACATTGAGTAGTTGTCGCATTTTGTTATCATAATCAGATGAGTTAAAAATTACAACCCCCCCTCCCTTATCTGCAGGTTTTATTGTTATTTCCTTGCAGTTTTGTAGGTCTTTCAAGGCTTTTCTTTGGTTTGTGGGCATATTGTTGTTATATCTATTCTGTCCTATGTTGTTGATGCTTTTAATTTCCATTTCCATTACCTTTTCGAAGATTTCAACATTTTTGTCAATCTGTGCTAGATTTGGTACAAAAGTTGATTTCGGTTTTAGACCAGATACATTGGGTGGGGGTACAAATATTTTGTTTTCAAAGAATTTATTCAATCTTATTTTTCGAAAAAAACTCTTGAGATCACTCTCTAACTCAAACATGTCTTGTTTCGTGCTCGGTGAGAAACTAAAACCTCTTCGTAGTACATTCTGCTCATCTTCACTCAAAAGTCTCTGGGATAAGTTTACTATAGGAAGTTCCTCTACCTCCAGTATTGCCTGCTTCTCGTAGTGAGGTAATCCTGTCCTCCACTCTGAGGTGGATGGTTCCTCTGGGGTTCCTGTCGGTTGTATCCCCTGTAACCCCTTCGTCCCTGATTCTGGCGTCTCCCTAAAAAATGTTCCCGTTCAAACTGTGGTGCTCCTCTATTCCCTTGTAATCCTACTTCTTCTTCCTCACTGCTGGACCCTGATGTTTCTGAGAAAGTAATCCGTTTGTTTCCTCCTCTTGAGTAAATTGGTCTCTGTGCCTGTGGTCTATCCCATTTTGAGTCTCTCTTACTGTCAAAGTAATCTTTGTTGGTGTATGGATACACTCCTTCTGTGCTGTATCTCTCTATATCTTTTCTTAATTTTTTAGTTTTTTTATTTATTAAATATTCCCTATAACTTTGAGTTTCTATTTCCAATTCCTCTAACCTCTTTTTGGCTTCCTCTAAAGCTGTATTTTGTTTTAGTTGTGTCTCCAGTCCTTCTATTTCATGCTTCTCTATTTCTAATAATTCTTGTGCCGTTTCTATGATTAGTATAAGCCAATCCCGGCTGCACCGATTTGCAATATGTGTCCAAGTTTCGATAAATTTGGGGTTTTCTATAAAAAGGCCAGGTTCATTTCTCACTTGGAGTCCTATTGGTATAACTCCTGCCTTTAGATATTCTATTAGGAACTCTGCATGGAGTTCGGTGCGAATTAATTTCTTTTTTAAATTTAATATTTTGACCAGTTGTTCATGGCTCGTGTTATTATAATTTTTGGAGTTGCTACTTCGGGGATTTTGACTTATAAGTTTGTTAAATTGGTCCTCCGAAAAGCCAAATGTTTTCAATTTATCCATATTTGATATTAAGTGCTACCTGTAGTTTTTTAAATCAGTGTAGCAATTGTAACAATTCTTAGCCAAACGGCCTCTCCAACCAACAGGTTGTGCAGTTAATATTTGAAAGATTGAGAGGGACCCCTTAAAAACCAAGGGAGATAGGGTACTTAACCCAGATAAAAGGAAATGTTCCCTTGTTCACCAATTAACAGAGCATAAAGTATTATGTCAGAAAGAAAGTTTTCTTTGGGAATTAAATTTTTTCTTTATTTTTTTAAAAGTATATTCATCCTTGTAGATCATACAAATTCATTAAACATTTCATAAACATCAAAATTATTAAAAACCTCCTAAAATACAATACAGTTTCATTACAATCACATAAAAAAGAAATTTTATAACACCATTATGACCAGCATAACGTTGAGACAAAACACAAATTGTAAGATTCAGAAACTCCTCTTTACGAGTGCACATCAGATTACATTTTTAGAAATACAGTACATTATACGTTGACAAATCTGTATATACGTAATCTGTATTTGTTCTCTGATTGCGCTATCCACAGCGTCGACGCGTTTCGATGGTTTCAGACTGATAATGCCATCTTTATCAAGACCACATACTTTTGTCTCACACTTCAGTGATTTTCCTAAAACAGATAAATACAGTTACTACTCTCGCTTATATTTGTATTTTTCATACATTGACGGTCATATTCTCTTAGATCGATGGATTCTCTCATTTGTTGTGTACATTAGATATATTTATAGCCTGAAAATAAACATTATCCCATTTTGTTTCCTATGTCATAAGGTTAATCCAATTTAATTTAATGGGCCTTGCTCCTCATATCTGGGGTCTTATTCACAGTACCATTGTCTTATCATACCTTGTATTTCCATTCTATGTATAGCGGCATTTGCCTCCTTCTTTTATTGAACTATTTTTTCTCTCTTAATGTTGGGTGTATGTACATGAATTTCCTAAATGTTGTTTTGTTACCCCACATTTTGTTTAGAGTATCCGATGCCTTTCCCTTCATGTTATTAATATGGGCGACCGGATTCCCTATTTATTAACATAATCATTCCTGGCCTTAGTACAATCGTGTTTTCTACAACATCAACTGATATGTTTATCGGCGAGTTTTAATTGCTGGCCTCTTCTCACCTTTGGGATGGGGGATCTTTCTGTGCTCCTTATTCTTTTTATGTTTCAGAAAACCCACTTCTTTCACCTTCCTCGTGGTTTAGAGTGATATATTTTATCCTTTCTAAGTTCAAAAAGGGAAAGGGGAAAAATAAGACTGTTTGTAGAGCCCCACTCTTCCTCCTTATTATTCACTTAATTACAGTCATAAGTCGTTCCCTGCTGTTTAACTATCAACAATTACCTTCTCGTGGTAAATGCGGGCTTCCCGGTTTCAAAGAGCCCTTTTCTGTGGTTCTGTTTTCCGACTTTCTGCACTGCGCGGTATTTTAAAATGTTTCTTCCTGCACCAGCGTGTCTAAAAAGCATGGGACAAGGGATATTTGTCTAAGTTGGTCCGTACTTCTAACCCCTAATCGTTTGTTTTAACTATCGTCTTTACAAGCCCTTATTGTCTCACCTGATTGCTCGCTGTCTTATAACCGTAATGTTTGTTTTCGCATCGGAGCCAGGTCTATGGTAATTTTCAGAATTCCTGCGCTGCCGAATATTTTGAAAGCCTCTTCCTACATTGGCGAGTCTAATAAACATAGGAAAAGAGATGTCATCTAAATTAGTCCATACTTCTGGTCCCTGATAATTTTTCTAACTATTATCTCTCTGGATTCTAATGTCTCACCTGATTTCTCGCTGTGTAATGACCGTCCTGTCAGAATCCGGATCGGAGCTAAATCGATCTTTTCCTAGCCAGCTTCCTATTTATCTATTGTGTCCCTCTTTCTTATTGGCTCAAACCTAGTCACGTGGTTAGTGTACCGGTCTTTGCACTGAAATCTGCAACCGGATTGGTTGGCAGAGTCACGTGATCGGGATTGTTCGCTTCTTGGTTTTTCTTCCACCCTCGGTTTTTTTAAACCAAAAGAAGAGAAAACTTTATTGGTGCTACCTGTATGTCCTCACTGGTGACTACCGTAATTATGTACAGATCGATTTAGGATGGTTGCCAAATATGTCGCATGTCTATTTTTTTGATCTTTTTATATGTTTTCTGGGTGCAAGTGCATTTAAATATATTGCTCCTTGTGAGTACTATTCCCACCCTTGTGGTGACATTCTTTTTCGTTTTTTCATGTCCCTAAGATTAGTAGTGAGATTTTAAATGGCATTATCTATGCGTGTGTGCGTCCTCCTTGATCCAAATATCTTTTTTCGTAAGTATTCCCCCAACTTTGGAATACCTTTATACGGGGAAAAAAACACACAAAACCAACCTGTAGTATCTATTTCCTCAGACATGGCATTCAACTCCTAGCTGTCCTAATTTTATTTGTTCCAGGTTTCTTGTCTGGTCCGAACTGAAACCTATACCTTGTGACCCATACAGATACGGTGAGGATATGCTTCACTATTTAGGGAGCATGAACCTCATCCAGTCCTCTCTAGAATTTAAACCTCTATCAATGGTATTAAGATAACATATAAACCATTGTTCTCTCTTTTTTCTCCTGCACTCTAGGTTTCCTCCTCTTCTGTTGATCATAATTTTTTCCAATATGAACCACTGGAAATCATCACATTTGTGATTCATCTTAATGAAGTGGTCAACTAATGGGGCATTTTCCTTTTGCGTTCTTATTGCCGACTTGTGTTCAGCTAGGCGTGTGCGGAGTTCTCTACTCGTTTCACCAACATAACCAAGCCCACATGGGCAGGTTAGGAGGTATACTACATTTTTGCTGCGGCAATTATTTAATGTGGTACTGTTAAGATTTTTGCCTGCAAATGTAATGTTTTTCCCTTCTAGGCATTGTGTGCATACTGCACAGGATCCACATTTGTGGTTACCATTGGCTCTCTCACCCCCTAATGTACTTTGTTTTTCTAATTCTGTTGGATATGTTCTTACTAATGCATTTCTAATTGTCTTATTGCGTCTGTATGAGAAAAGTGGTTTGTTTAACTTAACCTCTGTGCCGTAATTTAAAATCTTCCAGTTTCTATTAATTATGTTTTTGATTTGATTACTTTTATTTGAGAATTGAGTTACAAAAACCACTCTCTCTGTGGATACATTTTCCTTTTTCTCTTTCTTTGAATCTAGTAAACTCTCTCTGTCGTAAAACCTTGCTCTTTTCAAAGAATTTTTAATCAATTTTTTTGGGTAACCTCTGGCCTGTAATTTTATTTTCATTTTGTCTGCATGATGGTAGAAGTCTGCGATACTAGTGCAGTTTCTCCGCAGTCTTAAAAATTCCCCAAACGGAATATTATCCTTCTGGGAGTGAGGATGATTGCTGGTGTACTGTAACAGTGTATTCTTGTCAGTTGGTTTTGTATACAGTTCTACCTGCAACTCACTATTTACTACTTTAATTTTAATGTCCAAGAAGTCTACACTAACATTACTGTGGTGGGCTGTGAATTTTAAATTGGGGTCTCCTAAGTTCAACCATTCCAGGAATTCCATCAAATCCGAGCTGGCACCGTTCCAGATGAAAATGATGTCATCTATAAAACGGTGCCAGCACGTGATGTTTTCGAAGAAAGGAGCCACTTCATTGAAGATATTTCGACGTTCAAACTCTCCAACATAAAGGCAAGCCAGACTTGGAGCGCATGTGGCTCCCATACTGGTACCTTTTGTTTGTAAATACAGCTCGTTCTTAAATAAAAACATATTGTTTTTTAAGACCATTCTGACACAGGCCATTCTGAAGCTTTTATTGCCTCCTTTTAGATCTTCATTGTCCAGAATAGTAGACACAACCTCTATCGTATCGTCTTGGGGTATATTAGTATATAGGGCTTCAATATCCAGGGTGACCAAAATTTGCGTCACCCTATTGAAGCCCTGGCCCTCAAAGACGGAAATTGCATGGGCTGTGTCCTTCAAATAAGACCTCTGTTTTTGTACTATTGGTCTTAAAAAAATATCTACGTATTTGCTTAAAGGTTCCAGAACTGAGCCTATACTGCTTACTATTGGCCGCATTGGTGGATCAGAAACGTTTTTGTGGATTTTTGGTAATCCATAAATTGCTGGAATTACCGGATGTGAGTTCATTAAAAATTTGAACTCATTATCGCAGATCCATCCTTCCTCTTTTCCTCTCTTGAGGAGAACTTCTACATCTCTTTTTAAAGTTTCAATTTGCGTAAACTTTATCTGATGATAGTGTTCTTTGACATTGAGTAGTTGTCGCATTTTGTTATCATAATCAGATGAGTTAAAAATTACAACCCCCCCTCCCTTATCTGCAGGTTTTATTGTTATTTCCTTGCAGTTTTGTAGGTCTTTCAAGGCTTTTCTTTGGTTTGTGGGCATATTGTTGTTATATCTATTCTGTCCTATGTTGTTGATGCTTTTAATTTCCATTTCCACTACCTTTTCGAAGATTTCAACATTTTTGTCAATCTGTGCTAGATTTGGTACAAAAGTTGATTTCGGTTTTAGACCAGATACATTGGGTGGGGGTACAAATATTTTGTTTTCAAAGAATTTATTCAATCTTATTTTTCGAAAAAAACTCTTGAGATCACTCTCTAACTCAAACATGTCTTGTTTCGTGCTCGGTGAGAAACTAAAACCTCTTCGTAGTACATTCTGCTCATCTTCACTCAAAAGTCTCTGGGATAAGTTTACTATAGGAAGTTCCTCTACCTCCAGTATTGCCTGCTTCTCGTAGTGAGGTAATCCTGTCCTCCACTCTGAGGTGGATGGTTCCTCTGGGGTTCCTGTCGGTTGTATCCCCTGTAACCCCTTCGTCCCTGATTCTGGCGTCTCCCTAAAAAATGTTCCCGTTCAAACTGTGGTGCTCCTCTATTCCCTTGTAATCCTACTTCTTCTTCCTCACTGCTGGACCCTGATGTTTCTGAGAAAGTAATCCGTTTGTTTCCTCCTCTTGAGTAAATTGGTCTCTGTGCCTGTGGTCTATCCCATTTTGAGTCTCTCTTACTGTCAAAGTAATCTTTGTTGGTGTATGGATACACTCCTTCTGTGCTGTATCTCTCTATATCTTTTCTTAATTTTTTAGTTTTTTTATTTATTAAATATTCCCTATAACTTTGAGTTTCTATTTCCAATTCCTCTAACCTCTTTTTGGCTTCCTCTAAAGCTGTATTTTGTTTTAGTTGTGTCTCCAGTCCTTCTATTTCATGCTTCTCTATTTCTAATAATTCTTGTGCCGTTTCTATGATTAGTATAAGCCAATCCCGGCTGCACCGATTTGCAATATGTGTCCAAGTTTCGATAAATTTGGGGTTTTCTATAAAAAGGCCAGGTTCATTTCTCACTTGGAGTCCTATTGGTATAACTCCTGCCTTTAGATATTCTATTAGGAACTCTGCATGGAGTTCGGTGCGAATTAATTTCTTTTTTAAATTTAATATTTTGACCAGTTGTTCATGGCTCGTGTTATTATAATTTTTGGAGTTGCTACTTCGGGGATTTTGACTTATAAGTTTGTTAAATTGGTCCTCCGAAAAGCCAAATGTTTTCAATTTATCCATATTTGATATTAAGTGCTACCTGTAGTTTTTTAAATCAGTGTAGCAATTGTAACAATTCTTAGCCAAACGGCCTCTCCAACCAACAGGTTGTGCAGTTAATATTTGAAAGATTGAGAGGGACCCCTTAAAAACCAAGGGAGATAGGGTACTTAACCCAGATAAAAGGAAATGTTCCCTTGATTCACCAATTAACAGAGCATAAAGTATTATGTCAGAAAGAAAGTTTTCTTTGGGAATTAAATTTTTTCTTTATTTTTTTAAAAGTATATTCATCCTTGTAGATCATACAAATTCATTAAACATTTCATAAACATCAAAATTATTAAAAACCTCCTAAAATACAATACAGTTTCATTACAATCACATAAAAAAGAAATTTTATAACACCATTATGACCAGCATAACGCTGAGACAAAACACAAATTGTAAGATTCAGAAACTCCTCTTTACGAGTGCACATCAGATTACATTTTTAGAAATACAGTACATTATACGTTGACAAATCTGTATATACGTAATCTGTATTTGTTCTCTGATTGCGCTATCCACAGCGTCGACGCGTTTCGATGGTTTCAGACTGATAATGCCATCTTTATCATCACGTGACTCTGCCAACCAATCCGGTTGCAGATTTCAGTGCAAAGACCGGTACACTAACCACGTGACTAGGTTTGAGCCAATAAGAAAGAGGGACACAATAGATAAATAGGAAGCTGGATAGGAAAAGATCGATTTAGCTCCGATCCGGATTCTGACAGGACGGTCATTACACAGCGAGAAATCAGGTGAGACATTAGAATCCAGAGAGATAATAGTTAGAAAAATTATCAGGGACCAGAAGTATGGACTAATTTAGATAACATCTCTTTTCCTATGTTTATTAGACTCGCCAATGTAGGAAGAGGCTTTCAAAATATTCGGCAGCGCAGGAATTCTGAAAATTACCATAGACCTGGCTCCGATGCGAAAACAAACATTACGGTTATAAGACAGCGAGCAATCAGGTGAGACAATAAGGGCTTGTAAAGACGATAGTTAAAACAAACGATTAGGGGTTAGAAGTACGGACCAACTTAGACAAATATCCCTTGTCCCATGCTTTTTAGACACGCTGGTGCAGGAAGAAACATTTTAAAATACCGCGCAGTGCAGAAAGTCGGAAAACAGAACCACAGAAAAGGGCTCTTTGAAACCGGGAAGCCCGCATTTACCACGAGAAGGTAATTGTTGATAGTTAAACAGCAGGGAACGACTTATGACTGTAATTAAGTGAATAATAAGGAGGAAGAGTGGGGCTCTACAAACAGTCTTATTTTTCCCCTTTCCCTTTTTGAACTTAGAAAGGATAAAATATATCACTCTAAACCACGAGGAAGGTGAAAGAAGCGGGTTTTCTGAAACATGAAAAGAATAAGGAGCACAGAAAGATCCCCCATCACAAAGGTGAGAAGAGGCCAGCAATTAAAACTCGCCGATAAACATATCAGTTGATGTTGTAGAAAACACGATTGTACTAAGGCCAGGAATGATTATGTTAATAAATAGGGAATCCGGTCGCCCATATTAATAACATGAAGGGAAAGGCATCGGATACTCTAAACAAAATGTGGGGTAACAAAACAACATTTAGGAAATTCATGTACATACACCCAACATTAAGAGAGAAAAAATAGTTCAATAAAAGAAGGAGGCAAATGCCGCTATACATAGAATGGAAATACAAGGTATGATAAGACAATGGTACTGTGAATAAGACCCCAGATATGAGGAGCAAAGCCCATTAAATTAAATTGGATTAACCTTATAACATAGGAAACAAAATGGGATAATGTTTATTTTCAGGCTATAAATATATCTAATGTACACAACAAATGAGAGAATCCATCGATCTAAGAGAATATGACCGTCAATGTATGAAAAATACAAATATAAGCGAGAGTAGTAACTGTATTTATCTGTTTTAGGAAAATCACTGAAGTGTGAGACAAAAGTATGTGGTCTTGATAAAGATGGCATTATCAGTCTGAAACCATCGAAACGCGTCGACGCTGTGGATAGCGCAATCAGAGAACAAATACAGATTACGTATATACAGATTTGTCAACGTATAATGTACTGTATTTCTAAAAATTTAATCTGATGTGCACTCATAAAGAGGAGTTTCTGAATCTTACAATTTGTGTTTTGTCTCAACGTTATGCTGGTCATAATGGTGTTATAAAATTTCTTTTTTATGTGATTGTAATGAAACTGTATTGTATTTTAGGAGGTTTTTAATAATTTTGATGTTTATGAAATGTTTAATGAATTTGTATGATCTACAAGGATGAATATACTTTTAAAAAAATAAAGAAAAAATTTAATTCCCAAAGAAAACTTTCTTTCTGACATAATAATTTATGCTCTGTTAATTGGTGAATCAAGGGAACATTTCCTTTTATCAGTGGAAGTTTTGACTCATCATAGCACAGAGCGTTAACATTAACCCTGGGCGTCGTGCTCCGCTTCGCCCAAGGAGTGCACGTAGCGCTGCCTGCTTCGCCGTTTACGAAATAGGCGTAGCAGGCAGCGCTACGCACACACTGTAGCGAAGCAGAGCTGCCCACCACCCTCCTCCCGCCTGCCCTAATTTTAAAATAATTTAAAGAAGGTTAAAGGTAAATAAACCACCTTACCTTCAGCGCCGCGTCCCGGGGCTCCCTCTTCTTGCAGACGGAAACTTCTTCACGCAAATGCGCATGCGCGGGCGTCCGCGCATGCGCATTTGAGTGAAGAAGTTACCGTCAGCAAGAAGAGGGAGCCCCGGGACTCTGCGCTGAAGGTAAGGAGGTTTATTTACTTTTTGTAACCTTCTTTAAATTATTTTAAAATTAGGGCGGGCGGCGCGTAGTGGGGCTACGCGGAGCGCCCGAGTGTGCGTAGATTTTGCCACACTACGCGCTGCTCCACGTAGCCCCACTACGCCCACTACGCCCAGGCCTGGTTAAAATGCCTGCTGCAAAGAATGTGTCCCATTCAAATCACAAAGTGAATATACTATAAATAGGTCAATGGGTTATCACTTTTGTCAGAGAGATCCTTTTGTTACTTGCAGTTTCAAAATGTAAATACTAATATAGAGCAGTGAGCTATTAACTGTCCTCAAAGAGCTGCATGCAAACTGCAAGGAATACATTACAGCTACAAGTTTTTTTGCCCAGTCTTTTCTTATCCTAATATTGCAAAAAGGGTTCATTTGGGTAGAAATCAATTATTATTAAAGAAAACCCCTACAATGGTGTTACATTTGAAATTCTGAATTTGTGCTTTTCCAGACCAAGAGCTCTTAAACTATACTGCCTACCAGTATGGATGATATGTGACTCCTACACCTTGTAGGCCTTTGTCTTATGTAACATTTTCTATACTCTGATTTACACAAGTATGATTGTATCCGTGCAATGTATGTGTGATGTAAAGTGTTCTGACACCTTAAACTGGTATGAGTGGCGCTATAAAACTAAATAAATCTAAGAGACAGTGGTTATGGAGACTTGGAGGGGCAGTGTCAAATGGTGGTTGTGAGGGAATCCGTGGAAAGGTGGTCATTGGGGGGTGGCGCCAACAAACATTGTCGCACAAGGCACCACCAGTACTAAAGTCGGCACTGCCAGGGGCTCTACAGTCTTCCCCTTGTACTACGAGGCATTTTGGACACCAGACATCAGCCTTTAAAAACAAGGAGAGGGGCTCGTGTGTTCCAAAAGGACAGAGCATCGATAAACCGAAAAAGTTAAAAATAAATGTTCCCTTTGGAAATGCTCTGCATAATATTCACACACTTATTTATCACAAACATTCACCATCTATCGCACTGTATCCAATTAATACTCCACTTAGGATGTTAAAGCACTTATAAAGAAATTTAATTGACAATACCACAATGGTTCATTAAAAATATACAAAACAAACAGTTTTAAAAATACATACAAAACATATTAAAACCATATGTGTCACAGTTGTACAAATTCATTACACTATCAACTTCCTGGAAAGGAATATAATGAGACAGTTATATTTGTCTTGTCACTGTTAATTTGAGATAATAGACAGCACCCTGCAGGGAAATTAATTTCCTGTCTTTATGTTGCTACTGTCTGTTGTCAAATTTAACAAAGCTTCAAGCGTCAACGTGTTTCGGTGGAGTAGCCTCAATCAAGCCACCTTCTTCAGGACAAAAAGTTTGATTCACGCCTTTCCGTTATTTCAAATACCACATATAATTGATTCTCTAAGCACCGGTGCAAAAGCACTCAGTTGGATGTTGCTTCAGTAAAATCTTTTTGATGATTCACAAATAATTCAGTGTTCTCTATAGATCTCCACTGTATCCCTGTATGGTGTTTTCCACTATTCAGTCAGGAGTTCTGTTCTGGTCAAATCACCCCCTTCTAATTTGAGATAATTCACTTAGCCTCAAGGGTTATTATATTACCGGAACGCGTATCCGTAGCTTTGTGGCTCACGGCTTCCGCATATTCCGGTGCTTGCTCTCCTCTGTGGTTCGATTAGCTACAGTTGTGTTCTCTGTGTTTGTGAGATGCAATATTAAGATGCATCTTTGACTGCGTGTAAAGGAATGCGAAGTATGCGATCAAATGTATTTTTTCAAATTCATCAACAAATTAAATATTTGCAATTTTACATGTATGTACATCTGTTCTGTTTACAATCTTATAATGTGAGTTGTATACGTGTCCACAATATTTGTTTTAATTTTACATTAAGTTTATTTTTAAATTTATTTTACATTTAAAGTGCTTTAGTATTTTACAATGTGATGTATAGCATTCATTTTCAATGTTTAAAGTTATGGTATGTGATTCCATTTTCATAATCATAACCTGCCATGTGCGGTGTGTGACTTACTCCAAGCTTTGTCTGGAGTTGATTTCGGTCTATTTGGGCTGTAGCTCTACTGGACTGCCCCCTCACCTCCTACCGCCCCCTTGCTACACCACTGCCTCGTGTACTTTTGTGAAGAGATTCCCATTATTTTTATTAACACATTCCAATTAGCTTTTTTTCTCATTTTAACTTGTGCAGTAGTTTCAGTGCCCTATTCTCTTAGGACCTCATTATGAGTGGCTTAGTATTGGCACAGGCAACCAAAACTCACTCCTGAGTTTCCGCTGTTTGGGGAATAGGAATAGGTTACTCTAGAAAGTGGGGGATTACTTGGTTTTACAAGGAGTACACTGAGGGAATGAGGAGTGAGGAATTTTATGGGAAAACGGGAATTCCACACCCAATTCCCCAGATTATTTCTAATTCTTTGTTGGCTTTTCACCAGTACATTTTGGATGAACTAAAGAGCCAACATTCCACAGTGTTCCAGCGCATATTCTAATTTATATGGGGACAGTAACCTGTGTGCACCATTGAAATTACAGGGAGAATGCTAATGCGTATTTTAATGTCCATTAGTTTTTCTGTCTATTTTGACTTGGTGACTGTTGTGGCCTTATTTAGTTATGCAGTTTTATAATTTCTTGATGAGGCTCACAGTCTTGTGTGTGAGAAAACGGGCTCCGGCATTCTGAGATATTGGAGTGGGGAAGGAGTAAGAGCAGTTGGAATAATCATACTATTAAAATATTACAATATTTGGAGTTGATACATACATAACCTGATGTATTTCACCTGAGTTTTGGTATTTCTTAAAGAATTTCGACCTACGCTTTGCGAAGTATGTCTGTTGCCCTAACCCTGTCTGTGTGACTGTATGCAGTGTTCATATTTTTGTGGTTAGAAAATGTATTGTTTTTCTTTTGATTAGTATAGTTCTATTTTGTTTCCATTTATTGTCATTTTCCACACTCCCTGCACCACTTACCACAAGACCATTCACTTGTTCAGACCCACCTCCCAAGATATTGCGCCGTGGATTAGGAAATTTTGTCGCACAAAAATTGAAATTTTGCGGCATAATAATGCGTTTTCGTGACATTTAATAGTTATGTTCTAATATAAAGGGAATCTGCAGAAAAAAGCCATGAAGGAAGTGAGAGAAAAGCACATGAGTGGTGATGCCAACTACTGTCAATGGAGAACAGCACAGGAGGTAGGTTTGTATTGGGCAGGTCAGAAGGACAAGAGACTGGTTGCGTTAAGTAGGGAACATCATCAATTGGAAAGCTCTCGGTTCAAAATGTCACTCCTTAAGGCACTGGGTTTTGCATTCCTGGGTTGCTTTGATGACCCTACACATGAAGTGTGATTTTTGGCATGCAATTATCTTCTCTATATTTGATATCATTAAGGCCACCGGAATCCCTCGTTGCTTAGGCATAAAATAATACAAGAAACACCGGATCATTTATCACTTATCTGAAGGCCAAATGGTGAAAGGCAAGAAAACGCCCTTACAAGGGATGGCTGCACATTAACGCCCTGAAACATGGGTAAAGTGTCAATTTGCCATAATAGCGACCAAGGCCTCGACACAACTAAATGTGCAGAACCAGTAGAAAGGAACAAAATGGAACTAGAATTAGAAGTTCATTCTTCCCCCACCTATTCAATATATCAGTGCCCCACTCAAGAAGTATTTGAACATCCCCCTGTACTGCACAGTAAGTGTTATTCACCCCGACCTGGAAGTGCCCATGTGCATGACAAGGAGCATGAGGAAGCGTCAAGGTAGCAAATGATTTTCTGCAAACCGCACATTCAATTGTACACCTTCTTACAGTACCTTACACGCCTTTTGCAGCCCCAAAAATACAACACTTGGCAGAACAGTACAGACTCTAACAACTCCAAAAATAAAACATTTGACAGAACAGACAACCTCCTCATAAGAGATGACCCCCTCCCCCCCCCACACCTTTACCAATTATCCTGGCCCTCTAAAAAATAAACAAAAGGGTTAACCTTTATTCATAACTAAGGAAACAAAGGTGACAGTGGTGAAACCCAAATGCTAGCACCTCACAAATACAGGATAAATGTA
This sequence comes from Triturus cristatus, assembly GCF_964204655.1. NCBI lineage: Eukaryota > Metazoa > Chordata > Amphibia > Caudata > Salamandridae > Triturus > Triturus cristatus. Next base: position 526,947,032 of record NC_140591.1, read on the forward strand.
AACAAAAACAGAAACAAGTTCTTCATAACTACAGTGGAATGCAACATCCTCCTGGAAAACGCATCGGAGAGGTGGGCCACTGAGCTAGGCAGTCACCTGTGATGAGCAGACCTCCCTCCCCCTGCACCCACTTCGCCTCAGAGTGTTATGAACGCGTCTGTTCCCATTGTTAGGAGAAAAAGCGTTAAAAATACTCTAGTCAGCAAGACCACCTGTATTAAGGCAGGAAATTGAATTGAGCCACAGCCGATGGCTCCCTGCTGTTCATGTTCGACCCGCAGCTGCTCGAGCACTTAGCAGCAGAGAAAAGCAAACAAAACAGAGTGGTGGGAAGGGCCCCCGGCCTGACCTGCCGCCGCACCACTGAAAAAGGACAAACACTTTAAAACTTGAGTCTTTTTTCACGGCACCGGGGAATGAGATTGCGGGCATCGAGCATTTAGGAGAAGTTTGCCGTGGAGAATAATACCTACAAAATGGGTGGGGATAAGGGGCAAATAAAGAGGTGTTTAGGAAGGGACATGCTAACACAGAACATGCATACATGTGTGAGCAGAACCATTGTAATTCAGAAAATACACTTATGAAATTGTTGTAGCACTCTGTGTATCGAAACAGGCTTAAATGCACATAACTCCAACCTTGGAGTAACTTAAGCACTACACATGGCCAACCACGGGTAATGTACCACTCTCCCCTAGAAAACAATGGAGGTATGGAATTAATAACAGCCTAAATAAGTAAATTTTAAATTAATCAAAATAAATCAAATTAATAAATTCAACATTTAAATCATGGATTGTTTATTATTTAGTAATGTGAGTAATTATAGATTTCTTTTTTATACAGCTGAAAATATTTAACTTATTTTTTATAGATATCTTTTATTTTAATCAATCAAAACATCACTTTTAGTGTTCTGTAATACTAAGTTCATAAAACTGTTACTGAGGGTGGCGATTTTCATTTTAAATTATTGCTTATAAATAATATTTCCAAATCAAATTAAAATATTTCAAGTTATTTTCAGATGTAATACAAATGTAACTTGAGGTGATAATGTGTTGTAACGTTATATTTTATTCATTTTAGGACAATATTAATTATTATTTTTGATAACCAAATTTTTATTGTTTTCATGTAAACACAAGAAACACAACAAGATTTCTAGGCCATAATTTTAATCCATAGCCCCCGCACCATGCAGACCAAAGTTCAATCAGACCCCCAGTCCAGTCCATAGTACTCATGCCCCAGTGACGTTGGTGCTTGCGTGGACAGCCACAGGCCTCATATATAGGCAGAATCCGTTGAGCACACCAGTCCATCCCAACTCACCATTACTCCAGGATAGGGGGATGTGGGGATGCCCATTTCAATGCTATGTCCCTGTTGGCAACCAACAAAGCCACCCCTATACACACGCTCTTTCAGAGGGTCACCAAAGTCATCCAGCAACCTCAGTAGGGCAATCCGAAGGTTAAGCTCTAGGGATTTGTCCAAAACCAAAGAGAGCTCACGCTCTATCGCTCTATCTCTGTCCAATAACGGGCTAGGCCAGAGCAAGACTACACCACATGGAGAAAAATCATCCTGGATGGAGATAGTTAATTTGAACCAGGTGCACGTGTGTGAATATAGCTAGCTCCCTCTAGCCCATCTCATCTAGCTCACCCAGCCAGCTCTCCCACTTTTGCTTCAATTTAGAAAGGTGGTTGGGGGCGTGAACCACAAAGGAACAATAAACCTGCGAAATGGCACCTTTACCAAGCCTCTAAGTAAGTAGCTTAGCCTCAAGAGGGCTGAACTCGGTAATCGGTATGTCAGGTGGAATGTGCACAGCAAGGGCATGTAGAAACTGATGGTAACTGTGACATTGGGTACAGAAAAGCTGGAACCAGTGCCTTAATTCTAGAAATGACAACAAATGAGTACTAGCCAAGACGTATGTGACAGCACCTTACCTTTGGCTGTAATGGCCAGATCCAAGTTCCGGGCCAGGGGCGGTGGATGGAGGGCAATAAAAGTATCAGCTAGTAGTGGGTAGGCCTGTTCTCGGGAAAGCTGCAGCCGATGGGCATAGAGGGCTTCATAGCAGTCCGCAAACACACACACAATTTCAAAGGTGGTTGTCTTTACGCGACCACTGACATCCAAAATATAAGGCACCACTCTGGACGTGATCCCCCTGGCTCTCAAGTGGTGCCATGGGGATCAGCAATCAGGTTATGTAAGATGAGGGCCCAGGAGTGAGTCCTGGAATCGACAGTCTGGAAATGGCACAGACCCCAGAGATCCAGTGCGGTCTAGTGTGGTCGCAGTGTTTGTGGCCAGAAAAAAACAAACACAAAAAAAACCCAAAAACATCCTGTCCCCCCAACTCCGTCCCACCCCATACTCCCATCCCTGTAGCATCTGTTGTCCCAAACAAAACATGAAACAAACACAATACATGGCTAGTGACAAAGTTAAGATCTCATTTGCAGGATTTGAAGCTGGCAAGCAAAACAATGGCAAGCTCAGATGGCCTAGCCTGAGCAAGTACTACCAACCCTCGACCGCCGCTAGTCTGGCGCAGCAGGTCGGGACACCGAGTTCCATAGCTGCAGCGTCAAACAGTTCTGGTGTACACGATTTCAGAGGCACCACATTTGCACAGCCAGGCAGTGGAGTCCAGGTGGCTACAGGACAGGGAGCCCGCTCTATGAGAACAAGCGCATTACCTCCTCAGGGATCTAGGGAGCGGGCGGAGGAAGCTCCTCATCATTCACTTCTCAACAGCACCTGCCTCCTTTGCTTGGCCAAAGTCTACCTGCTCCGCCACCCTCTTCCATGCTTCCTCTGGGGTCTTGAAGAACAAGGTTTTAGAATTAAAGTTTAACTTCAGCTTCTCATGAAAGAGGAGCATATAGGTGACCTGAAGGGCGCAGAGCTTTTGTTTCACCTAATCAATTGAGCGTCTGCGCTGCTGGGCTGCCGGACTGCCGGGTGTTGTCTGAAAAAATCATGATACGCAGGTTTTGATAGGAAAGATCTTGATTTCATCTGGCCTCCCGCAGAACAATGTCTGAAGGGTGACAGAGTCCCCTCTGGGATAGAGAAGTGCATCCACCTCTTTAGAAACCAGCACCAGTAGTCTAGACACCCTTAGGAAATCCCACAAATCAGAGATTATTCTGGGGTGCTCAATTTTCTGCAGCTTCTGCCCAGTCCTCCAGCACAGTGCCACAGTAAGGCGTTTCGAAACTTGGGTCTTAAGAACATTCACATCATCGTCCATGGACAAGACCCAGTGTTTGGTTTCAGTAACGCGGTGGGCAATATTACACAAGCCCTAACGCAGAAGTGAGACTCCACTTTGGTCTCCATCACTCCCCGTAAATCCAAGATGGCCGGAAGGATAATAGTAATGTCAGGCTGTATAAAACTATCTTATAATAATACTAATATTATTAATTTAGGATGAAGGGCACCCCAGCCCAAGCCAGCAGTCAAGGTCCAAATTCCACTGGGCATTCAGCCATTCTCCTCACCAGCCATGGCCTATTGGGTCCCTTAGGGCTCCTGGTCTCAACCAGGGAATCCAGCCATCCGGTCCACCAGAAGCCACACTGTGTCCAGCCGCTACAGCGAGAGCAGCCCTCTAGGCCTCTCACGGTTCCGGGGACCAGCATGGATGTCACAGGGCTGGCCACTGCTCCGAGCGCAGCCAGGCACCCAATGGGCTAGGGCAAGTCCAGCAGCATATCCGCGGCCACCTCAAGCTCAGTGCTGCCATCAGACCTCACAAGGCCCCCGTGCCCCAGCAGCGAGTCCAGCATACCACCCCATCTGAGGCACACTGTCACCAGCGACCAAAGCAGGCTCGGCCCTCCAGAACTCTTTGCAGCTTGAGGGCCCAGCACATCTCACACAGAGCAAGTCAGCCTTTTCTGGTGGAGGGACCGACCCCGTCAGCACGGCCGCTCATAACGGCTTGGATTCAGTAGCCAAGGGCAAGTCTGGAGGTTCCTTCACAGCTGCCTTAATCCCAGCATGACTCGCATCGGGAGGCCAACATGATCAGCATCCTCGACGAGGCAACGGTCTGATGGCCGCAAGATCACCGGTGTGACTCTGTGATGGCCTCCGCCTCCACGGAAGTTCCCCGGATCAAGCTGCACCATGGGATGGGTAGCATGTTCTAGCTCACTGGCTTGGATGGCAGCGGATGGGTGATGGAGTCGGGAGCAGACCTAATGTGCAGCTGCGCCCTTCGAAATTTACATTTCTATCTTACATGAAAATAATTATATATTTTTAAATAATACATTCAATAATATTTTCCTCCATGAAGGGATGCCTGCCCTGCTGGTGGAGCTCCCCACAAACAGCAGGAACGCTCCTGTGACTTTACTGTCATAAAGGGAGTTGTAAACAACAGTACACCCTCATTTTAGGGCCTTGAGACTCTAGAGTCTCCACCTAGTTATAAATCCCCACCCAGAAATGGTAAATAGCAAAACAGTGGAGATTGACATGTAGGTGTAAGAGTAGGTCTACAAGTGAGTAAATCTAAGTTTACCTTTTTGTATAGGGCCTACAGCAAGTTGCTTGTGGCCATCCATCATTGAGGGTGGGCACCTCATTTGCATTGCATTTCCCTTACTATACTACTGGGTCACTCTGCTGTTATTGCACGCTAGGTTAATGTAAGTACAAAACTATTTATTAATTTATCAACAAAAATCATGGTTCCAGGCAATCAAAATATTGTGCAAACTAAAAAAGATATACAAAACTATTATATCATAAGTTTTAAGTGCAATTTTATAACCCTCGTCATCAATCTGTTTAAGAAGACAACGATGTTGAGATGACGCTTTTTTGCAGTTTTATATAGTGTGAAGTCGGCACAAGGGCACTGGAGCGCTTTACATGAGTAGCGGTTACATGAGCAGTTTTTTTTATTCATTGTCACTTGTAATGGTACTGACCACCAGCGGAAATACATTGTTTTTCAACTCCACTGACAAAAATTAAATTGCGCATGGTTTCTCAAATATTTCTGGCACAGGAACATTTCCTTTCACTTTTACATTTTCTGGGGTTTTAACTGTCCTAATGTTCTGACCAAAAAGTTAATCTTCAATTATCTGTTATTAAATTCCAAAATTCTCCACTTTGCGGATTGGTGAGTCAACAAATTGCAGGTATTGCAACAACGTTTTCCTTAATAGTACACTTCAATATGCCTAACTATAAATTAGCAGATACAGAACGAATGCTCATCAAACAGAAATATGGTCTATTCATAGCAAGCCCCATTCAGACATCGTCTAAGCACAATCTCACAAAATAATACAATATTCTCCTGGCTCCTAAATTGTTCAAGGGTTACCATCTGTAAGAGGGAGTGTTGGTTGGAAAAGTACGATATTATTCAGCCTTTTGGGCTTCATGTGTCCAGCTCTATCTGGATCGCAGTGCGTGCTATGATATGCCTTAAATATAATACATGAGCTCGTATTATGTATACTGTGGTAAATAAAATACCGGACTGAATTTCATACAGAATCTTAAAATAAAGTAAATAGCTCAAAATAACAAGAGGCAGAATCCGTGGTATAAGAGGTTTTCTAAATGGGCTTTATTCCATTCAAAATGGCCGACTCGAGTCGCGGCCTTCAGGTTCCGTCACCACGAGGGTTCAGGAAGTGAAGTACAATACTTTATTGACAGACATGTATTTTTATAATAAGTGCATTACAATGAAACGTATGTAGAAGGCGTAACATTTGATAAGAAAAGTGACAAAACAGGTACGTAATCGAAACTAGGCGTAATAAGGAATAAAAGAAACATGATTGGTTAGGATTATCAGACATAGGTGGATCTATAAGATAATACTTGGCATAGATGCGCGCGCAGCAGTATGACGTGTAATTGACGTGCAACTAGGGGGTGAAGGGGACTTGACATTTAGCTCTACATGTGGAGACGAGAAGTCTGGGGGGTCAAGTCAACCTAATCCCAAATCATATCTACCATCCTATGTTTGGAGAACTATGTTATCCACAAGGAAGGACTCTCGGACAGAATCTATTCTATACTAACTGTGTGTGCGTGTACAAGCGTCTAAGTGTCTATATGAGATGCGAGGGGCAGAAAACTTTCCATGGCAGCAGGGCTATGAATCACTTGCAGGAGGACGGAAAGGCTGAGTCCTTTGCTTGTGAGCTAAAGAAAATGTTTACCTAAATCACTAGGCAGGAATGCATCGGCTGAAGAGCAAAATAGATAATTCGAAGGTGAAATACAGCTTCTTGGCAGGCAGGCGAAAACTGGCCGAGGCAGGCACCGTTAGCTGCACAGGGAGTAGGACAAAGTTCATGGATACAGATGCGAGCTCAAGCTGAAGCTGTCAGAGGCTGAGAGCAGGGAAAGGCTTTGAGGACAGAATCGGGCCTACTTGCCTGAACTGAAAAAATGGAGTAACTTAGCCATATAAAGTCGGTGACCTTTCATACCTAGGAATCGAATATCCAGCCCATCGATGGCGGATCTGACAGAGAACATGTCGACGGTAGACACACATATGTTTGCGTCTTAGAAACTGGAACTGGAAGGAACATACATGTACTTGTAACATGCATATAGAACCGTTGGGGTCCAAGATAGGGGACATAACTGACCAGGAAAATCCACATTTCCACATTCCCTCCTTGTCCCCTACTTGCCCTTCAAGAGATATCAATCTTCATCATTCCATCGATTTGCTCATGGAGCATCATTTCTTCTTCCTTCTTCTTCCGGCATTTTGAACGAGAACTGTGATATGGAATGCATGATGTGGCACACAGACCACAAATCGCTGGTCCACATTGCAGGCATAAACAACAACTGAAGAGCATAAGAAGGCCAATACCTAGGAAGGATAGAACTCTCCATCCCCAGGCTGATATCACACTCCAAAACCACCCGGACCACGTCCAAGTGCCTGGATTTTCGTGTATCTGGCTTACAATCTTATGAAGGCGTGTTATAGCTTTATATACAGATGGCGAATTTTCTGGTATGAATATGCAGCAGCTGGATCCGATGACCCTGCAAGCTCCGCCCCTATCGGCCAGGATGACGTCAAGGACAAGACGATTCTGGAGAACAACAATTCTCATCACTGATTGTTCCTCTGTCAGATTGCCTAGGGCGGTTATAGTCTCGTTTACTACAGCTTCAAGAGTCTTGGTGAGTCTGCGTATCAGCTTACTATTTGATATAGTACCTATATAGGGAAAGATACCTTTATTGAAATCTACATACTTGTCCCATGCCGTCTCAGTATAATCGACAACTGGGAGATCTCTCCGCTCTCTTTTGTGTACTAAATGAACATGTCGATAATAATCAGGAGGAGCTAGGAAAACAGGTGGCAGAAGGAATGCTATGTAACAGGTACCATCCCAATCTAGAGGCAGACGCATATATGCCGTCTGACCACATATAAAGTAAGAATGGCGAGAAGCTCTAAATGAAGATTTGCCTTGATCACTATATTCTACTGTAGTAACACATTGGCTATGGCCCATATGTATGGAACCAACTTTTCTTACACATAGATCACCCTTAGCTGGAAATACTGACATAGTGGGCAGAATTAGTTCAACTTCGGATTTGACATTCAAAATCATAAGATTAGGCGTAAAATTACCTAATTTATACACTTCATTTTCTAAATCAGTTCCTGTTCTACTGGGGTGACCCTCCTTATTAGGGTGACAGACTTTGAATAAAACTAGATTCAGATTTCCCCATATCCAATGTTGTTGATAAACTGCTGTGTCTGGGTCTATGGAATTTAATAAACTAAACCATGCTCCACAGGAGCCATTGTGTGTGAACGGATGTGGAAAGAAAGGCAGAACTCCTTTGTTATTCTGATAGGGAGGAAGTCGGCCACACACCCAACAATTGGTGGCATTACTAGTCTGATGGGAATGATGTAACATACTAATGAATGTGTTATTACGCAGCGCAAGTCTATAGGACAACTCATGTGGGGGTAAGTCACTAAAAGAATGTTCATCAGTTATATTGAAAGCACGTTTAGAAACAGGATAATACATATGCAACAATATACTTGAAGTAACTATTAAAAAACTCAAGGAAAACAAAATTAATAAAGTCACAATACAGTGGTTACGCAGTAATTTACAATAAGCATGTCGTTTCACTATGATTCTGGACTCTACATCATTCAGACCTAAGGGATACATGTCGGGACAGATTCAACCGCTTCACCTTGGAGAGGACTTAAACAATCAAATCGTCCGACAGTTTAGATCTGGACCTGAGTTTCTGTTTATAGAGTTCGGTGCTACTGGCCTCAGCCAAAGGTAGCTTTGAGTCAATGGGGGAAGACACACGGGAAGTACTGTTTGTGTCAGGAGGAAGTCCATGAAATTTCTTTATATGGCTGGAATGCACCCATCCTTTTCTTCCTTCGATCTTCACAGCTGTTCTGGTCGTCAGCAGGACCAACTTAGGAAGCCTCCACCTTGGCTCCAGTTGGGTTTTCCGATCAAAATTTCTGATGAGAACATAATCACCGGGAATTACGTCATGAGGTTTCACCTCGGTGTTGTCGGGAAAAGCTGCGACTACCTGTGAACGACAAGATTGTAGTGCAGACATCAAGGAAGCCAGGTAATCTGTCAGCATATTACAGTCAACATCAGTTATTTTACGGGGTATAGGCGTCCCCCACATATTCGGTGGTCTACCAAAGATCACTTCATAAGGGGATAGCCCTGTTCGAGAGTGTGCTACCATTCTCATGTAGAATAGCGCAACTGGTAAAGCTACTATCCAGTCCACACCTTTTTCCTGACATATTTTAGACAATCTGATTTTTAAAAGTTGATTATGTCGTTCCACGAGACCTGCTGCCTCGGGGTGTCGGACACAGTGGAATTTCCACTGATATCCCAACAAAAGTGAGACATGTTTCATTAATTCGGATGAGAAAGGCTGGCCGTTATCTGAATATACAACACGTGGTAAACCGTACCGTGGGAAGAATTCTCGAACTAGCTGCTTGGCAGTAGTCGGGGCCGTGTAATCTGATACGGGATACGCCTCTGTCCAACGGGAGAGAGCGCAAACAACTACAAGAACATATTTGAATCCTCGACAACGTTCCATCTGAATATAATCCATCTGGAGAACTTCAAAAGGATGGTCAGGAGGCTGAAATCCACCCTGCTCTACGGGAACACTCTTTCCTGGATTAAACTGACAACATATCATACAGGTACGAACTTTTTGTTTAGCTGCTGCTCGTAAATGTTTGTTGAACCAAATGTGCTGAATGCTGTCTAGCATAGCCTTCTCTCCTAAATGTGCTGGACTGTGAACTGTAGCTATAATGGCTTGAACCATGGAATCAGGGAGAAACCATACAGATTTCTCCTTCGTCATCCATCCTTGATCTGTCTGGATCCCTCCTAGTTCAGTCCACTTCTTTATTTCTTCTGCTGTGGCATGTGTCTGTATGTCAATTACGTCAAGTGCGGGATCCTTAATTGTCATACACTGTGTTGGTGTCTGAACTATTGGCTTTGTCATGTCTAATGTGCGATTCTGAGCAGTCTGTTTAGCTGTTCTGTCAGCTAAATCATTGCCTTGAGAAATGGTATCAGTAACCTTCGTGTGTGCTTTACATTTCATAATCGATATAGCAGTGGGTAGATGTATTGCGTCTAACAAAGCATGAATGAGGGGTCCGTGCTGAATGTGGGCACCATGGGACGTTAAATAACCTCTCTCTCGCCACAGCACGCCGAAGTCGTGTACAACTCCGAATGCATAACGTGAGTCAGTGTATACATTAACTTTCTTATTTGTGGCTTGAATACAGGCTTGCGTTAGAGCAATAAGTTCTGCTGCTTGGGCTGACAGAGTATCTATACAATGTGTCTCAATAACTTCAGTGTCTGTTGTGACTGCATACGCGGCCACTAAATCTCCTGTACTTGTTCTCATGCACGATCCGTCTACATACAACGTCAGGTCTGGATCTAACAATGGAACGTCTGTCAAGTCTTGTCTAGGTTTCGTCTTTATTTCAATGATTTCAACACAATCATGAGCTAGTGGGTCTGTTCCAATTACAGGTAATAGTGTAGCAGGATTCAATGTATTACACCGTCGGATCTCTATGTGTGGTTGAAACAATGTCAGTTCATAACCGGTAAGTCTTGCTATGGTCAAGTGTTGTGTTTGTGTTCGGTTCACAAGAATCTCTACTGCATGTGGTACTTGTACTGTCAATGGGTGTCCTAATACTATGGCATCGCTTTGTCTGATTGCTAAAGCTGTCGCTGCCACTGATTTCAGGCATGCAGGCAAAGCCTGAGCTACGGGATCTAATGTACTGGAAAAATAAGCACATGGCTTGCGTGATCCTGCTTGATCCTGAGTGAGCACTGACAAGGCAGTACCTTCGCGTTCTGTAACAAAGAGTGTAAAATGTTTGCTATAACATGGTGTCGCTAAAACAGGTGCTTGACATAAAGCTTCCTTTAGGCTTTCAAAAGCTTGTGTATGTTCCTGAGTCCAAGGGAGAACAGTCGATGTGGCTGCCTCCTGTGTGGTTAACTGAATGAGTGGTTTTGCTAGAAATGCGTACTGAGGGATCCACTGCCTACAATATGAAGTGAGGCCTATGAAAGCCCGCACCTCCTTCTGTGTCTGGGGTATTGACATGTTAGCAATTAACTGGATGCGATCTGGTGTAAGCTGCCTTCCCTCCTTGGACAGCGAGTGACCAAGATAAATAACTCGCTGAACACAGAATTGCAGCTTAGAAGGAGACACCTTGTGCCCCTTGTCGGCTAGAAAATGTAAAACTGTCAGAGAAGCTTTTTCACATTCTGGCTCGCTTCTCGCGGTGATCAGCAGATCATCGACATATTGAAGCAGTGCTGTATTGACTGGCATGTGGATACTGTCAAGTTCTCGTTTCAGTGCTTGGCTGTAGATGCTGGGGCTTTCTGTAAATCCTTGGGGAGCGCGTGAGAATTTAAAGCTGCGCCCATTTAAACTGAATCCGAACAAGTATTGGCTTTCCGGATCTATTGGGACGCTGAAAAAGGCATTCTTGAGATCGATTACAGTAAAGAATGTTGCTTCGGAATCAATTGCTGTCAATAATGATGATATATCAGGGACCACAGGAAATTGTGGTACAATACACTTGTTTAGTTCACGCAAATCAATAACCAATCGGTACACTGGTGGGGCAGTAGGATCAGTTCGTTTAAGAATCGGAATTATCGGTGAATTACATACATTGGAGTCTGTTTCTATAACTACTCCCTGGGCAATCAGCTCATCAATGATTTTCAACAAAGCCACTACAGCATCATGCGGTAACTTGTATTGTCGCATTCGTGGTAGTACCACTCCTGCTTTCAATGTAACTCGATAGGGTGTAATGTTCATGCAGCCAACATCCGTAGGGCCTTGTGCCCATAGATGTACTGGTAAAGTCTGTAGTCGGGGATCCATGTCTCTAGACACATAGTGACCTTTAAAATCACGCAAAAACAACCTTACTCCTTCCGGAGAACAACATATTATGGCTCCTAGTGCTTTCAGAGTTTTAATTCCTAACAGATTTTCTGGGCATGATTTAGTAAGCAATAAATCTGTAGTTCGTGTCAAAGGTCCTATCGTAAGTGGTAGAGGCTGTGATACTTCATTAACAATAGGTTTTCCCGAAAAACCAAGGGAAACATTTTGAGAGCCTGAGAGGGGTGCCCCTGGAACTTCACTACGTTTTATGGTTGTTCGACTTGCCCCTGTATCGAGTAAGAATTTTCTATTTTGACCTAATAATTCACTATGTACATAAGGTCCTTCTTGATCTACAGGAATCTCGATGAGCGGTAAGTCAACTTCCCTCTCTAGGCTGGTTCATGCGTAATGCTGATATTCAGGGTATTCATACTGTGCAGTCTGATACATTTGTCGTGTTGTTGTTTGTGTGGCAGTAGCAGGCAACGGTGGTGCAGCTGGCACAAACTGTATGGGTTGCTGTGAGGCTGGCATGGACTGTTGCTGAACTGGCATGGACTGTCCATGCTGCATAGCTCCTTGTTCATTCTGATCTTGTCTAACTAATCGTGGTCTCTCTTTTGCAATACCTGTAGCTATATTACGTTTCAGGACTGGACAATCATGTACATAATGGCCTAGTTGTTTACAGTAATTGCAGGTTCCTTTCACAGGAACTGCAGAATCACCAGAATGTGTCACACCCTTTTTGTGACCATCTGCTGGTACTGTCTGAGAAACTAGCATTTTCATTTTTGTATCCTTCATGCGTCTATGCTCGTGTTCTTGTTCATCCCTAATTCTATTGTGATGATACTGTAACATTTGTAGCATTTGCGACGGAGTGTTACTTTGCCAGGTACTCTCGAATTTCAATATTCTATTCTTCACTGGGGGCAATGCATTTTCCACTAATTTTGTCACAAATAGATGTGGATATGAGTCACTACTTGCTTTTATACCACTATTTATACCAAAACATTTTTCAAATCGAGCATAATAATCGCTTGTGTCTTCATCTTGCTTTTGTTTACAGGCTGTGATTGCACCCCAATCTTCCTTTTTTGTAGTTAATAAACGTGGCAGTACCTGTACTAGTAAACCTGGTAACAGTTTAACTTTATCCCCGAGCCCCGAACCTGCAGTTCGGCTCCTTTCTTCCTCTGCTAATGCTGTCCAGTCTATCTTTTGGTCTCCTACTTCCCACTCTTTTTCTTTCAGTTTTTCATAAATGCCAGCAGGCAAAAGCACCTTTAATATCGTCATAATATCAGGAAAGGTGTATTCTCCCATCAGTAACATGTCTTTAATTTCTCGGTGGAAACCCGCTGGGTCTTTGTCATGACTAGGTACTACTTTCTTCATTTCTAATAATTCCATTTTTGATATGGGTGTGTAAACAAATACACGGTGAAACTCATTGTCTTCGCCTTTTATTGGGTGCACTTCTCGTAAAGGATTTTGTCTATCCATATAGTACGGTGCTCTTTCTCTGCGGGGCAGGGAGAGAGAATCTGGATTTACAAAAAGGACATACTGCTTACGTGACACTAATATCTCTTTAATTAGCTTGTTACTAGAACCTCTCCATCTGTACGTGAGTAGTTCCGTTAATATATCAGGTAAAGGACCAGGGTCAGCATGTCGGCTTTTATATAATATAAGGAGTTGCTGAATCATATAGATTCCAGCTAAACGTTGTTCATCTGTACTGAGGTTGAGAAACGTGTGTGCTACGGTCTCATCACCGTATTTTTCAGGACTAACAATCCAGTGAACGGCTGATCTGGCTAATTCTTGCTCATCCATGGAATCGAGGAGGTGGTAACCCCTTCGTTCTCGTAGTATTTTATCTGCGGCTTGAAACGAATGTTCAGGAGACTTCAGATTTTTTACAGGCGTCGGATACGTTCTGTTATTATTTGGGCATACTGAGTGTATGGGATCAGAAAAACATCTAGCATTATCACAGGATCTTCCTCTGCCTACATAGGCTATAGTCTCTGACTGTCTTGCAGAGTTCCCTGATTCGGATACTTCATCTTGCTCAAACTCGTCTGTTCCCAATCTTTCTTCATGAATACGCTCTATTTCTTTACGGATTTTTCGGCACATGGCTATTATACAATTTTGCTTATCGTGTCTCCCTTCTGATATATTCTGACTCCATCTTGTAATAATAAGCATTGCATTTGGGTCTACCCCCGGGCGGTCTTGATTTCTGATCACACAGTTTATGAGGAAACGTAACAGTTCCCCCTGTATTTCTACTTTCTGGAATTCCATAGCTCTGTTAATACATCCTGGATCTCGTCCTGTTTGAACAAAATGATATATGTTATCCAGATGCGTAGTCATTCCTGGTAACCTTGCTAAATACTCTGCGGCTCGTCTGATACGTAATGATGCCAGGACCATTTCGTCCTCTTTACCGACCACGGGGTCATATCTACAATTAACAAGGAGTTCCTTAAGCGTACGTTCATTTACGAATTTTGGTGTACGTGAATGTGCTGACTCTTGAAAGACAAGTTTATTTATTCTAGGTGGTGTAAAAGTACTGCTAGCACCTCCCGTGGCCCTATCTGGGGCGTCGGGTGTGAATGGGTTCGTCGAACGTGACACAGCAACTATGGGTGTCGATACCTCTGTAGAGTCGACTGCGGAGACAGATGCGGAAACAGATGTGCTTGCCGACGCTTGTGTCGGAACTTGCTGTTGCACGGGGACAGATACCTGATCCTGACGTTGAACCCCTCCGCCAGACGGTCTATGTGGTGCGGCGTTAGCATACTCGGGAGCTGCGTCATCTAGATATGAGGAAAGAAAAACATCTTCTGCGGTTCTGGGAAGCCCCTTTGGATGTACCTTAATTGGAAATAATGGGGGTGGCAAGTCTTTTGGTATCTCTGGAGCAGCCTTAGGTAATCCTTCGGCTAGTAGGGGATACATACCATTCATAAGAGCATTTCTTTGTCTATTTACTTGTTCTGATCTCACTCGGATACCTTCCTCAATTAATAGATTTTCTTGAACTTTATTTGAACTTTCTTTACTCCTCTCTTCTTGTCTACGTGCTTTTTCTGTTCGTCTATGAGATTCTTTACGCCATAACTCAACAGCGTCTTTCTGTGACTGTCTGACCTTTCTTTTCCATAACTCTTCCTCCACTTTCATGATGCACTCTGCATCCCAGGTTCCCACTATGGGCCACCTTTGACTTTCCGGCAATCCCTTGGTATAATCTACCCATAGATCAAGAAACAATATGGCATCTAAGCCATGTTTATGGTACATAAAATGCCCTGGAGTGTCCCTAGGAGGAATAGGAACTGCTTCTTCAAGCACCCCTTTTCTGGTAGTAATCTGTCTTAACTTCGAGAAGAGCGGCATATTGACAACTGATCTGATACTTACTCTTGAATTTTCTTAATACGAAAAAAACACAATAATGAACGGTGAACAATGAACACTCATTCATACCACAATATTAGAACACTTTAAACATTAAACATTAAACATTTTAACAACGACCGGCAATGATGACAGTCTGCCTAACTAATCACCACGCTGAATTCTTGACAATAACTGAATACTTCGGAATACTTGATATACTGCTAAACAGTACATATACACTGCTAAACAGTGCAGACCGGATTTGTGTACCCAAATCCGTCTTGACCGGCACAACCTATGTGCGCGTCAACACGCCTCCCCGGCGATGGTACTCACCGAGTAGCTCCTTGAAACGGAAGGCCTCAGAGAATGGACAGGACTCGATGACTGCGGACAGCGGACCCTCTGGACATCGGGATTTCGGAAAACCTGGTGGGCCTCTGTATACCTCGGATCTTGCTCTCTCAGCTAGGCTCTGGTCGGGATACTTCGCACTTCTCACCGCCTCGTCTGGGTTGATCGCAGCCTCAGTCGCCCCCGCTTGACCGGAGGGAGCTTACAGGAAATCCTGCTGGTACGCGTTTATGGTCCGTCCAGCTGTGGCAGGAGACCGGGCCTGCAACGCACCGCCGGCGCGTGAGATGAGAAAGTGTCCCTGTTCGGGCGCCATTATGTGGTAAATAAAATACCGGACTGAATTTCATACAGAATCTTAAAATAAAGTAAATAGCTCAAAATAACAAGAGGCAGAATCCGTGGTATAAGAGGTTTTCTAAATGGGCTTTATTCCATTCAAAATGGCCGACTCGAGTCGCGGCCTTCAGGTTCCGTCACCACGAGGGTTCAGGAAGTGAAGTACAATACTTTATTGACAGACATGTATTTTTATAATAAGTGCATTACAATGAAACGTATGTAGAAGGCGTAACATTTGATAAGAAAAGTGACAAAACAGGTACGTAATCGAAACTAGGCGTAATAAGGAATAAAAGAAACATGATTGGTTAGGATTATCAGACATAGGTGGATCTATAAGATAATACTTGGCATAGATGCGCGCGCAGCAGTATGACGTGTAATTGACGTGCAACTAGGGGGTGAAGGGGACTTGACATTTAGCTCTACATGTGGAGACGAGAAGTCTGGGGGGTCAAGTCAACCTAATCCCAAATCATATCTACCATCCTATGTTTGGAGAACTATGTTATCCACAAGGAAGGACTCTCGGACAGAATCTATTCTATACTAACTGTGTGTGCGTGTACAAGCGTCTAAGTGTCTATATGAGATGCGAGGGGCAGAAAACTTTCCATGGCAGCAGGGCTATGAATCACTTGCAGGAGGACGGAAAGGCTGAGTCCTTTGCTTGTGAGCTAAAGAAAATGTTTACCTAAATCACTAGGCAGGAATGCATCGGCTGAAGAGCAAAATAGATAATTCGAAGGTGAAATACAGCTTCTTGGCAGGCAGGCGAAAACTGGCCGAGGCAGGCACCGTTAGCTGCACAGGGAGTAGGACAAAGTTCATGGATACAGATGCGAGCTCAAGCTGAAGCTGTCAGAGGCTGAGAGCAGGGAAAGGCTTTGAGGACAGAATCGGGCCTACTTGCCTGAACTGAAAAAATGGAGTAACTTAGCCATATAAAGTCGGTGACCTTTCATACCTAGGAATCGAATATCCAGCCCATCGATGGCGGATCTGACAGAGAACATGTCGACGGTAGACACACATATGTTTGCGTCTTAGAAACTGGAACTGGAGGGAACATACATGTACTTGTAACATGCATATAGAACCGTTGGGGTCCAAGATAGGGGACATAACTGACCAGGAAAATCCACATTTCCACATTACGGCGCTCTATCCCTGTTTGTACCATGGTGCACCTTTCAATAGGTGCTTCTAGTGTAAACTGGGACAGTGCACAGTATTAGAAAGAATGCATCCTCCCCAGGGCAGTTGCTAACTCCCACTGTACTTGGGGTGGCACATTCCAGTGAAACACGGAGCCGCTGCTTTAATGCCGCTCCTTGTGTAACCGTGTAGGCAGCATGCTGCACTTTAAAGAGTGGAGCGAGACCCCATTTCAAGCATGTGCAGTCAGTGAGTGCATCCGCCTGTAGGGGGATGTTTGGGGGGGTCCATAGGACCACCACCAGAGGGCTGCTCTTAGGAAGCGTGCTAAATGCATGTGTTGAGGTTGCGACCACCTCCACACGTCCACCACCCCCAGAGCGTCGGCAAACCCCTGCAGTTGGAATCCCCGCGATGCATCAGGTCTGGGCGGAAGTCTGTCTTGAAGGCTGTCCATAGTCAGGTTAAAGTCCCCCCCTAGTATCAAGGATCCCACTGGCAGGGCCAATACCAAAGCCCCTATATCTTGCAGGGTTGGGCGCTGCAATCCGGGAGGGGCATACACAGATACCACATTGACTACTCTCCCTTCCCACAAACCTGTGGCCGCTGCATACCTGCCCAGCATGTCAGTCCAGGTGTTTTGTACCACGTATGGACAACCCTTAAGCAGGAGTATCCCCACCCCTCTGGAGCCCGTAGTGAACCCAGAGTGAACAATCATACGGTAACCCTTCCTATTCAGAGCCATACATGTATTTCCTATCAAGTGAGTCTCCTGCAGGAGTACTATATCAAGGGCATGACGGTGAATATATTGCAGGATTATACATCTTTTAATTTTGTCCCCCAGGCCATTCACATTACAGGTGGACGTTCTAAGTCTATGTCCCGGCGCCATCAGAACACAACAAGCACACCATCAACAAAATAAATCGGGAGACTGGACCTGTAACCCCACGTTCATCATCCAGAGGCAATCCAAGGTAATCAGCATCCCTGCACTTGTCGCGATATAGTATACCACTGTCCACCATACCATTAACACACGGGATGTTAGCGATCAAGGGAATATCACTGCCCGATGCAAAAAAACAAAAAATACTCAAACAGAACCAAAAAGCCCCCCAACCTGTCCACCCCATCCCCTCCAACTCCTGTTGAACTCCCAACCCCCTCCCTTCCTCCCTGCTCAGCGGGACTAAAACCCCCCGCCACCTCCAACATGCAGAGTTCCTGTCACCCACCCTTTAACAACTTCAGGGAACTTGAGCAACTCCATCCCTGTACCACTTGTAAATATAACACAAAGTCCACCCCGGCCCCACCACCCCCATTTATGAGCCGGGAACCGTGATCCATCACGTCCTGCACATGGCAACCAGTGACCCCAACTGAAACAATCGCTCGGACCCTGTGGCCCCCCCACCTGCAAGAATAGCATCAGTTAGGATTCAAATATCAAGCACAGCAAGCGGCCCACCATAAGAACACCCATGCGTGTCCCCTTCGCCCAGGCGTCAGCCAGTCAATCGGGCTCAATACACTGTTTCTGCACCCGCCTGAGACTGATAGTCTGAGTCAGAGAGTGGAGGGGGACGCCATTGATTTCGCCAGTCTCCCACCCCATCAGCTGTGGAAGGGACCTTGCATGTCTTCAGCCTAACCGTGCGCCACCCCTCAAGCCAGTCCCAGGCCTCCTCCGGCCTCGTAAAAAAACAGGATTTAACATTAGATTCAACTCTTAATTTGGTGGGAAATAACATTGGATACTTAATCTCCTGGTCCCCGAGGGCGTGCTTCACCCCCAGGAAGCTGCGGCGCTGTTTCAGCACTCTCAGAGTAAAGTCGGGGAAGAATGTTATTGTGCTGTTCTCGAAGGTCAACGGGGGGCCGCTTTTACAGTCTGTAGTATAACATCACGGTCGTGAAAGTTAAACATCCGGGCCAAGAGCAGCCTGGATGTTTTACATTTTGGGGGCAATCTTGACTTGGCAGAAAACTTTGGCTATACCTAGCATAATGATAATAATTATTTCTTGCCTTATAATGGATCGAATGGCGATAAATGTTAGGACAATCAGAATCTGCCAATGTGTGACCATAATGAATTTACAGAACTTGATGAAAGAGTGGAATTGGTGTTTGGGAACCAAACATGTATTTGCTAAACATGAAAATCTGTTTTTAGGGCCAGAAAACATGTTTTGTTCATTGACATTGTAAGCTTCTGTGTTACACTGCTTTATTCAAAACAATTTTTGTATTTTATAGTAAAATAAGTGTATTTTCAGAAACTAACAAGCTGGTATTACATGACAAAAGCAGCTTCTTGTCTAGAATATAAATAAATCTAACATTAAAGTGGTAATTAAATTTCGGGAGTCTTGTTGCTGATTTTGGTTCTGTAGTGCCAGAAAACACTATTCTACTTTACTGGTAGATAGGCATTTTATCATCTGTGTTCAGAAAAAGCTTTTTATAATATTGTCACTACTGATATCAAAGGCATCAGCACGTGAAACAGGTGTTACATGTCTGTAAGGTCTCTGTAAATTTATTTGAGCTATGTCTGTACCAACTTCTAGAATTTGACTAGCAAGCTATTCCGTTTGTGCCTTGTGATGATTAAAAATTAATAAAAGTTTGAGCCCAAGTCTAGAAATTCTTTGTATAAAGTTTGCGTTACTTTTTTTTTTAAAACATAAACCCAAAGCAAAATGTTGTTGTGGGATTTACAATCCAACGCAAATCCTGATTTGCATTGGTTTGTATCCCAAAGTAATGCTAAGCTGCACAGTTCACTGCCTTGTGTTACTCTGCGTCCAGGTAGCGTTCCATTGGTGGTGCATTGGCATTCCCATCCAATCACTCCTGGGTTTTGATGCAAATTCCTGTCTGCAAATAATTGTAGACAGGGATTTGCACCAAAATCCTCTTTGAGGCAGATGTAACGAGGAGAATTGATTTAATTTCTCCTTGTTTTTCCCATTTTGAGTGTGTGCTGAATTGTACAACACACATACAAAATGGGAAATGCCTTAAAGCATAGTTTTTGTACTGTAAGGAACCCCTTCTAGCACAAAACTTATGTTACCCACAAAGCAGACACGCTTGCACTATTGAGCAAGAGTGTCTGCATTAACACATGGCAGCCAAAAGTGCACAGGGAGAGAGCCGGACAGCGCCACATCTGGTGCTATTCTGCTCTCTCCCATTCACGCAACGCGGCACATCAACTTTACTTGCTGCCCTGTGTTGCATGACTTCTGTGTAAATCTGGATTCTAGTGCTTCCACCCTCAATCTTAAAAGTAGAATATCAGTCATATGTAACTGCGAATCTTCTTTAAAGGCCCAGGGTGGATAAAGGACAATAGAGAGATGCACAAGTGAAGAATATTGCTCAAAATATTTAGATAAATTACGGCCGTGTAAAATTGCAACTACCTGTAATTCCTGCAGCTCTGTACGCGATTGGAAATTTGTATTAAAAATACATTGTTTCACCAAAATGTTTCCAAAGCTTTCCCAGTGATAGCAAACCCTTAACACCTCCTTTGAAGGCAAGGCTTCGATGGGAGGCTTGGCTCTCTTCCCACTTAGACCAATTTCGCCTTTCTAACTCCTTTTCTACGTGCTTGAAAGCTGATGTTGTTTTGCCAGTCCTAAATAAACTCCTCTTTCCCATTTAAAAACCAACTTGTTTCTCAGGTACACTTGCTCTAAAAAAAAAAAAAACGTCTAGGGTTGACCCTGATTATTACTCATTCAACTCACTTCCATATGCTTCATCAATAAAGCATTTGCCTGATTTTTTTTGTTGCTTGGTGAGCCCTCATTCGAGGTTGCCTTATGCTTCTTTCTCACATCACAGATCCAACTTTCTGCGTTTTCTGTCCCAAGGCACAGTGCTGGAACCTCATATTGGGCCATATGTAGGTAGCCTAATACCGGTCGGTAACGGCCGATTTTCAGTAAAAATCCCGTTACCGACCGGTATTCAGGCTTTTGGTATGTAGGGGGGACATTTCAGGATTCGGTAATTTACCGAATCGGTAAAATTACCGATTCGGTAATTTTACCGATTCGGTAAATACCGAATCCTGAAATGAGATGTAGGGGGAGTGTGTGGGTGTTGTGTGGATTCGTTATTTACCACCAACTAAAAGTTGGTGGTAAATGACGAATGGCTTAGAAAAAGCATTTTTTGGCACTTAGAAGTGTGCAATGTGGCAGACATACATGCCCTTAGGGCATGTATGTGTGCCACATGTGCACACATGCAGGAATCAGGGGTGCAACAGGGTGTCACTGTGACACCCTGCCACCCTTGATTGTGCTCCCCCCATTACCGAATCGGTATTTACCGATTTGGTAATGGTAACTGGCTTCCCATTGACTCCTATGGGCCTCCTGGCCCATAGGAATCAATGGGAAGCCAGTTACCATTATCGAATCGGTAAATACCGATTCTAAATTACCGACCAATTCCGATTCGGTAATTTTTACCGACTGATTACCTACATAGCATTTACCACTTCATAAATACCGAATCGGTAAAATTCGGTATTTATGAAGTGGTAAATGTTAGGCTACCTACATAAGGCCCATTGTTCCTTCCCTTGATTGCATTGTCTTATTCTCTTATTGTATCTAGTATTTGCATAGCACCTCTTTGCTGGTGATAGATCATATACTTTCCCTCCATCTCACCTCTCCAGACTAAAATCTTTGACTAATTCTCTGCTTACTGAGATTGGTTGTCTAATTATCTAGTTGTCTAGTTATAGTCTAATGCTCAGCTCCCGTAAGACAGAATGAATTCACATTTTCGAATATTGTGCTAAGATGCATTGTTTTACCATGTTTTTGAAGTTTTCTTGGTGAAGGTGAATGTTTAATACCCCTGAAACATTAGCTCTGAAACAGCAATTATCTACTTTATGACCTTGTCAGCCCACATATCACTCTCCCCAGACAACTTCCTGTAGGCAACCTGCCACATTCTTTCTCTGCTGCTAACCTAGGAGTTTTGTTCAATCCTAGTGTGAAATTGCAGTCTATTATTACCTCTAACAGGAATGCAGTTATGTTCAAGTTTCTCAACAATAAATAAATCCACCATTGCAGTTCTGTCTCAAAATATAAGCCCCTCAGCAACATTTGGATTTGAAACAGGAACATTCTTATGGGACTCCATGAATAATAATTTTGTCAATCAATAAAACAATGCATTTTGCAGCTCACGTGCTAGTTTGCTTCACTCCCTGGTCACTTACCATCTCTGTTGTCATATGGAGGATTATCTTTAAACATCCCAAACTGAAAAATCAGGAAGAGTACAACACATTTTATTGAGGATTTGTTTCAAACGCTCAAATAAATATTTCAAACCAAACTCTAAGATTTTAAAGAGGTCTGTAATCCTCCCACACTTGCCTGTAACTTCCTCCAAACTTTACATCAAGGTTCAGATTGTGTCACATTGTACATGTGCATTACATTTTCGCATTAACCAGTGAAAAAACATTATTGGCATTGACATACGGGGCAAAGAAATCAATGCACCCTAGCCATTGACTCCCATTGCTATGTTCTTCTCAGGGATCTCAATTTTCACAACGATGACCCCAGCAATGTCATCTCCATCACTCTCCTGGAAAACCTGAACAACATTGATCTCACCACATTGGTCATCGAACCCACTCACAAAGCCGGACACACACTCAACGCCATTTTTACCTCCAGTGACAGAATCAAATTCACCCACTTCACAGATCTCACCTGGTCTGACCACGCCATCATTCGCTTCACCATCTCATGACCAAGGACCACAGTGCCACTCACTGCAGCTAGGCCAAGGTAAACGAGACCCAATAGACACAGGCTCTCAGCACCACACAACCTGAAACTTCAGCAGACGTTGACCAGGCCATCCAGAACTTATCCGTCTGGATCACCGAATGCACTGACAGACTCCCCTCCCCCTCTGAAACCAGCAAAAGCCAACAAAACCTCAAAACAAGACAACTGGTACACCCTAGAGCTAAGAACCACCAAGCGCAACTGCTACCGACTCGAGAAGCGACCCTGATTCATCATTTTCAGCCTTGACAACCTTAAGCAACCAGCGAACACCAGTCAAACCATCTCCATCTGGTCCCTGCTCACCACCCAGACCACCACAGGCATCATGTCATCCATCCACTCCAGGGTGCTCACCGACACTTGCCCCCACCGTCTCTTCAACCTCTGAACCAACTCAATCAGCACTGAACTCACCAGCATCTTCAACACCTCCATCTCCATAGCAACCTTCCTGGATATATGGAAACATGCAGAGGTCATAACCCTTATAAAGAAGCCCTCTGCTGACCCCAGTGACCTAAACAATTACACACATATCTCCATGCTCCCCTTCCCAGCCAAAGTACTTGAGAAAGTCATCAACCAACAGCTCACCGAATACCTGAAACTAAACCACCTACTCGATGCCTCACAACCAGGATTTCATGCCAACCACAGCACCAAGACTGCGCTGATTGCTGAAACAGCCAACATCAGAACTCTTTTCGACCGCATAGAAACTGTGGCCCTGATCCTCCTCAACCTCTATGCTGCGTTTGACACTGTCTCCCACCACACCCTCATCAATAGACTCTACAATATCAGCATGCAGCAAAATGCCCTCACATGGATTGCCTCTTTCATTACAGAACGCACTCTGGGCATCCAACTGCCTTCCCTCACTTCTCACCCAAGGGCATCATATGCGGCATACCCCAAGGATCATCCCTCAGCCCCACCTTGTTCACCATCTTCATGAACGCACTCACAGACATCCTCAGATTCTATGGACTCAAAATAATCTCCTACGCAGATGACACTCAACTAAACCCATGGCCTGATCCAGAAAATTCCAGTCAGGAGTGTCACCTTCTCAATTCTAAACCTGTAGTTTAACCCTTGCACAGGGAATATCCTATGAGAAAAGAAGAACTACATCCACTGCATGGATGAACGCTACCTGAAGTGGGGAGACACTCTGAACTTTTACTTCTTGTGTTGGCCTATCTCTCCCGAGCGAGTGGCATGAGCTCGCCACCTCCATATTGAAATAGGCAGAGTATAGACCTTCCATGGATCCTGAAGGGAGAAGGGTCTTCTTGGCCTTCTGTAGACATGTGCTGGCTGTGGGTGTCCAAGGAGGTGGTACTAGAGGCTTGTGCTGCACACACAGGTACCTTGCAAGTAGATCAGGGACTGGGTGTTCGAGGAGTGTAGAAAAGGAATCTGCCTAAAGAATATGTGGTGTTACTACAGAAAGAACATAGGTCAGGAGATTCCCCCGACAATGAACAGCAGCAAAGGACCAAAGCTCTTTTCAGCCCACTGCTGCTAAGAGGAGGAGCCAGCAGTGGCTCAGACTGCAAAAAAATCTAGGAACCATCAAGAAAACAAACACGAAAAGTTGGAAGGATAGAAGGCCTCACAAGAAGACTCTTGGTGGCTACTGGGTACCACAAGGAGCAAAACAATAAAACCCATCAATATTTGCCAATTGGGGGCAGAGTTATCATTATTTAAACAAGCCACTGAAGTTTGGGGGGACTGCCATCGGTCATTTGATTTCAAATTGATTCTGGAAATCACCCCAATGGGAGTCAGATGGATTCCTCTGGGGACCAAGGAAAATGATAGCGCAATTTCTTATTTATTTTACTATTGCTAATTAGAGCAAGTAATCCCTAGAAAATGCTTCCATCAGCCCAGGGAGACAACAGACCTGCCCAGCATTGCCCCATGAGGAGGGGGCCCTCAGGCATAAAGTGTGCAGTTCTGCAGTCTCCTACTTCTCTCCCCACACTTTACACCTAAAAGCAGGGAAGAGTAAGACAGGCAGGAGAAAAAGAAGAACGTTGTCTCCCCTACCAGCACTGAAGAACAGAGTGCAGGGGGTGGGGAGCAAGCCTGGTTTGCATGGGCTTTGGGGAGTGTGCATTGTCTCAGAGACAACATGCTTGGGTGCCCCAAAGGTGCTAGAGCACCCGCTTCAAACCAGCTACAGCGGGTGCAAAAGGTGAAAATGTTCCCAGCTTCAAGGTGGCTGAATCAAAATGCATCATATTTGCTTCTTTGCACTTATGGTACCAAAGCAGGGCAAGGTCTCCACAAAATATAGGATCGAGGAGCCAGCTTTGTAATGATGGTCATGTTCCTGCTTCTGTTCACAAGTAGTTCCACACCTTGCTGAGAAAGGCAAATGGGGAGAAAGAATGCTTACTTGTGGTATGCAATAGTTAATTGAGCCATATTACATTTATAACTAATGTTACCCTCTTGTAAAAATAAGCTCTGTGCTTATCCTGGATAACAGAAAGGGAGTAAGGAAGTGACTTAAGTATTTGTCTCTCAGATAGTACAATTCTGAAGATGATGTGAAGAATAAGGCCTTTGTCAAGGAGATGCTCTTCCCACACACATGACCCTGATCATGGAGAAAATGTGTAATTGGGCTCTTCATGTTGAATTCACACACGTTTTAGGTCTTGCAATCGGTGATGAAACATGTTACACTTTCACTTTTCAGTGGTGGACCCTGTTTCTATATGGCGATTCTGTGCATGGTTGGAATAACCTCACTTTTTTTGGGGGGGGGGGGAGTTTTATATAACTCAAACTTGACCCAAAGGTATCAGAGCACTTTACATGAGCACCAGTTGAAATACAGATGAACACATTCATTTTTGCTAGGCACAGGGTGATTAAGTGATTTGCCCAGAATCACATGATGTTGAGTGTCCCTTGCCGAGACTCGAGCCCGGTTCCCCAGCTTCGAGGTCGACCGCTGTAGTTGTTAGGCTACATCCTCTTAAGTTTGCACTAAACGTAGTCAATTGTCAATATAATATAATATGATGTAAAATTGGTCGCAACCTTGTGTAAATGCAAATGTTGTCATAGAGCATCTTATGAGAAATAAAGATGCATCTTCACAAATAGCAACAAGGCATAAAAGGTGAACAATGGGCCTGATTTAGAGTTTGGCAGACAGGTTAGTCATCACAATGTGACAGATATTGCTTCTGCCTTATTACAAGAGCATTACATCCTATGACACTTGTAAACAGGTGGACCGGATATCAGTGGCAGCCAGCACAGGTAAGAGCAGTGGGGCAGGGGCGGGGCGGGGGGATGTCGACAGTCAACGGGAGAGGAAAATGAAATTAAAAAATAAATAAAACCACTTACCATGTGCTCACCGCATCGCCAAGATGGCGATGCGGCGAGCGCAAGGTAAGTGGTTTTATTCATTTTTTTATTTAATCTTAAATTTCCCGTTGACTCCCCCCGCCCCACTGCCTCACCACTCTTACCTGTGCCAACCACCACTGCTGGATATCCATCACGTTGTGACAGAGTATCTCATTTGTCAAACTCTAAATCAGGCCCGGAGTATGGCATTAGAATGAAAATCATTAAATGTCCGCTGACATTAAATAGGAAGTCCAAAATTACTGATTAAATACTTGGACCTGCTTGTTTACCAAAGAAGTTATAAGTTGTGTCAGACCTTCGATAGGGCAATAGTGTAAAACGGAGAAATATCTTGAGAGAGGGGATGCTGCATACTATTTTAACAGTGGATGTCAATTTGTCTGATTACAATTGATCTGGTAAACTATGATCCCTGTTTGCTCAGGGATCATGATTACAAGTGGTGTGATATTTATTACACCCAGTAAATATCAAGTTTGTTAAAGATAACAACCTTCATTGAATGTGGCATATCAAATCTGTCAGAATCTACCATCTGACTGATGAACCATGTTAGACTTGACAGCCTTAGGGTGGTCTTCCTCCCAACTTTTTGCCTTCCTCCTTCACTTTTTCTGACTTCCTTTTTTCTGGACATATGCCTCTGAGCACTTTACCACTGTTAACCAGTGCTAAAGTTCACATACTCTCTCCCTAAAAAACGGTATTGGTTCATCCCCAATTGACATAGTTAATTTTCGTTAAGTCCCTAGTGCAGTGCAATACATGTGCCCAGGGCCTGTAAATTAAATGCTACTGGAGGGCCGCCGCACTTATTGTGCCACCCACTGAAGTAGCCCTCTAACCATGGCTTTTTTTACATTGCCATTTCGACCTGGCAATATAAACCTCTTTCCAGGCCCAAAACCTTCCCTTTTTATACATATAAGTCCCTACTAACGTAGGCCCTGGACAACCAAGAGGGCAGGGTGCAATGTGTTTAAAAGGCAGGACATGCACTTTTAAGTTTTACATGTCCTGCTAATTCGTTTTTCTCTACTGCAAGGCCTATCTCTCCCATAGGATAACATTGGGATTGCCTCATACCCTCGTCTCAGTGTAATTTCCAATTGTGAATTTCAAAGTGTGGTGTTTTTGGAATCATAATTGAAAATCCTAAGTTATGGTGAAGTAGAATTTCCAGCACTGGACAAAGGTAGGTGACTAGCCAAAGGAAGTAGAAACAAGCATTTGCAATGCCATCGGTCTCGCCTTTGGGACTTCATAAAGGATTTAGCCATGCATCACATTATACTGGGTGCTGCCACATCTACTGTTCTTTAACATAGCACTGCATTGAGAAGTACCTGCAGTTTTGTGGCACGCTGCCATTTCTGACAGAACCGGGTATGAAGGCCATAAACGCAGGCAAGAGTGGGGTTGGATCTCCTGTAATCACAGGAAGCACTTATCTGTTTGCTGAAATGTTGTAGCCCATTTAAAGCACTGGATGGGACAGAAATCCGTTCACGTGCTGGGCCGCTAACACTGGTGGGCACGTGTGCACCGCTGGGCCGATACTGAGAAGGCATTCCTGTGTGATGAGGAAAGTGTGTCAGGATGGCAGAGACCATCAGCTGTGCTCACCGGGTGCATCATTTGCGAACATGTACATCAGTATGCACCACTGTTACCAACACAGTGAGGCTGGCAACACCCCGCCATGTGCAACAGAACACGCAGCAAAATTGAGGGAGGGCAGTGAGAGCCTGCAGTGTAGAGGGCAACAAGAGGCACTTCTGGCATGTCCTTGGGCACTCAGATGAGGTACCCAGGAACTCGTGTAGCAGCTGCAGTGCAGAGCTACCTACTTTTATTCTTCCTATCTGTGCACAGTGTCAGGTTGTTTCTTGCTCAAGAGCCAAACGGCAATGTCCTGAAAATAACATGCAAACAAGCATCACATGATGGGAAAAAGGCTAGCGTATGTGCAGTGTAACTCACTACACGTCCTCCGCTCCACCCCGCTCATCCTAATACCCGAGCCACAACTAAGAGAACCAAAAATGAGAATTTCCTTTAAAAACATGAATATTAATCAAAATAACAAGAAGTAAACGCGTTGTTTTGCCTTTGCTGTATATTGTGTTGTGTAGTGCTGCTACTTCAACTGCACTTATATAGTGTTTACGATCCATGGTGAGGAGTTGTAGCGCTTCACATGTTGATCCCTGGTACCTGCAGGCACCTAATGATGAGTCACTACGCCCCGTAACTCATGTGTCTCTGTGTGAGAATGGCACAGTGTGCTTCAGTGTACAGTCCACTCAAGTTTTCAGAATTCACAAAAGTGAAAGCTAATTAGAATGCTTGGTGACATCATGGGAAGTAATGTCACAGAGATGTCGGCAACAACAACATAGCAGTGGACATTAGTTAACCCCTTCGCTGCTGCGGACATTCCGCTGCAGCGCTGGGGGGGGCAGGGGGGCAGCGCGGTGGGCCTGTGCTCATGACGGAGCCGCTCCGTCATGAGCCACAGTTGAGCTGTGCTCATGACGGAACGGTTCCGTCATGACTCCGCCCATTTGCGTTGTCGCCCCGCACAGGCGGGGAAACAGCGCCGCGCAGGCGGAGCGGCCGCCGACAGGATTGTCATGACGGAACCGTTCCGTCATGAGCACACGCCAACCGTGGCTCATGACGGAACGGTTCCGTCATGAGCAGGGAAGGGGTTAAATGATAAAACAATCAAAATGAATGCAGCATTACCAGAACACCACCACAGCTCACTAAGGTAGGTAGATGAGTACTGACGGAAGCTGTGGAGCACACCTCAGATTGTAGTGCCATACACCAATCCATTTGTTAACTTAGCTCTTCCAGTTATATTCAGTAATGTTCCACAAAAATGAAACCATCAAAAACACCGGTCAATATTAATTGAGGTTTCAGCCGTTCATGCTGCTTTAATCACCAGAATTACTACTTGCCTTTACGTGCACCGGTTCTGTTTCTATATGATGTAATCAGTGCATGTTTCTAGGGCGGTTAAATTCGGTGTCCTTATATACGTTCAATAATGATGTTTTAAAACAAAATTAAGTGACAGCTTTGTTCAGCAGATTCACCAACTCCCTTTCCTCAAAAACAGGCACACCCATAAGCATAAGAAGTGGAAGCTTGGCGCTGTAATAATATAAAAAATGTTTAAATGTTATCGCAAATGTGCTATTCTTTTCAATCAAAAACAACAGGAGAGGAAGGGATCAACACGGCTAGTCCCCTCGGTTAAATATCAATAAACAACGAAGCCAGTGTATAATAAGGGGGCACTCAAATCAATGTGGTACATCAATCAATCGAGCCACAAGCCTCAGATTCCCTGTGAACCGTTATGTTCATTTGGAATATGCTTGGCAACAACAGAATAATACCCAGTGGGTATGAAAAGCCCTCACTCACCAACCTGGTCGGTGACATGCTTCATCATCGGGCTTCCACTGGGACGACCGAATGTCATCCCAGTGTGCTGCGACGCCAGGTTACTGCGGAGCTGGGTTGGTTGTGTGGGGAAAGTGAATTTAAAATAACCAATTAAGTCAAAAAAGAAACTTTATTAATTTTGCTTAAAAGGCAAGGAATAAAAAGGAGTGAGGGTCAAAAAAATAAAAGACCTGGTTCACTCCGTGGCGGTCAACATGTTTCTGCCTCAGAGATTGTTAATCGGGCATTCGTCAGGACCAGGGGGGGATGTGCGTAGACCCGGTGGTGTGCACGCTCTAAGGTACACCCAACCGTGGGCTAATGTGTGAAAAATCAAAAAAAGCACACTAAATAGTGTGACCTCCGCCAGATAGGTTAATATGGGGAGAGGAACGAGTTTACTCTGATGGTTACAATTGACAAACAAACACAAAGACAAAACATAAAAGAATTATTAATGTCTGTCACACAAAACGGGCTCAATGGATCAGCACAATAAAACTGATGTGCTCAAAGGACAAGTGAGTGCCTTTAGGTCTACCACAGGTGCAGTAAATTGTGAGAAATTGTGCACCTAGGTATAGTAGAATATCGGTGTAAGGACAACGGTTCGTCGTCCTCTCAGTAGTGACTAGTAGTCAATGATCGGAACGCAGGTGAAATGTAGTGGTGACACTCAATGCGTAAAATCGCGCTAGGGATAGAGTTGACTGCACGCGATGCTTATATGCAGAAGAAAAGGGGACGGGTCTTACAACGAGGCCTGTCCGTTGGAAGCCTCATGGGTCCCGGTAGGGGGGTAGGAGCAAAATGGCACACCCTGCATCAAAGAGGAGAAGGAAGAAAGACAGAGTTCGTGTCAGTATCACGAACGAGTGAGAAAGCGGAAAATCGCTTACCTTGTTGGTTGAGGAGCGGTTTAGTATTACTTACGCCCTTGCTGCTCTCAACCCGCGTTATGCCTAAACAGCCTCTTGCTGCCGGGCCCGGAGAGTAATGCACCCTGAGCGGGCGTGTTCTTAAAAGGGACCTCGAGGTGAAACCCCGGTGAAGTGGAGAGATGAGAGCTTGACCCTGATAGGGTGAGTAGCTCAGGCTCGCTAGCTGATTGGCCCATAGGGAGCCAATCAGAGCGGCGAAAACGAAAAAGGCAAGAGAGTTCGTTGCGCTTAGTAGCGATGGCAACGAAGGGATCGGAGTGTGAAGTACCGTCAAACTTTATTGACACCAGCGCTATGGGGGTCTGAACAGACCGAGAGCAAAACCCCGTGCGTGTGCAACTTAGCTTAAGTAAAGAAACGGATACCATAGACCGTTATTGGCACAGGAACTGGGGAGTCTAAACGGACCAGAAACAAAGCCCCGTGTGTGTGCAACTCAGCTTAAGTACAGAAACGGAGGTGAAATTGACTGGAGTGATGTTATGGGCACGCGCAGGAATTCAGAGATATCTAGTAATGCGTGCATGGACAACCAGTGGTGAATCATATTTAGCAATGGAACAAAAAGATTACCAATTCGTAATCAATTAAGAAGTCATCAATTAAGACGACATATACCCCTAGGCCAAATGGTGTTGGCAGATGGTGGAGAAAGTTGGTAAAAATAGGGGGTATTTTTTATAGTGAGTGGTGATAAACAAGAAAGTGGGGGACATTAAAGGATATTACCCCAAGGGACATTGTCATTGAGTCCGTGGAGGCTAGTCCCCAAACGGTACACCCACCTCTGTTCCCTTTCAAACAGCACTTTGGGGATATTATAACCGCTTGATATCTCTTCTATCACTGTCCATCTCAGATCGTTGGTAGTGTGGTTTGCAGAGAGAAAATGTTCGCTCATTCTGGTTGTGGTGCGTTTGCACCTAATGTTACTGCGGTGTTCACATATCCGGAGTCGCACCTTTCGTGTCGTCATCCCTACATATCGTAGGTCGCAGGGGCAGGTAATGAGGTAGACCACATTCATAGTGTTGCAATTTGTGTGACCCCTTTGGGTCCAGGTCTTGTTAGGTTCTAGCTCAAGGGTTTTGCTATGTGTGGTCAGGTGGCATACACTGCAGTCAGAGCAGGGGAAATGCCCAGTGACTTTAGGGAGGCCCCAAGCTTCCGTTATAGATCTCATTGGGGTCTCACGTGGCAGCAGTGGTCGTGTATGTACTAGATTGTTGCGGAGGCTTTGTGCGCGTTTAAATGAGAAGAGGGGTTTGTCCCAGTTGCGGTTTGCGCTGTTGATTATACCCCAATGTTTGTTGATTATGATTGAGATTACTCAAACTGAAACACAATTCAAAGCCACACTCACTGGTTTCAAAAAAAGACTTGATGAACTTAACAAAGACATCAACGAGTACAAAGACAACCTCACACAAAGTAAGATTAACCAATTTCAGAAAGACCTCAAAAAATTTGAATTTAACAAAGTATACCCCTATGCTGACCCGGCCTTTGTGTCCACACGTAGGACCGAAATGAACTCCTACGGGACAGACGATGATTCCTCAAACAGCAGTGGCTCAAGTAGCGGCAGCATCAGACCATCAAGAAGGGGTAGACAAAGAGGAAGGTCACGTCCCTTCCCTAATCAAGCGCCCTGGGTAAGCTTCCCCCAACAACAAGGTCCTATGGGCCCACAACCCATACCTTTCAATTACCCATTTGGCCCGCAGATGGGTTGGAATCCAGGGTTTACTTCCCCAATGTACCCCCCCAACCCCTTTCCACAGCCCCATTTTTTAGAGAGGGGCCAAAGGGGAAAAGGCCGGCGGAGAGGGAACAACCAAAGAGTACACTGGGTACAAGACGATCCAGTGGGAAACCACACACGGAGCAAACAAGCCCAGGAACTGCTGGCCTCGGGACCGAGCACTTCAACAGCCTGATCGTCAATTTGTCAAACAAGACTTTGACAGACCCTGAGAGGTCGGTTTTGGAAAAGGGATTGGGTTTTGTTCCTTCAGCCCGCCCTGACAAATTTCGCCTTCACTGCGAATTGGCAGCATTTTTTAGGAAGCTCAAACTCAAAGCTTTTTTCGAACGTCGAGTGAACAATGATAACGACCTGGACGTAGGGGATACCCCCTTCCGACCACCGTCGACTTTCAATCCCCCTCCACACACCATCCCTGTGGAGATCACTACCTTCGAAAGAGCAGTCTTTACTGAAATTGAGAATACTATCAGCCCAACTACCTTTAAAAATTTGAGAGCGGAAGAGTATAGAGCGATCACCTCTCTCCGTGCGGACAAAACCTTGACTATAAAACCAGCAGACAAGGGAGGCGCGGTGGTGCTCCTCAATTCTACCGATTACGATCAGGAATGCCTCCGCCTATTGAACGACCGCCTCAACTATACACCACTGCCCAATGATCCATCTGAGGGGCTAAAAAGAGAGATCTTTAATGTGGTCGAAGAGGCACAAACACAGGGTGTCATTACCAGAGCCGAAGCACGATTCCTTACAGAAGGCCCGGGGAAGACCCCCTACTTTTATACACTCCCTAAAATTCATAAAGAGAGAGTCCCTCCACCCGGACGCCCCATTGTCTCGGGGATCGACTCTCTGCTTGAACCTCTTTCCCAGTTCTGTGACCATTTTCTAAAACCTTTGGTCCAGAAATCGACCACCTATCTAAAGGATACAAAGGACCTTCTGAAATTACTCAATAACACGACATGTTCAGAACACACTATACTGGCAACGTTGGACATAGAGAGCTTATACACAAGCATTCCCCAGGACGAAACCATCAGGGTCCTGGAAGAATCTCTAGACTCGATTCCCTGGGAATACCACACAACTAAAGAGTTCGTGTTACAGTGTGCCACTCTAGCCTTGAAGAGAAACTTCTTTGAGTTCAAGGGTCAACTCTTCCTCCAAACCACGGGTACTTCCATGGGGAGTACCTTTGCTCCAAGTGTAGCGGGACTGTACGTCTATGCTTTTGAACAGAAGTTCATCCTCCCTAATTCAAACCCCTATCGCTCTTCCATAGCCCTATGGAAGCGCTACATTGATGATGTGCTCCTGATCTGGCAAGGTAGTGACAATACCCTCCAATCCTTCCTACAATGGATCAATACCCTGAACCCCACCTGCCCCTGCGACCTACGATATGTAGGGATGACGACACGAAAGGTGCGACTCCGGATATGTGAACACCGCAGTAACATTAGGTGCAAACGCACCACAACCAGAATGAGCGAACATTTTCTCTCTGCAAACCACACTACCAACGATCTGAGATGGACAGTGATAGAAGAGATATCAAGCGGTTATAATATCCCCAAAGTGCTGTTTGAAAGGGAACAGAGGTGGGTGTACCGTTTGGGGACTAGCCTCCACGGACTCAATGACAATGTCCCTTGGGGTAATATCCTTTAATGTCCCCCACTTTCTTGTTTATCACCACTCACTATAAAAAATACCCCCTATTTTTACCAACTTTCTCCACCATCTGCCAACACCATTTGGCCTAGGGGTATATGTCGTCTTAATTGATGACTTCTTAATTGATTACGAATTGGTAATCTTTTTGTTCCATTGCTAAATATGATTCACCACTGGTTGTCCATGCACGCATTACTAGATATCTCTGAATTCCTGCGCGTGCCCATAACATCACTCCAGTCAATTTCACCTCCGTTTCTGTACTTAAGCTGAGTTGCACACACACGGGGCTTTGTTTCTGGTCCGTTTAGACTCCCCAGTTCCTGTGCCAATAACGGTCTATGGTATCCGTTTCTTTACTTAAGCTAAGTTGCACACGCACGGGGTTTTGCTCTCGGTCTGTTCAGACCCCCATAGCGCTGGTGTCAATAAAGTTTGACGGTACTTCACACTCCGATCCCTTCGTTGCCATCGCTACTAAGCGCAACGAACTCTCTTGCCTTTTTCGTTTTCGCCGCTCTGATTGGCTCCCTATGGGCCAATCAGCTAGCGAGCCTGAGCTACTCACCCTATCAGGGTCAAGCTCTCATCTCTCCACTTCACCGGGGTTTCACCTCGAGGTCCCTTTTAAGAACACGCCCGCTCAGGGTGCATTACTCTCCGGGCCCGGCAGCAAGAGGCTGTTTAGGCATAACGCGGGTTGAGAGCAGCAAGGGCGTAAGTAATACTAAACCGCTCCTCAACCAACAAGGTAAGCGATTTTCCGCTTTCTCACTCGTTCGTGATACTGACACGAACTCTGTCTTTCTTCCTTCTCCTCTTTGATGCAGGGTGTGCCATTTTGCTCCTACCCCCCTACCGGGACCCATGAGGCTTCCAACGGACAGGCCTCGTTGTAAGACCCGTCCCCTTTTCTTCTGCATATAAGCATCGCGTGCAGTCAACTCTATCCCTAGCGCGATTTTACGCATTGAGTGTCACCACTACATTTCACCTGCGTTCCGATCATTGACTACTAGTCACTACTGAGAGGACGACGAACCGTTGTCCTTACACCGATATTCTACTATACCTAGGTGCACAATTTCTCACAATTTACTGCACCTGTGGTAGACCTAAAGGCACTCACTTGTCCTTTGAGCACATCAGTTTTATTGTGCTGATCCATTGAGCCCGTTTTGTGTGACAGACATTAATAATTCTTTTATGTTTTGTCTTTGTGTTTGTTTGTCAATTGTAACCATCAGAGTAAACTCGTTCCTCTCCCCATATTAACCTATCTGGCGGAGGTCACACTATTTAGTGTGCTTTTTTTGATTTTTCACACATTAGCCCACGGTTGGGTGTACCTTAGAGCGTGCACACCACCGGGTCTACGCACATCCCCCCCTGGTCCTGACGAATGCCCGATTAACAATCTCTGAGGCAGAAACATGTTGACCGCCACGGAGTGAACCAGGTCTTTTATTTTTTTGACCCTCACTCCTTTTTATTCCTTGCCTTTTAAGCAAAATTAATAAAGTTTCTTTTTTGACTTAATTGGTTATTTTAAATTCACTTTCCCCACACAACCAACCCAGCTCCGCAGTAACCTGGCGTCGCAGCACACTGGGATGACATTCGGTCGTCCCAGTGGAAGCCCGATGATGAAGCATGTCACCGACCAGGTTGGTGAGTGAGGGCTTTTCATACCCACTGGGTATTATTCTGTTGTTGCCAAGCATATTCCAAATGAACATAACGGTTCACAGGGAATCTGAGGCTTGTGGCTCGATTGATTGATGTACCACATTGATTTGAGTGCCCCCTTATTATACACTGGCTTCGTTGTTTATTGCTATTCTTTTCAACCAATACAGATGAAATCTAGTCGGTAACCTTGTGGTACATGTGTGCAGTGTCACTGCGGATGCTTTAACCCTAGCGTTACACAACAAAACCATTTGCATGAAGAGATGGTGATATCTATCTCCCCTTCTGTCTCTCGATCGTTCGTCTCATACATCAATCCACTCATCCCTCTACCAATCACTTGTTCATGCTCCTCCATCCATTCATTAATTCAGCCAGGGACACGGCACACCTGCATTTATCCATCCAACCATATACTCAGTGATGCATCCATCAACTCATTGACCCATCCAGCCAAATCACCTTTGGATGCTCATACCCACCACACATTCTGGACATGCGCACCACTCATGTATGTAAACACTCACTGATCCATCAATACATCCATACACAAACCTGTCGATTCATCCATATCTCTCAACATCCATCCGTCTATCCAATCTCATTACCATTCCCCAGTCCCTTGCACACACATTCAACCTTCTAAGTACTCATTTATCCGTCCAACTATCTAACGTCAAGTACTCATCTAACATCAGGTAAAAGACTCATCCACCGAATGACTCATTAGCACTGCTTAGGAATAATTCCATTTTTAATTTGTTTTAACTGCATACTGTAGTTATGCAGGCATGGTGCCTTTTACATGTTTGTCCCATGTGCATTAGATCCAACCATGGCTCTTCGTTGTACAGCGAGGAGAGGGGAGAGGAGTTGGCCTAACGGCTAGGGTGGTTGACCTATAATTTGGGAAACCGTGTTCGAGTCTCGGCAAGGACGTGCAACATCCTGTGATTCCGGGCAAATCACTTAATCTCCCCGTGCCTAACAAAAACAAGCATTGCAATGCAAATAAGCCTCGCATTTGTGAGTTAGAGCTATTGACATTGTAAATGGCAATGTTTTTTACCTACACGTTTTATTTTTGGAGTGAATGTATGGAGTGTGCAAAATCCCTTGGAAAGGTCCTGCACTTCGTAATAAATATATTGAAAAAGACACAAGGTGTGGATTGTGTCAACAATTGCTTGGCACGTACCTCATGGGTGAAGTGTCGCCACACATGCACACCCTGGTGCTTTACTAATGTGAAAACTCATTAATAAAAGCAGTGCTTACAGACTAACCAACACGATCGGGATTGGAGCATGTGACTCCAAATCCCGGCTTCTCTTTCATTTTCTAGACTATTTGACTCACTCTCCTGCGTCTTGGTTATCCCCCTAACACTGGGAGGGAATGAAGTTTGCTAAGGGGACGGGGGTCAGGGTGGCTTTGGGGGGTACATGAAAATGTATTCATTGCCTAGTTGTCAAAGGTCGCCCGGTGCTATTAGTTAAAAGTGTGCAGATTTCATTAAGATATTAAGAGTATTTTACCGTCATCTATGAGAAAATCGACATTAACTAAACAAAATGCCAGAATGCGTGTCAGTTTTCACAGTGTTTTAGACAGTACTGGTTGCTTAGTTTCATTGCATTAATCTTTGTATTTACTCTTTTACACAGCATCCAAAGTAGGTTACCTAACCCCAAAGCCCTGAGTTGTTAAATGACCCATAGAAGGGAGTGTTTTACAGTTGAGCAAATGTGTCCAAATGTAATTTTGGTAGTGCAATGAAATGATCAGCCAATGAGGTACTCGATGAGCAGGTATTTAACTACACGTTCAAAACGTACGGTATTGTGGCTATTGTTTGTTTGTACACAACCACTTCTCTGAATGTGTTTATTAACAAAGAGCTTCATCTACCAGACAGTGCTCACAGAGGGGCGACTAAAGCACAGAACAAAATGTATTAATTTATCCTGAGTGTGAAGGCACCCGGAAGGCTTGGGTGCCCGCCCAGAGAGGCTAGGGATCCCAGCGCTTCTACAGACTCTGCCGTGCTCCTCTGCACCAGCTGGGCACAGCTCAGAATCTGCAGCTTCTGCTAAGAATAGGTGAGGGGGATGAGGTTGGGGCATGCAGGAGTTGCCGGCATATTTCCAGGTTATTGAAAGTGATGATTCTGACGTGAAGCAATGGAGACTGACTTTGTCTGTTTGTCTGCACCAGTCTATTTCTCTACCATCTACCGGGCTCACTGTCATGTATCCATTCATCTCTCTTTGTTAGAGGTGTGCGAGCCAATATATTAATTAACAGGTAGAGCCAGCCGGAGACGAGCCAAACATATATGAGCCAGTGGGCGAGCCATGAACATGATCGGCATGTTAATCATACAGTAAACATGATGTAAATGTGCGATAATGTCTCTTTAGAATTCAAAAAAGTGCAATTCTTTAGAGCGTCACTTCAGTACACAATATTATAGCACTGAATTGAGAGGAAGTTATTAAAAGTGCTAGTTTTAAGCATGAGTTAAAACACTGCCGCTTCTCCTGCCCGACAACAATGCCATTTGTGAACTAAGAGGCGTCAGTTGCCATGCATACCCTGAATGTTGCCTAGAGTCTTATTATATTTAGAGTAACATTAAAATCTAGTTCATTAAACACAAGAGGTTTTTGTACAGCACGCATCTTGAATTCGCTGCAACGCTAGGCGAGACCTAAAAGAAAATAGTGCCAGGAGTAAATGGGCCAATAGCCGTGGAAGGATACAAATGATGAATGAGGAGGAACTAATAAGCCTCAAACCAATCGGAAGGCAGTATTTGAGACAAAAGCCAATGGGCAGTGAGTGGGCGGAGCTTCCACAAAGCTTCCACACTACAGTATATACTGCATGCCTCGCAAAGCGATGCAGCGCGTTCGCGCTGCAACGCTAGGCGAGACCTAATGAATGTGTCCTCATTTAACGCAACTGGCGCTCGAGTAAAGCGCTCTGATACCCGATACCTTCGGGTCAAGTTTGCGCTATATAAACTCCGTAATAATACTAATAATAATAATAATAATAGCGGTGTACATCGAACTACAGTGACTGCCCCGTTAAATACACGGGTCTGCGCTCTTTGGAGAGTGTGAACATATGCCAGGAACCCTCCGCTGCACTTGATACTACAGCCCAAATCTATTACTACGAAGGCGGAGTGAACCTGTGGGTAGGGCAAAGGGAATGGAGGGAAATGGCTTGTTAGCAGGGCTTTAAGTGGGCCAGGTCTCACCAGCAGTTTTTTAAAGGGGGCCTCGAAACGGGTCTCTATTGGGCTCTGTTCTGTGCCCTGGCACAGGTGTCCATCTTTTTTCTCGGACTGCAGTGACAGCAGTCACATCGATGTGTGCGAGCTCACACTGCTTACTTCTCCCTAGTAGAGAAGTTACGGCATGACGTCATGCCAGGGGAGCATTGTAGGGGAAGGGAAATCCTGTAAAGAGAGTTATTTTCTCTCTGGATTTCCCTTCTCTATTTGAAACTCAGGAGTAGCAACATTGTTGTGGTGTCACCAGAGCTTTAAGTGGAAGCTTTTTCAATATTATATACATGCCATAGTTGCTGCTTATTTATCTTATGCAACTAACAACCATTGACAAAGCCAATAGTCCTGACTTGATGAAGGTTTGATGTTTCTTGTTGTATCATATATCTGGATGCAATGACAGGAACAGCAAAATACAAGTTGGGCGGCACACTATGCTTATGTGTTTTTAAGCCACCCCCTTAATTACATTGGCCACGCCGCTTTGAGAGACCCTCAGTTTTTTCATCCCACTTAAAGCCCTGCTTGTTAGTATATTCTGCCCCCTTCACCGACTACCCACACATTGCCCTTTTCCTCACAAGCTCCATCTACTTCAAGGGGCTGGGACAAAGTAGGCATAAACACGCACAGGCATACTCCAGGAGGCACGCGAGTGCACACGCAGCCACAATACACACGCATGAGTTCGCACAGTTACAAACGCACACATAGTCGCACACATACAAAGACCTACTGGCACACGCAAGGGTTCAAGCAGTCACTAACATACACATACAAAGACTTGAGACACACACACCGGTTAATGCATTAATAACAAGATTGTGCCATACGTGATTCCTATAGCAGAGGAGGCAGCCTGCTTGGTTTTCCGTTTGTGGTGGCAGTCCCACCATATTCCGGAGCGCCAAGCCCTACTTCTCCCATTGCCCATCAATGATAAAGATAAAAATAAAAATGAAAGTAAGCACGCTCAACCGGATCTTTAAGCAGCTGAAACGTAATAGTCAGCATCATTAATTTTTTAAGCTTTATTTTTATTCTCCTTGGGACCTTTAAGCTTCTCACTTGGCAACATTTTAGGGCTACAATCCGAGTATTTGATAAGAACATCGAGGCGATAATGATTTATTCTCAATTGATCCACATTTGCTATCCTACCCTAGCACACATCTAAGAAACGGCACCCACAATTGCATCAAAAGTAAAAAAACTGATAAACACTTTTTTCCTATTTCTTTACATGTTGGAAGAGGACACCCGCCATTTCTTTTCGTTTTCATTACTTTTGTTACAATCACGATACCCGCACGGGTGCCGCGATTCCATCAAAAGTAAAGAAATAGAAAGACATTTTCTTTTCCAATTTCTTTAACTTTGATGCAATTGCGGCACCTGTGCGTGTGCCGCGATTGTTGCAAGTAATGAAAACGAAAGAAAATGGAGGGCGGCCGCTTTCAGCATGTAAAGAAATAGGAAACAAGTGAGAGCGGAGTGTAAGATATGGACTGGAGTCAGAGCTGGGAGGGATAAGGAGCTGAGGCAGGGCTCATAAACAACACAAACAAAAATAAATTAAGAAATAGAAGTACACTTACTAAACTATTACCCCCATTGCAGGAAGTAATGCCTTTGAAAACAAAGCCAACGAAAGCCATTAAAAAATAAGACGAAACGCAATGCCTTCCAAAACAAAGCAAACCAAATCTATTAAAAAAGTCAGACAAAAAGCAATACCTTCCAAAACACAGCAAACCAAATCCATAAAAAAAGTCCGAAGCCAAACATATCCATTAAAAAAGTCAGATGAAAAGTAACTAAACAAACCAAATCCATGAAAAAAGTCCAACGAAACCATCATACATTGAGAACACCGAAGTAATATGAGTAAAGGGGACTATAGCTATAGGCAGAGAACAACACTCCAAAAGGAGGAACTTCAGAACACATTTCACCAACCATAAGTCAGACAGTTTAACAGGCACACGAAATAACAAATAGAAACTACGGAAAAATAAGAGGCAGTTACAAACATCGTATAGTATATACTGCATGTCTCAACGAGACAACGCATGCGCTGCCTAGTCGAGACCTAAAAAGTAAAAACAGCAATTGAAGTGTCTGCAAAAGATGGTCGGGGAGTGGCAGCTTCTCAGTGAATTGGGCATCATATGGCAAAGCTTTGGGACCAGGTAGGAAAATGAACGCCACTCATGTGGGCTTTTTTAACTTTGTGTACCTGGGAGAGGTACTGGTTGCTGGACTTAAGCAAGCGATTGGGGCAGTAGGGTTCCATTATCTGTTGCAGATAATGTGGACCAACATTAGACCTAACTTTATGTATATAGCATAAGGCTTTAAATTGTATGCGTTTGTCCACTAGAAGACAGTGGAGATTGTGAAAAAGGTTAGACAGTGAGGAGCGTGTGGGAGGATGGAATAGAAGCCTGGCTGTGGAACGCTGTATTACCTGTAGGCGTTTGATTAAGGACTTGCCAATTCTCAAATAGAGTATGTTCCCGTAGTTTGGCCTTGATGAAATCAAGGCCTGCATAGTTGTCCAAAAAGGGGAGCATGCAAATGATTCTCTTTAGCCATTTTAAGACAGTGAAACAAGTGAAGGCTATTTTGTAGTTTTTGGAATTTCATGGATAGTTCATCATTCAGCCAGAAACCAAGGTTTTTAACCTTAGAGATCGACATAGAGAGGGCTACTAGGGTGTCCGGCCAGTGTTGGAGACCCCACAGAAGGTGGTTCATACCACCACCATAACCTACATTTTGTTCCCGTTTAGCTTTAAGGAGTTGCTGTTCATCCAGGTGGAAGCCTTGAGAAGACAGGAGTTCAGGGTATCCGTACTGTGGCCCTCCACAGATGATAAAGTAAAGATG
This sequence comes from Triturus cristatus, assembly GCF_964204655.1. Classification (NCBI taxonomy): domain Eukaryota; kingdom Metazoa; phylum Chordata; class Amphibia; order Caudata; family Salamandridae; genus Triturus; species Triturus cristatus. The sequence goes on from NC_140591.1 coordinate 526,988,906, forward strand.
ACCTGTGTCATTAGCATAGAAAACAAAGTGAGGCCACAGTCTTCAACAATATCAGCAAGGGGCCAAACATAAATGTTGAATAACATCGGGCTCAGTACTGAGCCCTGATGGAATCCAGAAGAAACAAAGTGAGACATTCACACAGAAGAAGATGAAAAGACATGAAAGGCCCAATCCTGCAAGAAAGAAGTCATCCAAGCCAGAGCTGTGGCTTGGAAACCCATGTTCTCAAGTCTTTCTAGACGTGTTTTATGAGACACAGTATCAAATGCCACGTTAATGTCAAGCAGGATCACTGCTGCCCTACCACCATTATCCAAAAGCCATCTGAGGTGCTCAGTAACCCCTAGAAGAGCGGATTCAGTATTGTTGCCAGCTCTGAAACCAGACTGTGACTGATGGAGAAGTTCAAAGGCAGAGACTTGTTGGTTGACCTGTTTCTCCAAGATTTTAGAGAACAGTGGGAGCAGTGGGTTTGGCCTATAACTAGACTCGCTGGTGGAATCCAGACTGGGTTTTTCAGTTGGGGCAGGACCATAGCATGCTTCAATGCTAGGGGAATGTACTCCTCTTGCAAGGAGGAAGTAAGGAAAGTGGTCAAAATTTGTAAAAAGTCTGGCCGAATTTACTGATCATGGCCGGAGGAAAAGGGACTCAAGGAGAGCCTGACTTTATGGATTGCAATAGTGTGCAAACAAGAAGAACATCCAAAGTGACAAACAAATCTAAACATTGTTTATAGCAGGAGCTGGCAGTATTAGCAGGGTGAGATTTAGTGCACGCAATCGATAATGCTGTACCAGTGGTGTTTCTATCCAGCTGAATCAGAGTATTAGAGAGCAAATGTTGAATATCTGTCACCTTTTTTTACCAAAAAGTGTGCCAGTTCATCACATTGTAGGTGGGGGAGATGAGTTACTAGGGTCGAATAGCTCTTCAACTACTCTCAAAATAATTTTGGAACAACTTTGAGCAGCAGTGATTTTTTATCTGCGTTCAATGCACGAGTGACTCTACATAGTGTGTGGTATTATTTCAGTGCTGCTCTAAATTTAAGTTTCTCCAACTCGTTATAACCTTTCCTCCAGTACTTTTCCAGATGCTTGCACTGCTTTTTTCCCCTGAGAGGGTCTCATTAAACCAGGGGGCAGGATGGTGCAGTCTCGCCGAGGTAGTAGATTTATCTTGCAGCATTGTGTCAAAAGAGTCCTAAAGGGAAACAGCCGTTACAATGGATGCATTACAACAGATGCTTTTACCCTGTATGCCGTTACAACGCAAATGGCAGGGGGTGTAAGGTGTTGGATTAAGCTCCAACACCCTCCCTACTGTTGGACACACTGGAGTTGGAATAGTAAATTATACTATTCCAACATCCAGCGCACCCCTGACAGCAAGTCAGGGTAAACATTTGCGTTGTAACCGCATGCGGAGTAAAAGCATACATTGTAACGTCATACAAATGTCCTGAATCTAGGTGATGCAGCAGACGGCTGTGCAAATTTTTCTCATCACTACAAAATTACCAATCTGATCATTTTGATTCACTGGGCCCATAACATAACCTACTTCAATCACCGGTCCTCCAATGGATCTTTTACGTGGGCTAAGAGGGACTTGGATATTCAGAGAATGTGAGGCATTTCCTTATGAGGACCAGGAATAAGAAATGCCAAATAACATGCTAATTTCCAATTTACAGATTTGCATGAGACAATACCCATAAACAAAGAAGTTCACTCCAAGAATAACTTGAATAAGATAAGATTTGATCATGGGAATCGTTTATCTAGAGCCTTAATTTGAATCGTCTGAAAACATGAACTCACATTTTGCAATTACATTTAATACAGTTAATTTGTCAATTAGCCACACAATATTGGACAGATTCAAATAAGAAGTGAGAGAGAAACATGGAAAAATCATGATTCTGCCTTAAGATCATACAAACCAAATAATGTGGAGGCATAGTTCAGCATGCCACAAAAAAGTCAGTAAACCCTTCAACCGAAAGGTTATCTCCTGCACACTTTACCAGCCAGGAAGTGCAGGTTCGAGTCATTCACTGGGCCCATAACATAACCTACTTCAATCACCGGTCCTCCAATGGATCTTTTACGTGAGCTAAGAGGTACTTGGATATTCAGAGAACAGGTTTGAGTCAGTTCAGGAAAGTTCAGTTCAAATTTTTGTTGGCATAAAAGAGAAATCAGAGTTCAGTTTGACAGCAAGCCAGTCAGGAAAATAATAAATGAAGGCCAGCCCGACTCCTCCTCCAAGGGGCAATTAAACTTCCAATAGTTTTAGTTTACGCCCACAAGTATCTGTTCTTAACATCCGTATGAGTTCCATTGGTCGTCCACAGTGGGCTGTTCATGGTGTGATCAATACCTCACTAAAAAATCCAGAAGCATTAAGTAATCATTTTGCAAAATCATCAAATTCAATTATTTTATATTTCCATCCTTTCCTCGGAAGTAAAAAGATTTGCTTTATTCACTGTCTGTCCATTCCCAGACACTCTCTCTGGGTTTGCAATTTTATTGATACATTTCTGTCAAAAGTGTTGCTGAATCATACAAAAAGTTCTTTGTCCTTTAGCACAAAAAGGAAACTTCACGAAAAGTTCTCACAGCATTTAAAGTGATTATCTCAGCTAGATTCTGTTTTTCGAACAAGGGAAGAAAAGCATCTACATGACGATTTCCTAAATGATTACCACATTATGGTTTATTTAAAGCACACATTAATATAAGCATTTCGATTTTCTTAGTTAATTTAATCAATATTCTTCTTCTAGAAGATACATGTAAATATTAGGCACCAGCAAAATTCATTTGCATGTTTATAATTTTCCAAACAAAACATTTTAAAGTACACGTTTTTATCTCTCAATACTGAAATAAGCTGCAAGCTATCATATTATCTATTATTGCTAATTTAAGCATTTTAATCATTTCAGGTACTTTATCCTGTAGCCATTATTTCATTTTGATACATTCGAAAGTTATTTTCAGCACATTTTCAATGTTAATTAAGTTTAGTTTCTCAAACCACGTGATTACATGCATAAGTAAATAATATATGTTTCTCTCTTTGTTTATGTTTTTCACATTTCCATGTTTCAAACGGATGTATGACGTTACAATGCATACTTTTACAACGCATGCACTTACGACGCATTTTTTACAACGCATAATCCATTACAACGCACTACACTTACAATGCATGACACTACAACGCATTTTAAAAAACTACCATTACAACGCATACCATTACAACGCATAATATTTAATTGCATTTAAGGTAAGTATTAGATAGTATAGGGGTAAAAATTACTTTTCTAACTCCAGGGGGTGCAACAGTAGGGTAAGTGTTGGATAGTATAGGGGTAAAAATTACTATTCTAACTCCAGGGGGTGCAACAGTAGGGTAAGTGTTGGATAGTATAGGGGTAAAAATTACTATTCTAACTCCAGGGGGTGCAACAGTAGGGTAAGTGTTGGATAGTATAGGGGTAAAAATTACTATTCTAACTCCAGGGGGTGCAACAGTAGGGTAAGTGTTGGATAGTATAGGGGTAAAAATTACTATTCTAACTCCTGGGGGTGCAACAGTAGGGTAAGTGTTGGATAGTATAGGGGTAAAAATTGCTATTCTAACTCCAGGGGGTGCAACAGTAGGGTAAGTGTTGGATAGTATAGGGGTAAAAATTACTATTCTAACTCCAGGGGGTGCAACAGTAGGATAAGTGTTGGATAGTATAGGGGTAAAAATTACTATTCTAACTCCAGGGGGTGCAACAGTAGGGTAAGTTTTGGATAGTATAGGGGTAAAAATTACTATTCTAACTCCAGGGGGTGCAACAGTAGGGTAAGTGTTGGATAGTATAGGGGTAAAAATTACTAATCTAACTCCAGGGGGTGCAACAGTAGGGTAAGTGTTGGATAGTATAGGGGTAAAAATTACTATTCTAACTCCAGGGGGTGCAACAGTAGGGTAAGTGTTGGATAGTATAGGGGTAAAAATTACTATTCTAACTCCAGGGGGTGCAACAGTAGGGTAAGTGTTGGATAGTATAGGGGTAAAAATTACTATTCTAACTCCAGGGGGTGCAACAGTAGGGTAAGTGTTGGATAGTGTAGTGTAATATTATGCGTTGTAATGGTAGGCGTTGTAATGGTATGCGTTGTAAATGTATTTTTTAAAAATGCGTTGTAGTGTCATGCGTTGTAAGTGTAGTGCATTGTAATGGATTATGCGTTGTAAAAAATGCGTTGTAAGTGTAGTGCTTTGTAACAGTTGCGTTGTAAAGGTTGTTTCCCGTTTCAAACACTTCTGAATGCTTTTACCATGCAGTATGAAGTCTTACGTTTTACGTTTCAACTATTTTACACGTTTTCATCAAGAATTTATTATCGTAAATCTCTTTTGACGGTGAGAATTTAGAGAGGCAATGCCATTTAACTTTTTTGCTCTATCACGGGCAACTACCTAAGGTTTATCAAGATCAGCAGACTGCACTAGACTCGGTAGAGTGTCTAAGAGTCGAGAGTTAAAGGTGGGAAAGACAAACTTAGACCAATTTCTGGGCAAAACGGGAGGCCTTGACGCAACAGTTGAGGGCAAAGAAGATGAACAAATGGAGAAAGGAACTGCATGATGATCAAACCAAAGTAGTAGTATAGGACAATCTATTGTAAGACCATTGAGATTCGAAAAATGAGGGCCAAGTAGATGTCCAGCCTTGTGAGTAGGGGCAGTGTTAATTAGATACAGATTTAAGGCTCTGAGTTCTTCCATCACGGAGGAATAAAAGCCACAGGTGCCATCCTTCAGGTGTAGATCCGCTAACACAATGAATTTGGAGCATTTAATGATATAGGGGGACAAAATGTCGGGTGCAATAGAGCATGAATGACCTGCGTAAACTGGTGGATGGTCGATCAAAGCATCAGATAGGGTTATATTATATGAGAGATAGAAGGAGAAAAGCAAGGCTTGACAATCAGGGATAGGAGTATTTTGTATCTTATATTGGTAGTACTCTTTAAAAATAGAAGCAATGCATCCTTCCCTCTAGTCTGCCCGATCTGACAGACCATGTGATAATTAGAGGGGAGAATTGCCATTATATTTGGGGATGAGGTCTCATGGAGCTACGTTCCAGGAATAAACAGTGGAGCATATTTACAAGCCCCTATCGCCACCACAACGTCACTTTTCATGATGTTGTGGTGGCGATAGGGGCTTTGTCTTATTTACAAGCCAGTGTTAAGCCACTTAACATGGCTTGACGCTGCCTTGTAAATAAGGCGCCCTTTCACACTGTATTTAGCATCAAAGGGCAGGGTACACGCAACACCCATTGATTTTGACGCTGCCCCATATTTACAAGGATGGCGTAAATATGGGGCAGCGCCAAAATTAAGACCGCGGAAAACTTGGTCTTAACAGGGCATGAGGAGAAATGTTTAATTTCTCCTCGTTTTTGCTGTTTCCATGTGTGCTGTATTGTACAGCACACGTGGAAACAGCAACGCGGCAATGATTGTTTATGTGTAGGAAGGTGCCCCTTCCTGCACATAAACAATAATTTTAAAAGAATTACAGTTTGCAACTTCTATGTGTGCTGCATTAAGCAGCACACATAGAAGTTAAAAAACACCATTTAAAGATTGTTTATGTGCAGAAAGAAACACCTTCCTGCACATAAACAATAACTCTCCTCAATGCAAGCAGCCTTGCACTATGGTGCAAGGGTGTCTGATTTGGCACTAGGCAGTTAAATGTAGAGCCAGCGCAGGGGGAAACGCAGGGCTGTACCATATTCTTGTAAACATGGTGCAGCCCTGTGTTTCTAAAGTGACGGAGCATGTTGTTAGCCTTCTAGGCTTCATGACACGCTTTGCCACTTTACTTGTAAATATGCCCCAGTGTCTCTGGAGCACTGTCCATTAAAAAATTGAAGAGGTGTAGCTGGTGTTTTGGAAGGAATGGCAGTTGATGTGCTGGAAAGAAAAATAAGTACCTGTAGACCCACATATGCCTAAAGCCTCTTCCCTAGAGACCGTAGGAGAAGAAACATCAGCTTTCCAAGAGGGGTTATGGGACCTAACATCCATAGAGATTGAGAAATCACAAAACTTACACTTCTTCCAAGGGGTCTATAGAAGACGGACAAGCCTCAGAACAAATGGGGTGGAGTGCCTTGTGCTGACTTACACAGAAGACACCTCTGTTGAATTTTAAAGGAGTAGCATTTCTGGCCCCTGAGCCCATTTGGGCATTATGGGTGCAGAGGGGCTTGCCTTTGGAGTGCCATGGCCGCTCTTAAATAGTGACCGGGAGCAGGAAATGAGGAGCTGAAGCGCTAACTACTCCGAAAAAACAGGCCGACCAAGATGGTCGTAATGCAAATATGAGCATGGGCACCAAACACACAATACAGCACGCTCGAAATTTTAAAAATGCACCAAGCACAAATAAAAAGGCCCCAAACCCCTAACAAATTTCCAATTTCAAAATCAACAGATTTTTTAAATGTATATGGGCATAGACGGAGCTGCAAGACACCCTACTTGAGTCAAAGTCTGCATGCCATGACCGCTCTTAAATAGTGACTAGGAGCAGGTAATGAGGAGCTGAAGTGCTAACTACTCCGAAAAAACAGGCCAACCACGATGGCCGTAATGCAAATTAAAGCATGGGCACCAAAGACTCAGTGCACCACACTAGAAAATTAAAACTAACACCAAACAAAAATAAAAAGATCCCAGACCCCTAACCAATTTCCAATTTCAAAATCAGCAGTTTATTAAAAATGTATATGGGTGTAAACGGTGCAGCAAGACACCCTACCTGAGACAAAGTCAGCATGCCACAGCCGCTCTTCAGTAGTGATAGGAAGCAAGAAATGCGGAGCTGGATGCTAACTGCTCTGAAAAAACAGACCAACCAAGATGGGCAGTATGTAAATGTGAGCGTGGGCACCAAACACACTGTGTACCATGATCAAAAATTAAAAATGACACCAAACAAGAATAAAAAGGCCCTGCACCACCAACAAATTCCCGATTTCAAAATCAGCAGTTTTTTAAAGTGTATATGGGCGTAGACAGTGCTACAAGACACCCTACCTGAGTAAAAAGTCAGCATGCGATGGCCGCTTTTTAAATAGTGACCGGGAGCAGGAAATGAGGAGATGGAATGCTAACCGCTCCGAAAAAGCCGGCTGGCCAAGATAGCCGCTATGCAAATTATTTGCTATTCTTAATTTAGCCATTTGGTGCCTATTGCCTGTCTCTGATTACATAATTTTGCTGTAGGTGACAGTTGGGTTTTGTGCATTCCCCCTAGACATCCACTCTCAATGGGAGCTTAGGTGTGACTTGATGGGCCATCCTGGCAGGATGGGAGGGAGGAGCTGGACCCAGCCTAACTGATACCTGAATAGACTGTGTCCTGTCCCCACACAAAGGGCTGCATAACCCCCTGTAGTGAGTTTGGAGTCAGGGCAAGAAGGGCAGGAAGGGAGGACCTCCGCGCACTTCAAAGGTATGTCTTTGAAGTCTCCCCCACTTCAAAGGCTCAACATGGTATATGTACGGGACCTCCGACACCATGATGTCAGTACACTTCTGGCCCTGTGAAGACTCTGCTAGGAAGAAGGACTGCTGTGCTGCTGAAGGACTGCCACTCTGCTGGACTGCTGCTTTGCTGGACTCCTGCCTTGCTGTACTGCCCTAATGCCTGCTGGTCCCCTGCGTAGGTTAGAAGCACAGGACCTGCATCACTTAAACCCAGAGTGACTCCACGGTCTAGCTGGCTGGCCTCCTGATCTGAAGTCTCAGGGACATTAAAGACTTCCAATCACCCTGCTTATGCACCTGGACTCTGCCATCTGGGAGTCTGCCCTGCCAAGAGGTACCACCTCAGTCCTGGACGCTTGGAAGTGGGCCTAAGGTGCTTCATCCAGCGAAACCAATGCATCCGCTGTGGAACTGATACATTGCTGCTGCTGCATGGATCAGGAACAATACATTGTCTCTGTTATATCGATCAGAACCGGCGCATCACATCTGTCGTGTGGATCAGGACTGACGCTCCCTGCTCCTGCATGTATTGCACCTAATGTATCGCCTTCGGAACCACCACTGTGTAACACTCTCCCCAGTGCAAGGCCCTTGCATCTCTATCGACAGCAGCCTTGATGATGAAGCATCATCGCCACTGTGTGGATTGGCACCAATGCATCACTTTGACTGTACAACGCATCCTTGACTTCGACGCACCCAGGATTAAGGCACTTTGGTTCAGCTGGCCTCACTCATCCTTGCATCCGGCCCGTGCTCCGTCACAGTCGGACTGAACATTTTGTCAATATTAACTTTATTTCGCATTAAAAGTGCATAAAAGTACATAAAATTCATTGCGAACTGTTAGTATATTACTAAAAACAATATTGTACAGATTACCACATTATATCAGACACCATTTCAATAAATTATTCAAGAGATTTTACATAACCATTTAAAAAATATAAAATATTATAAAATAATGAAGGTTATAATGGTGGTGGTGGGCTCCTATAAGGAATGCCAACCCTTAACAATAGGGCTAATAAGCGTGTAATCTACGCAATTGGACATTTAAGTATTGCGTAGGGGCAGTGAGAAGATGAACATATACCCCCTTTTAGGACACACACAATGTGGCCATCATTATCTGATGTCAATTAAATTACGGTAACTTTATATTAATCGTCTTTCTGGTTTTTAAAACAGCTTGTAAAAAGGACGCCATCAGAAAACAACAAATGGTGTTTCTAACTGTAACAGAACTAAAACAGCCGATGAGTGATTACACAAGGTGAGCTTATGCAATAGAGGGACGATAAACTTTTTCCTCTCCGTCACATATAAGGCACAGAAAAATAGAAAGTGGGAAGTAGTTTTTTTTAGATGAGGCGTCGCATGGACATACTGGTAAATGGTTTGGTGAATATGTATTTTCTGGAAAACCCAGCGTCAAAGGAACGTAGCTTAATCTTAATCTTGTCAGTAAATAGTGGTGCTGGGGATTCACAACAAAAGAAAAATAAGAGAAACTACCACATGACACAGGAGGTAAAGCCAGTAAGTAATTACTGAACATTTTACTTTGTCCTGGTTGGGCGTGACTAGATATCCCAAATATCTTTATTTTTACCAAAAGACTTTGCAATTCAATATCTCATTTTCCACTTATTGGATTTTTGTCATTTTTTATATTAATGATTTATTAAATTAAGTTCTATTTTTGTAGCCTGGGGGCATATGTATCGAAATCCGTTGTTGCGATTCTCAAATAGCGAATTTTTAAGAATCGCTATTTGAGAATCGCAAAACGGGATGTATTTAAAAATTCGCAAATATTTTGAGATTTCTTGTTATTCCTTAATTGCGATTAGCGAATTGCGAAATCGCAATTAAGGAATACCTTCCCATTCATTCATATGGGCCAGGAGGCCCATAGGAATTAATGGGAAGTAATTCTCAGTTTGCGATTCGCAATTAGAGAATCGCAAATTAAGAAATAATTTCAAGGGTGCAAGAGTGTCATAAGGACACCCTGATGCACCCCTGAAATGAGCATGTGTGCACATATGGTGCACATACATGCCCTAAGGGCATGTATGTGCGCCACATGGCACTTTGAAAAATGCCAAAAAGTTCATTTTTCAAAGAAATCGCAAATTACCACCAACTTGAAGTTGGTGGGAATTTGCGATTTCTTATGGAGAAATCGCACAACTTGGGTGCTTGTTACTTAGCATTTAAGGGTTCGCAATTTGCGTTTCCTTAAATGCTTACGCAAAATGAAGGAATCGCAAAATTAGCGATTCCTTAATAATGCGATGCGAAAATGGCTCATACATCGCGTTTTGCGATTTTGTATTCGCAAACGCTGTTTTTTTGCGAATCGCAGGGTTTGCGAATACAAAATCGTTTGATACATATGCCCCCTGGTGTGTAATCTTTTTGGGTGTTGCTTTCACTATTTTACTGTTTTGAAGTGTTGAAGAAATAATTTACACATTGCCTCTAAGTTAACCCTGACTGCTCTGTGCCAAGCTACAAGAGGGTGAGCACTGGTTAATTTAGGGTTGCCTGCTTCCTACCCTGACTACTATTGTGGTTGCTGCTTAACTAGGACTTAAACCCAGTCATCCTACAACCCAGATCCTTGCTTGCGTTCCAGTTTGGGGAGGACCTGACCTGGCAGTTTGGGCTGGATTGTTCCCATTGGAGTAGAGCCAAAACTGATTTGAATATGGCTGGGTCCAAACTGATGTGGCATGGTGTGGAAAATAATTATAGACTGGGAAGTGGCCCGACTAATTGCCAGTGGCTGAGATTAATTCAAGTATTCCATCCATCACTTTTTTATTTACTTTAGTGTAACAAGTCTGTCAACAAGGGTATGAAGTGGGGAAAGGACAGGGGAATATGCAGTCGGTCAGTATCTAAGAAACGGACTGGGGGGTCAGTTCCCTTAGGAACTGGAGCCCTCCCACACCCAGATGGGTGTCATGCTTCATCATAGGGTGTGCTCTCAATGGGCCAGCGCTGCAGTGCCTGATGGGCACCCAAGAAGGGGCTCTTTTTTGGAGATCTTTTGTTCCAATGCCGTACATGAAGTGTGGGTGTAGGGCTGTTAGTGCAGAGGAATGTAGCATGGCTATAGTTGAGCTTCATTATTGCATACATCCACTATGCGGATTATAACTTTCTCCTGCGTATGCCTCATACCCATTGTGTTGGTTCTTCAAAAGGAGTAGTGAAATGTGTGTACATGTAAAAAGGGGTTTTAAAATAGACTAAGTAGTCCTCTAATAAACTTTTTTATCACTGAGTTTACTTGTCTAATTAAAAATGTGGTGGCTAACAGTAGAGGCAATCATCTCTGGTAGCTCAAAAGGTCAAAGAGTCAATATGTTTCTTAAAGTAAAACAAGTGGCTAAAAGCTCACATGGACCCACCTTTCATAACATGTTCAATTTAAAATTAGCAGCATTGAAATCGTTGGCCAATGACACTCAAATCGCAATAAAACAGACTGACAAAGGTGGCACAATAGTGATTATGTCCATCAATAGGACATACAGCAGCCCCATCACTAATGACTCCACTGGATGCTAGAGTACTCAGATTCCCTCGTATCCACTGCTGAGACACAAGAGTGGATCAGTATAAATGAGGTGGATTTCTTGATCAATAACCAACCCAGGACTCCCTACTTTTACATTCTCCCCTCAGTCCACAAGGGTTTGCATCCTTCCCCCGGAAGACCCATAGTTTGCGATGTTGGCTCTCTTCTAGAGCCCCTGTCAAGAGTGTGTGATAATTTTTTGCAAAGGAACTGCACACCTTTGTTGATAGACTTGATACTTCAAAGGATCACTTATGCTGGACCCACAAGTGCTCATGGTCCCCATTTCTTTGTGATAAACATCAGTGTGACAACATTAGTTTGACGGATATGCCCATACATGGGTCTTGTGCACACTGTGCAGCTGGAACCAAGCTATACCTCGCTGATGACCCTAATACGGGCATAACTAGCCCTGGGTTACTTGTGTTCCTGTTCAGGCCAAACTTATTAGCCAGTCGACTACAACTTGCCCAGAACTCTGCAGTACGACTACTGTGCAGAATCCCTAAAAATTCCGGGGTCTCGAGCTACCGTCGGGAACTCCACTGGCTCAGGGTAGAAAGCAGAATCCGTTTTAAAGCCCTGAACTATATGTTCAGAATCAAAGCAGGTACGGCACCCAAATACCTTCTAGCTCTGGCTCACCCCTATATTCCCAAGCGTAATCTTCGTTCGCAATCAGCTGCCAACTTCTGTGTAACAAGATTTAAATTGGCAAGAATGGGAGGCAGATCTTTCGCCCACCTTGGACCATCCCTCTGGAACGCACTCCCTCCTTTCATTCGAAAAGAGGAAACCACGTCAGGTTCAGAAGATACGTTAAGACCTGGCTATTCGAACAATAACAAGAATAGCTAGTAATTTCTCCTGACATTCTTATGCTGTGTCTAGGCGCCGGGAAACCCTTTTTGGGTAGCTGTAGCGCCTTACAAGTTTAAAAAATAAATAAATAATACATAAATAAATAATAGCTTTGGGGGCTGGAACAGTCTGAATTGTCACACTTGTAACAGTGTGATGGTTAGTGTTGTCATTGGCAGCGCTGGTGGGAGCAACGTGTGGTGTAAACTGCAGTAATCTGACGAGGGCCCTGGCACTTCAATCAATCAATCAATAATTCTTTATTCGGTGGTTAAAAACCATCATAAAAGATTACATAAAATAATTCATTATTCACAATACGGGCACCAAAAAAACTTAATCACAGTAGACGGGTGGGGAATCCTACAGGGTTCTCAGGTAATGCTATCCTCTGGTTACCCTTAGTCTTAGTGCAAATTTCAGGAAACTAATAACAGAACACAAGGTTAACGGGTCACTGGCCCTTTGTAGGAAGATCAGTGCTTCTTTGGCTCGAGTGAACCTGGCCTTTTTTTAAATTTCCTTTAAAAATCTACGTCTTGGAATTGCATACAAAGGACATTGAAGTACAAAATGAAGGGTGTCCTGCGGAGACTTATTGTCGCAGCCGCAGGCACCCTTCTGCTCAATTGACTGACTAAAACCAACTGGTTCAGCTAACAAAAAAGGTAAAAAATTGAGCCTAAAACGTGACATTAAAAACCTTTCTTGGGCATTATACATGACACAAAGATAGGGTTCCATCCCGTCAGTGGTTTCAAGTCTACTATAAATACTCACTGAGGGTTTTGCCCCTTCCACTGTGGATCTTGCAAGAAATCTTTGGTCCACAAAAATGTTTTTAAGAGTCTGCTTATCCTGTGGGATAATCCCTGAAGGGTTTGAGTACAGCTCCTTACGACCCATACTTTCCAAACTGGATTTCACGTAAATAAGCCATGGGATATTCAAGCTTTTATCCCTCCCTAGGCAATCTGTTAGGATCTGCCTACTCAATGCAGCTTCAGGGTTAAGCCAAATTTTCAGCCAGGCCAGGATTGGTCTGAATTTAATCAAATCCTCTAGATAAGGTTGTCCTAATTCTCTATGAGCTATGGCGGCAGGGGTGCAATTGGAGACTTTCAAGATTGAGCGGAAAATTGTATTTTCTTCCCTTTGCAAAAGGTCAAGGTTTATGAACCCCCACACTTCTGAACCATACATGGCTTTGGGGCAACACATAGAGCCATAAAGGTTCATTGATTGTTCCGGGGACCATCGACCAACTCTCCTCCCATAGCCTGCTATGGCCCCAGTTGATGCAACCAATTTTCCACACCTTTCCTGTACCAGAGGGGCAAATTTCAGGGACTCATCAAAGAGCACACCTAAATACGAAAAGGATTGCACCCTTTCTAGTGTATGATTCCCAATTCTGTAAGCAAAGCTAGTCCGTGGTTTATGACCTGCTGCCATAACGTAAGATTTTTTTAAATTCACAGACAGATCTAACGCATCCATAAATTTGACGAACCCGTCAATTAAAATCTGCAGACTTTTAGGGGTGCGCGCCAAAAGAACCGCATCATCTGCGTACAGCAGCACCGGGATATTGTGTGTTCCTACCCTTGGGCAGTCTGTTTTTAAGTTGGTTAGAGACTGTTCTAAATTATTAATATATAACGAGAATAGAAAAGGGGCCAATATGCAGCCTTGCCTAACACCGCTAGTACATCTAAAAGACTCGGTCAGCCCCCCTTCCATGTTATAACGTACTCTGGCAGAGGTCTCTCTGTGCAATTCCCTCAGAGTACAAATTATACCTGGATCAATTCCTAGATGACTCATCATCGCCCAGAGCTTGTTCCTGTTTACGTGGTCGAATGCCGCGGCCAAGTCAATGAACCCCAAGTAAATAGCTTCTTTACTGGTTTTCGTGTACTTGGCGACCAACATATAGAGGTTCAAGCATTGGTCACTAGTGGACCTACCGGACCGAAAACCGTACTGAACTTCCGAGATGATGTTGTTATCCTCGGCCCAATCAGTCAGTCGGTTCAGGATAACTCTTCCTAAAATTTTGGCTGAAACATCTATCAGGGAGATTGGGCGATAGCATTGTGGGTTGTCTCTGTTACCCTTTTTAAAAATGGGTACTATGATGGCCAGCGATCAGGACCTAGGCAAACCTACCACGATGGCCGCATTTATTACTCTGGTTAAAATGGGAGCCCATAATTCCACATTACTCAAGTACTTTTATGGATATTCTTATCCGAATAAAGACCATTTGACTTGACTGACTCAAGAACAGATCCGGGGGGGTCCCGTCAGGGCCCGGGGCTTTATTTTTGGTTAATCCCTCGATGCCCAAGCCCATTTCTTCCAGGGTGAACTCCAAAATCTGTCCCTGTGTGACCACCCTCCTCTCCTCTGTACTGTCCGCCTCCCCGTGATTATACATGCCCTCAAAATGCACTGTCCACTGCTCTGGTAAAATGTTTGTGGCAACCGAGGGTGAGTTTTTATCTTGAAAACAAGGGGTATTTATTATTCTCCAGAATTCCGTTATATCCCTTTTTTCGGAGGCCTCCCTCAAGGCCGCCCACGCTTCCCCCTGCAGCGCTGCTTTCCTTCTTTTTAGCTCCTTCCTATAATTTAGTCTATACATGTGGACTTTTAATGGGTCCCTGGGTTTACTGCTAAGGGCTTTTTTTACTTCCTCAGGGCTCGTGTGCAGTCCCCATCAAACCACCTCGGAAAATTCGGGTTGTTTTTTTTTGGAGCCTTGGTCCGCAATAGCCCATCCACCAGATTAGTTATTTGGCCAAAAGCGTCTGTTAAGCAGGCCCCTTCGACTGAAAAATCTAGACGCTTATCGATGAGTGATTTACCTTTATCCATTAAGGACTGGTAAAATCTTTCTCCGTCTAGTTTTGCCCACCTAAGTCTTCTGCCTTGGTCCGTTACTCTCTCGGAAATACCCTCGACTGGAGTCAACTTTTGTTTTGCCAGGTAGAAAAACTCCATAACCAAGGGGTTGTGGTCACTGAAGGGACTCCACTCAATTCCCACTTCAGTAATCTGGTGCTTTAAGCATCTGGAAACAAAAATATAATCTATATAAGAAGAGCACCCTCTCCCTTTAAAAGTGGGTGGGAGAGTGCCGTCTAACCCCAGTGACGTCAAGTCAATAGTATGTTCCAAATCGTGAGATAGGAGGAGCTTTCCCAGTTCTGCACCATTCAATGAGTGGCTAAAGTGGGGGCCTTTTTCCACTGGGCATTGTGACCAGCTTGCATTAATCGGAAACAATAGGGGGCATAAATGACAGTTCAGGTCACCCACTACTATTGTCAATGGGGTCAGGGCACCGTTAACGGGCGCCAGCTCTTGGCTCAATCTGAGGTCTAGTTCCCCCAGGGTGGAAATATCATTTCCGGAAGGGCCAGTGTTATACACGTTAAACAGTACCAGCCTTAACCCTTTGTTCCTAAGCCTCAAAGCTTGGATATTCCAAGCAAACCAGTCTGCACTGGACCAGTTGCCTTGTATTTTTATGTCTACATATATGGACAGACCTCCTTTGGCACGACCTGAGGGGGTTTTTTGTGCTGGGATAAAAAAACATTTATATCCTGCCATGTGAAATTGGGAATTATCTGTTGCCCTGGCACTTATTATATCTACAAATTAAGCACTGTAGCATAAGTAACGACATTATCATCCTCAAAGAAAAGGCATGCTGCGTGTTTCAGCCGTAGGTGTAGGCAGTGGCGGCTGGTTCAGATAAGCGCGGTGAGGCGAGGTGGGGGGGGAATCGAAATACGACGGAATAGGTATAATTAAATAAATAATTCCTATTCTGTCGTCTGTCGACTTCCCCCACCGCACCCCACCCCACTGCGCTTACCTGCGCCGGTCGCCGCTGGGTGTAGACACAGTTGAACAGACAGCTCCTGTACAATGTTGCATGTATGACCACACTGAAGCTGTTGAGCTCAGAATGACAGCATTGCTCAACACCACAATATTAGAGAAGAGGTGTCAGCTTAGGGTCAAGAAAAGGGACCTGTGATCTGGAGATTTAGGTACAAATTTAAATGCTGCCACGTGCTTCAGCATGTGGAACATGCTCATTGTTTAACCTTCCTATGAACCAGTTGCTAAAACCTTCAAGTACCTAAATACATTTCCCGCCTTTCTTGATATGTCATTGATTAGCATGTGGCAGAAGGTGCTCCAATACAGCATGAAGATTAGGTGAAATATAGACAGCTATTCTGTCGTCCATCTGCAGCTAAAGCTGTGGTTTATGTCATGAAGACTGCACATAAATAAATCCATGCTGCTCAGGGTGTCCACACAAAACAATTCAGCCTGCTAAGTTTTTATTTTAATTTGACACGTAATCAACAAATGCATTAAAGACCAGCTGGATCTTAAATGCTTGTGATTGTGAACAATATAAAAACTGAGCAGCCTTCATAATTAAATGTCATAGGCATTATACCACATACTGCGTGGGTTCTGTATAACGGGGAGACATTTCATGGTCTCCTTCTGCTCCTGTGAGATCATTCTGGCAAAGCCGTCTTCTCAGCACCAGGTAAGCATTAGGAACAGCATCCTCCATCCCTGTGTTCACGTGCATTTACAATGGTTCACAAAATGCCTCTTTCCTCATAGATATACAAAATTCCTTGATCTGCCTTTATACAGCAGACCTGTAGATATGAACAATAGCACTGCTTTTCACTATCTGATTTTTAAACATATGGAAGTGGCTTTTAAACAGGATCTATCCTTGTGAAGCTAAATCACCAATAAGCAATAAAAAGCAACTACCCCTATTTCTGCTTTAAGATATCGCACTTGGGGGCATATTATCAAGTCAGGCGATAAAATTATCGCCGCTAAAACGGCGATAATGGGCTTGATAATATGCTCTATGGAATTCCAATTGAAGCCCTTCACATTTAACATGGGCTTCAATTGGAATTCCATAGAGCATATTATCAAGCCCATTATCGCCGTTTTAGCGGCAGTTTTCTGCCGCTAAAGCGGCGATAATTTTATCGCCTGGCTTGATAATATGCCCCTAAGCTAGGCTAGGGGCATTACTTACTAAACAAGGCCATACTACCCAAACCTGACCGGGTAGATGAGATATTAACTTGACTCTTGCAGTGTACTGCAAAGAATGCAAACAGAAAGGAGCCAGACACTGTCTAATGACGCTGCGGCAGCGAAAACAATACGTCACACTGCGCCATATTTACAAAGTGACGTATCTAGGCAGATGCGTCACTTTGTTAACCCCGCACTACATTATACCTGTGTCATGTTTAATGTAAGCAGGATGGGGATTCCCATGTAAACAAGCATTGGCATAGCCAATAGGTCTCGCCTTTGGAACCTTATAAGTATTTAGTTGTGCAGTACAATATCCTTGGTGCAATAACATCAACTGTTGCATGACTAAACACTTATAAGGTCCCAAAGGTGAGACCTATTGGCTATGCCAATGCTTGTGTTTGTATGTGCTGACTGGTGCCCTCACACTTAAATGTAAATGCCACAAAGGTAAAAAAAGGCACACAGCTTGCTATCTCTTCACAGGTACTTAAGGAAGGCATGCTTTTGCCTTTGTTCTGTCCCTGTATATAAATGCAGACACTGTAAGACTGTCAGATGGGTTGGTCTGTCCCAGTATTTACACAAATAATTGAAATAGCGCTATTTTATTTCTTTTATAGCGCTACATCGTGACGTCATGACGTCATTTGCATACTGTCTTACTTGGTCAGTCCCCCCACTTCTTTATATAGGACTTGCGCCCAGGGAGAATCGAGAATATTTTGCGGAAACACGTCCAGCGAGGGGATAACATATGAATAAGATTCCTGGTTCACAACCACATGATGCCACAAATAAGCAATAATCTCGCAACACTAAATAATCGCCAAGAGATAGATGTTTGCAGTTTCATGAAGATATTTACAGCAGATTCATGTGGCATATTCTCGGGCTCCCACACCCCAGGAAGGAGGTAGCGCTTACAGTGCGAACCAAGGCGCGCTTGTGCACAGATGAGCTGCTGGGGCGAGAATACTGCTCATTACCTGGGTGGGAACCAGGAATCAAATTCACACGTTACCCCCTCGCTGGATGGCGTTTCCGCAAAATATTCACTAGTCTCCATGGAACACTATGGCCTCCTAGCGTCAGGAAGCGGCTAGAAGCCTTGTGCCTGGAAAGAGGTGGTGCCCCAGCCATTCTAGAACCAAAGTCCCCTCCCGCCTACTCCAACTCCAACTCCAACTCCAATCTAACTCCAAGAAAGGACTGTATCAAAAATCATTAAAAACTCACTCAGAGTGTGCACAGAAGCCGAGAAGAACACTCTTGGCTCTGCATAAAGGATAGCGCCAATGTCGGGGTGTAGGTGAACTTGCAGCGGAACTCAGCTGCACTGAGGCTGGTGCTGACTTTTTGTATAGCGCCACGAGACTGCTTGAGTGTGGCGCTGCGCTAGTTACAGACAGACAGTTAATACCAGCCAAACAAACTATAATAATGAAAGCCCTGCAGGGAGCTCTCCTGGGTAAGGAAGTCCTTGCATGGCCGGGCAGTCAGTCCTAGCGGTAAAGAAAAAAGAGCTGGCGAGCAATAGATGCAGCCAACTGTCAAGACATCACCGCAGCATAAAGTGATGGGAATTAATCCGGTCCTTTTAACGGTTCAGGCCTGGAGCCAGGACTCGCCAGGACAGAAGGGCGTCCATGCTCGTTCAAGCACTACCAATCACGTGCGATAATCTATCAATGCGTTTCACGTGCCCTCCCACCCCGCTCTGAATGCGTGTCAAGTCAATCCTAAAGGGGTGGCTGACAGCTGGGGGCAAAGCCGTTGAAGTGAGACTGAAGCAGGGACCCATTAGACATCACACAAGGGGGCGGAGGCAATAAGACACAGAGAACGAGCAGGAGGCCAAACTCATTAGCCAAGGGCAACTTCAAAGTCAAACATAGAGTCCGGTTTGCTCTGGGGAGGGCGCTGGCATGTATTCACTGTACTATTAACAACAAGCACGCGAGTGGTGCATGCGCGCGCGCCACAGCGAGACATCTATTTTGAATTATCGCGCAAGCGTCTGGGCACGATAATTCAAACAGATGGTGCCTGTGCAGGTAACCGCAAGCAATAGGCCGTGGGCGGAGCAAAGGCGGGACATGCATCCGCGTTTGCCAAATTGCGTGCTGTCTTTCTTAGAAAGACGCACGCAAAGGCCAATAGCCTCTGACCAAAATCTGACCACACGCACAGGCGTGTGGTCAGATTTTGAAGCCCCCTTGCGCGCTCGCTCAGGCGAGACCTAAAAAGGCTCTGTATAAGTGTTGCAGTGAAGTCTACAAGTTTTCACTGAGCCACTTCTACAAGTTCACTGCATCAAATCCTTATGCCCGCTTCACAGCCCCTTTTACATGGGACTCGCCTATATGTAATGACACATTGCTGGAGCTGCGTCTGTTTTGTGACACACTCCAGCAATGCGTCATTACTGCGCCACCTGATAAGTCAGGATTCCTGACGTATCTGGTCAATTCTTGCAACGTGGAGAGCCGTATTGTAAATACGGCACATCCAAGATGTCGCAAGGAGGGTACAATGAAAAGTGTCATCAACCAGAGATGCACCACTTTTCATAAATGGGTCCCATAGTATTTCGATTTTGTTAGTTCCTGAGATGTGATGGTACTTTTCCATTAAATGTATTGCAGCGGTTCTAAGAAGTGCAGATACTCTCCTTTTCAAATTACAGAAGTGTAGGTACTCAGTACCGGACAGTACATGCCGATTTAAAGAACTAGTTAAGATTCACATCTTCCCAGCTTGAAAGAAAAAACAGAATTGAAAAAAATATATTTTTTCTCGTTGGTAGTCAATTTTTTAAATGAATGAAATACCAGTATTTGTAAAGCGCACAGCTACCGCCGAAGTGGTGTCCCGGCGCTGGGGGTCCTCGGGAAGATTAAGCGAGCTATTGCCCAGAGTCACATGGTGCTGGGCTAACCTGCCGCTGGCGATCGAACGATGAACCCCGTAGTCCGGAGTCAGGCACCCTGGCCGCTGCACCACACCTCTTCCAATTTTTGGTGATTCCTACCTACATGCAGTGTGTGTGAAACTCATTGGTGAACACAGACACCTCCATTTCTCAAAAGAAGACACAATTCTGAATATGAAATTTAGCAAAGGCTCACTTATGAAGCTTGCTCATAATTTTCCCAAAGAAACTAATCATTGAAATATAAAAAATTATGAATGTAAGTAGGAAAAGGTGGCAATGGTTTAATTTGTCATTTTTTTCCCGTGAGGGGTAAATTTACAAAACTAATATACTGTTACATCCACCAGACTCTTCTTTTACCAGGGATATTTAGAGAGTAATTTATGAGAGCCATGATTCACTTTTGCACCACTTAGAATAGCACACGCATGTCGCAGGGCTCTGAATCAGATTTATGAAGCCACCCAAAGCTTCCCTACGTGGCTTTGAGTGGCCTCAAAAATCTTGAGGAAGGCGATGCAGCGAAAATCGTTGCGTTGCCTTACTCTGCCCTTGGGATGCGTTCCATAGGCATTGCAGTGTGTCTCTCCACACAACGCACATCGATTTTGACGCTGCCCCTAGATTTACAAAATCATGTTAACCTGAGCAAATTACAAATTCTTAAGCCTCCAGAGGAGAGGCGTAGCTAGGAGAAATATCATTAGTTATCCATGTTTTTTCCTCTTTCTACGTGCGCTGCAGTCTGCAGCACATATAGAAAAAGGCAAATGCCTCTTAGGATTGTTTCTGTGTAGTAAGAAGCCCCTTACTGCACAAAAAACAATCCTGCATGCAACAGAGGACCCCTAGCACCATGGTGCAAGGGTACCTACGTTGGCGCTAAGCTGCAGAAACTGTGCCAGCACAGGAAGAAAGGACAGGAATGCACCATAGTGCATAAATACGGTGAATTCCTGCCCTTTCAATTTGGCGTAGGGCAGCGCAGCAAGGTAACTTGCTGCACTGCCCTGCACCAAGATCCCGTAAATTATGGCCATGATGGGTTTTTTGTTATCCAAAATCATGCTATACGCAGAGTCAGCAACCGAGCTACAGATTATAATGATATTTCATTGTGTACCGAGAATGCAGCATTTCAAATGGTGAAAGCTTATGAATGAAAAGTAGGGATGCACAAAACCAATGCATTTTTTAAACGTGCCTAAGATACTAAGTTTCTGAATAGGAGTTACGTGTACAACTCTGAATTGGGCTACCCACACAATTATGTGAATCAGATGATAGTTTTTAAAATTAGTTTTTTCTTACACACTGGCTTACATTTAAAAGCCAAAAGTGGTGAGAAATTCAAATGATAAGATCAAGTGTTCTCCTATTCTGGATTCCAACACTTCTTCTGATAAAAACGGTACCTGACTTGTATGGCTGGGTCTATAACACATGCTAAGAATGGCCCCAAAATACAAAGAGGCGACTTCAAAAAATTTCCTTGCAAATTGGCCCATTGACCAATGTAGGTAGCTGCAGTATATGGGGCCAGCTCGACCTCTACCGAAGGGAACATAGTAAATCTAGACATTTCTGAAAACTAACACCAGGGAGAGTCCAGGTTGTTGTGACCTGTGTGGACCCCACAAAGTTTTCATATTCAGAATACCTTGCATGGGGATGAGGACACACTAAGCTTCAGGGTAGTGGACTTTCTCCCCCTTCAGAAAAACGTTGAGGGTTGAATGACTGCTGCATGCCCCAGTACATTGGTGGGCTGCCTCAACCCCTTTATTATGACCAATTTCCGTGGTGTCTAGTGGACTTTCTGCCCATGGGGCAGAAAGCCGTCTGTCGCCATTATGGGGTGATGGTGCAGACCGATGGCTAGGTCGAGCATCCCTACCACTTATCATTTTGGGACTTTTTTTCCCAGGTTGTTAGACCTGTCAGCCTTAGAGTGGTCTTCCCACAAACGTTTTGCCTTCCTGATCTCGTTTTTGCTGGCCTTAAAACTCTGTGCACTTTGCCACTACCAACCAGTGCTAAAGTGTGTGTGCTCACTCTTAAAACCATGGCAACATTGACTCATACTGTAACCAAATAGTGTCAATGGAGGGTAGTCCACTGATACTCAAGGGGTAAAAGAGGTTAGGGAATGGATACCAACTCCCGACTAGAAATCCACCATCTTATACGTATCCATCCAGAACTGCGTTCTAGAGGTTATAAAATCCTTACTTGGCGAACACCGC
Source organism: Triturus cristatus (assembly GCF_964204655.1). Taxonomy (NCBI): domain Eukaryota; kingdom Metazoa; phylum Chordata; class Amphibia; order Caudata; family Salamandridae; genus Triturus; species Triturus cristatus. The sequence goes on from NC_140591.1 coordinate 527,011,262, forward strand.
AGATTGCGGTGAAGTGTGGCTCACTGGTTAGAGTAGGCAGACCTGGAAGCAGAGGTCAGCCAGGGACCAGGGTTCAATTCCTGGCTCAGCTGGGTCTTGAGTCCATAAATTGTCCATGGTCTCGATAATTCTCGCTCCAGTGCATACTCGATTCATGGGTTCACACTCTGCGACTCTGGGCAATAGCTTGCTTAATCTCCACAATGGCCCCTCGCAGCGGGATGCCTGGCTTTCACCTTGTGGATGCCCTGCTGGGTTATCTCACAGGGGAATACCAGGACGGGTTCCCTAAGCAAGCGCTTAGAGACCGGTTGGTGATTTGCGCTATATAAATATCTGTACATTTACATTTACATTTGCGGAAAGGAAACAAATCCTTTTGTTATTTAACCCTCACACACCCTATTGGTGTCATGCTTCATCATTGGGTTCACACTGACTCCTAAAGGACAGGGTGGGCTTGACTGTATTTCAGGGACCTCTTAAGAGATGTAGGCCAGGGGGACTTAAAGATAAAAAACCCTACTTCATTCCCAAGGTATCCCTTTTATTCTCAGGGATGTAGTAGATATTAAAAACAGTTAAAATGGGTCTTTCTTGGAGTAATGGTCTTATGAACCTAATAATCTGCCAACTGTTTCAGCCCCAAAAATTATGACCTCAAGGGTCCTGACTTTCATTAGGGCTCAAATGGTTCCCTTCCTGGCGTTGACAGTGAATCACTCTATATATATGTTTTGAAGGAACAGTTAGCTGTAAACTTCCTGCATCGTAAAAAAGGAGAATAGTTATCTCCCTTCTTCAGGTACAAGAAAAATCCCGCGCTAATCGGGGAAACTACTGGTATCTCATGGAGAACGGCGCGGGCAGCCGTGTAGTCGCAAGTACTTCAAAGGTCCTAACCCGTGGATCACCTATTTGGTCTCCGTTTTTCCCGGCTCTTGCCACTACCAACCAGTGCTAAAGTGATTGTGCTCACTCTTAAAAACATGGTAACATTGACTCATACTCAATTGGCACATTGAATTTGCTTATTACTCCCTAGCAAAATGGTACTGCATGTACTCAGTGCCTGTAAATTAAATGCCACAGGTGGACCTGCAGCACTGGCTGTTCCACCCACTTAAGTTGCCGTTTCAAACAAATGTATGATATTACAATGCATGCTATTACAATGCATGCCATTACAACGTGGCTATCACAACGCATATGCCATTACAACGCATTACCATTACAACGCAAATGTTTACTGCGCAGATGCCTATACAACGCATGCCTTTACAATTAATTTCGTTGTAATAGCCTGATTAGTAAAGGCATATGCGTGAGCAAGGTTGTGTTTGAAAATGTAAGTATTTTACAAGGAAGTATAAAAACTTTGTGTATATATATATATTCACTGAAAAAACCATAGGTTTCAGGGGTGTTATATTTAGCTGGACATTTCCCTCGTACAAAACCCTAGAAATTCCCCTGTTATAGTTAGTTCAGCTAACTATAAGTCGCGCCCCCGCAATGCACTGCTGATGATGTCACATATTACATCACTCATGACATGGTCAGTGACATCACTGATGACATCACTGATGACATCTCAAATGACATCACTGATGACATCATCCATGTGATAAATTACTGCATCTTCTCACACCCTAATTTAACCGTTGATACACCAACTCAAAATTTCAGACGGCCATTTTGACAACCATAGATACTCCAATACCAATAACTTCTCACCCACTCATTGACTTTCAGGTCTACATACATGTCCACTCCCTCACCTCTACAGTCACTCATACTTACAGTCACACTGCAGTGCATTTATACACCTATATAGACACTCACACACCGCCAATCATCCATTGAGGTACTGACACATCTAGTCAGTCATGCAAATAATTAATCACAGTCTAATTTACTCACCTATACAGTTAAACACACTCAAGTTCACTTACTCATAAAAATACTAACAAATTCTGACGCTCTTATACAATTATTGATACAAGCACACACTCATCAATACAGCCACTCCCACAATCACACACTCTCACATATAGATAGTTATATACTCTTACACACATATACACTGCGTTTCACATATGTAGTTACTGACACATGTACAACTGAGATATATATTCAATCACTAACACACCCATACATACACTCACCCAACCATACAGTCCATCACAGTTGCACTCTTATAATGTTGCATCCATAGAATCATACACTCACACATCTATGCACAGAGTCACACACACCCTACCCACACAAACACTCAGGCACCCATACAGATACTCAGACAACCAATCAATAACCCATATAGACACTCATATAGCTATTCACAAAACCATGCAGCCACTTATACACCAACACACAGACACATACAGACATTCACACAGTTTAGTCACTAGTCTGCAGTAAGATACATTTAATGACTCGCTTATAGAGTCAGTTACGCACCTAGACAATGATCCATTCACACACTTGTACACCCACTTATTCTTCAACAGGCCTTTCCCTATATATATTAAACATAATAAAACTGTTCAGAAACACATACTCAATGGATGATGTCATCAGTGATGTCATTTGAGATGTCATCAGTGATGTCATCAGTGATGTCACTGACCATGTCATGAGCGATGTAATATGTGACGTCATCAGCAGTGCATTGCGGGGGCGCGAGTTATAGTTAGCTGAACTAACTATAACAGGGGAATTTCTAGGGTTTTGTACGAGGGAAATGTCCAGCTAACTATAACACCCCTGAAACCTATGGTTTTTACAGTGAATTTCTAAGGTTTTTTTAAATGCTAATTACTAACTATAACGTGCCTGAAACCTATGGTTTTTTCAGTGAATTTCAAAGGTTTTTTAAATGCTAATTCCTATCTATAACTTATCTCTAAAGATATCATGAAAAGCATTCTTTTATTAAAGTAGGGTGCACATTAGTTTTGTGGAAAAGCATCTTTGTGATTGGTTAAGAAAAAGCAGTTTTAACGTGGAGTACATATCATAGGATAAAATTTGCTCAGCTCAACCACACCTGCTACTTGCATTTGGAAGGCACTGTTCGAACTTAAAACAATCGTCAAATTTTAACCTGCACATGTCATTAAATGTTCAAGAAAATGTTACAAAAAAATATCGTAAAGTTTTTAAAAATTGATGAACTTTTAACCTGCACGTATTGTAGAATGTTCTAGAAAGTGTGTTGATAGAATACGTTGCACTTCTGACTTCTATGTGTTGTTGACTATTAAAAAAACGGCTCATATGGAAAATTAAAAAGAAACCAATAGAGAAGTTTTGAAACCTAAAAGAATCAAGGAACTATTCTAATTTATTCTTTACATGTATTTAAGTGTGCAGCAACAAAATTATAGACACAACAGCACTAGGAAGAGGAAGAAGCAGAGAGTGGGGGGAGGGGGGGGGAGATGGGCAGAATGGCACACATGCACAATTAAGTACAACACACATATAGACTAACAATGGCCAAAATGAAGCACACCAACAAGGAGCACAAGTCACACAACCCGCCAACATCACACCACTGAACGAGCATAGAAGTGGAAACCACGCTGCATTCATACAGGATGTGTACAAAGGCCAGTCATTGGTGTTGTGGGATGTCTGCGACCGTGGTCATCATGGATGAGATGCCCAGCACGTGGCACATGGGCAAGTTCACTGTCTGTTACGTTGCCAAACAGCTGCTCCTCCCTCACACGAGCCCCCACACTTATGTACAGTGCGCTGTTGTATCTCGTGCACTCCTACGGCACACCATTGTAATTCCTATTCACGCATGTCTTGCTGCATTCCAACTACACCATCACAGTGCCGTTTGGAGGTGGTGCATGCCACTTTACAACATCGACTGCTGCGGCCCTTGTGGCAGGCCACACCAGAACACAGAGACACACTTACCGCACTTTCTGTACACGGACATGTCCGAGACATCCCGTTCCCCTTGCCAAATAGGCACACCCCTGCGCTGACCTGTGTACCCCGGACCAACACACGCCGGTTGTACATGCAGGAGGATGCATGCGTAGCTACATGTCCAGGCTCACTGCCAAAGCTGAGGTGACAGCACACTGTGATATTGCAGGGCTCGTGCCTATCATGCTAACACAATGACCACAGGGACACACTTGCTCAGATGCGGGTTTGGGGGGCATTGGCGGTCCTGAAGTTGTTGCGATGAGTCTTGTGGCCCTCATGGGTATCCCTGTATCATGCTCATTGACTCTATGGCACCTGTGGGTGTTCTGGTGTGGCTCTTGGCTGTGTTCCCTTTCATGGTGCAGGTAGTTGTCCTGCTTAACACCAGCAGAAAGCAGGTGTAAAATCCCTGGTGCTAACGTGTCTTATCGCCGGAATTTGTTTCGCATTGCAATTGGTGTGAAAGTTGTGATGTGATTTTTTTCGTGTGCAGAACAATATACGAACTGAGCAGTGTATCTCGTCAAGATCCTGCACCTGACGCACTATTCCCAATCAATATAAATACAATGAGATTTCTTAATAGATTTTGTGTGTACACTGTAAGTGCAGCCAATACCTCAGTGCAATTCAATACAGGATTTTAGTATTTAGAATAAATCGGAAAGGTGCACCTCGTGTCTTTTTGCACGGGAACGGCTACTCTCCATTTCATTATCAGCACTTTAACGGAAGTAAAGTTGAGATAAATCTAACACACTATTCAGAAGTTGGTGCAAACTGCAGATATCACCAGTATTCCAGCGATAAGTGCCCCAAAATTTAACACCATGGTGGACTCCATCAAATAACAGTAATAACAACAAGAAAGAGTCACACAGCAGTTAAGAGAACAATCAAAAATGTTATTAATTATTTTTTCAAACTTTATTTTTTATAATAATAAATATATAAACGATAAACTATTGTCAAACTTAATTTTTTTATTAACATATATATGAACAATAAACTAATAAACAAAATGTAACAACAATAATACAAAACAACAAGGCGGAACACTCCTGTGGGAATCATGGATGTCGACGACAGACCTGGAAAATCAGAAAGATTGTTAAAAAAACAACAACATGGTATTCTCAACAAAATACCACAAGAAACAAATCACAGATATATAAAATGCATACAGCTAACAAAATTTTATAAGTTTAACTTACAAAAACTGTAAATATTGCTGCTTTAAAATATTTACCGAATCTGAGGAAAGTTTTTTGCAGAAGGCACCACGCCCACAACGTTTTTCTTCAGTGGTGAGGAAATCTTTTACTTTTCCCAAGGGGCAAACAATGACCAATGCCACCTTCATCACTCGCAAGATTTGCCAAAGAGTTCTGTTACGAGGGGATCCTAACAAAAAATACTCGTGCGGCACAGCAAGTATGATGAAACACCTAAGGACCCTTCATCCAAACAATCTTGCACGAGAGGAGTGCAAACAGATGAGAAACACTCCTGTTCTGTATCTGTAAAAAAGAATCACAAATAAATGTATATTAATAACTTTCAAATTTATACTATTCCATTACTGTACAAACACATTTTATATAAAAACTGACTAAGAAACTATAGTCCTGAACCACAAGTGTGACGATCGTTAAAACACTACATGCATAGTGCATACTACTTTGAAGCAGTTCATGCCCTAAAGCCTACCTCACTAAAAGACTACATGCTAACTGACTAAATGATTACAGTACTATAAGGAGACACACTGGATGAGTGACAGGGTATTTGCTAGAAGAGTATGAATACTAACTAGGGAATTGAAGGTGTGAAACACAACTGTGTAGGTGATTAGAGGACTGCATCCATACTGCATAGGCATTTAAAGCAGTCCATGTGCTAAGGCCTGGCTCACTGCATGACTACTTGGGTACTGACTGAATGATTAGAGTACAGCAAGGAGAGTGCCTAGGTGAATTTATAAGTGCTAGGCTTTTCGCACAGGGAATGGATTAGTACTTGGTACTGAATGGGTCACTAGAGGAGTGGAAAGGCAGTGACAAGTGCTGGACTGTATGGATACTGACTAGGAAATTGAAAGTGTGAAAGACAAGTGTCTAGGTGGTTAGAAGACTGCATGCATAGTGCATAGGGGTTTGAAGCAGTCCATGTGCTAAGGCCTGGTTCAGTGTATGAATACTTAGGCACTGACTGAATGATTAGAGTACTGCAAAGATAGTATCTTGGTGAATTTATAAGTATTTGGGTTTTAGCACAGAGAATGGATTAGTACATGGTGCTGAATGGGTCATTAGAAGACTGCAAAGGGAGTGACAGGGTATTTCCTGGAAGTGTATGGATACTGACTAGGGAATTGAAGGTGTGAAAAACAATTGTGTACGTGGTTGGAAGACTGTATGCATAGTGGATAAGGGTTTGAAGCAGTCCATATACTAAGGCCTGGGTCACTGGATGAGTACTTGGGTACTGACTGAATGATTAGAGTACAGCAAGGAGAGTGCCTGGGTGAATTTATTAGGGTTTTTTCGAAGTGAATGGATTAGTACATGATGCTGAATGGGTCACTAGAGGAGTACAACGGCAGTGACAGAATGTTTGCTGGAAGTGAACGGATACTGACTGGGGAATTAAAGGTGTGAAAGACAAGTGTTTAGATGGTTAGAGGACTGCATGCATAGTGGAAAGGGGATTGAAGAAGGCCATGTGCTAAGACCTGGCTCAGTGCATGAATACTTAGGCAGTGACTGAATCATTAGAGTACTGGAAAGAGAGTGTCTTGGTGAATTTATAAGTGTTTGGGTTTTAGCAAAGTGAATGGATTAGTACATGCTGTTGAATGGGTCTCTAGAGGACTGCAAAGGAAGTGACAGGATGTTTCCTGGAAGTGTATGGATACTGACTAGGGAATTGAAGGTGTAAAAGACAAGTGTATGGTATGTTAGAACACTACATGCATACTGCATAGACATTTGAAGCAATCTATTTGGTACTTAGAAACTGACTAAATAATCAGACTACTTCTAGGACAGTGCTTAGGTAAAACTTTTACATTTTCAGTTCTGCCACAGTGAACAGAATAGTACATGGTACTGCACCTTAGTGTCAAACCCTGACTCATTTTATCAATGCATAAGCAAAGACTAGCTTCTAATGCTACTAAAACTTGACAACATGAGATGTTTTAAATTAGTTATCTTTCAGCAAATACACGATGTTATCAAATGCTTCTCTCACAGTGGTTCCCAAATGCACACAGACTCACAGTGTGATTCTAGACAACAACCACTATACCTAGGAGTTTACCAAAAATCATTCACTACTGTGGAAGTGATAAGGGAACTGCACACAATCTTCATATTTCAGGACTGCACTTTTATGCCAAAGCCTAACTCATATAATCAAAGCATAAGCAAAGACTGGCTTCTAATGCTACTAAAACTTTACAACATGACCGGTTTTAAAATACACAATGTTACCAAATGCTTCTCTCACAATCCTTACCCACATGCACACAGACTCACAGTGTGATTTTAGACAAGCAACACTATCCTAGGAGTTTACCAAAACTCATTCACTAGTCTGGAAGAGTTAATGGTACTGCACACAATCTACATATTTAAGTACACCACATCAGTGTCAAAGCATAACTCATTTAATCAACGCATAAGCAAAGACTGGATTCTAATGCTACTAAAACTTCACAACATGACAGGTTTTAAAACAGTTATCTTTCAGCAAATACATGATGTTACCAAATGCTTCTCTCACAGTGATCCCAAATACACACTAACTCACACTGTGATTCTAGACAAGCACCACTATCCCTATGAGTTTACCAAAACTCATTCACTACAGTGCAAGTGGTAAGGGAACTGCACACAATCTACATATTTCACAACTGCAATTTACTGTTAATGCCTGACTCATATAATGAAAGCATAAGGCATAACTGTCTTCTAATGCTACTAAAACTTGAAAACATGACATGTTTTAAAACAGTTATCTGTCAGCAAATACACAATGTTACCAAACACTTCTCTCACAGTGGTTCCCAAATGCACACAGACTCACGGTGTGATTCTAGACCAACAACACTATCCCTAGCAGATTACCAAAACTCATTCACTACAGTGGAAGTGGTAAGGGAACTGCATACAATCTACATATTTCACGACTGCACTTTAGTGTCAATGCCTGACTCATTTAATCAAAGCATAAGCAAAGACTGGCTTCTAATGCTACTAAAACTTGACAACATGACCGGTTTTAAAACAGTTATCTGTCAGTAAATACACGATGTTACCAAATGCTTCTCTCACAGTGGTTCCCAAATGCACACAGACTTACAGTGTGATTCTAGACAATCAACACTATCCTAGGAGTTTACCAAAACTCATTCACTAGTCTAGAAGAGTTAATGGTACTGAACACACTCTACATATTTAAGTACAGCACATCAGTGTCAAAGCATGACTCATTTAATCAACGCATAAGCAAAGACTGGATTCTAATGCTACTAAAGCTTCACAACATGACAGGTTTTAAAACAGTTATCTGTCAGCAAATACATGATGTTACCAAATGCTTCTCTCACACTGATCCCAAATACACAATAACTCACAGTGTGATTCTAGACAAGCACCACTATCCCTAGGAGTTTACCAAAACTCATTCACTACAGTGCAAGTGGTAAGGGAACTCCACACAATCTACATATTTCACGACTGCAATTTACTGTCAATGCCTGACTCATTTAATGAAAACATAAGCCATAACTGTCTTCTAATGCTACTAAAACTTGACAACATGACTGGTTCAAAACAGTTATCTGTCAGCAAATACACGATGTTACCAAATGCTTCTCTCAGAATTCTTACCCAAATGCACACAGACTCACAGTGTGATTTTAGACAAGCAACACTATCCTAGGAGTTTACCAAAACTCATTCACTAGTCTGGAAGAGTTAATGGTACTGCACACAATCTACATATTTAAGTACACCACATCAGTGTCAAAGCATGACTCATTTAATCAACGCATAAGCAAAGACTGGATTCTAATCCTACTAAACCTTCACAACATGACAGGTTTTAAAACAGTCACTGTGTGATTCTAGACAAACAACACTATCCCTTGCACTATACCAAAACACATTTCTTCATCTAGAAGTAGTAGTACATTTTAGTATAGAAACATAACATAACTCATTTCACAAATTCATAAACAATGACTGGTTTCTAATTCTACCAAAATATAAAAACAGCACAGTTATCTGTCTACAACCACATGAAAAACACAAATGCTTATCACAGAATGGTTTCTACATGCACACACATTGTATAGAAAAAAAGTACTCCCTACACTTTAGCAGGAGAAATACATTAGTCTGATTAAAATCAAAATAGTCTACATACATCCCCTCACAATTAAATAACTCATCTTTCAAGTTCTTTTGTAGTGTAGATTAAGAAGTATATCAATCACTCACCATATTTTCTTTTACAGAATCTCTGCACTGTGCACCTCTCAGCAAAAACAAAGAATGGAAAAGTTTCCCTTTCATTTTCCACATATATACATGTAAACATCAAATCACAATCCTTCACACATAAACTCAAAAGCAAATACACATTTCTATTGGTTAAACATGTCAACCCTTTCCAACTGAAATACATTTCAACCCTTCCCCCAATCTGCCTTCTGCCTGTTACCATAGAAACAGGTCATGGAACACTGCACTGAGCTCTCAGGTCACAAGTTCAGCACACAATGTTCCTACACAAGACAGGAAGTGTGCTTGACTTTTCAACATATCAGCTTATCATATATAATGTTCCTTACAATCTGTTTTTGTTAACCAATAAGAATCATACCTTTAAAAAACAGAAATATACACCTTACCTTTCAGTGTAGAAAGTAGTCATACAACCAATGATTTCTTGTCTTTTTTCAAAAAACATTGCCTTGGATCCACGCACCCAACGCGTGAGAATCTGTGCACCCAACGCGTTAGGATGCGCGCACCGTGCGCGTATTTCGCTGTTTAAAAAAAAAAAAAAGGGGCCCCAGGGGGTCCTTCTGGGACCCCCTAAGCACCTCTAGAGGGTCAGAGTATTTCCACTCTGCCCCCTTTATATGTTTTACACACTTATTCCCCTTGCTTCTTCAGCCTCGCTTCTACCGAGGCAGAAAATGGCCGCCAACAGTTCCTGGTTTCGAATGTAGAGAGACACTCGACAGCCAATTAGCATTCAGCGCGCGATCGGGAGGGTGCGCGCTTGGTTTGGGGAGGGTGCGCTTACGGTGCGGGTACGGTCCGCGGATCCTCCGCGGCCATAGATATCACTAACTTTTTTGCCCTAATTTTCTCAGGAACTACTGAATGGATTCACACCATATATGCAAAAGGCACAAGTCCGAACTGAGGACTACCTCTTTGCCAAATTTGGTGTCATTCCGTTCAGGGGTTCGGGCTGTAGCTGCGACAACAGATCCTATGGGAAACTGCATGTGGAAAATGCGTTTTGGGACCCCCCTTTTTTCTCGGCCCCCGCTTGACGGATCACCTCAAAACTTTCAGGGCAGGAGTGGAGCGGAGCTGGCCAAAAGTTAGGAAAATTTCGCAAAGATTCGTCAATCGGCGCCAGACTTATTGGGAATAGGATATTGCGGATTTCCTATGGAAAATAGGTCCTAACTATAACTATCTACTGGCGACCGCCAGTAGATAATATATATATATATATATATATATATATATATATATATATATATATATATATGTACAAAGAAAGAGGAGCCTTCAACGAAGACACACTCCAAGTACGTTTACTTTTGTTTCGAATACAGCACAAGCAGGAATTTCCATTGTCCTAAAATTCATCAGGCGAATGCATTTCGAACAAAGCCGTACTTGATCACAGGCAATGCACAGAGAGGCAGCAGTATGATTGCAGACACCTGAATACCTTTTAAATAGAGTCCCCTCCCGATGTGCCATCATGTGACAAAGCTAGTGCATGCTTGTTAAGGTACTCCCACAAAATGCTGCCTAACCCCAGTAGGTCTGCCATATCTATGTAATAAGTTCCAAGAAGTTCAAAAACCCTCCAGTGGCTAAAACAATGTCCTATTCCTTGCTGTGCTGGGAATTACATCCAAGCAGCTTGCTCCATAAGTAACCAACAATCAAGGTCACTAGGCCCCGCTGGTTTTGGCAGTGGTGCGCCTCCACAACTGGACAGGCCGTAATACTTGCAATGCAGGAGGTGCCCTTGATGAAGACGCACTCCCTAAAGGCTTACTTTTATTTAGAACACTGAACAAGCAGGAACTTCCATTGCCTCACATTCATAAGCCTAACGCATTAAAGGAAAAAGAAGTCCTTGTTTACAGGCAATGCACAGAGAGGCACCAGTATGATTGCAGGCACCTGAATACCTTTTAAATAGAGTCCCTCCCCAATTGGCCATCATGTGACAATGCTAGTGCATCCTGGTATGGGCATTACCACACAATGCCAGTGGGTCGGCCATCTCTATGCAATAAGTTCTAAAAACCCTTTAGTGGGCTAAAACAATGTCCCATTTTAGGCCTTGCTACAGTCTTCAATAAGGGAATAAAACCAACCTGGAAGTGAGTCTCCTTTCGAGGGCAACCTTTTTTGTAAAAATTAATGGCCGGTACAGCCGTGGAGATGCACCACAGCACAAGGAAATGGATATGTGATGACATCAACTGGCAGTCATTATCGGAACAGTGGGTTTTAATGAAAGACGATCTATCTGCAGTGATCTCAGGAGTGGAACATTTAAATCAACCCACTGGGGTGAAATGTTTGCAGAACTACTTTCACCATAATGCTTTGCACTTACAGGAAGGCCCACTGTGGGCGGAACTGTTATTTAAATCAAATTAAGTGACTGCAATGTCCTGCTGTTGGCTCTGGTTTGGCCTGTGAACAAGGGCATTGTAGCCCAAAACGTATTAGGTCGCTGCTGAAATGATGTAATGCCTCCTGCTGGCCTTGCTACAGTCTTCATAAAAGGAGTAAAACCTACTTGGGAGTGAGTCTCCTTTTTAGGGGCAACCTTTTTTGTACATATATATATAAAAAATAGGTTTATAGTCATCTGTAAAATACTTACATATTCTTGGTTAAGGCATGCATGGTACTGGCATATGTCTTGTTTAACCCCTTCGCTGCTAGGCCTTTTCCCCTCCTGTGCTAAGCCTTTTTTGGGCTATTTGGGGTAGTGCGCGCTTAGGCCCCTGTAACTTTTTGACCACATTAGGTATCCATGCCAAATTTGTGTCCTTTTCTTCCAACATCTTGGGAATTCTAAAGGTACCCAGGGTTTGTGGATTCTCCTAGAGGGTTCCCAGAAATTAGTCAAAATACAGCAAAATTTTGTTTTTTTTGTGAAAAATGGGAAAAACGGGCTGCAAATGAAAGCTTCTGGGTTTTTCTCTGCAAATGGTATCAAAAAAGGGTTTGTGGGGCTGAAATCACCATTTCTCCAGCTTTTAGGGAATGACAGAATTTTGTTAGAAAACCAACATTTTTTACACAGTTTTGGCATTTTTCTGGGACATACCCTATTTTTGCTATTTTTTGTGCTTTCAACCTCCTTCCAGTTAATGGTAGAAATGGGTACAAAAACAATAAGAGATCCTGGAAAGCTATACATTTTTGAAAAGTAGACAAAATTCTGAATTCAGCAAGGGGTCATTTGTGTAGATCCATCAAGGTTTCTTTATAGAAACTTACAGGTAAATATGGGAAAAATTAAAAATTGTTGAAAAAAGCAGCATTTTGAGTCAACGTTTTCACCTGTAACTTCTTCGAATTATGACATCTCTTTGAAAGCAATATATCGTTACATCCGGTGGACCTTCCTGGTTGTGGGGACATATAGGACTTGTAGGTTCACCAAGAGCCCAACGAACCCAGAGTAGAAAACTGAGCAGCATTTTGTAATGTTTTTTTTTTTTGTTCCGGGTATATAGCAATTATTGTGGGAAAATGTATACATGGAAAAATCGGTACGAAAGACACCTATGTATTTCTGAAATGGGAACAAATTACAGAGTTTAGAAACAGTGCATATTTGCACATTTTCGAAATTGGGAATACTCATATTTGCATGACAATTATTGGTCATTTTTCAAAATGACTTTTTTTTTACACAATGTCTTTCATTTGGAAGGGAGAAATGCATCAAAAATCAATAGGTAATAACAGTTGCTTTACAAATCTGAACTACCCTAAGTCTCCCGATAAAAATGGTACCTCACTTGTGTGGGTAGGCATAGTGCCCACGACAGGAAGTGGCTCAAAACCTAAGGTGAACGCACCACATTTTCACACTGGAAATTTACACTTTATTTGCGAAGAGTCTAGCTGTAGTTTTTGAACCCTAGCCTTGCCGGCACCTAGGGAAACCTAGCAAACCTATACATTTTTAAAAACTAGACACCCAGGGGAATCCAGGATGGGGTGACTTGACTGCCTCCCACCATGGTCTGTTACCCAGAATCCCTTGCAAACGTAAAAAATTGACAAAAAAAACAAATTTTCCCCACATTTCTGTGATGGAAAGTTCTGGAATCTGCGTGGATCCACAAATTTCCACCCACCCCGCGTTCCCCAAAGTCCAACGAGAAAAATGGTACCTCACTTGTGCGGGTCGGCCTAGTGCCCGCGACAGGAATCGGCGCAAAACGCGACGTGGTTTTGCAGTGAAAAATGACCCTTTTTTTGGCAAAGTGACTAGCTGTAGATTTTGAACCCTAGCCCTGCCGGCACCTAGGGAAACCTAGCAAACCTATACATTTTTTAAAACTAGACACCCAGGGGAATTCAGGATGGGGTGACTTGACTGCCTCCCACCATGGTCTGTTACCCAGAATCCCTTGCAAACGCAAAAAATTGACAAAAAAAACACATTTTCCCCACATTTCTGTGATGGAAAGTTCTAGAATCTGCGTGGATCCACAAATTTCTACCCACCCCGCGTTCCCCAAAGTCCTACGAGAAAAATGGTACCTCACTTGTGCGGGTCGGCCTAGTGCCCGCGACAGGAAACGGCGCAAAACGCAACGTGGTTTTGCAGTGAAAAATGACCCTTTTTTTGGCAAAGTGACTAGCTGTAGATTTTGAACCCTAGCCCTGCCGGCACCTAGAGAAACCTAGCAAACCTATACATTTTTGAAAACTAGACACCCAGGGGAATCCAGGATGGGGTGACTTGACTGCCTCCCACCATGGTCTGTTACCCAGAATCCCTTGCAAACGTAAAAAATTGACAAAAAAAACACATTTCCCCCACATTTCTGTGATGGAAAGTTCTGGAATCTGCGTGGATCCACAAATATCCACCCACCCTGCGTTCCCCAAAGTCCTACAAGAAAAATGGTACCTCACTTGTGCGGGTCGGCCTAGTGCCCGCGACAGGAAACAGCGCAAAACGCAACGTGGTTTTGCAGTGAAAAATGACCCTTTTTTTGGCAAAGTGACTAGCTGTAGATTTTGAACCCTAGCCCTGCCGGCACCTAGGGAAACCTAGCAAACCTATACATTTTTGAAAACTAGACACCCAGGGGAATCCAGGATGGGGTGACTTGACTGCCTCCCACCATGGTCTGTTACCCAGAATCCCTTGCAAACGTAAAAAATTGACAAAAAAAACACATTTTCCCCACATTTCTGTGATGGAAAGTTCTGGAATCTGCGTGGATCCACAAATTTCCACCCACCCCGCGTTCCCCAAAGTACTACGAGAAAAATGGTACCTCACTTGTGCGGGTCGGCCTAGTGCCCGCGACAGGAAACGGCGCAAAACGCAACGTGGTTTTGCAGTGAAAAATGACCCTTTTTTTGGCAAAGTGACTAGCTGTAGATTTTGAACCCTAGCCCTGCCGGCACCTAGGGAAACCTAGCAAACCTATACATTTTTGAAAACTAGACACCCAGGGGAATCCAGGATGGGGTGACTTGACTGCCTCCCACCATGGTCTGTTACCCAGAATCCCTTGCAAACGTAAAAAATTGACAAAAAAAACACATTTCCCCCACATTTCTGTGATGGAAAGTTCTGGAATCTGCGTGGATCCACAAATTTCCACCCACCCCGCATTCCCCAAAGTCCTACGAGAAAAATGGTACCTCACTTGTGCGGGTCAGCCTAGTGCCCGCGACAGGAAACGGCGCAAAACGCAATGTGGTTTTGCAGTGAAAAATGACCCTTTTTTTGGCAAAGTGACTAGCTGTAGATTTTGAACCCTAGCCCTGCCGGCACCTAGGGAAACCTAGCAAACCTATACATTTTTGAAAACTAGACACCCAGGGGAATCCAGGATCGGGTGACTTGACTGCCTCCCACCATGGTCTGTTACCCAGAATCCCTTGCAAACGTAAAGAATTGACAAAAAAAACACATTTTCCCCACATTTCTGTGATGGAAAGTTCTGGAATCTGCGTGGATCCACAAATTTCCACCCACCCCGCGTTCCCCAAAGTCCTACGAGAAAAATGGTACCTCACTTGTGCGGGTCGGCCTAGTGCCTGCGACAGGAAACGGCGCAAAACGCAACGTGGTTTTGCAGTGAAAAATGACCCTTTTTTTGGCAAAGTGACTAGCTGTAGATTTTGAACCCTAGCCCTGCCGGCACCTAGGGAAACCTAGCAAACCTATACATTTTTGAAAACTAGACACCCAGGGAAATGCAGGATGGGGTGACTTGACTGCCTCCCACCGTGGTCTGTTACCCAGAATCCCTTGCAAACGTAAAAAATTGACAAAAAAAACACATTTTCCCCACATTTCTGTGATGGAAAGTTCTGGAATCTGCGTGGATCCACAAATTTCCACCCACCCCGCGTTCCCCAACGTCCTACGAGAAAAATTATACCTCACTTGTGCGGGTCGGCCTAGTGCCCGCGACAGGAAACGGCGCAAAACGCAACGTGGTTTTGCAGTGAAAAATGACCCTTTTTTTGGCAAAGTGACTAGCTGTAGATTTTGAACCCTAGCCCTGCCGGCACCTAGGGAAACCTAGCAAACCTATACATTTTTGAAAACTAGACACGCAGGGGAATCCAGAATGGGGTGACTTGACTGCCTCCCACCATGGTCTGTTACCCAGAATCCCTTGCAAACGTAAAAAATTGACAAAAAAACACATTTTCCCCACATTTCTGTGATGGAAAGTTCTGGAATCTGCGTGGATCCACAAATTTCCACCCACCCCGCGTTCCCCAAAGTCCAACGAGAAAAATGGTACCTCACTTGTAAGGGTCGGCCTAGTGCCCGCGACAGGAATCGGCGCAAAACGCGACGTGGTTTTGCAGTGAAAAATGACCCTTTTTTTGGCAAAGTGACTAGCTGTAGATTTTGAACCCTAGCCCTGCCGGCACCTAGGGAAACCTAGCAAACCTATACATTTTTGAAAACTAGACACCCAGGGGAATTCAGGATGGGGTGACTTGACTGCCTCCCACCATGGTCTGTTACCCAGAATCCCTTGCAAACGCAAAAAATTGACAAAAAAAACACATTTTCCCCACATTTCTGTGATGGAAAGTTCTAGAATCTGCGTGGATCCACAAATTTCCACCCACCCCGCGTTCCCCAAAGTCCTACGAGAAAAATGGTACCTCACTTGTGCGGGTCGGCCTAGTGCCCGCGACAGGAAACGGCGCAAAACGCAACGTGGTTTTGCAGTGAAAAATGACCCTTTTTTTGGCAAAGTGACTAGCTGTAGATTTTGAACCCTAGCCCTGCCGGCACCTAGAGAAACCTAGCAAACCTATACATTTTTGAAAACTAGACACCCAGGGGAATCCAGGATGGGGTGACTTGACTGCCTCCCACCATGGTCTGTTACCCAGAATCCCTTGCAAACGTAAAAAATTGACAAAAAAAACACATTTTCCCCACATTTCTGTGATGGAAAGTTCTGGAATCTGCGTGGATCCACAAATTTCCACCCACCCCGCATTCCCCAAAGTCCTACAAGAAAAATGGTACCTCACTTGTGCGGGTCGGCCTAGTGCCCGCGACAGGAAACAGCGCAAAACGCAACGTGGTTTTGCAGTGAAAAATGACCCTTTTTTTGGCAAAGTGACTAGCTGTAGATTTTGAACCCTAGCCCTGCCGGCACCTAGGGAAACCTAGCAAACCTATACATTTTTGAAAACTATACACCCAGGGGAATCCAGGATGGGGTGACTTGACTGCCTCCCACCATGGTCTGTTACCCAGAATCCCTTGCAAACATAAAAAATTGACAAAAAAAACACATTTTCCCCACATTTCTGTGATGGAAAGTTCTGGAATCTGCGTGGATCCACAAATTTCCACCCACCCTGCGTTCCCCAAAGTCCTACGAGAAAAATGGTACCTCACTTGTGCGGGTCGGCCTAGTGCCCGCGACAGGAAACGGCGCAAAACGCAACGTGGTTTTGCAGTGAAAAATGACCCTTTTTTTGGCAAAGTGACTAGCTGTAGATTTTGAACCCTAGCCCTGCCGGCACCTAGGGAAACCTAGCAAACCTATACATTTTTGAAAACTAGACACCCAGGGGAATCCAGGATGGGGTGACTTGACTGCCTCCCACCATGGTCTGTTACCCAGAATCCCTTGCAAACGTAAAACATTGACAAAAAAAACACATTTCCCCCACATTTCTGTTATGGAAAGTTCTGGAATCTGCGTGGATCCACAAATTTCCACCCACCCCGCCTTCCCCAAAGTCCTACGAGAAAAATGGTACCTCACTTGTGCGGGTCGGCCTAGTGCCCGCGACAGGAAACGGTGCAAAACGCAATGTGGTTTTGCAGTGAAAAATGACCCTTTTTTTGGCAAAGTGACTAGCTGTAGATTTTGAACCCTAGCCCTGCCGGCACCTAGGGAAACCTAGCAAACCTATACATTTTTGAAAACTAGACACCCAGGGGAATCCAGGATGGGGTGACTTGACTGCCTCCCACCATGGTCTGTTACCCAGAATCCCTTGCAAACGTAAAGAATTGACAAAAAAAACACATTTTCCCCACATTTCTGTGATGGAAAGTTCTGGAATCTGCGTGGATCCACAAATTTCCGCCCACCCCGCGTTCCCCAAAGTCCTACGAGAACAATGGTACCTCACTTGTGCAGGTCGGCCTAGTGCCCGCGACAGGAAATGGCGCAAAACGCAACGTGGTTTTGCAGTGAAAAATGACCCTTTTTTTGGCAAAGTGACTAGCTGTAGATTTTGAACCCTAGCGCTGCCGGCACCTAGGGAAACCTAGCAAACCTATACATTTTTGAAAACTAGACACCCAGGGGAATCCAGGATGGGGTGACTTGACTGCCTCCCACCATGGTCTGTTACCCAGAATCCCTTGCAAAGGTACAAAATTGACAAAAAAACACATTTTCCCCACATTTCTGTGATGGAAAGTTCTGGAATCTGCGTGGATCCACAAATTTCCACCCACCCCGCATTCCCCAAAGTCCTACGAGAAAAATGGTACCTCACTTGTGCGGGTCGGCCTAGTGCCTGCGACAGGAAACGGCGCAAAACGCAACGTGGTTTTGCAGTGAAAAATGACCCTTTTTTTGGCAAAGTGACTAGCTGTAGATTTTGAACCCTAGCCCTGCCGGCACCTAGGGAAACCTAGCAAACCTATACATTTTTGAAAACTAGACACCCAGGGGAATCCAGGATGGGGTGACTTGACTGCCTCCCACCATGGTCTGTTACCCAGAATCCCTTGCAAACGTAAAAAATTGACAAAAAAAACACATTTTCCCCACATTTCTGTGATGGAAAGTTCTGGAATCTGCGTGGATCCACAAATTTCCACCCACCCCGCGTTCCCCAACGTCCTACGAGAAAAATTATACCTTACTTGTGCGGGTCGGCCTAGTGCCCGCGACAGGAAACGGCGCAAAACGCAACGTGGTTTTGCAGTGAAAAATGACCCTTTTTTTGGCAAAGTGACTAGCTGTAGATTTTGAACCCTAGCCCTGCCGGCACCTAGGGAAACCTAGCAAACCTATACATTTTTGAAAACTAGACACCCAGGGGAATCCAGGATGGGGTGACTTGACTGCCTCCCACCATGGTCTGTTACCCAAAATCCCTTGCAAACGTAAAAAATTGACAAAAAAAACACATTTTCCCCACATTTCTGTGATGGAAAGTTCTGGAATCTGCGTGGATCCACAAATTTCTACCCACCCCGCGTTCCCCAAAGTCCTACGAGAAAAATGGTACCTCACTTGTGCGGGTCGGCCTAGTGCCCGCGACAGGAATCGGCGCAAAACGCAACGTGGTTTTGCAGTGAAAAATGACCCATTTTTTTGGCAAAGTGACTAGCTGTAGATTTTGAACCCTAGCCCTGCCGGCACCTAGGGAAACCTAGCAAACCTATACATTTTTGAAAACTAGACACCCAGGGGAATCCAGGATGGGGTGACTTGACTGCCTCAAAAATCAAAAATGGGCGGGTTGCACTCCATTCTTCCAAAGTTATTCCAATCTCAAACATCAGTTTCATCATATTGCGTGCTCACTGTCGACGTGCCAAGCCCAAACAGCACGTTTTGAACTAAACAACATCAAATTTCGGGGCAGCTTATTGCCCCAAACCAGTGGCGACAGCCATTTTTTATTTCTGCATTTGCATCTATTCTTTTAAGGCCCAAGTACCCGCGGCAGGCAAGGGCCAAAAACCTAGTGAGGCGACATTTGGGATAGGCAATGTTGATGTCGCCTCACTACGTTTTGGGCCCTTGCCTGCCGTGGGTACTTGGGCCTCCCACACAAGTGAGGCACCATTTTTACCGGGAGACCTGGGGGAACGCTGGGTGGTGGTAAATTTGTGTGAGCCCGGTGATGCCACAACTTTCCCACCCCAAAATGTGTGAAAAAAGTGATTTTTTCAGCAAAAATTGAGGTTTGCAGGGGATTCTGGGTAAGGAACCGTTGGGGGATCCACGCAAGCCATACCTCCCTCGAAGCGGCCGGGTGTCTAGTTTTCAGAAATGCGTGGGTTTGGTAGGTTTCCCTAGATGGCCGCCGAGCACCGGGTCAAAAACCAAAGTGACCCCCCTTGCAAAACCAGGTGGTTTTGCGATAGGCCATTTTGATGTCGCCTCACTACGTTTTGGGCCCTTGCCTGCCGCGGGTACTTGGGCCTCCCACTCAAGTGAGGCCCCATTTTTACCGGGAGACCTGGGGGAACGCTGGGTGGTGGTAAATTAGTGTGAGCCCGGTGATGCCACAACTTTCCCACCCCAAAATGTGTGAAAAAAGTGATTTTTTCAGCAAAAATTGAGGTTTGCAGGGGATTCTGGGTAAGGAAACGTTGGGGGATCCACGCAAGCCATACCTCCCTGGAAGCGGCCGGGTGTCTAGTTTTCAGAAATGCATGGGTTTGGTAGGTTTCCCTAGATGGCCGCCGAGCACCGGGTCAAAAACCAAAGTGACCCCCCTTGCAAAACCAGGTGGTTTTGCGATAGGCCATTTTGATGTCGCCTCACTACGTTTTGGGCCCTTGCCTGCCGCGGGTACTTGGGCCTCCCACACAAGTGAGGCACCATTTTTACCGGGAGACCTGGGGGAACGCTGGGTGGTGGTAAATTTGTGTGAGCTCGGTGATGCCACAACTTTCCCACCCCAAAATGTGTGAAAAAAGTGATTTTTTCAGCAAAAATTGAGGTTTGCAGGGGATTCTGGGTAAGGAAACGTTGGGGGATCCACGCAAGCCATACCTCCCTGGAAGCGGCCGGGAGTCTAGTTTTCAGAAATGCATGGGTTTGGTAGGTTTCCCTAGATGGCCGCCGAGCACCGGGTCAAAAACCAAAGTGACCCCCCTTGCAAAACCAGGTGGTTTTGCGATAGGCCATTTTGATGTCGCCTCATTACGTTTTGGGCCCTTGCCTGCCGCGGGTACTTGGGCCTCCCACACAAGTGAGGCACCATTTTTACCGGGAGACCTGGGGGAACGCTGGGTGGTGGTAAATTTGTGTGAGCCCGGTGATGCCACAACTTTCCCACCCCAAAATGTGTGAAAAAAGTGATTTTTTCAGCAAAAATTGAGGTTTGCAGGGGATTCTGGGTAAGGAAAATTTGGGGGATCCACGCAAGCCATACCTCCCTGGAAGCGGCCGGGTGTCTAGTTTTCAGAAATGCGTGGGTTTGGTAGGTTTCCCTAGAAGGCCGCCGAGCACCGGGTCAAAAACCAAAGTGACCCCCCTTGCAAAACCAGGTGGTTTTGCGATAGGCCATTTTGATGTCGCCTCATTACGTTTTGGGCCCTTGCCTGCCGCGGGTACTTGGGCCTCCCACACAAGTGAGGCACGATTTTTACCGGGAGACCTGGGGGAACGCTGGGTGGTGGTAAATTTGTGTGAGCCCGGTGATGCCACAACTTCCCCACCCCAAAATGTGTGAAAAAAGTGATTTTTTCAGCAAAAATTGAGGTTTGCAGGGGATTCTGGGTAAGGAAACTTTGGGGGATCCACGCAAGCCATACCTCCCTGGAAGCGGCCGGGTGTCTAGTTTTCAGAAATGCATGGGTTTGGTAGGTTTCCCTAGATGGCCGCCGAGCACCGGGTCAAAAACCAAAGTGACCCCCCTTGCAAAACCAGGTGGTTTTGCGATAGGCCATTTTGATGTCGCCTCACTACGTTTTGGGCCCTTGCCTGCCGCGGGTACTTGGGCCTCCCACACAAGTGAGGCACCATTTTTACCGGGAGACCTGGGGGAACGCTGGGTGGTGGTAAATTTGTGTGAGTCCGGTGATGCCACAACTTTCCCACCCCAAAATGTGTGAAAAAAGTGATTTTTTCAGCAAAAATTGAGGTTTGCAGGGGATTCTGGGTAAGGAAACGTTGGGGGATCCACGCAAGCCATACCTCCCTGGAAGCGGCCGGGTGTCTAGTTTTCAGAAATGCGTGGGTTTGGTAGGTTTCCCTAGATGGCCGCCGAGCACCGGGTCAAAAACCAAAGTGACCCCCCTTGCAAAACCAGGTGGTTTTGCGATAGGCCATTTTGATGTCGCCTCACTACGTTTTGGGCCCTTGCCTGCCGCGGGTACTTGGGCCTCCCACACAAGTGAGGCACCATTTTTACCGGGAGACCTGGGGGAACGCTGGGTGGTGGTAAATTTGTGTGAGTCCGGTGATGCCACAACTTTCCCACCCCAAAATGTGTGAAAAAAGTGATTTTTTCAGCAAAAATTGAGGTTTGCAGGGGATTCTGGGTAAGGAAACTTTGGGGGA
This sequence comes from Triturus cristatus, assembly GCF_964204655.1. Classification (NCBI taxonomy): domain Eukaryota; kingdom Metazoa; phylum Chordata; class Amphibia; order Caudata; family Salamandridae; genus Triturus; species Triturus cristatus. Next base: position 527,033,517 of record NC_140591.1, read on the forward strand.
TCCAAGCAAGCCATACCTCCCTGGAAGCAGCCGGGTGTCTAGTTTTCAGAAATGCATGGGTTTGGTAGGTTTCCCTAGATGGCCGCCGAGCACCGGGTCAAATACCAAAGTGACCCCCTTGCAAAACCAGGTGGTTTTGCGATAGGCCATTTTGATGTCACCTCACTACGTTTTGGGCCCTTGCCTGCCGCGGGTACTTGGTCCTCCCACACAAGTGAGGCACCATTTTTACCGGGAGACCTGGGGGAACGCTGGGTGGTGGTAAATTTGTGTGAGCCCGGTGATGCCACAACTTTCCCACCCCAAAATGTGTGAAAAAAGTGATTTGTTCAGCAAAAATTGAGGTTCGAAGGGGATTCTGGGTAAGGAAACGTTGGGGGATCCACGCAAGCCATACCTCCCTGGAAGCCGCCGGGTGTCTAGTTTTCAGAAATGTGTGGGTTTGGTAGGTTTCCCTAGATGGCCGCCGAGCACCGGGCCAAAAACCAAAGTAACCCCCCTTGCAAAACCAGATTAACTATTGTTACTACAGCGTGAGAATTTTGGAATAATATTGCAAAGAAAATGTGGCAGACAGTTTGAGGTTTACAGGACAATGGGGATAAAAAATATTTTTCAATTCACAAGAGAGACATCACCATGAACTCCCATGGGTTTTCGACAATATCTACAGTTGGTGGGTTATTCTTGCATGGAAAGTGTACCTTGGCAGAGAAACTAAAGACAAAGATTCCTGCACAACCATCTATTCCTCAAACACACACACATACTGGTTGGATTTGGCACGAGGGCGAGTCATGGTTCAGTGTATTAAATTTTATTAACAAGAGATTTCACAAAAATGAAATGCACTGTCAATAATTAAATTCACAAAAAACCAAACCAATGACTCGCAGCTCGTGAGCTGTAAAGCCACGTCAAGGCACCAACCACTTTACAGGCCATTCACACACCTTTCATACGTGATACAAACAAGACCATTCGCACCACCAGGCACAAAAGCAACACATTTCATAATTCACCAAAAAGGGACAAGGTACACCCTGCTTCAGAAAGACAAATATTACTGCACAGCATCTAATCCGCAAGCACACACACATACTGGTTGGATTTGGCACGAGGGTGAGTGATGGTTCAGTAGATACAATTGTATTAGCAAGTGATTTCACAGAAATGAAATGCACTGGCAATAATTGAAAAGGCGAGAAACTGAACCATTGACTCACAGCTCGTGAGCTGTAAAGCCACGACAAGGCACCAACCTCTTTACAGGCCATTCATACACCTTTCATACGTGTGAGACATACAAAACCATTCACACCGCCAGCCGCGGGCCCATCCCATAACAAAACTCACACCAGCACACAGCGCCATTCAAGGGCCCATCACTTTCACACGCCCACAATCCAGACACAGCAACTACACAGGCTGATGGATTGCGTGGAGTGGCACTCAGCTAGCAGTGTGTGTAGTGACCAGCAGAAAGTCACTACTCACACACAGCCAGCCGAGCACCAGTCCACACACACCGCTAGCCAAACGCCAGTCCACGCACACCGCTAGCCAAGCGCCAGTCCTAGCACACCGCCAGCCAATCGCCAGTCCAGGCACACCGGCAGCCAATCACCAATCCACCTACACCGCCAGCCAAGCTCCAGTCCACGGACACCACCAGCCAAGCACCAGTCCGCACACACCACCAGTCCACGCACACCGCCAGCCAAGTACCAGTCCACGCACACCGCCAGCCAAGCACCATTCCACGCACACCGCCAGCCAAGCTCCAGTCCACGCACACCACCAGCCAAGCTCCAGTCCACGGACACCACCAGCCAAACACCAGTCCGCACACACCACCAGTCCACGCACACCGCCAGCCAAGCACCATTCCACGCACACCGCCAGCCAAGCTCCAGTCCACGCACACCACCAGCCACGCACCAGTCCACGCACACCGCCAGTCCATGCACACCGCCAGTCCACGCACACCGCCAGCCAAGCACCATTCCACGCACACCACCAACCAAGTGCCAGTCCACACACACCAACAGCCAAGCGCAAGCCTACACACACCGCCATCACATTTAGGATTTTTTTTGAAAAAAATAAAAACACAAACAAATTGCAAATAGATACAAATCTTCTAACAGAAAATCAGCAACTAAATACATTGCACTAACACCGACCTTGAAACAGAATCAAATTTTCCAAAGAATACAGACCAGGCAGTTCACTTTACCACTCATGAATGCTCCCAAATTTTTTTTCGCGTGTGGTACGCTCTGAAACAAGCAGGGAGACACAGTGCAGGATGAGAGGGACAGTCGGGGCAGTACATACGACTCTCCTTCCGCGAACCTCTTCGCCAACAGACTCTACATCTCCTACTGGGAAAATCTTTTACGGGTGTGGGAGGAATGTGATCTGGAAAGTGGCGTTCTTTCAATCTAGCAACATCCTCCACCACTCCAACTCTAGGAACACTTGCCTGTTCCACTACAACAAGGCTGCCTATTACAGACTCCTGAAACTTAGCAAAAGTCATCTTTGGCTCAGGGCAAGAATCCTGGAACACAACAAAAGCATTAAACATTGCCAAGTGGAAAAGATGGATAGCCAACTTCTTGTACCAAATGTAAGCCTTACGAAGAGCAGTGTAAGGTTCCAACCTCTGATCTACTCTGTCAACACCACCCATGTGCCTATTATAGTCTAAAATGCACACAGGTTTGCGCGCTTCAGCGACCTGACCCCAAACAGTCACAGGTGCAGTGCTTTCATCATGGATGGTAGTCAGCATGTAGACATCTCTCCTGTCTGTAAACTTCACAGCAAGAAGCTCCTGGCAACGCAACGCACTGCACTGTCCCCGCACAAGCTTTTGACAAACAAGTTCTTTCGGGAAACCTTTACGGTTAGAGCGGATTGTGCCACAAGCAACAGTGTCCACTTTGGCCAATTCCCTGAACAACCGCACACCAGTGTAGAAGTTATCTACATATAAATGGTGGCCTTTTTTAAAAAATACTCTACCAAGTTCCCAAACAATTTTCTCAGTCACTCCAAAAGTGGACGGACAACCAGGGAGGTTAAACCTAGATTCCTTACCGGTGTACACCCTGAAATTAGAGACATATCCAGTCCTACTGTCACACAGCATATACAGCTTTATTCCATAGCGTGCCCTCTTACTAGGAATGTATTGCCTAAAAACCAAGCGGCCCTTGAACAACACCAAAGACTCATCCACTGCAATTTCTCTACCAGGGGCATAAATCTCAGAAAATCGATCAACAAAGTGATCAAGGACAGGCCTAATCTTAAAAAGACGGTCACAGTCAGGGTGATCTCGTGGCAACGCTAAACCATTATCAACAAAGTGCATCATCCGAAGCAGAAGCAAATACCTGTCACGACTCATGACTGCCGGAAAAATAGACGTTGCCATCAAGGGACTGCTAGACCAATATGAAGACATTGATGGCTTCCTTAGCAAGCCCATCAAAAAAGTTAAACCCAAGAACTTCTTCATCTCTTCAACATTTGTGGGAGTCCACCGGGTAGCTCTAGAGTGTGGCTTAAGACTGGCACTGTTGTCCCTCAAAAACTGTTCGGCATACAAATTAGTCTGCTCAACAATCTCTGCCAAAAACACATCGTCCATAAACAACTGAAAAAAATTTACCGGCAAAAAGTTTTCAGTATTCACTCTAGACCCTGGAACACCAGTAAACTCTGGCAATGCCGGCTGCACCATGCCAGGGGCAACCCAGAGGTCATCACTTTCAACGGGAAGCCTTGCAGCCCCAGCGTCTTGCCGCACTACACCAACGGGAAGCCTTGCAGCCGCAGGCTGCAGCCCAGAAGCCTCTTGCCGCACTACACCAACGGGAAGCCTTGCAGTCCCAGGCTGCAGCCCAGATGCCTCTTGCCGCACTATCGGCACATCAGTCTCCTCCTCTAACACAGGCACTTCATCCGCACTAAGAGTATCTTCATCATCCGATGACTCCATACGGAGAGACAACTCGCTGCCAGAATCGTCCCCTGCCTCCTCTCCCTCAGATGCAGAGTCAGTCTCTGAACCATGGTCAGAGGAAGACTCAAACAGCAAACCAACAACCTGCTGAGCAGTAATCCTGCGGCTAGCCATTATACTTACTAAGATAGAAGACTGCACAAACATGTCAACAACAACCAGCAATGTGCAAACCAAGTAAGTAAAGAAATGTGTACCTTTATCACAAAGATCAATGTACTCAAAAACTATACAATCCAATTACAAGAGACAGCTGCACTCACCAGAAACCAACTCTGCAGTGACACAGCAAAAACCAATGATATCAAACTAGAAAGAAGAAAAAAAAACAAATTACTCACAAGACAACAAAATACACATCGAGCACCAATGCAAAAAGTTTTTGACACTCAAAAACCAAACATACTGCTATTATTACACCATTTGCAAAAAAAAAACAGGCAGAGAAATCAAACACATTTACATTGTACAAAAAAAAGTCTCTTACCAAACACAAAACGGCAACGTGAAAAGAGGAAAAGCCTTCACCTAGAACAAAAAAGTAAAAAAAAAAACATTACAATTGCAATTCACAAAAAATATAACAATAAACATTATAACATGCTATGTCACTACCCAAATGGTCAATCGGGTTGTGTGCCAGGTGGGGCAGAAAACAAATTGCACCCTGGAAGCGAGGGGTCACTTCTATTTTTAATTGAACTAATTCCCTGGTGTCTAGTGGGCTTTTCTGCCCCCCCTGGGAGCAGAAACGGCGAAAAAATAAAACCGATCTGCCCCCAGAGGGGGCAGAAAAGTCTACAAATAAATTAGGGGCCCAAGGAAGCGACCCTTGCCCAAGGGGTCGCTTCCTACAATAATAATTAGATCCCTGGTGTCTAGTGGGCTTTTCTGCCCCCCCTGGGAGCAGAAACGGCAAAAAAATAACACCGATCTGCCACCAGAGGGGGCAGCAAAGTCTTCAAAAAATTTAGGGGCCCAAGGAAGCGACCCTTGCCCAAGGGGTCGCTTCCTACAATAATATTTATATCCCTGGTGTCTAGTGGGCTTTTCTGCCCCCCCCCCCCGGGAGCAGAAACGGCGAAAAAAAAACACCGATCTGCCCCCAGAGGGGGCAGAAAAGTCTTCAAATAATTTATGGCCCCAGGAAGCGACCCTTACCCAAGGGGTCGCTTCCAAAATAAAAAAAACACACATCCCTGGTGTCTAGTGGGGCATCCCTGCTCCACGATCGCGATGCTGTGTGCGATCGTGGAGCAGGAATGCCCTGTATTGAGACATCAGGGGAGAGGAAATACTCTTTCCTCTCCCCCGATGCCTCAATACACTCCAAAAGGCCCCCGCCACCCCACCGGAGCAAACAACACTCACCCTGCCTCTGTGGACGCCTGGAAGCAAATGGCTTCCAGGCGTCCGAGCACTTCCTGATGACGCCGGCGTGCGCTGTGCGCGCTGATGTCACCAGGAAGCGTGGGGGGGCTCGGGGGTGGCAGCGGAAACTCTTCCGCTGCCATCCCCGTCTGTGGGGGCACGATCGATGCCCCAGGGGGGGAGCGCCAGCGCTTCCCCCAGGGGCTGTCCTCATGACGGAGCGGTTCCGTCATGAGCACAGCCCAACCGATGCTCATGATGGAACCGCTCCGTCATGAGCATCCAAGGGGTTAAAAATGACAGGTAAGTAAATGCACCGTTTTTATATATATATGTATGCATAGATATGGATATATAAATATATATATTTATATAAATGTATACACAGATGTATTTATTTATATATATGTTTTTCCAATATATTTTCACACTCATAATTTCTTAAATATGTCTGTGTATAAATATCTTTTAATGGAACAAACAAGAGTTTATTTTTATTATTGCGCTTTAATAAGCTGTGTTGAGATCGGTGTAGAAAATAAGTATATATATATATCTCTATTTATATCAGCGTCATTCCCCATAGTCAAAAGCCGGGACCCAGGAAAGTCAAAGGTGCACATCAGGTTATGAGGGACCCTGAATGTATAAATTTCCACAAGCCGAGCATACCAAAAGCTCGAAAACCTGCACTCACTTACACAGATGATAACAGCCAATAAATTACTGTGATGAACTTATTCCTGACATAGCCGAAAACCCCAACGTGTTTCGGCATGTGAAACACTGGGATCAAGGTGTTTGACAAGCCAAAACTTTAAATCAACTGAATTTAAGGAACAAGCCCACTGCGCCCATCTGGGGTATAGCGCGCTACAATTATGATTGCTTGCTTTAGTAGCTGCATCTAATGCCGGTACAGGTGAAACCAAATCATTATTTTCCCTGTGTCAAAGAGCACTACTTCAAAATAGTAGTTTGCAGAGCTACAGGAACGTTTTAAATGGAAGCAAAATGTGCTTCAGCCAGAGAATGGAAGTGAGACTTGTATGCTATAGGAACGGTTGTATGACATAATTTCGACAGACAGAAAATCGACCTACAAATATATCGCAACAAAAATATCGATGTCAAGAATATCGACATCCTATCTACAACATGGTAAGTACAAAAATATCGAAAATTAAATATCGATGTCAAAAATATCGTTATTAAAAATATCGTTTTTTTTTTACTTTAAAAATATATGTAAAATAAACCAAATTATACTTAGAAATTAAATAAACATAATTAAATATATTGTATAATATTTAAAATGTATAATTAATATATATAATTTAATACAACTTTAATTAAACATATACATATAATATATAATATATATACTTACTTAATAATTAATTTTACTAATAATTTCTGTAACGTATAAATTATTAAATGTTTTAAAAAATTACCAATACATCTATACACATAAAATAATAACATTAATAAATATTTAATAATTACGTATAGCAAATAATAATCAATATTTTTAATGTGAATAATTTTTATTATTAATGATATATTACAATAGCAAAAATAATACAAAACATATGAAATATCAGACACAATAAAACTACTAGTCCAACTCCAACAAAAACAACAGAATGTAAAATGTTGGATACCGTAGGGGTAAAAATTACTATTCCAACTCCAAAGAGTGCAACAGTAGGGAAAGCGTTGGATAGCGTAGGGTTAAAATTACTACTCCAACTCCAGAGAGTGCAATAGTAGGGAAAGCGTTGGATAGCGTAAAGGTAAAAATTACTATTCCAACTCCAGAGAGTGCAACAGTAGGAAAAGCGCTGGATAGCGTAGGGGTAAAAATTACTATTCCAACTCCAGAGAGTGCAACAGTAGGGAAAGCGTTGGATAGCGTAGGGGTACAAATTACTATTCCCACTCCAGTAAGTGAAACAGTAGGTAAAGCGCTGGATAGCGTAGGGGTAAAAATTACTATTCCAACTCCAAAGAGTGCTACAGTAGGGAAAGCGTTGGATAGCGTAGGGGTAAAAATTACTATTCCAACTCCAAAGAGTGCAACAGTAGGGAAAGCGTTGGATAGCGTAGGGGTAAAAATTACTATTCCAACTCCAGAGAGTGCAACAGTAGGGAAAGCGTTGGATAGCGTAGGGGTACAAATTACTATTCCCACTCCAGTAAGTGAAACAGTAGGGAAAGCGCTGGATAGCGTAGGGGTAAAAATTACTATTCCAACTCCAAAGAGTGCAACAGTAGGGAAAGCGTTGGATAGCGTAGGGGTAAAAATTACTATTCCAACTCCAGAGAGTGCAATAGTAGGGAAAGCGTTGGATAGCGTAAGGGTAAAAATTACTATTCCCACTCCAGAGAGTGCAACAGTAGGGAAAGTGTTGGCTAGCGTAGGGAAAATAATTACTATTCCAACTCCAGAGAGTGCAACAGTAGGAAAAGCGCTGGATAGCGTAGTGGTGAAAATTACTATTCCAACTCCAGAGAGTGCAACAGTAGGGAAAGCGTTGGATAGCGTAGGGGTACAAATTACTATTCCCACTCCAGTAAGTGAAACAGTAGGTAAAGCGCTGGATAGCGTAGGGGTAAAAATTACTATTCCAAATCCAAAGAGTGCAACAGTAGGGAAAGCGTTGGATAGCGTAGGGGTAAAAATTACTATTCCAACTCCAAAGAGTGCAACAGTAGGGAAAGCGTTGGATAGCGTAGGGGTAAAAATTACTATTCCAACTCCAGTGAGTGCAACAGTAGGGAAAGCGTTGGATAGCGTAGGGGTACAAATTACTATTCCCACTCCAGTAAGTGAAACAGTAGGGAAAACGCTGGATAGCGTAGGGGTAAAAATTAATATTCCAACTCCAAAGAGTGCAACAGTAGGGAACGCGTTGGAGAGCGTAGGGGTAAAAATTACTATTCCAACTCCAGAGAGTGCAATAGTAGGGAAAGCGTTGGATAGCGTAAGGGTAAAAATTACTATTCCCACTCCAGAGAGTGCAACAGTAGGGAAAGTGTTGGATAGCGTACAGAAAAGAATTACTATTCCAACTCCAGAGAGTGCAATAGTAGGGAAAACGTTGGATAGCGTAGGAGTAAAAATTACTATTCCCACTCCAGTGAGTCCAACAGTAGGGAAAGCGTTGGATAGCGTAGGGGTAAAAATTACTATTCCCACTCCAGAGAGTGCAACAGTAGTGAAAACGCTGGATAGCGTAGGGGTACAAATTACTATTCCCACTCCAGTAAGTGAAACAGTAGGAAAAGCGCTGGATAGCGTAGGGGTAAAAATTACTATTCCAACTCCAGAGAGTGCAACAGTAGGGAAAGCGTTGGATAGCGTAGGGGTACAAATTACTATTCCCACTCCAGTAAGTGAAACAGTAGGGAAAGCGCTGGATAGCGTAGGGGTAAAAATTACTATTCCAACTCCAAAGAGTGCAACAGTAGGGAAAGCGTTGGATAGCGTGGGGGTAAAAATTAGAATTCCAACTCCAGAGAGTGCAATAGTAGGGAAAGCGTTGGATAGCGTAAGGGTAAAAATTACTATTCCCACTCCAGTGAGTCCAACAGAAGGGAAAGCGTTGGATAGCGTAAGGGTACAAATTACTATTCCCACTCCAGTAAGTGAAACAGTAGGGAAAGCGCTTGATAGCGTAGGGTTAAAAATTACTATTCAAACTCCAGATAGTAAAACAGTTGGGAAAGCACTGGATAGCATAGGGATTCTATAAACATAATAACCAATTAAATAATTAGTTATAAAAAAATAGCATATTAATAATTAATTTACAAAATATGTATTATTAAATACCAAATATTTAAAATAATTATTTATATCAATAACTTTAAATTACATCCCACACTATTCCCCCTTTAACACACAACACACTACACATACAAAATACACAATACATTTAAATATCAGTTTATCTATTATTTACAATTCATGATACATTCTTTATAATTAATATACTTATTATTTACAAATTTATACATATTAACTACCAAATTACAATTATTCACAAATTAATTATTAATTAACAATACATTAATTAGCAATAACAACAAATAACATGGAATAATAAATTATTTATATTTACTATATTTAACATACTAATAACAATTAAATACCAATTAATAATTAATTAACAATTAATTATTATTAATTACACATAAATATAAATTATCAGTAATTATTTGAATTTAATTACATCCCACCCTATTCCCCTATAAACCCACAACCCACCACACATAAAAATTCACATAATTAAGTTAATCATCAATTAATCACTTAATAAAATTAAATCACCAATTAAGTAGTAATTAACAATTAATTAATTAACAATACCAATAAAAAAATATTAATATTAAACTAATTATAACTTATATAATTAACCAATTAATAAAATTAATTTACAATTAATAATTAATTAACAATTAATTAATCAATTAATATATTTAATTAACAATTAGTAATTAATTAACAATTACTTAATCATAAATACCAATTAAACAATACATATTAATTAATTAATTATAATTAAATTACTTCCCACCCTATTCCCCTATAAACCCACAACCCGCTCTGATACTAAAACGCTAAATTATATTTTACATAATTATTAATCTCTAAACATTTATTTTTAAATGTATTAAAATACATTACAATAGTCTTTAACATACAAATAAAATACATATTAAAATACATTACACTAATAAAATATCGATATTCTTGACATCGAAATTTTTGATTACGATATTACTTACATCTATATTAATGACTTCGATATTATTAACTTCGATAATACTTACCTTGGGGTCGATATTCTGTCCATCGATATTCTTGACTTCGATATTCTTTACCTACGATATTTACAACTCGATATACTTGTAGTTCGAAATTGAAAACTCGATATTTAAACTGCTCACCGGTTTTACTGTCCTTATTTTGTAAATATTTTGTCTCTAGCATATCTGCTTGCAGAGCACACAAGATATCAAGTGTGTTTGGTTGTCAAGGGTTTTGCTGCAAACATGGGAGAAATCAAGTCATACAAGGGTTTCACTCACTCAGCTTGGTACACCCAAAGTTAGAAAATCCCAGCAGGGATTGTAACTTCTTCAATGTGTCAGGACGCTAAAAGATAGCCCACCTCTGAAGAAAATCAAAAGCAAAACCCTTGCCCTCATTGGATAACTCATATTCAAGTAAGTTCCCCATAAGGTTGGCAATCTTCGATTTCTTAATGTTAATCTTGTTTGTAACCATGTGATGTTAATATTGTTATAATTCTGTCCATTCTGTCCATCCTAGTTAGGTGTACATTTAAATCATCATCAGTGAGATAGATATCATCAATGTATGATAATACCTTTGGATCTGGCTGTTAGAGCTCCATGATGAGAATAAGCTCGGACTATTCTTATAGCCCATAGGCAAGCAGTGAAATGAGAACGGCATCCTGTCAAAACTAAAGGTGATTAGATTCTTGTTTTCACTACAAAACCATTTGAGATTTCCTGGGTTGTTTTGTATTTTTCTACACCTGATTCATCAATAAACCTGTGTTGTGAGCTTTTTGTACTGTATATGTTTGCGTACGTGAGTTCAAGTTCCTATAGTCCAAAACGATCCTATAGGATCTGTCTGGTTTGGAGACAAGAAAAAGGGTCATGTCCATTGGTGAAAGACAAGGCACTATTAGGCCCTGATATTGCAATTGATCTAATATTTCTTTTCAATTACACTTTGGTTCTGGTTTTAAAGGGTATTAAGCTGTGCTTGATGTTCACTGCATAAGGAATTGACATGGGGAATAAATTGTTTACACCACCCTGCTTGGTTTCTGTATAAGGCCGGAATCTGTCTAACAGTCCACTTTCTGGGTTAAATTTCCTTGATATCTTCAGGTACTATGGGAGATAATGCTACTATTACTTCCTACCCTCCAGGGTGCTTCCCTAATAAAGACTTAAGGCCAGTCATCTTCTGCCGGAATGATGTCATAATATTCAGATAAAAGCATCCGGAAGACTGCTTTAAAAATGTGTAGTATAGCTCCTTCAGTTTGTATTTTTAAATTTAAACCCTATCAGGAGGACTTAAATGCCTATATGGAGTTTCAACTCATATGAAATCATCAGTTGGACTTGTCACCAGACAACTCTGAAGAGTCTGATGCACTATTGTTACTTCTGCTGTGCTTTCTAGAACCTCTGTCGCCCATGTCCTGTTTTGCAGCAGCATTGGTAGCTGTATTTGCATGTTTCTTAGAAAGTCTTGCTACTTTCGTCGTTTTAACTGGAGCCTTGGAGGCCAATCCTTTCTCTTTCCTCTTTAGGCTGCCTTCAGCCTCTCATCCTATTTCACCTTTTCTGCTATATTTTTCTCTTCTTCGGTACTTGGATTTACTCCTTCTCTCTGCTCGTTCACTGACAGTGTCCTGAAAAAAATGAGAAGAGCAGAGATCAGAATACTGATATAATTCCTTTTTTTTATCACGTTCCCTTCAATTATAACCACCCCAACCAGATTCCAGCAATGAGGGAGATCCATTCCGTCTTTGCTCTCTGTTTCTTTTACTACAGACTTCTCTTTAACATAACCCTCAATGTCAATTTTAGGTTTTAAATGTGGCTTAATCGCTTGCGTACCCAAGCTATCACAACCCACAGATGTCTAAACCTCTACAATTAAGTATGTCCAGAACCAAAGTTTCTCAATTAATCAAAGTTCAAAAACCTTTATTTTGGTAAATTCCGACCATAAAAGATACATTTTAAAACTTTTTCCATTAAAATACAAATTATCAATCAGTTGATTTTGATTCAACATGTACGGGCAATTGGGTGCATTTACATGATCCATTTCAACTGTGTCGTTAAAACTTGACTATGACCATAAATACAATAAAAGCCGTTTAAGAATCATATAAAGCTAGGCATTTAAAATAAAACCACATTGTTTTAAAATGCAGAGGTTCCAAACCATGAGTAAATTCTATACTACGTTTGTTAAAATTTGATCAATATCATCACTAAGAGTGGAACTTTACAGAGTCACAATTCACCAGTGAATGACCATTGACTAATAAAGTGCAAAGTGCAAAGGTTTACAAAAGTATTAACTGTGGTTACATAACCTTGGCTATTATAGCTTCAAACCAATTTTAGCTCTTATGAGGTTCACATTAAATAAGAATCTACTTACACTGAAGACAACCAGTTGTGAAGTGTCTGTCTTCAGTATACGCTCTGCCTCTCTACAATGTCTAACGTTCAAGTTTTTACAAACTGGTTTGATCTATCTTTTCCTAGAGACATCGTATGAGGGGCAGAAAAATAACATATGCAAGTCATTTTCCTTGGCCTCTTTTGTGCATAGCGCACACCAATCACAGCTACTATCACCTTGGTTGCTACCCGATCTAGATTTATTGGCATTTGTCTGAAGCACCCCATATCTGAATTTCAAAAACAGGGACTTTGCTAGTTGGGGTCGCACCTCATCTGAGAAGGGTTCAAAGTGTGCAACGTCTTTATAGAGGAGAAATCTTGATGTTAAAGGACCCATGCTAGAGCTATGTAACACGTTATTATTAATATAGGCCCAAAAGGAAGACTTTAGCAGTTTCTTACATGTCACAGTCAGCTCGGATGGTTCTTCCCAAAGATGGGATAGGCCTAGCTGATTCATCCACGTTTTCACATGTTTGAACCATGGGATGTCCTTGCTTTGGTCAATTTTCATGATCTCCTCCAGGCCTTCTTTATAGTGAAGTAGCTTTGGAGTTGACCAAATCCTCACCCAAAATAAAAGAGGACGTAATAGAGCATGGTGATCGGTTCATTTAATGTTAAGATCCATGACAACTGGGATCAGGGGTGTCCTATTTGGGAGACCTATTAATTCCCGAAAGAAGGTATTTTCTCCTAATTCGAAATTCTTTTTACAATGAGGCCCCCATATTTCTGCTCCATATAGGGCGGCCGATTGGGCTTTATATTTAAATACCTCTAAAGCCGGTGAGGCTGCTTTCGAAATGCTCGCCCCATGTTTCTTCAAAATAGGGGTTGAATTCTGGAGCATGATTATCCCTTAATGTTACTCAGAATGATTGAGAAAACTGTAGAAATGTTCCCCATTAACTTAATTCCTAAGTCCGTAGCTGGTGCAGCCTCGTGGTCTTTCTGTACTTGTTCTTCTTATAGTGCCTCAAGAAGAACTGCCAATGAAGACGTGCTATGCATGCTAGTGTAAATGCATGTAGGTATGCTTTCCCAGGTGTTGCATTGCTCTTTGGGTGGTACAATCCCAAGACACAAGGAAGACACATAGTCAGTATTCTATGTCTGTCTTTGCGGTGTCATGTGCAAATAGATTGGTTCCAACTGGTTGGTCTTATGAGCAATCCAGAAGGCAATGTCATCACTCTTTGTCGGCATCTTGCCCATGATACCGTTTATAGTCTGCGGACTAATTGACTGTACCTGTCCTTGAACTGCTGGTCTAGCCACCAGAGCTGGTCCAGAGTTCATAATACACAGTACAAGCTGTGCAAGTCTCAAGTATATGGCAACTGTATAATTCAACATCCCTACAACATGAGCAAGTGCTAATGTGTTAGGACGTTCAGGTGTGTAACCAGCTAGTACTGGCCACATAGCCCCTCATTGCTCAGGGACTTCATCTACGTACCACTGATATTCAGATTTTTTTTAACTCTCATAGGGAGGAATGCAAGACAGCCTTCTTTAGTAACTTGGTTCTCTAACTCTACTGCCAGATTAATCTTGCAGGAAAAAGAAGCATTTGCAATGTGGGGTATTGTGGGTTCCTCGCATACACCAGCTCCTTACTCCAGTCCTCTCCTGGAACAGATAAGAGTACAAAGGGGTTAACAGAGAAATAATTTCCAAACGTGTGTACTCGCGACTCAAACATCCAATAAGCAACGTAAATGAGGAATAGCACCATCGTAATCTGCAACTAAACTTTAGAGTGGACATATCTAAATCAATGAAGACAGATTTTGCTTGGATCACAGCAGCTCTTCATAATCCCAAAAGGGTTGCTGTTCTAAGCATCCTCCTAATGCCGAATCACTGGCCCAACTGGGATTTTGCTCTTGGAACATTTACGGTCTACAGACCAAAATAACAGTTGCAAATATAGTTGGACATTTCTGCTTCATTTGCTTAATCTTTTTGCAAGAGACTTGGTCTAGGATGACCCTCCCACTTGAAGAATTTCTGGGCTTTTCCAAAACTGCCACTAAGATAAAGAGATATGGCCGTTCATCTGGGGGCTTACCTCTTTATATTGCTGCTTCTTTCAAAATTGTTATAGAGCATATTGAGAATAATGACACTCAAGTGCTGACTGTTCTATTACAAGGCGGGAATTCTGAAGCTAATATTAAACATTGCTATAAATCAGATTGAGAATAATGACCCTCAAAATGCTGACTGTTCAATTACATGGCTGGCATTCTGAGGTGGATTCAAACTTTGCGATCAAAGGCTCACACCTTGACAAATAAATAAATGTAGAAGTCTAAGCCACATTGTTTCCAGGTAATTTGGTCACCTTGTGCAGGTTCTCTACAGCAAAAAAAATCTACATTTCTACTTTCAGGAAAAGTTCTGTAACATCTTCCTTGGGTCTCAATTGACAAAAGGCTTTTCACACCTTCAAATTAAATGACAAATTTTAACTGGTGCATTGGTTTTCTTCAAGATTGACGCAGCTTGTTTACCGGGATCTTTAGAATTTTAAAGCTCGGGAAAATAAGTTAGTCCTTTTGATTAGCAGAAGGCTCTTTTATTTAGTCCCTGGAATAGCCCTCGGTGTAGTGATCCAAGTACCACGAGAACAGAACCCAGAGACTTGCCCCGGAAGGGCATCCATACAATGTATCACCCTCTGGCCAGGTGTGGCCAGAGGAAATAAATAAAGAGGCGAAGATCGCTGGTGGTCTTCCGCCCATACCCTGCATCTGGTGTGACCTGTCTTTGTGTGATCCCCTGTTCTAGGCCCTACCATCCCCTTGCACCCAGCAGTAGATGTCCCAACACTGGCGACGAGGGTGGACGCTGCCCGTTCCCACCGCTCACCCTGCCGATGGTGGGCACAGCTCCAGCATCGGCAAAGGAATCACCGCGCGCAAGGCACTTCTGTCCATCCATTCCGGATATGATGTCATGGTTGCCGCTCCTGCCCCCGCCGCAACGCTTCAACCCGTGGACTTACCTTCAGTGCAGGAATCGCTGCACGGTAGGCCGGCTGCCAACCACCTCAGCCGCGGAGCCCACAGCCGCTCCTGCTGCTACTGCTGGTGCAGACACCTGCCTCATTTGCTGCAGCCATGCGGAGGACTGCGTACGCACAGCAGCCCTGCCCACATGGCCATGTGGTCCAGCGCTCATACCCATGCTCCCTCAGCCAGCGCCCGCAGGACACCACCACTAAGGCCCAGCAGGCCCTGCACAGCAGACTCTGAGGCACAGCGGCAGTAGCAAAGCCCAAGAAGCTAATCAGTCTGCAGCAGATAAGTGACTGGCAACAACACCTGAAAAAAACAAACAAGAAAGACATTAAATCGCAGCACATAAACATCTTAGCTTTGAGGAAGAAAAGCACAGACAAGACAAGAGGCATAACGGACAACGCGGCTCAAGCAGGCCCACAACAGGCCCCTCCACTGGCGCAACAAGCTGGCCACCTACATATACAGCCGGCCACACAACACACACAAATCAATGCACTACCACCCTTCAGCAGGCTCATAGACCCGCCACTGCCTACCCAAGGTGGAAGATATGGATCGGCTGCCTAAATGACTATTTCACGGCAATGCGAGAGACAGACAACACCATCCAGAGGTCCCTATTACTGCATTTTGCAGGAGAAGAGATTTCTAAACTTTTTGCACACCTGCCAAAGATAGGAGCTGCCAATGATTATGCAGACCTGTGAGAACTAGCCAGCACATGCACTGTTAATGATCAAAACAAAGAAGTAAGTGCGCAAGTCATACAAGGGTGCCAAAATAAGACTCTTCGGACCCTCGTCGTCCACCAACTGGAGATCCAACTGGAAGATATCCCAGTCATGGCACGATCACACGACATATCAGATGCGAGGGCAACCGAGATGGACATCGCCATCACCCAGCAACCGGATAAAAAACGAACAAGCAGATGCACTCCGTGCACAAAGCAGAGGGAACAGAGGTAGACAACTAACGAAAACCACACTAGGGTCACGGTGTGGATACTGTGGCCAAGACGAACACTCCCTAGAACAATGCCCAGCACAGGGATGGATGTGTTCCAAATGCAGCACCCTCAACCACTTTGCCATCGCGTGCAGAGGTGGACCACTGCACAGGGGTGCACAAGGAAGGAGGCCCCCATCGAAGTCTGTGAGACAACTATCCATCGAAGACCCGGAAGACTCAAAGATGGCCAAAGCACAACAGTGACAATGCCCTTGCCTAGAAGACTCTTCCACCGAGTATGAAAATGAATGCTATCTCATATCATTTGCCAGTGACTTAAAATGCAGAAGGTGCCCGCAACCCTCATGTGTCAGACATCGCAGGGTCCCGCGTCATCGCTCTCATCAACACCGGCCTATCCATCAACGTAATGGGCATCCAGCAATACAAGCAACAACAGCCACGACCCCAGCTAGCCCCATCCCATGTCAAGATATTGACATATGGGAGTCAAACACCACAACCCCTGAAGGGAAAAATGACTGTGCGGGTGAAGTCAGCAGACCAAGAGATTTCAACAACGTTCCACGTGGTTGATAGGGAAGCAGACATCCTAGTAGGAAGTACCACTACAGAAGACCTCGGCTTAGTCACGTTTGCCTGCACAGTAAAAGCACTACGGACGAGATACTAGAAATTTTACCACACATCTTCATTGGACAGGGATGCATGAAGAGATCGCCAGTCAAGCTACACTTTGACAAAGCAATAAAACCAGTGGCACTCCATCATAGCGCATTCCGTTCCACCTTCGGCCGTTGGTGAAACAAGAACTCCACGATCTAGAATGACAAGGAGTCATTGAAAAAGTCACTGGCCCGACGCCCTGGGTCTCGCCTATGGTTATAATGGAGAAACCCAAACAGTCAGGCAAAATGAGGCTGTGCATCAATATGCACCTACCCAATCAGGCAATCAAACAAGAGTGACACATCACACCAACGGTAGATGATATCATAACTGACTTGAACGGATCCCATGGTTTTCCAAATTGGATCCCACCAACTGAAGTTAGCCGAGGAGAGGCGATATATAACGACCTTCTCAACTCATATCGGGCTGCGCCAATATAAGCAGCTGAACATTGGTATATCGTCTGCTGCTGAAATATTCCAAGATGCAGTCCGAGAGGTCTTGTCCGGTCTGCAAGGAGTACTAAATGTCAGTGACGACATTCTGATTCACTCCTCGTCCACCGATAAACACCACTGGCAGCTCCGAGCAACCTGGCGACAGCTATCAGACCACGGCATAACCATGCACAAGGACAAATGCTCATTGTTTCAGAATTCAATCGAATACTTTGGATATGTTGTTAGTCAGCACGGAATCCAGGAGGACCCACGGAAATCACATGCCATAAAACAAGCACCAGCACCAACCACTGTGTCGGAATTGTGGAGTTTCCTAGAGATGGCTACATACTGCAGGCGGTTTATAACCAACCTGGCCACCATAGCCGAACCCATACGAGCCCTCACGAAGAAAGATGCTGCATGGACATGCAGTCAAGAGGAAGTAGAGGCATTCCAGAGAGTTAAAGAAGCATTGCTCAGCAAAACCACGATGGCATACTTCAACGCCACCCGAGCCAATGAGCTGTTAGTGGACGCCAGCCGTGTAGGTCTTGGGGCCGTCATTACACAGGAGGTGGAGCCGGGCAAGTGAGCACCACTTGCATTTGCGAGTTAAGCTCTCATGACCACCAAAGCGCAATAATCACAGATTGAATGGGAGGCGCTGGCGATTAAATGGGCGTCCAACCATTTTCACATCTACATCAGCGGGCACCCTTTTCGTGTGGTCACTGACCACCAACTACTGGTCCCACTTTTCTGATGCACAGCCCCACACCCACCGCCCACCACCCAGGATCGAGAGATGGGTGATACAGCTGCAGCCTGGTTCAAAGAATCCTGCAGATTTTCTCTCTTGACACCCGCCAGAAGATGCCAACAGCGAGGTGAGGATGGAAAAATATATCAACATGGTGTCCCGAGGAGCGTGCCCACACATTCTCACCACTGAAGAAATCAAAGTAGCAATCAAAGACGACTCGGTCCTAGCCAAAGAAATAGAATCGATAAATAAAGGTGTGAATATGAAAAGGCACGTCTTGTAAAGCCTTGGACAGTGCGAGACGAGTTAAGCTCCGCGGATACAGGCCTGGTGCTCCCGAATTGTAATCCCGCTGAGTCTCCAAGAGAGGGTAACATCCCTTGCCCACGGAGGCCACCAAGGAATGGAGTGGATGAAGTCAAGCATGAGAGATGCTAGAAGCAGCCGTAGACAACCTAGTACAGAACTGTTGCTCCTGCCAAATCACGAGTAGCCTAGGGCCACCAGCACCGGTGATTACTGAAGAGCCTGTCTCCGCACCGTGGTCTTGAGTTAGTCTCAACTTTGGAAGCTTCCCAGATGGGAGAGTGACCAAGGTACTTGTCAACAGCTACTCCAAATATCCAATCGTGGAAGTACTGGACTCCACGTCTTTTTCACACATATCACCAGTACTTGAGAAGACATTTGGCTGTTCGGCCTGCCATAAGAGCTAAAGACAGACAATGGCCTACCATTCCAAGGAGGAAAATTCAAGGACCTGCTCACATTACTGTGCATACGCCACCACCGGATCACTCCTCAATGGCCACAGGCCAACGGTGAGGCGGGAGGCTTCATGCGCACACGGAACAAGATCTTGTGCTTTGCCACATCAGAACAAACTGACCCAGAGACAGCGCTGCAAAGAGTTCTGCGTGAATACCGCAGCACCCCGCATTGCACAACTCAGAGGTCCCCATGGTCCCTGATGCATGCCGGACACCGACGAGACACCATCTCGGTGTCTGAAACCTCGACCCCACCACCCTATGAGCCAGCCAACTCTCAAACTCAGAGAACCCAGAACAAAGAGAGGTCCAGCAGCCGGAGAGGTGCTAAGCCTCGGATTATTGCGCCAGGAACCTCAGTGCTGATTAGGAACCGCTGTCCAGGGGGGAAGTTCAGGACAACCTATGAACCAGGGACTTGGACAGTACTACGAACAAGCAGAACAGCCATCACAGCTAGACATGGCACTGAGGTGGTCGTGGTTCTCAAGAGTCAATCACCAGGAGCACAAAGTTACTGCACCTGGAGACACCGAGCCAGGAAGAGCCGGGTCTGAGGAGGCCTCCCCTTCCTGCTCAGTGGGACCGAGTCTGGCAAGAACCTCTGGACCATCTCCAGCTATGGCTGACGAAAATGGGGAGCTGGCTGTCACATCCCTGCCAAGCTCAAACATGAATCACCGATCCAACCCAAGGTGCTGCAACCTAAGGCCGAATCTAACACCCAGCCAAAGACTTAGGGACTTTGTTTGTTAAGTTTTGTTAATAGATTTTGATACCAATTTGGGAAGGGATGTAGTGATCTGAGTCCCGCAAGAGTAGAATCCGGAAACTTTGCCCGGAACAGCATCCATACGATGCATCAACCTCTGGCCCGGCATGGCCAGAGGTAATAAATAAAGGGGCGAAGATCGCTCGTGGTGTTCTGCCCAAACCCTGCATCTGGTGTGACCTGTCTTTGTGTGCTCCCCCGTTCTAGGCCCTAACATCCCCTTGCACCCATCAGTGGACATCCCAACACTCGGGTCCATAGATTCACAATATGGTACTTCAGTGGGAAGATGGAAACTCTCCAAGTAAGACAGGAGATACGGCAGTGTTCTGATTTACCCTCTCGTTTCATTTGAAGTTCCATGCAGAAAATGTTGAAGGGTAAACTCACTTCTGATAGCTGACAAGCCCTAGGCAAACCAAGCTAAAGTTCGTACAGCTCCCCCTTCTGGATTTTACAACAATATGATGCAGCTCCTTTCTCATAAAGGTGTTCTAATTTAAAGGCAAACCCACAGCCTCCCATGAAGGCAGTTCTAATGTTGCTATGATTTCTTTGCCCAAAGTTTTTAAAATGCCAGTCTATTTCTGATTCTAGAGGATCAAAAAAAGTCCCATCTCTGCTGGACCGGACACATCTACTCCCACTCTTTGTTCTGAAAAGCTTCTCCAATTCTGCTTGGACTTTTCCTCTGAAAGGGAACAGGTGTTCCAGGGTTTATTGACAGACAGAAGTGGTCTGCTTTTTGGGGAAAGCTGCCAGGAAGCCAATTGTGTCAGAATCCTTTGAATCATCCCAATTCTTCCTGAATGATGAGCTGTGAATGATGCAAATTATCTCTGAGCCACGTGAGGATTATTTATAATAGATAAAAAAATTCTATATGAATTTTTCATAACACTTTAGAAATGGAGCTTACACATATTTCTTAAAAGAAAGTTAGAGAAAATATGTTTCATGTACAAATATTACTTTAAAACTGCATCTGACTGCTGTTATTTGCACAAGACGGGGTCAGGAAGACCTTATTATCACTTTGGATGCAAATTGGAAACCATCTTACTTTTCAGATTAAAATTCTGATAAGCTGTGTATAACGTTGTTTTTAAATAAATGGAGTTTTGTTGGTTTTTGAGCACATAACCACCGTGTTACATTGCCATCGGCCATGAGAAGGTATAAAACCACGTGTTTCATAATATGAAATATTACAAGCATACATGTCAAAGACTCCCACAATATGTTAACCATTTCCCCCAAATGTTATAGTGCATCTTGAGGCAACCCTGGGATATGTAGATCACTCTCTCCTGCATGGTGCACCAGTCCATCGTCTGCCTCCTAGGAGCCATTTGAGGAGGGAAGCTGCTCGCCACCATTTAGCAATGTCTCTTTTCACCACAGCCATCCCCATCTCCAAAAGAGTCCGATCCCCAATGGTGTCACTAACACCACCCAGTACTCCCAAAAATACTCCCACTGGGAAACAATCTATGGGTCTCCCAATAACTCCAGAGGGCGTGCTGAGGATAGTACGCCAGTTCCTGGCAATCATGGGACATTCTCACTCCATATGGTAAAAGGGGACAGATGGCTCCAAACAGTGCCAGCAAAATTGACGTGTCCAGAACACCAGCACACCAGAGCCTCACCTGTGCTCCCAAGGTCATGCGCAAATAATTAAGCTGGATAATCCATAGCCTAGATGATCTGACCTGTACCATTGGGACGAAAAAGAAAACACAAGGAGATGATGGACGTAGCGCTGAAACGTTTCAGACACTCACCCCCAGTCACAGATCTGGGTTGAATCCATCATCATTCTTTAGCTCACTTCACCACCTCAGTTCAGACCCATCTATATGCAAATCAGTCTTGACCCTGTGCCTCATGGGAACACTCTAGCCTGAACTGCCAAGCCAGGTCTTTCCTGAATCGGAAACAAGCATCCTGGTACCGGTTTCTGGGTAACACCTTTCATCATCCAGGCTAGCTTGAATCCAGTGGCAAAGTGAGAAAGGGAACCACGTCTGGGCATACCCTGCCAACTTGGGGCAAACACAAGGAGATGATGGACGGAGTGCTGAAACTTTTCAGACACTCACCCCTAGTCACAGATCTGGGTTGAATCCATCATCATTCTTCAGCTCATTTCGCCACCTCAGTTCAGACCCAGCTATATGCAAATTAGTCTTGACCCTGTGCCTCATAGGAACAGTCCAGCCTAAACTGCCAAGCCAGGTCTTCCCTGAATCATAAACAAGCTTCTGGGACCGGTTTCAGGGTAACACCCTTCATCATCCAGGCTAGCTTGAATCCAGTGGCAAAGTGAGCAAGGGACCCACGTCTGGGCATACCCTGCCAACTTGGGACAAACAAAGCAAACACAAGGAGATGATGGATGGAGCACTGAAACTTTTCAGACACTCACCCCCAGTTACAGATCTGGGTTGAATCGATCATCATTCTTTAGCTCACTTCGCCACCTCAGTTCAGACTCAGCTATATGCAAATCAGTCTTGACCCTGTGCCTCATGGGAACAGTCCAGCCCGAACTGCCAAGCCAGGTCTTCCCTGAATCGTAAACAAGCTTCTGGGACCGATTTCTGGGTAACACCCTTCACCAGCCAGGCTAGTTTGAATCCAGTGGCAAAGTGAGCAAGGGACCCACGTCTGGGCATACCCTGCCAACTTGGGGCGAACAAAGCAAACACAAGGAGATGATGGACGGAGCACTGAAACTTACAGACACTCACCCCCAGTCACAGATCTGAGTTGAATCCATCATCGTTCTTTTGATCACTTTGCTACCTCAGTTCAGACCCAGCTAATGGTTTGCTTTGCTCGCCCTAAGTTGGCAGGGTATGCCCAGACATGTTAAAACCAACTTCACTAAAAGATGTGTTTTATCATTCTGAGTTCAGAAATACTGCATTCGAATTTCTACCATGTTCCCTGAGTCAGTTAGGATTATAAGATGTAATAATCAAACTGCCCATTCTGGCCTATGGAGAACAGGTAGCCTTGCAATAGTGAAAAACGAAAATGGCTGTAATTCACTATTAGAACATGCCACACACACCAGGGCATTCTCCTACCTTATCCTTACAATGCACCCTGCCCTTGGGCCTACCATAGGGGTATCTGATATGAAGAAAAGGGAAGGTTTAGGGACTGGCAAGTGGGTGCACTTGCCCAGTCAGCATGACAGTACCAGACTGCATGCAGGCTCTGCAATGGCAGACCTTAGACTCATTTTTACAGGGTGCTTCTGTGGGTGGCACAACCGGTGCTGCAAGCCCACCAGCAGCATTTGGATTACAAGCCCTGGGCACTCCTGGTGCACTGTACTAGGGTCTGACAGGTAAACCAAACCAACCAATCATGGAATCACAAATTATACATTAATTTACAATAGGGAGCACTTGCACTGTGGCACTGGAAAGCAGTGGCACAGTGCCCTGAGCAACTAACATCAGCAATAATACATGAGGCAACAGCAAACAATGGAAGGGAGACCCACGCCAATGTGCCAGGTCTAACACGTGTCCCCTCCAACTGAAATGTGGGGAGAACTACCCTACCTCCTGGGAGTTCTCATCACTAAGGTGGAAAACTCTGGACAGACCATCAGCATTTGCGTGTTCTGTACCGGGACGATGTTCCACCATGAAATCCATCCCCTGTAGGGAAATGGACCACCTTAACAGCTTTGGATTCTCACCCCTCATCTGCATCAACCATTTGAGGGGCCTGTGGTATGTCTGAACTCGGAAGTGAGTCCCAAACAGGTATGGTCTCAGCTTCTTCAGTGCCCAGACCACAGCAAAAGCCTCACGCTCAATAGCACTCCACCTCTGTTCCCGTGGAAGTAACCTCCTACTGATGAAGGCTACAGGTTGATCTCGGCCCTCCTCATTCATCAGCCCCCACACCATGCTCTGAAGCATCTGTTTGTACTATGAACTCCTTGGAGAAGTTGGGTGCCAAGAGCACGGGCGCTGTGCACATAGCAGTTTTTACGGCCTCAAAAGCTTTCTGACAGGTGTCAGTCCAAATCACTTTCTTGGGCTGCTTCCTGGAATTCAGCGCTGTCAAGGGTGCAGCAATGTTGCCATACCCCTTGACAAACCTCCTGTAGTAACCCGTGAGTCCTAAAAAGGCTCTCACCTTTGTCTGGGTTTTGGGCAGCTCCCAAGCCAGGATGGTTTCAATCTTGGGCTGTAGGGGCGGCACCTGGCCGCTCCCTACCTGGTGTCCCAAGTACATCACGGAACCCTGCCCGATCTGGCACTTACTCGCCTTGATCGTGAGGCCTGCCCTCCGCAGCGCCATCAACACTTCCCAGAGGTGGCGTAGATGTTCTTCCCAACTGGCGCTGAACACTGCGATGTCATCCAGGTAGGCGGCACTGAACTAATCCAGTCCAGCCAACACCTGGTTGACCAACCTCTGAAAGGTGGCAGGGGCATTCTTCATCCCAAAGGGCATAACCCGGAACTGGTAGTGCCCATCTGCTGTGGAGAATGCTGACCTCTCCTTCGCCCCATCGGTCAAGGCGATCTGCCAGTACCCAGACGTTAAGTCAAACGTGCTGAGGTACCGTGCAGCCCCTAGCCGATCTATGAGCTCATCAGCTCTGGGTATGGGATGTGCCTCAGTCATGGTGACTGAATTGAGCCCTCGGTAGTCCACACAGAACCGGAGTTCGGGTGTGGCACCCGGCACGGCAGCCTTTGGGACCAAGACCACTGGGCTGGCCCAAGGACTGCTAGAGGACTCAATCACCCCAAGAGCAAGCATCTTGGAGACCTCCTCCTTGATGCACGCTATTACCCTGTCAGTCACTCTGTAGGCCTTGTGCCTCACAGGTGTACTATCCCCAGTGTCCACCTCATGGACGCACCAATCAGTGACACCAGGAACCAGAGAGAACAGATCAGAAAACTGTCCCAGCAACTGGTGGCAGTCATTCTGTTGCTCAGGGGTCAGGGTGCAAGAGAGGTTGACACCATCCACTGACCCATCTTGCTCTCTGGCTGACAGGAGGTCAGGAAGAGGCTCGGTCTCCTCATCCATCCCAGCATCTGTTGCCAAGAGCATGCCCACTTGAGACCTCTCCAAGTGGGGCTTCAAACGGTTGACATGCAGGACCCTCAAGGGGTTCCTGGGAGACCGCAAGTCCACCAAGTAGGTAACTGGACTCTTGCGCTCCACAACCTCAAAGGGGCCGGTCCACTTATCCTGGAGCGCACAGAGCTCCACTGGGGCCATTACCCACAACTTCTGTCCAGGCTGAAGCTCAACCAGAGTGGCATTCTGGTCGTACCACCGCTTCATCTCCTCCTGGCTGGCTTCCAGATTCGCCTTAGCGAGTTGTCTGAAACGTCTAATCTGGTTCCTAAAGGCCAGCATGTAGCTATATACAGCCTGAGGAGGTTTCCTGGGAGATTGCTCCCAGCCTTCTTTGACCAGACTTAGAGGTCCTCTCACTGGGTGTCCATAGAGAAGCTCAAAGGGGCTGAATCCTAGAGATTTCTGTGGCACCTCACGGTAAGCAAAGAGTAGGCATGGTAAGAGGACGTCCCACTTACGCCTCATGGGTTCCTCAAGACCCATTATCATGCCTTTAAGGGTTCGGTTGAATCTCTCAACCAACCCGTTTCCTTGGGGGTGGTAAGGAGTGGTGAACTTATAGGTTACACCACACTCCTGCCACAGGGACTTCATATACTTGGATATGAAGTTGGTGCCCCGGTCAGACACTACCTCGCAAGGGAATCCCACTCTGGAGAAAATTCCCATCAGTCCTCGTCCCACCACGGGGGCCGTCACTGTGTGCAGAGGTATGGCTTCCGGGTACCGGGTCGCAAGGTCCATCAAGACCAGGATGAACCTGTTGCCCATGGCTGTCTTGGGGTACAGTGGCCCCACAATGTCAATACCCACCCGTTCAAAGGGGGTGCTGACTACAGGGAATGGCTGGAGAGGAGCCTTGAGCTTCCTCCCACTCTTTCCACTTGCCTTGCAAGTCTAACATGTCCTGCAGTGAGTGTCTGAACTCCTGCGCATTTGGGGCCAATAAAAATGGGTGACAAGCCTTTCAAAGGTCTTGTCCTGCCCCAAATGTCCTGCCAATGGAACATCATGAGCCAGCCCCAGTAGGAAGGCTCTGAAGCGCTGGGGTACCACCAGCACACGGGCTGACCCAGGCTCAGCAACCTTAGGCTCAGTATACAGGAGGTCATTCTCTCAGTAATTCCAATGTGACCCAGACTGATCACTTGCTGCCTGGTCTGCAGCCTGTTGCTGCAGACCCACAAGAGAAGGGCATTCTTTCTGCTTCTTGCAGAATTCCTCCCTGGAGGGTCCTCCTTCTTGCTGCCAATGGGTCAGCTCAGGCAGGTCCCCCAGTTCGGCTACCTGTTCCCCTGTAGGCTCCAGGGCCTACCCCTCAGGGTCTGCTCCCTCCTGGATCATTGGAACTTCGGGGGCCGGTTTCCCGCGCCCCCTGCCTCTACTCTTGATGGCAGGTACCTGGGCCTCCCTCTCAGGCTCCAAGTCCTCTTGAGCACCTTTACTTGCTGCCATGGACCGGGTGGTCACACACGCCCAGTCAGGCAAACCCAACATTTCTAGATGAGCACTCCGCTCCACCTTTGCCCAAGGGGAGCTCTCCAAGTCATTCCCTAACAAACAGTCAACAGGCATGGCAGGCCTCACAGCTACCTGAAGAGTACCAGAGACCCCCCACTCAAAGGGAACCTAAGCCACCTTGCAGTGACTCTCTGTGTTGTCAGCGGCAACAACTGGATAGAATGCTCCAGGGACAACCTGCTCTTAAGACACCAGGTGACACTTGACAGCTGTCACACTGGCTCCCGTATCTCTAAGAGCCTCTACTCTATGGCCATTGATAGTCACCCACTTCCTGTATTTTTTAGTGTTATCAGGCAGCTGGGTCCTGGGGACCACCTCGTAGTCTCCTAATGAGACAAGGGACATCTCTGCGGGACCCCAGCCACCTTGGGCACCCATCTCCTCACCCAGGGCTACACTAGCCATCTGCGGGCGGGCTGCACCAGTGGGTGCTGGTTTTCCAAACAGGCGACACTTGGGTTCATTGGCAAAATGACCCAGTTCTCCACATTTGTAGCATTTTGGGGGCCCTCTTTGAACAGGTGGACCTCTCGGGCCCCTGACGGTGTCTGGAAGGGAGTCTGAGAACCTTTCCCTTGGTTCCCTTGGGGATTACTTTGGGGCCTCCTATGGAACTCCCTCTTTTTACCCTTGTCCCTCGCACTCTTCTGCTGGGGACCCTGCCCACTCTTGGCTGAGTCTCCCACGTGACCCTTGTGGACCCTGGTACTGACCCAGCGGTCCCCCTCCTCAGCAAGCTTCCTAGGATTAGTCAGCCTACTATCAATCAGGTGCTGGCGTAGCTCAGGAAAACAGTTACTTGACAAGTGCTCCCATGCAATTAAAGTCCCTGAAAATCATCAACTTTGCTACCCTTCATCCAACCATCCAATGCTCTGCAGAAAAAAGTGACATATTCAACATAGGTATTGTTTGCTATCTTTGTGCAACCCCTGACCCTCTATCTGTACATCTCAGGGGTCAAACCATATCTAGACATTAATGCATCTTTCATGTGGGGATAGGAATTATAGACATCAGAAGGCAAGTCTAGCAGTGCGTCCCGCGCCTCACTAAGGAACCGCCCCCACAACCCCGCTCCCCAATCCTTCTCAGGGACCCGGTGGGAAGACATGGCTGCCTCATAGGCCTTGAACCACTGCCCAATATCATCATTTTTTAATTATTCCTTCACTACATCTTTAGGGATGTACACTCTAGATTCCACAGGCATTGACGGTGTGCTGCCACCAGAGGGAGCAATTTCTAAGCTCTGGGCTTTCAACTCCAACTCCCTCAAAACCCTTTCATGTTCAAACTGTAGCTTCTTCTCTTCTAGGGCTAACTTTCTACTTTGCATTTCAAATTCTAACTGCCCACTTAACTTGAGCTTGGTCAACTCCAATTTGTGCATCCTACACTCTTTTCTATCTGCCAACTCCACTGGAGATAGACTTTTACCAGAAACACTGCTACCAGCAGGGGAAGGGGTTCTCCCTCCTCTTGGACCCACTGACCCTTCCAGCTGCTCCTCTGCATTATCATCATCAGTGGCATTCCTTGCTTCTACCCAGGCCCTCAGTGCCTTGTAGAACCCTGGCTTATTTTTGCATCCAGTAGTAGAAACATTGAATTTCTTGCAGAAGAACTTTAGCTGTTTTACTGGGTAGCTGTTCAGGTTATCTTCTTCCCATTCCCATTCATTATCAACAGAGACTATGGATGCTGCTTTCTCCACCATGGTTAAGCTTGGCAGTACTCAAAAATGGAAAGTCCCAAAAAGAAATTTACCCACAATTATTGGTTGCGTTATGGTCTGCACTCACTAAGTAGTGTTCACCAATCACTGTACATGAGTCACAAATGAAAGACCAGAATCCTCACCGAGGCCACCAATGTTAGACTTGGGGGTCTCTAGTTGGCATAGGTAAGCACTTGTGACAAATAGGGACCCTTGCGTCTAGTCAGGGTAAGGGGGTACACTCCTAAAATAACCCCCTTGGTAGCTTGGCACGAGCAGACAGGCTTCTCTCAGAGGCAGTGTGTAAAGCATTTGTGAACACATACAGTAATCAAGTGACAACACTACAGATGGACACCACACAGGTTTTATATCAATAATAAGTATTCTTTATATAGATTTACCACAAGACCATTAAATGACAAAAACACACTATACTGTTACTTTAGGTGGTAGAATTTTAGCTTAGTTCTCTTTAGTTCTTAAATGCGACACTTTAAGTCAATGTACCTTTTAGATGCGACACGCAGGGCAACGAAAATGTTGCAACGATGTTGAGGCGATGAAGTTTTTGGTGCAAAGAAATAAAGACATGAAGATCTTCCAGATGCGGCACGCTTCTCCGATGTTGCGAGAAGACTCGACTCGATGCTTCAGCTGCAGCGCCGACACACGTTACGCGATGCGACGACAGCAGCCTTGGCAGCGACACTCTTCTCTGACGTTTGCAAGACGCTTCCGCTCGATGCGATGTTGAAATGGCGACAACTCTTTACGCGATGCGACGACAGCAGCTCCGACAGCGGCACGCTTCTCCGTGGATGCGAGGCGCCTTTCTTGATGCGGTGCAATGCGACAACTACAATGGCTGCGATGGTGACACGCTTCTTCCTCAATGCGAGACTCTTCTCTTGATGCGGTGCAATGCGTCAGCTACGATGGCTGCGATGGTGACACGCTTCTTCGGTGTTGCGAGACACTTCCTGGATGATGCGAGATGCTTCCGCTCGATGCGATGCTGCAGCGGCGACACACTTTACGCGATGCGACAACTGCTCCAACGGCAGCACGCTTCTCCTTCTTGAGTCGCGCTTCCAGCTCAGTGCGACACACAGTCCTTCAGAAGGCCCAACAACAGCAGCAGGCACTTCCAAAGAACTCTGGGGAGCTGGGGGGTGAAGTCTGTTGTTCCTGAGACTTCAGCAGGAGGCAAGCTCTTTTCCAAGCCCTTCACAAGTTGATCAAAAGTACACACAAAGTTCCTTTCTCCTCTCTTTGGCAGTAGGCAACCCCTGCAGGCCAATCCCCCAGTTTCAGGGATAGTTTATTCTTGGTTCCTCTCCTCAGCAGAGTTTCTTCTTGTTTCCCAAAGTGAGCTAAATTCTTGGGATCAGGGTCCCAATACTTATACCCCAAAATCCTTTCTCCTCTGAGGGCAGAGGGGCCTTTGCCTTGTTCAAACCAGTTCTGGTCAGTACTGGAGCACTTTGTTTACCTGACTCATCTTTCCTTTCAGAGTGCAGGGCAGAAACATCAGATGCCCCACAGGAGGTGGAGCCAGCATTGTGGAGGGAAGGCACAGCCCTATTCAGGTCCCAGGTGCAACTCCTCCCACCCATCTAGATGCAGATATCTCTATTCACCACTGGGACACCTCACCCTGTCTCCTGGAATTCCCCAGCCCTGTCACTCAAAACTCCAGACAGGGAATACACAACCTAGCAGAGGCAGGTTTGATTGGTTAGACAAGAAAATGCCTACTTTCTAAAAGTAGCATTTTCAAACACAGAATGTTAAAACCAACTTCACTAAAAGATGTATTTTATCATTCTAAGTTCAGGCATACTAAATTCGAATTTCTACCATGTTCCCTGAGTCAGTTAAGATTATAAGATGTAATAATCAAACTGCCCATTCTGGCCTATGGAGAACAGGTAGCCTTGCAATAGTGAAAAACGAAAATGGATGTAATTCACTATTAGAACATGCCACACATACCAGGGCATGTCCTACCTTATCCTTACAATGCACCCTGCCCTTGAGCCTACCATAGGAGTGTCTGATATAGTGAAAAACGAAAATGGCTGTAATTCACTATTAGAACATGCCACACACACCAGGGCATTCTCCTACCTTATCCTTACAATGCACCCTGCCCTTGGGCCTACCATAGGGGTATCTGATATGAAGAAAAGGAAAGGTTTAGGGACTGGCAAGTGGGTGCACTTGCCCAGTCAGCATGACAGTACCAGATTGCATGTAGGCCCTGCAATGGCAGACCTTAGACACATTTTTACAGGCTGCTTCTGTGGGTGGCACAACCAGTGCTGCAAGCCCACCAGCAGCATTTGGATAACAAGCCCTAGGCACTCCTGGTGCACTGTACTAGGGTCTGACAGGTAAACCAAAGCAACCAATCATGGAATCACAAATTATACTTTAATTTACAATAGGGAGCACTTGCACTGTGGCACTGGACAGCAGTGGCACAGTGCCCTGAGCAACTAACACCAGCAATAATACATGAGGCAACAGCAACAATTGGAAGGGAGACCCACGCCAATGTGCCAGCTCTAACACGCACATTACAGCTAAATTAACACAGGTTAAAATATGCCTATTTAGTTGCAAAATGAGACACGGGAACATGCTGTTGAGGGCAGATACCAGGGCCAATGGGAATGTGTGTCTTGTCAAATGACAGAATTCCTATAGGTATCAAGTGCAAGCTTTTCTGTTTGAAAAAATAAACTAAATTCCCCAAACACAAGCATACCATTGTTTTTCAACCACTCAGGTTTGCCTTCAACTACTAGCTTTTTTATTTTTTGTAAGTGCCTGTTTGGTGTCTTCTTCACTCGTGGACTATGAGAACAATTACTATCATCATGCTAATGGGTGAGAACCATCATAATATTCATGTCCAATATCTGCCAGGAATTAATAGCAAAACACAGGGTTAAGGGTGGATAACATTGTCCCATTGGTGCCATAATATGCCAGGATGTAATATCATACAATATTATATCAGCACTGGCCACTGTCATGCTAAGGATGCTTGCAATATGCCATACATTATCACATATATGTCAAACCCAGCATGATAGCAATGGTGGGCACTATCATGTCATGGATGCCCACCATTTTTGTTTAAATATCTTTATTTGCATTTTTTCAAACAAACAGGTTACAATTGAAGAAGAAAGTGAGGGAAGGGGAAGGAAAAGATAAGACAGGCAGGGGAGAGAGCTTGGGTGACATAGGGAACAAATAGTCATTACATATGCAACAAAGGGTGTGGCAGGTATGTCCGGAATATTTGTAAACTGTAATAAACATTAAGTCCATGCAGCAGGTGACTGACCACAGATTGCATTCTTGTCGTGTTACATATGTGTCTGCGGTTAAAAGGAGCACCCTTTAGTGCACAGACGGATATAAGAAAAAATATTCAACCGTTCTCAGCTGTACACATCATTGTCTGTACCTGGTTATACAGTTTGATATCAAATTGAGGCAAAATCAGATACAATTTATAAGTCAACACACAAACCTAAAAAGCAAACAAAGTGAACTATCATCATAGCGTCACAACCTGGTTAGGATATGTAGAGGAAATGTGTCAGCATCACAGTCGCCCTGTATGAATGCCCACCATACTGCAAGAATTACTACCATTAAGCCAGAGCCAACATTATGCCCGTGGTGTGCAGAGCAGAACCACTGCCTTGCATGCACACAAACACATACTCACAGACACGCGTGCATGCAAACAATCAAGCACACACAGAAGCCCTAGCACTAGCATTGTGATGCTTTGTTAATATTTATCTGGTAATAGTCAGCCCCATACCATCTTACTCACACTGCTTCACCTCTCTCGCAACCTTCAGAAGCTGATTTTGGTTCCCATTGCAGAATGGCGCTGCATCACACTAACAGTGTGGTTGACAACATAAAACCCTAATGAATGCAATCGCCATGCTGATTGTCTATATCAATCAATCAATCAAAATAAGCTTTATTCGGAAAGTTAATTTCAATCCATAAAAGCATACACAATATTACAATTCATCTTATACAATAAAAACAGAAACATGTATATACAGAATATATAGCAAAATAGTCTCTTATAAATGGTATCAGTTAATAAATGTGCAAAAATAGCAACCTATGAGCATGGAGGAAAAACGTTTCATTTTTGGTTAACGAGTTCATGGATTTGTCTTTCAATTTGAGTCAATATCATATTAAAAGCAAGTTAAAAATAATATAGGGCGGTAACAGTAATATAATTAGTAGGTATACGAGATATTGTTTTAAAAAGAGAACAATAAATTTGTTAATGTATCAAGGGTTTTAAAAAGATAGATAACATCTTTAGAGCAGGAAAGAAGGTACGTTAGCCCCCAACAGCATTATTAGGATGCATTGGGGGATATATACAAAACAACGTTTGGTATCCAGTAATTACACCTCTTCATCTCAGTAACTCTGATTTTGCTCTATTCACAATAATATATGGGTGCTATAAAAACGAATCTAGGTCAATACTGTTACGGCATTTGATCAGATTTTTTAAGAAAGCAATGACATTATAATTTATGCAATCGTTGTCAAGGCATTGGAGAGCCAGAAATGCTGGCCGACATTGTCGAATGCCCCAGATTTTAAGAATTGGTATTATCCATTTCCTTCTCATTTCTTTGTAAAATTTACAGAATAAAATGACATGAATAGTTGTTTGATCGGAAACAGAATCACATGGGCAATTTGGTAATTTTTTTGACCAATTGTTGACAGTTGGGAATGTCACCAGCCTATGGAAAATATTCAGCCGAAAGCGAGTGAGAACGAATCTGTCATATCTTTTATCAGTTTTTTGTAGATACAATTGCATGCCAAATGAAGTTGATATCATAAGGTTGTGGTTCACGGACAGTTTTGCAGCTTCACTCGTAAATCTCAGTCTCTCCATGTGATTCATACAACATTTCTTAAAATCTTTTCTTGCGATGGCTGACATAGAAGGAGGATTATTAAAATATTCAGGATTACCAATGTCTGTCATAAAGTCCCTCACATATCTGATCCATTTTATATCAAGACAATGGTCCAGTTTAAGAGCATCCTGAAGCACTAGCTGGTTAAAACAATTTGTCTCTGACTTCCAGATACGATGCCACAGGATTACAGGTTGAATTTTTATGATGTCTGTTATATAGGGGACTCCCAGCTCAGCATGGCATACATAGGTAGATGTAGAAGCGGGAACCGCCAATAAATATCTTAAAAATGCGTTTTCCACTTTTTGTAGTTCGGAAACATTACAATGTCCCCAAATTCCTGCCCCATATGTTGCTACACTCAAACATTTTGCATTATATATTTTAATCAATTCCCAAGGAGGTCTTTTTCCCAATTTTTGAGAAAAATTAACAAGGGCAGAGGTAGCTCTCATAAAAAGGAGTTTTCTTAATGAGATTGCTTGGCCCCAAGACCCCTTATCGTCTATAAGAATTCCCAAATATGAATAGGTAGTAGTAATAGCCAATTTGCTCCCATTTAAATAGATGTCTTTTCCCTTTTTGTTGCCTTTGCAACAGTTCATTACAAAAGTTTTTGAGGCATTTATCCTTAAATCAATGCCTTGCATAAAATTAATATATGATACCAATGCCTGCTGAAGAGCTAAAGGCGTCCTTGCTAAAATAACAGCGTCATTTGCGTAAAGCAATGCTGGTATGCGTCTGGGAGCCAAATTTTGTTGTACTTGGGGGACGTCCTGGCTTCCCTCCAATAAGGCCTTCTCAAGACCATTGGTATATAAGGTAAAAAGGAATGGGGCCAGGACGCACCCCTGTCTTACCCCTCTGAGCACCCTAAATGATGAAGTACATTCTCCCGCTCTACCAAATCGGACGCGCGCTGAAGCGTTACTGTAAAGAGCTTTCAGAAAATCTATTAGGGGTTCCTCTACTTGCATTTCTTTCAGGATACTCCATCGTTTCCTATGAGAAACGCAGTCGAAGGCCGAGGAGAGATCGACAAACGCTAGGTAAAGTTTTCCTCTTTTCGCCCTCGTGTATTTACCCAACAGAATAGCAAGATTGAGGCCCTGGTCTATTGTCCCCAGACACTCCCTGAAACCAAACTGTAAGTCAGACAGTACGTTCTTTTCTGTGGCCCAAGTTTGCAACCTCGTAAGGAGGATCCTTCCTGCTACTTTTCCCAGTGAATCTAGGAGTGAAATTGGTCTGTAGCAGGAAGGATCCTGTCTATTGCCTTTTTTATAGATAGGGACCATGATAGATTCCGTCCAACTGGCAATAAGGCCCTGCGAGGAAGTTGCATTGAGAACGCATGTCAAAATTGGAGCCCAGAGGTCTGTATTGTGCTTATAAATATCTACAGGAACCCCATCAGGTCCTGGGGCCTTAGAGCCTTTGCTTTCCTTTAATGCTACTAAGACTTCATCAAGTGAAAAAGATATCTCAATTGGGAGGGCCGTAATGTGTTCAGATGGAGGTAGTGGTAATATGTCCATGATTTCAGTCGGCTCCGAGGAGGCAAAGATTTTTGTAAAGTGACTCACCCATTGGGCCTCGTCTATCGTTGCTTCTATAGAGGGAGAATTATCAGATAGAAGAAACGGAGACCTAATTACTTTCCAGAATGCTTTACTGTCATTCTGGATACTGGCCCTATGTAGGTCTTCCCACAAGGAGTTTTTCACTGTCTTTTTCCTGGTCGAAATCGCCTGATTATATAATTTTCTTGCTTGCTGGACGGCATGTCTATCTCTATCCCTATTATGAATGGCTTTTTTTAATGTGCGATAGGCATTTGTGCAATTAGTATCAAACCATCTTAATTTCTTAAAATCACCCCTTTTTTCCTCTACGAACAGGCAGCTTTTTATTGTATTTGTAATGTGGTTAAAGCTTTCTAAAACCAACGAGGGAGAGGAATTCTCATTTAAAGATGTCAGAATATGGGCTAGGGCCTTGACCACTACAGAAGATGTGATAGTATCGGGATCTACAAGTTCCCATTTCAGAGAGTAGCCATTCATACTATCAATGGCCAGATTAGCACAGGTATGATATAATTTGTTCGTTTTACTTTTATTATAAGAGATGGGGGTTTTACTCTTAATTATTAGTGTTTGTGGAAAGTGATCGCTAATAGCGATCTTGTGCGTAATGAATTGCTTTGCCCTATTCCCAAGATTGTTTGATATCAGAATATAATCTATTACCGAACCTGCCCCTCTCCCATTATATGTTGGTGAAAAAGAGATTGGGGGAATTACTGTTTCGTTTGCAAAACTCAGGTTCAACATAAATATGGTCTCATTCAGAATACTCCCAAGGATGTTATGGGGAAAATTAGTTAGATTGCAATTTTCCTCGTCATTCAGGCCACATGTCTGATTGTTGTTATTGGGGCACAGATTAACATTAAAGTCCCCTCCCCAAATAATCTGGGCGTTTCCTGAGCTGAGCATCTGTATTTTGCAAACGATTTGTCTAAATTGATCTATAACTTCGTACTCATTCTCTTTAGGGATGTTATTATAGAAATTCACAAGTGTTAATGTGTCATTTCTATCCGTTGTGAGAGTAAGAATTTGATAATAAGAGTTAGAAATCTCAAGTGTGATTTTTTTTGCTGTCACCAAGTTGGAAACATATATGCATAGGCCACCCTTTGATCTTCCGTGGGTAGAAGGAGAGGCTGGTGTATGGAATGTTTTAAAGCCATTAATGTTAATTTCTGTTTGAGACCACGTCTCTTGGAGACAGAGAATATCCATATTCTTGACGAAGTCAAGAAAGAGGTCGTTATGAAGTTTGGAATATAAGCCCCATATATTCCAATATGTAATGTTGATATATCCTTCCTCTTTCCAGGGTATTATAAGTGACTGGGAAACTAGACCTGGTACGTCTAGATTTGATGAAATCGAATTCATGGATTCCTCTCTGATACAGAAGGGAGCAGGGATTTTCTCATGCATTGACTCATTCTGTGGCAGCCTATAGGTAGTATGATCTCGGGCTACTGATTGTATCTCTGACTCAGGTAAGCTCCTTTGGGATAGACTAAAAGGGCTGATATCTAGATTTCCGGATGGAGTCTTTAGTCTTTTTATTAACTTTGGGAGTAGTCAGTCCGGGTCCTCTAATGAGGTAAGTGCACTGAAGCGATTATGTACTGGGACAGTGTAATTTTGGTTAGACGTGAGCTGGTGATGGGCCAATTTCGCTAATTCGAAGGAAGGACGATAAAAGAAACCTAAGGGGAGAATGTTAATCCCTGTTTCAAGTGTACTTTTACCCGCTATCCCCAAGATTTTTTCGACTAACCAGGGAGAACGGAAAGTCAGTGCCACACAGTCGCCAGAGAATGATTTCCTAGTTCTTCCAATCCATCCTATCCTGCGTATCATCTTAAACTCTTCAAACAGAGTTCTGGTACCACCCACTCTATCCCCCACTCTATCCCCCAGCCAATGTAGTGCTTTATTCCTTAGTGATTCACAGGTCTCCTGATCATGTTGTCCTAAAAGTGGAACGTTTCCCAAAATCACTGTATAGGGAGTACAGGCCAGGGGAAGATGCAAGTGTACGGGGGGTGGTGGCTTTATAAGTGTTGCTTTAGAGGGAGATGAGGTATATTTATCACTAGCTGAATGACAAGTGGTGGAATGGTTTTGTTGTGTCCTATTTATCCTAGAGTGATTACTCAGTACAATTGTAGGGGTATCACCAGATTGTGTATATAAAAGGTCATGCTTTTTCAATCATGCTGCTAGGGTAGTACATTGCTTTTTATTGGGATTCAAACTAGAAACGAAACAGTACACCTCTATCCATAGATTAAATGATATAGAATTAACATACACAAGCAATTGAATTGATGAGCATACATGTATTTCTTTTACTGTTTTTTTAAGGATTGATTGGTTGTAAACACTCTACTCAAACCTTGAGCTTAAATATATATGAAACACATAGCAAAGCAAGTTAGCAGGTGGACATAAACAATACATATAAACGATACGACTCACAAAGCTATTTTTTAACCCACTGTCAAGGTATATACATCAGGTAAGTACAGACATGAAAACTCAGTGTAGGTAAAGCATGGAAAACATGAATCTTGAACGCGTTTTCTGTGGTTGGTTATATCAGTGCAGTCAATGGGATCCCAGAGGCGAGTGGTTTGTTTTACTGAATGTTCCCAGAGCCAATAGTTTTTGTGGCCCTTCTTCTAGATACTTAGGTGAAATGTTCAATGTTCTGTGTTACACAAACACTTCGCCTCGCTTAATGCCACCAAAGCGTCTTGACTTCCTTTGGGTGGGACCTGCAAGTTATTGGGATTGGCAGTAGAATGTACACATCTCATTGGGAGATGTGAGCGCCTTAAAAACATGATGGCGGTTGGGAGGTAAGGTTAACTCTCAAACTTAGCTGTTTCCTTCCTGTCTTTTGAACGTTTGTGTGGTCGGTGCTATTCACCTCTGCTCAGCCTTAACTGTTAACTAAACACCAACTAAAGTTTTGTCAGGTGAGTAATATTGTTTTCCAATTCACAACCAGATTCCCATGGTGTCCATTGACTGCTGACTTAATGAAAATCAACACTTGCAGTAGGAATGAGCCATAATGGTTCCATGCAATAACAAGCATCAAAGGCACCAGGCACTCCTGGGCATTATCTCAATCTTACTGTTTGCATCAATGGACCCAGCCAGTAAGGACACTGAATGCCCCCTGAGCATTGAAGGTCCCTTTGAGAAATAAACCTCAATGGCCCTCTGCCATGTTCACAGTGAGGAATAATCATTAATGTCTCATGGCAGTACTGAGCATCAGTAAGCATCAATTGTGTCACACAGTAATGAGGCTCAATTAGCGCCACACAGCACTGAAAATGATTGTTTCCGGGTAGCAATAAGGATCAATATTGACAGGCAGTAATGGAGATCAATGGGTAGTAGTGAACATCAGTGGACCATGCAATTATGAAAATCAATATTGCAGCATCATTAATAAGCTTCAATTACTACAGCATTAGTGAGCCATAATGGCCCCAAGCATTGATGATCATCATTGACCCTATGGAATTATATACATCAATGGTGCCAAGCAATAATTAGACAGAATGGCTACAGCTTTAATGAATTTTAAAGACCCCAGTAGTAATCCCTAAATGCCCCATCCAGTAAGGATCCTCAAAGGCCGCAAGTAGCACAGAAGAACAATGATGCGAGGTATTAATGAGCATTAATAGCCCCCCTGCAACTCTGGTCTGTATTATCTGTAGTTCAGATACGTTCAGCGACCACTTCTCAAGACTGCGCAGGATTATTTTTTTACACCCTGGTTATGTGACAAGGTGGGTGTGTGTTTGTATCTTGCCCTGGTCACAGCCAGTGGCAGTGAATGCAATAGTGCATTTCTTTTCAAATCTGTTCATACCAGCTGAGGAGAGAGCTGCAGAACAGGGTATGGACAAAGCCTGCCCACAAAGGCAAATTACAGTACTAGCTTTCCATCAGCACTGTTTGTGTTTTATTTTTCCTTCCAATGTTCATAAAAATCTATTCTTTGAATGTTTCTTCATACATTAGTTGTTTCGCCCTCATTCGAGTGTTTCCATTTACACTTGTGCTATATATATGTTTTTGATGTTCAGTCTTCTTTTTAGCTTATCTTTCTTTGCTTTAATGAGTGTAAATCTTAATGTTTGTGATCATATGGGAGGGAATCAAAATAGCTGCCCTCTAAAAATTTATCAGATGTATTACAGCCAATCATATTGTGTGATGCTCACATACATTGGCAAAATTAATCCAATTAGGGTGCTTTTTCTGTTTTTCTACTTTGATCTGATGTGTAAACATATGCAGAGCTACTGCATTCTGAATTACCATTTTCCTTTGAATGGTTAAATAAAAATATACCAAACAAATCTACCAAATGAAGGTAACGCTGCATACTTGCCCGATTTGGA
This sequence comes from Triturus cristatus, assembly GCF_964204655.1. NCBI lineage: Eukaryota > Metazoa > Chordata > Amphibia > Caudata > Salamandridae > Triturus > Triturus cristatus. The sequence goes on from NC_140591.1 coordinate 527,073,025, forward strand.
GAACTTTCATTCCGCACTTTTAGTTTTTCATAGCTAAATCTTATTAAAGCAAAAACAAAAACCACTTGCTTGCGAACCCCCCACCTTGTAACTTTTCCACTCTTTTACTAATTTGCACCAAACTGAGGGGTATATGTACAAGCCCCTATTGCCACAGAAACATCACTTTTTAGGACGTTCCTGTGGCGATAGGGGCTTTGCCTTATTTACAAGGCAGCGTTAAGCCACTTAAGAACATTGCTAAGTGACCAATCCCTTTGCATGCCAGGACCCCCGCTGAAGAATGCTTAGCGTAAAAGGAGTGGGCAGTGGGTGTTGTGGTGGGCTTTTCATCGCAACACCCATTGATTTTGACACTGCCCCCTATTCACACAGTGGCGTAAATAGGAGGCAGGGCCAAAATTAAGACCAGGGAAAACCTGGTCTTAACTTGGCGATACGAGGAGAAATGCTTTATTTCTCCTTGTTTCTGCTTTTTCCATGTGGCAGCACACGTGTAAAAAGCAAAACACCTATTAGGATTGTTTATGTGTAGGAAGGGGTCCCTTTCTGCACATAAACAATCTTTGAAAAAATTACATTTTGTCACTTCCATGTATGCTGCATTAAGCAGCACACATGGCAGTGACAAAATGGCATTTAAAGATTCTTTATGTGCAGGAAGGGACACCTTCCTACACATAAAAAATCTTCCCCTGTACGCAGACACCCTGCGTTGGCGCTAGGCAGCTAAGTGTAGTGCCAGCGCAGAGGTAAACGCATGGCTGCACTATATTGTTGTAAATATGGCGCAGCCGTGCATTTCTGAAGTGGCGGAGTGAGGCGTTAAGCTATGACTGCTAACGCCTCACTCTTCCACTTCTTTGTACATATGCCCCTAGGTGTGATGGAAATAGCAGGTTTGCACTGCATTTTCGCAATGTTTACTGCAATTTAATAGGGAGTTGGGTAAAGTTATTACTGATGCAATAACCCGTTTCTTATGGGGAGTTGTTGCAACCTTAACTGCAGAGGCACGAATGCCGCCACTGACATTTTCTAACTAGAGTAAAGATCCTCATGACTCCTGGAATCTGGAGTGAAAGTAGGGTGTCAGTGGAACCCTGGCAGGGTAAGGGGCAGTAGGATATGCCAGGGTGCATGATCCATGGCGATGACCTTCTCTAACCATGAAAAAATATTTGGAGCTAATTTCCAAGTTCCTTATTCAGTCAATTGCCTCTATGGTATAAGTATTGGAAAGAAAATCCTCTACATGTTACAATGATATATCCCAATTAATGGGACCTCATGTGGGTTTTGAAATACAACAAACACCATTTTCTCAGTCCTCTTGTACCATGGAGTACTGCCATCATGAAATGCTTCATGCAATAGCAGTATTGCTTAAGCCATGGTCCATAGGCTGAAGTCATCCTTTCTGAGGCCCAAGTGGTGTTATCTAGTGGGGGATCCGTAGTAACAATGGAAGATGCGCCCAGAGCGCCACCTAGCCTTCACGCTTCAGCTGCGATAAGAAGTGAGAACATGAAAATGCCACTGATAACTTCTGAGAGGTTATAGAACAGCAGAAAAATGTAACAGGAGTGTGAGCAATGGTGTTACCTGCCTATTAATGTTTCCTTGAAATGGACAGCACTTGGAGCTATTGCATTATTAATGTGGGTGCTCTGAGTCTTGGCGCATATATTTGCTTCTTGCATTGCTTTGCTACATGCTGCACACAGGCTGCCATATTGTCTAGTCGGGAAGCTCTCTTTTCTGATTCACAGAGTGCAAACCCGCAGGGTAAATAGCAATAACTCATATTCTAATATTGGAGGCTTGCCCTTGCTTGTTAGGCGGTGGACACTACTTTAGAGTAAAGGCAGGAACTTGAAACACACTACTGATATTTCGCACAAAAAAAACTTTGTTATCGTACATAGCTTCCGTGCAGATGCAAAAGAGTGGAATTTACACCCCACAGGCACTTTCTTGGACGCCAGCAGCTTTGGCAGGCTCATCCAAGTTCTCTGACAGGAAGCAGAAAGTTGTGTATTCAGTTGCTAGGTTGATGAAATACAGGTTTTCAGTTGAAGATTTGCTTTGATCTTGTTTCTTTTGTAAAGCATGAAAAGGAGGCACAGTGTACTTTTTTGTTAGATAAGAAAAGACGTTATTTGGAGACTCACCAGGCCCTTTGCCAGTTTATTTGTGAAAATGTTTCTTTCGCGCTGAACCAGACGTGTTGATGGATACAAATGGGAAATGGCATGCCATCAAACGGTAAAAGGCAGCTGCATGGACAATCACAAAAGAATCACTTTCAGACCATGCCTTATGAGAAATTGGAAATTTAATGCAGGTGGCTTCTAATTTCTGCATGTTTTAGAATTATAATACTGATTTTGGCATTGGTTGCGTGCTCTTATGCACCCCATCTGACCAGCACAATGGATGCACAAATCGTCAGTCAACACCTATTCACACCCTGATCGACTTCAAGGTGGAAGAGGAATCTGGGACTCAGTACTAACCATCAGATTGCATGAGGATGCCCAGCACTGGATGCAGCTACAACCGCTCTGCATTAATGGATGGGAGAGTGTGATCCTACTTAGGGACATTCTGAGCACCCTCTCTTCTGTGCATCTGTACTGGCTCATTAGAGCTCCCTGGGGTTTCAATTGGCATCACTTAGCAAAGTGCACAATGTGAGCATCATTTCTTGGTAGTGACTACCACTTTTCTGCACAGGTGAATAAAGGGTGGAAAGTGAATGAGAGAGATACATGCAAAGCTCACTTATAACTGCACTAGCACTACAAACAGCAAAAGTATGCAAAAGATTGGAAAAAACCTCTGACTAAATGAACAGATGGTTTTACAGGCCTTCTCAAATGTTAAATGATTTACAACATGAGGCAGAAAGATTGGTAAATCATAAATGCATTTTGGTGCAATCGAAGAGAATGCTCGTCCCCCAGTGTATGACATTTTAAAACGATGTCCACCAGGACGAGAGGTCCTCCACATACAAACATCTAGAAAGAGTGTAACACTGAATTCGAGATTGGAAACCATGTGGTCATAACCTGTAAAATGTACACTGAAAATAGATTGAAAATTGCTTTGTTTCACGACAGAGAGTAGGCTCAAGTTTTCATCAAAGCAGAACTCCAAACTCTTTCCCACCAGATTTGCTCTGGGAAAGAGCTGGGTTTTCCATGGGCCATAGTCGCAAAGAATTAACAGCTCCAACAGCATTGAGCATCAAAACATTTCCATGGGCCATACTCGCAAAGAATTAACACCTCTAACAGCATTGAGCATCAAAACAGTTCTATTCATCCAAGAATGTGTTGCCACATAACAAACTGTGAAGGGTGCTTAAGCTAGTATATGGTACAAGATGTGCCCAGGGCCGGAAAGTTAAATGCCACTAGTGGATTACAGCACCTATTGTGCTTTCCACTACAGTGGCAGTGCAATCTTGGCTTCAGACCTACCAGTGTAGCCTGATGATAGCAGTGTAAAAACTGAAATTCCACCTGTCAAAATACACAGTCTTGACAAAGCCAAAACTTTCCTTTTAAATGTTTATAAGTCATCCCTATGCCTGTCTTACATCCTAGAAGTCAGGGTGCATGCTATTTAAAAGCAGGGCTAATAGAAATGTCCTTACTGTGACTAGCACCCAAAAGCTATTTTCACTGTGGCAGATTTAGCAGTCCTATTTAGAGCACAGATTAAATTTGTGCAAGTATGGCTCAAGAACGGGACAAGCTAGAAAAATAATGAAACAGCTATTTTGATAGTTATCAAAAATCCAGTTCAATAGTGAGGTCAGATTTTTCCTAATATTAAGGGAAAGTAACTTTCTACAACGTTACTTTTTCCCTGCCAGACGTTCCTGGAAGCTAATTTGAATTTGCTCTACAGTTACTCCCAGCCTGAAATTAGCACTTGAATAGGTGTGAATGAGGAGTGCAATTCCTCTTAGGAGCTACACAATAGGCCACTATGATTGATAGGTCAATCTGAATGGGCAGGGCCACCTCCTTTGAGCTCAGCAGAAGAATGGGGGCTGTGAACATCCTTTTTTACATTACAGTGTCAAATCATTCTGGAGTGTCAAATCCTGCTAAACAGGTCTGTTGGATTACATATAACACTGGAAGTGCACTTCAAGACAAGGGAACTGGATCCCAAGACACTTCGGGCCCGATTCACAGAACTAACTTAAGACAAAATCCTAAACTTACTACCATTTTGGTATTCACAGAAGGCACTTACTCATTTTGGTATTCACAGACGGCACTTACTCATTTTGGTATTCACAGAAGTTAGGAGTCCTAACTTTAGGACTCCTAAATGCCTTCTGTGAATACCGAAAGTCTTAAAGTTAGGATTTTTCTCAGTTTAGGAGTAGTAAAGTTAGGACTCCTAACTTTAGGACTCCTAAATGCCTTCTGTGAATACCGAAAGTCTTAAAGTTAGGATTTTTCTCAGTTTAGGAGTAGTAAAGTTAGACTTTACTACTCCTAAACTGAGAAAAATCCTAACTTCCTATTTCACAGTAGGCATTAGGAGTCCTAAAGTTAGGAGTCATAACTTTACTACTGCAGCTCTACAGTGGCTTTGGCTGCCTATAATTCGATTCTGCAGCTTTGTGTCCATACAACCAGTATACCAGTAATCAGCAAGCTGCCAACCAAAACTGTCATCAAGTGAGTGACTTGGCAAGCCATGGCCTGTTAGCATTGAAGTTAGAGACTTCCACATTTCCAGCAACTGTCTGTCTGTTTTTTTGCAACGATTTTTTGTGTAGGTGGAGATTTGGCCTGGGCTAAATTTCCGTTCCGCTCGCGGAAATTGCGATAATTTGACATTTTCGCGTTCCGCAGAGAGCGCGAAAATGTCAAAATTTCCGCATTCCGCAGCTTAGCGATAATTTGTTTCTTGCTCACGCTGTAAAATAATACATTCTCGCGCATGCGCGATCGCCTTACCTGAATCCCCGCGTTCGCCGACAAGTTTTCCCGATCCGATCGCGTTCTCCACGAGATGTTGGATTGTTGGTAGCCATGTGCGCTGTCTCGCGACAATTCGCACCCGCAGTAATGTCATTGGTCGCACGATCAAGTCTTTCTTCTCGCGATCATGCATCGCGAGAAGAGTGAAAACAAGATGGTCGCGCCCGCGAGCAACCGCATGGGTAAGTTGGCGAGCCGCGACCACGCAGAAAATACCGCGAACGGGCGGGACAAAAACTTCCGCATCTTCGCGATATTTCCGCGTGTTTGCGGAGATTTTTAACATTTTCGCGATAATTTGCGAAAGTCACTTTCGCAAATTCCGCCCGCCCCTAGTGGAGATGCGGCACCAGCAGGACCAGAGGGAGGAGGTAAGTGGACACTATTTGTACTGTGCCATGCCGTGCTGTGATGCGACTCTGTGGAAACTGATGGTATCTGCCATATAGTAACATAAGTAATCTCCAAGTGTTCTGAGTGTTTGTTTGACTTCTTTACCACGTAACCACTGCTCCTTGACTTCAGTATCTCAATCTTGCCTTATTCTGCCCTAACCCTGACCTGCCCCCTGTTTTCTCTTCCCTTGCAGACCCTACTCTAGGTTCATGGTAAAACACAAACTAACAGTGGGGAAGGTGAAGAAGAAGGACAAGGAGATGGGTTAAGCTACTCCCAGTTCCGGTACCCGCTCTAGTACTAACCTGGATGCTTTTCTGACTCAGGTTGTCAGTGTGGTTTCAAAAGAGATAGAGCTGGCTGTGAAGTGGTTGTACTTGGACATGGGGGGAACAGTTTTTCACCTAGCAACTAAATTCCACACAACTTGACACAATACATCATGACATGTTACCTTTCCCCCTTGATTTAGTATCCATAGCTATGACCCCCCCCAAGACACTAACCAGCTTGTTCTAGGCACAGATGAAAGGGAGTCTGGCCCAGGTCCAGTGGTTGCAACTGACCTCTCTGCAAGGATCATCCTGTGCGAGACAGTGGCTAAAAAGTAAAATAGGGGGAAGCCAGGCCCTGCCCTAGCTAATACAAAAAAACCAGGGCCCTAAACGTAACCAGAAAACGGCTAATTCTAGAAACCAGTCGTCTGCAGCTCTTGCCGCATCTTCTGATTTGACTCTCAAGAATCTAAATTGTGCATTGGGGGATTATGGCCCAGTTTAAACATGTACTTACCACAGTTATTGCACCTATTTTGGACAGACAAATGTCTGTTGAGAAATTGATGAGGGACCCTGTACCCGTGCTAAAACCTCCTTCATCCTATTCTGATTCAATGGCAAATCCTATTGGCTAGAGCAATACTAATTCTATTAGTACCCTAACCAGTAGTACTAAAATGGCCATTGACACTTCTTCCTCAGGGAGGATTAAAGACAACCTAGTTGGAATGAAGGAAACTCAGCCCGCCTCCCATACAAACCAGGAATCTGCTCCTCTGAGTGCTAAAAGTCCATCAGGCTCCCAGGTCATTACTAGATCTGTCTCCCACCCTTGGCCATTACAATCCCAAGAGTCCTTATCTCTCCTGCCGGCTTGCTGCTCGTATTTTGTCGTATTAATAGGAGTGCCTCCGCCTCCAGACAATAGAACGGTTAACTTTATGGACATGAAAACAAAGCTTCAAATTGGCTTACTAGAAATACTGCCTTTTCTATTGATGAATACGAAGACATAATCATGGTGAGGAGAGTGGGATGGGTAGGATCCTCTTGTAAATCAATAGAAGGGGACTGTATATTATTGAACTGTCAAAACCCTGTGCTGGCTTGTCGCCTGAGTAAATCAGGGAGTAGGACAGGCACAAAGGGCCTTCCTACCTGTCTTTCCATCATTCGATTAGGCTCTTTTTACCACCCCAGATTTTTTGGAAGACAGGAGGCAAGGCTTGGCCCCACCTCCCTCCTGTGAGTAACAGGAAGGGGAGTTTACACATTTCCAACTCTTATTACATTGCCCCCATTTACTGACAGGGTCGCACACCGCTCTAATAGTTCAATTGTCAACCTTGGTCAAAGAAATTTTAACATTCCAACACACAACATTTTTGAACACCTATCATCTTTGGCTATGCAAGGTTGACAGTGGCATCACACGCCACCCACTGGTGTTTGACCACTTATAAGAATGAGGGCCAAAGGAGATCTACCAGACCTACCCTCTCCAGTGGTCACAACTTCTAATACAACAAAGGCAGGGTGTAGTCTTCAGCCTGTTGCTCACTTCCCAGTTAGCCTAGTGATTGGCGTATCAACCTCCGAGGCCCGGTGACAAAAAAGGTGCTTTGAACCTTCCTGCAATGGCTTCCTGGCCTTCAGTTGATTTGCTAATGGACTCTCCTCATACTGGCCCTACTAACACTCCTACTGGACTAATTGATATTATTTTGTGGAACATTGCAGGTATCAAATCGAAACTTGTAGATTGAATGGAATATTTAGTAGGCTTTGATATTTTCATGTTCCATGAAACATGGATCCCTGAACCCTTCCATAAACTAGGTTAAATCACACATTAATGTCAATGCCTTACCCTCTGCTCGTGGAAGAGCTTCTTGTGCACCGACATTGGTACTCAGAGGGCCATATTCACAAGAAGCTATCGCCGACTTAACGGCACTCTATCGCAGCCTAAGTTGCGATAAACTTATCACCCCAATCACAAGCTGGTGTTAACAGCCCACAGCACCAGTTTACCCGCGATAGCAGCCGCCAAAAACATCACCACGGATGACCCCTGAAACTATCGCTAATGAGATGCAGAGTAAGTGTTCCCGTGCCAAAAGCCACGACAAAACCACTCCACAACATTCACAATGAACAACCAGAATTCCGATAAGGCGCGTTAGCAGCAGGAAAATAACACCTGCTCTGACCTGGTGCAAAGTCGGACCACAGCCTGCACCACAAAAGGGAGCCCAGCCCAGAGCCACATCAGAAGGGCAGAAGATGCCATGGAGCCACTGGTCATGTGGCCCGGACACCCAAGAGGGCCACAACACCCACCCCCACCCCTCCAGGACCCCATACAGCACCCAGAACACCCCCCCAGACCACCACCCTGGCAGCGCTGACAAAGACAGCAGACCCCCAGGAAACACACCAGCCTCACAGACCCTACACCTGACAATGTCATTGCCCAATACAGGCTCAAAAGGACAACCATCGCACGCATAATGACCAACAACGCCCAACAAGCCGACGGCACCAACACAGCGGACAACCAACATCCCACACAAAGCTGCTGGCTGTGCTGCACCTGTTGGCCCCTGGTACCCCCAACCAACACCCGCCAAAGTCGGAGGAGTCACACAGCCAGCCACATCCCAGTCCCTTACACCTGTCCTGGACATCACCATAAGCCTGGTATCCCAGTCCCCATACGTCCAACATAATGTGCAGGATCCGCAGGAGACCAAGCAAGGACCATACACCATAGCTGGATGCACGCACGTTTTGGGGGGCAATGCACAGCACACATGTCCTACCTGTGCCCCCTGGTGACATAGCACACAATCACTGCAACAGAAAGCACACGTCTCACATCAATGTGCAGGCAACAACCGAACACCGATGGCGCCTACAAATTCCCCGCCAGTGTGCATGATAACTTCATCCTCCGACAGTCCATCAGCACCCAGCGTTACCAGGATGGGAAATGCACACTCCCGTGGCAAGTACAAAATGAACACACCACCCACCTGAACTCCACTACCATGCAACTCACAACACTGACAATGCACACAACACAAATTCACAAACAACATGTAAAACAACATGCCCACCCACCAGACACGACAGAACAACTCACAACAGTAACCTGGGCAAGCCGTGAACATGACCCATCAATGGCATGGCACCCCAGCCACACAATAGCCGAACGTGGGTAGAGATGGCAACCAGGCATGTGTGGAGGAGGCAAGTGACCCATGAATGGGAAAGTACACAATGTCAAGAGTGGCGTAGATGTGCTGGACAGACTGCAGCATGCGGAACACACCCATATCCATGGCTACATACACCGCTGGTGTATGGAGTGTAGTGGATAGTGGACGCAACCATGTCACCTCAGCCAGTGGGGGAGTTCGCGGAAATGTTGCCTGTTACGTCCCCCCTGTAAGCGTGCAAAGAGTGGGATGGCCCGGCGTACGCCAGGCCAGCGTAGGGGTGTGAATAAAAAGCACGTAGCCCTGGGCGTGGTCCTCTTCCGGAAAGCCCAACGTCCCTGCCAGGGCGGCACCACTCACCACGCCACGAGTCCGACACTGTCCTCGTGAACGGAGTTGCCTGCGATCCTGTGCGCCTGCCGTACCCCCGCCTGCTGAACCCCGCACTGATCACCTTCCAACACCGCCGGTTGTCAAGGAGGGCCCACCACGTGCCTGCGCAAGCTCCAAGCCAGAGTGCCACATCCTTGGCAGCCTCTCAGACCATCACGGCCTCCACGACACAGGCCCGCTTTAGACCTTTCTCGTTGAGGTACTCTAATGCTGCCTCCGGCCTACACTACGGTCAAGTAGGTCACACATTTGGAACTGAGTCTTGATTACACCATGGCAGAGTACATATGTTCATTGCAGAGTTTACATCAGTGTACTCCCTTCGGCGTGGTGCCACCAACTCTGTGCATAGCATCACAACCACATGTGTCTGTGGGCCTTCACGGACTATTGCCCTCGGCTTACGCTGAGCACGTGAAGGTCACAGAATTGGAACTGAACATCCATTTTTCAACGGCAGATTACATATCTTCACACGCAAGGAGAGGCGTGAGAAGATGATGCATTGCATTCCCGGAGGGAATAGGATCATCGTTACGGAGGTGATCGAACACTACCGACAACTGCCCTGTTGCCACTAACTCTGTGCATCGCGAGCCAACGACAGGTAGCTGTGGGCCCTTGCTGACCGCTGCACCCTGGCCTACACTGCGGTCGAATAGGTCACACACACCTTCGAATTCAGCCGAGATTTTTTATGGAAGACTTCATGTCATTGTATAGGCCTTATCGCACACTGCATCCCCTTTCAGCCCCGGTGCCAATATGTCTATTCCCCAAGACCCATGGTCACTTTCTGGTTGGACTTTGGGGGCGACTGAGTTCATGGACGTGGGGTTTTCGCAACCATCATGGCGGTGATACTGACTTCGTGGCGAAAACGAGGCCGTGGCATTCCACCCCACCATTTGCTGCTTTCGGATAACATCAGACCTTTTGCCTCATGCCCTGGAGGACACCTTCCACTGTCCTCCGCAACACTCCGCAACATACACCTCGGACACTGATGAGAACCTGCTCAGGTCGCATGGCCCATCTGACTGCACCGCAAGTCACCGTCCCGTGGCAGGGTGCATGTGCCGGCCGCTGTGAACCCGGGGCCACTAACTCTGTGCAGCTCACATCAGGGACCCTGTCTGAATGAATATTGGATGACCTCTGTGACGGTGGTTCGGGGGTCATCGACGCCATGTGCATGTGACCCTGCGCTGTCCGCTGCCTCCAACCTCAACTGCAGATCACCAGGGCTCACACATCAAATCGAGTCCTGACCGGCCCGAACGTCGCATCACTGCAGGAGGCACACACCACCTCCACCAGGACAACCTCCAACCGCCATCTGTCAGAGTCGAAACTGTGGTCCTGACAAACCTATGGAGTTGCAAAACACCTGTTGTGGATCCAATCATCAGACTGATACCCTGCTCAGCACTCCAGGTGCCACTGACTCAGTGCCCCGCAAGCCATTGTCCATTACTGAGTGGGTTTTGTGCTGGGGAGAGGCTGCGCAGCAATGTCATCTCAAGAAGTGTAGGAGACCTGAGACATTGTTGAGGAAGCTGATGCAGGTCTCACACACCACTCTGCATCTGAATCAGGAATATCTTGAAGGGATACAATCCAAGACTTTTTCTTCACATGAGCACGCTCATCTCTAGTGCCCCAACCACAGTGCACTGCAACTCACGGACACTTCTGTTCGCATGTTGTGTGTCCCCTGGACTTTATCTGTCTCCCTCCATTTTCTTCAGCAGTTGACTCTGTTATGTAGGTGTTTCCAGTTCCCGTTGCACTGGTGTCCACTGTTCAACTGGTTGCCAGCACCTAGCACTCCGTGCGTGCTGGCTTACACTCACTCCACACACATCCAGCACAGGCATCACTGTACATGTGGCCCTGCCAATAAAGGGGCCGGGCGCACGTGCCCGTAGCCAGTTCAACATGATATCTGCGTGTGTCCCTGTGGTCTTGTTGTATGCATGAAGGCCCTGGGCCCTACGACATTACATTGTGCTGTGTACAGTGGATGCAGACATGTCAGCGCAGGCAGAGGGTTGGAGCTTGGACATGTAGACACGCACTAAAAACCTGAGGGACACACTGATACATACCCGCCCACGAGCACATGGGCCCCCCAACCAAAGACAACTATGGGATCTCCCACCTGTGACTGGGCACTACCCATGTGGATCATGCTCGGTATGCCCTTTAACTACAACACACAAGATAGTCCAGCTTAACAACAGCTTCAAATGGGAGTTACGTCGCCACCCTAATTGCAATACGTCCAACTGTGTGTACCTGATTACATGTCCTTGCAAATTGCAATATATTGGAATGACAACTCGCCCAGTAAAAAAACGCATCACTGAGCACCGCAGCAACTTTCGTTGCAAAAGAACCAACACCAGGATGTGCATGCACTTTCAAGAAAAGGGACACACCCCGGACTCACTCACCTGGCTAGTTTTGGAATCCTTTCCCAATATCACTAAAGAAGCCCTACTAGTGAAAGCACAAAGGTGGGTGTACAGACTGGGCTCCCACGTTACAGGCCTTAATGAAGCCATACCATGGTCTTCCCTGAAACCACCCTGATTAATTCCACACCATCTCAGCTACCCCTCTTCAAAATGTGACCAATCTGAACACGAATCTCTAGCCCTAATCTCTAAATCAGAATATCTGTATAATACAGCGCCATATGCCATACTTCCCTTACACTTCATCCCTACACAAGACCTACTAATATGGGCGCTAGGAGTTTACTCTCCCACAACAGCTATTCTATACATTGAGTATTTGACAATCACCTGACGAAAATGGGATGAAGAAAATAAGGTTTTCCAACTCCAATGGTATTGTTTCAAACTACATTTAATGTCACCATTGCAATATACCACATGTATACTGTAGCAAAAATGTTTTGCCCAGATTAACATATCAAAGCCTTAATACTAGATAGCCATTGACACGCATTGAGTCCAATTGCCGACAGCGAGCCCCTCACCTAAGATGGCTGCCACAACGAGCCTCGAGTGATGTACCACACTTGAATTAGAGCCTCGACTTCCACTTCCGCCCACCACAGGATAACACTCCTTTTTAACTCCCACGATACATGAAACTTCACCTCCCAGTCCTGGTAGAGCGGGGTAGGACGACCGGTGACACGGACTCGGCGTGTCTGTAAGTATACGAACGCCTTCAGGCATTTACAATCTGTATGTTCTTTATCTGTTTCCCACGGCATTTGCCGCCCCTCCACCCCCCCACCCCCCCATTGCTGTTATTTCGATTCTCGCTCCTAACTATAGATACACTAGCCTCAGAGGAATATAGCAACTATATATTCGATATATCGAGACACTAAGAACCTCGGAGACTCGGAGCGTTACATACGTGGTATTGGTCACTTACATTTTCTTTCAACAGTACAGCATATAACACGAGTATTCATTACCATACTACCTCTAGAACTGAGAGCACAGTCGCTTCAACTCTAGATCACAATATCACTCGAAATTAACGATGTTCCTTTTATTTCCTATACAATACGAGTAGTCAACAGCAGACTGCTCTTAGAACTGAGAGCACAGTTGAATCAGTTTTACAACAGCTTTATGCTGCTCACAAGAGAACCGCGAGGTCAACCTTTATCCATATCTTATGGGTCTCCGAGCACACAGAGCGGTTGACGATTATGTCTTTAAACTAATAGAAGGGATATATAGAGCCGTCCTTTTGCATGTGGTTCAACAAAGAGAAGGGGCTTATATAGCCCTGGAGTCTGCGATTTTTATCATGTTTGTCTACTAGCCTTGTTTTTCAATATACAATTACAGAACGCAATGAACTCCTTGCGTAGCCTACCAGGAACTGCAGTGTGCTATCCTATGGAATTGGTAGGGTAAGTTTACACAGCACGTCTGTTTCCTTTTTAATGTTTTTAGATAGTTGACACATTGTGGAGTGATGACATCACGTGGCTTGGGTTTTTAGAACCACTATGAATATTGTGCACCATCACTGCAGCTGCACAAATTAGTTCACGAGACGCACTTTTTAAACATGAGAAGTTGTATTTTTGCATTCTATAACCACCCTGGTCTTCCTTTCCTTCCTCTCCATAGGTAGACCGGGTTACAGGTAAACTTGTGGAATACTAGCTACCAATATGAATGCTTACTGAATACTGGATAAACAGTCTATATGTAGATAGAACACACTAGGTCCTGAAGAATCGCTAGAGTAATCCTCAGATAGAGCGAGAAACATGTTGACCCCAGATGAGGCAGTGTATACAACCTAGCACATAAATCTACGTTACCAACACTTCACCTCATAGCTTTTAACTAGGTAAGGAGGCTTCATAATAAACTGATTGAGAAGCACTCCCATCCCTATTTTAATTCACAATCACTATCTCCTTTCATCTACATCAAATTAGAGCCCCTCACCCCCACTTCACCGGACGGCTGTTGGATAAAAGATCTCCATAAGAGTGTTCCCTAATAAGGAGCCCGTCGGGTATTGCACCAGCCGACTGGACGTGGAGCAGCCTGATGATGAAGCATGACATCCTGATGGATGTGTGAGGGCTTCCATATCCAACATTGTTGCCTCTACACAAACTCTCATGCACACCACTTGGTCCGTCTCGTCTGTTAAAGAAACAGCTTCGACACTTTTTTGGTTGTACATTTTAGGGCTCGCTTAGCTGGACCTCCTTTCCAAAGCCCTGTTCGCCCCCCCTTTTTTCTTTACATATGTAGTTTTGTCGTCACCCACTCAATTCATAAGGGAAGTGGTCTGGGCCGTCGTAGGCAGAGCGGATGTGGGTGTGTGACTGCTATTTGCGTGCCCCTGGGAATGGTTCTGTACTGTGAATGTGCATCTGCATGTGTCTCTATGGCTGTGTGGTTCTCCTTTGTGGGGTGTGGGTGGTCCCTGTAGTTTAATGGGCACCAATGTATGTGATCTAGTTCACCTTCCATGGGTTCGGACCCCAACCACGCCTGTTGGGCCACCTCCTTTTGGTGTGCTGACACATGTCAACGAGGTGCCATATGTGGGTGTGTGAAGTGTCATGAGCCAGCTGTGCTTGCGGGTGCTTCCTGCTGTGTGGTCTGTTGTAGGCTCTGTGTCCTCCTCTGAGTAGCTTGGCTGCCCGGGTCCTGGTGGTGGGTTGCGTGGGATGTCCATGGTCTGTTGTAGGGTGTAGTTGTCGAAGGTGTGGTGATCCTCTCTGGCATCACAGATGTGTTGTCTTGTGTGCTCTGCTGGAGGTGTTGTGTTCCCCTCTGCAATGTGAAGGGGAGATGCATGTTGACATTGTGTTGACATTTATGTTTGCGCATTGTTCTGGTCTTCATGCAGACTGTATGACAATGTACATTGTGACTGTTCATGAGGTGCTCAATTCTGCTCTGGGACAGTGTACATTTGGACTACATGACGGATGTGAGGTCCTATGCGTACATTTCCATTTCACAGTTTCCTGCTCTGTCAGACGCAGTAGGCATGCTTCTATGCATGTGCGGAGCCAGTTGTGTCCTCTGTTCTGCAGTGTTGGCTATGCGCATTGTACCACGTCGTCAATGTGGGTGTGCTGTTCTTGCTATGTGTGTGTGCTGCAGTGTGCCAAGGGGATCAGGGACATGATCCTGGGTAATTGTTGGTGTGCAGTGTGCTACGCCTCGTTGTGCATGTGTGCCATTGTGCCCATCTCCCCCGTCCTCCCAGTCTCTGTTGGTTACTCTCCCTGTTGATCTTGTGTCAGGTCCTCTCGAGCTGTGTCCGTACTTCCTTCTCCTTGCACCATCTCCACACTGATGACTGTGGCCTCGGTTTCCTCCAGCTCCTCCTGTGGCGCAGGACTGCCACCTCCTGTCGCCGTTGCTGCCTTCCTGTTGGCAACGGGTTTGTGCCTGGTTTTGGTTGTCACGTCATGCCGGAGCCTCTTGGCCTCCTGGATTGGCCTCCTCGGCACTCCAACTGCATTCCAGGTGGTCTGCTTGTGGGTCAGTTGCTGGTAGTGTTCTGTCGCCTCCGTGATGCTGGTCTTGTTTTCCTGCGGTCTGCACACCGTCTTCCTCTCCCTCTTCTCCTTGGCCTTCCCCGACCCCGTTGTTCCTTGCTGGTGGTCTGTGGGGGTTGTGGGGTTCACGTTGGTCTCTGCGCTGAGTCGTCAGACACGTGGTATTTACAGGCCAGTGGCTGGTTGTCGCGACTTTTTGAACTGCAATTGGCCTCGTCGCATGTTTTTTTGCGTTCGCGTTTCGCATTTTTGCAGAATGGTGTTGGACTTTGCGCTGCCATTTGATGCATTATCTGGTGACTATTGCATGTACCGCCGCGTTGTGAATACTTGGTTGGCATGGCGTAATTTTCCCGCGTTGGGCTGCGATGTTGAGAGTTGCGTTAGACTACTCTTGCGGTAGTTATCACACGTTCTAGTGAATATACCCCAGAGTTGTTTGTAAACTTCTGCACCCCTGCAGAATGAAAGATAGGCATTAAAGCAAAGCTGAGGAGCTAGGAAAAAAACATAAGCAACTTGAGAATAATTTGCTGCCTAAAGTGATCTATAATGAAGTAACCAGAGACTCGTACTTGTTTGCAAAAGGCTCAAATGCAATTCCTAGACCTCTTTATTTGATAAAGAAAACAAAGTAGAAAGTTACAAATAATGAGGAAACTTCCTGTGCTCTAAACATGAATAAACAACCCTCCAAAGATTATGCAGGAGAACAAGGTGGAATAGGGAAGAGGTCTTGTGAAGATGTTACTTAATACACAGATGCAATATCAAACACACCTGTTTCCTCCCATCTTATGAGTCTCCTCCACAGGAAGAGACACCTGGGCAAAGTGATAAAATGCAGTGCATGATTGTAGACGGATACAATGCTATGTACATTTAACTCTACTGCAATTAATGGGACTCCTCATTTTGCAGTTAACATAGCTTATATTTTTCAAAAACATCATGGTATTCAAAATAGAATGGGTTATGATGGCATAGCTAACAATTTCTGCGATTCTTATGTTCCCCGAAGAAAGAACCCCTAAAAAGGGGTCTCTCTGTGAAACATAAACAAAATAAAGTGTTCCCTCCCAGTATGTGGTGGACATTTTAGTACTTTTCCTGTGTGGGACTGTCATGGTAGTTCTTAACAGGAATAAAAGCCAGCGAACACTGTTTGGAAGGGTAGGCGTAGATTGCGCAGCTCTTCTGATGCAATATCCAGTGGAAGTGCTTAGCAGTGTGGGTTTCCTGAAACAGCTCACCTTCAGGAAAACCATCACGCCCAACCACTAAATAATGTGGAAGGTTTCAGAGGTTGTTGACAGAAGCCTAAATGTTCTTAGAAACGTTAGACTCCCTGTTGGAAGGCGGACCCCGAGGAGTCGGCGAGACCACTCAGGGGGGCCCCCACACTGTACGAAGAAGCCGAGCGCTGCCGAGAAGCCTCCTGAGAGATCCTTCTCCTATCACGTACTGGCACAGTAACACCACCACACAGGACTCAAGGAGGTTATCTCAAGACGAGCAATTCTTTATCAGCACTTAAAGGTTACGGGATCAATATTTACACGACAGGGATCGAGGGATCCACAGAAAGTCTCAGTGTCTCTTTAGAAGGGTAGGGGTAGTGGGACAGTCTTTGGTAGGAGCTCGGTACGAGGGTACCTGGGGCCCAGTTCTTATCCTCAAGCTGGAGGACCTCCGGATCTCGGAGGGGTCGAGCCGCGACGGCGTCAGCAGGGCTCTGGCGTTCAGTTCGTGGAGAGCCGCGATTCGATCAGCAGGGCTCTCAAGATGGTTTCTGCTCAGCTCGTGCCACGACGTCGTCAGCAGGGCTCCGAGGGAGGTTTCAGCGAGGTTGGGCCGCGACAGCGTCAGCAGGGCCCCGATGTTCCGGGGGGCTTCAAGGTTTCAACAAGAAGGAGCCGCGACGCAGTCTGCAGGGCTCGTGGTAGTTCAAGCAAGAGTTCTTCTCCGTAGGATCGGCCGCGATTCAATCAGCAGGGCTCTCGACTCCGGGATACAACTACCGATCTGTAGCGGGGTCGCCCCAGATATAGGTCTGGAGCCCTTTGATGTCCGGACCCTTGCGCCCGGGGGGGGGCGGAGAGGCCGGGTGGAGGTGGCCAGACGCCCAGCAGGAGAGGCGCCCGGCCCAAGAGAGCTGGAGGCCGATCGCACCTCGGTGTGTGGGGACGGTTGGGGGTCCCATCGATACCGCCCTCTGCCAGGGCGATGAGGTGTTCACGTGACACCCCCTGGCCAGTTCTTGGTGCCTCAATGTCTGGGCCTTGCTGGGGCCGAAGCCGGGTTGAGCGGAGTCCTGAGGGCTGGCGTGCAGGGTCACGTGGCAGGGGACAAAATGGCGGAACCTCGAGGCGCAGGTGACCTCGTGCGGCCCGCACGGGTAGCTCAGGGCGGCTAGGGCGGAGAACGGGCCCAATCTCCGGGAAGTCAGGACCACGTCACGAGGCCGGGTCCAACAGGCGTCCCCCCCAGCCGAAGGCGGAGAGAGTCACCCATCTCCTTGGGGATTCTCCTCGTCAAGGCGGAAGAAGCGGGACAGGCCGTCCGCGTTGGCGTGGTCATTGCCGGGTCGGTGTTCGACTGAAAAGTCCATCCCTTGCAGGGCAATGGACCACCGCAGCAACTTGGGATTCTCGCCTCTCATTTGCATTAACCACCGCAAGGGACGGTGGTCGGTCTGGACCCGAAAGTGGGTACCGAAGAGATAGGGCCGGAGCTTCTTAAGGGCCCACACTACGGCGAAGGCCTCGCGCTCGATGGTGCTCCATCGTTGCTCCCGGGGCAGCAGCCGTCGGCTGATGAAGGCCACCGGGCGGTCGAGTCCCTTCTCATCAACCTGAGACAGGACGGCCCCGATCCCATATTCGGAGGCGTCTGTCTGCACGATGAACTCCTTACTGTAGTCAGGGGCCTGGAGTACAGGGGCAGACTTTTGGCTGGAGAGGGACCACCTGCCCGCTTCCCACCTGATGGCCCAGGTAGGTCACTGATCCTTGGCCGATCTGGCATTTGCTGGCCTTGATCGTGAGCCCGCACCGCTGGAGGGCGGCCAGGACGGCTTTGAGGTGAAGGAGGTGCTCCGCCCAGTGGTTGCTGTACACGGCAATGTCATCCAAGTAGGCCGCGCTGAAGGCCTCGAGCCCGGCCAAAACCTTGTTTACAAGTCTCTGAAAAGTGGCCGGGGCGTTCTTCATGCCGAAGGGCATCACCCGAAAGTGGTAATGCCCATCAGGGGTAGAAAAGGCGGATCTTTCTCGGGCGCCGGGGGTGAGCTGGATCTGCCAGTACCCGGCGGTGAGGTCCAGCGTGCTCAGGTAGCGGGCGGCCCCCAAGCGGTCGATGAGTTCGTCGGCCCGGGGTATAGGATGGGCGTCCGTCTTGGTCACCGCATTCAGGGCTCGGTAGTCTATGCAGAATCGTAACTCCGGTCACCCCCGGGGTGAGGGAGAAGAGGGCTGCGTAGTCCTGCAGCAGTTGTTGACAGTCGTCACGCTGTTCCGGAGTCAGGGAAGAGGCGAGTTGGACACCTTTGATGGATCCGTCGTGGACGTTGGACTGCAAGAGGTCGGGCAGGGGCTCGGAGTCGTCCTCGCCCCCCTCGTCGGTCGCCAGTAGCAGGCACAGTTCGGTCCGGGCAAAGTGGGGTTTGAGCCTGTTAGCATGTAGAACCCGGAGGGGGTTCCGGGGGGACTCCAGGTCGACTAGGTAGGTGACGGGGCTTTTCTTCTCCACCACCTTGAAGGGCCCGGTCCACTTGTCCTGGAGGGCGCAGGGTTCAACAGGGGCCATGACCCAAACTCTCTGACATGGCTCGATTTCGATGGTAGAGGAGTTCCGATCGTACCACCGCTTCATGTCCTCCTGGCTGGCCTCGAGGTTGGCTTCGGCCATGGCTCGGAACTTGCGGGTCTGGTTTCGGAGGGTCAGGAGGTATCGGTAGACGTTAGGAGGGGCGCCTTGGAGCTTCGTCTCCCAGCCCTCCTTGACCAGGCTGAGCGGTCCGCGGACCAGATGTCCGTACAATAGTTCAAACGGGCTGAACCCCAGGGACTTCTGCGGGACCTCCCGATAGGCAAACAGTAGGCACGGCAGCAGGACATCCCATCTCCGCCTTAGGGGCTCTTCCAGGCCCTGGATCATTCCCTTCAAGGTTCTGTTGAACCGCTCGACCAGTCCGTTCCCCTGAGGGTGATAGGGGGTTGTGAATTTGTACGTGACCCCGCACTGCTGCCACAGGGACCGCATGTATTTGGAAATGAAGTTCGTGCCCCTGTCGCTCACCACTTCGCGGGGAAATCCCACTCGGGAGAAGATTCCCATCAAGGCCCGGCCTACCACGGGGGCCCTTATAGTTCTTAGCGGGACCGCCTCCGGGTACCTGGTGGCGTGGTCCACGAGGACCAGGATGAAGCGGTGGCCCAGGGCGGTCTGGGGGTCCAGGGCCCCACGATGTCGATTCTGACCCGTTCGAACGGGGTGCTGACGGCTGGAAAGGGCTGGAGGGGGGCCTTGACCCGACCCCCCGTCTTCCCGCTGGCTTGGCAGGTCTGGCAGGACCGGCAGTGGTTGTCCACGTCTCTACGCATCCGGGGCCAGTAGAAGTGGGTCACCAGACGGCTGTACGTTTTGTCTTGCCCTAAGTGTCCGGCGAGGGGCACGTCATGTGCCAGGTTGAGCAGGAACTCCCGGAAGCGTAGGGGGACCACCAACACGCGGCTGGCCCCGAGTTCTGCCACTTTTTGCTCACTGTACAACAGGCCCTCGGCCCAGTAGACCCAGTGGGTGCCGGTCTGGTCCCCGTTGGCTTGTGCGGACGCTTGTTGTCGGACCCCTTCGAGAGAGGGGCAGGACTGCTGTTCTTGCTGGAACTGCTCCCGAATGGGGCCCCCTTCGTGTCGCCATTGTGCAAGTTCTGGTAGGGCGCCCAGGGAAGCAATTTCCTCGGGGGAGGATTCACTAGGTCCAGGGTCGGTGTCCGCCTCCCCCTCGTCGCAGGCGGGGGGTGGTGCGAGCCCCTCGTGCTGGGCGGCACCGGGGGCCAAGGACGAGCGGGGGGCCGGGGCGGTCATGGACCGGGTGATGGCGCAGGCCCATTCTGATAGTCCCAGCATTCGGAGGTGCTCTCGTCGCTCTACTTGAGCCCAGGGGGAACTCTCCAAGTCGTTCCCCAGGAGGCAGTCTACGGGTGCGTCGTCGCGGACCGTCACCTTTAGCAGGCCTGTCACCCCTCCCCACTCGAAGGGGACCAGGGCCATCTGGCACAGGCTTTCGCTGTTGTCGGCCGTCCGGATGGGGCACAGCACATTGGGTAGGATCTGTTCGGGGGTCACCAGGTGGCAGCGGACAGCGGTGACGCTGGCGCCGGTGTCACGAAGGGCTTCGGCCCGTTGTCCATTGACGGTGACCTGCTGCCTGTACTTCTGGGTGTTGCTTGGGATGGGGGTGCGGGGCACCATTTCTCGGCTACCCAGGCAGACCAGGGACATGGCTGCCGGCTCCAATTCGGTGGTCCCTCGGTCGAGGGTTTCTTCTTCCTCTTCTCCTTCTCCCAGGGCGGCGGCCGCCAGCTGTCGGGGCGGGGGCCCGCCGGCCCCGCTTCTTCGGTTCAGGGGGCAGACCGGGTCGCTGGCATAGTGTCCGGTTTGTTGGCAGCCGTAGCATGTTACTGGTGGCCGTGGTCCGGTTCTGGCTGGGGTCGCCCCCCTTCGGGCTAGGCTCGGGGAGAGGTGTGGCTGCGGTGGCCCTCGAGGGGGGCTCCTGGGGGCCCCGGCGGGGGGATCCCGGTTCCTGTTCGGCCCTCCCCCTCCACCGCGTTGGTGGGGGGTCCGGTGGGGTTCCTCTGGTACTCCCCCATCAAGTTCCGGGGGACTCGGGAGTTGACCCATCGATCGGCCTCGACGGCGAGTTTTCGTGGGTCGGTCATCTTGCTGTCGAGGAGGTGTTGCCTTAGCTCCACGAAGCAATTGTTGGAGAGATGTTCCCAAACGATGAGGTCGACCAGCTGCCCGTAGGTCGTGACTTTGCTACCCTTGATCCATCCTTCTAGGGCCCGGCTGA
Source organism: Triturus cristatus (assembly GCF_964204655.1). Lineage (NCBI taxonomy): Eukaryota > Metazoa > Chordata > Amphibia > Caudata > Salamandridae > Triturus > Triturus cristatus. Next base: position 527,094,449 of record NC_140591.1, read on the forward strand.
AAAAGTCCACATATTCCACCCAGGTAGTACCCGGGATCTTTTTGCAGTCTCTGAACCGCTGGCGGTACATTTCCGCGGTTAGCCCGTAGCGGGTGAGCAGGGCCTCCTTCATGTGGTTGTAGGAGGTCATCACCTCCTCCGGCAGCTGGAGCAGTGTGTCTCGACCCTCACTCAGGAACCGCCCCCACAGGCCGGCGCCCCAGTCCTTTCGGGGCACCCGATGAGAGGTCATGGCCACCTCGTATGCCTTGAACCATTGTTGGATGTCGTCATTCTTATAGTACTCCTTGACAACCTCTTTCGGGATATGTACCTTGGCCTCGGCCGGCGGTAGGGTGTCTCTAGTACTGGGGGTGTCGGTCCCCCCGTTCTTGGCCTTGATTTCGAGCTCTTTGAGACTTCGCTCGTGCTCAAGGGTCAGTTTTTTTTCCTCCAACTCTCGGTGCCGTCTCTTCTCTTCTATCTCCTCTTGAAGCCGTAGCTGCTCTAGGGCCAGTTTTTTTTCTGCCAGCTGGAGTTCGCCGTCCAGCCGCAGTCGTGCGAGCTCTAGTTCGTGGTTCCGGACCTTCTCCCGCTCTCGTATTTCTTCTTCGGAGAGGCCGGTCTCTAGGCTTTTTCTTCCTCCGGTTGCCGGAGTCAGTGCGGTTGATGTGGCCTCAGTCAGGGGCAAGGGACCTTCTTCCTGGGAGTGGCCTGCCTCGGCCTCCAGCCAGGTCCTCAGGGCTTTCTGCATCTCCTCTTTGGTACCTAGGCCGGTGGTTGCAATGCCTTTGTCCTTGCAGAACTGTTTCAATTCCTTGTGCGTATATTCCTCCAACCGTTCGGGCTGGAACTCCATGGTCGCGTTATTTTCCTGGTTGCTCATGATTTCTGTTTGACTGGATGGGTAGCTAGTGGGTACTGGCTGGTACGTACTGCGTTCGGCTCGGATCCCGTCGCTGGCCACCAAATGTTAGAAGGCGGACCCCGAGGAGTCGGCGAGACCACTCAGGGGGGGCCCCCACACTGTACGAAGAAGCCGAGCGCTGCCGAGAAGCCTCCTGAGAGATCCTTCTCCTATCACGTACTGGCACAGTAACACCACCACACAGGACTCAAGGAGGTTATCTCAAGACGAGCAATTCTTTATCAGCACTTAAAGGTTACGGGATCAATATTTACACGACAGGGATCGAGGGATCCACAGAAAGTCTCAGTGTCTCTTTAGAAGGGTAGGGGTAGCGGGACAGTCTTTGGTAGGAGCTCGGTACGAGGGTACCTGGGGCCCAGTTCTTATCCTCAAGCTGGAGGACCTCCGGATCTCGGAGGGGTCGAGCCGCGACGGCCTCAGCAGGGCTCTGGCGTTCAGTTCGTGGAGAGCCGCAATTCGATCAGCAGGGCTCTCAAGATGGTTTCTGCTCAGCTCGTGCCGCGACGTCGTCAGCAGGGCTCCGAGGGAGGTTTCAGCGAGGTTGGGCCGCGACAGCGTCAGCAGGGCCCCGATGTTCCGGGGGGCTTCAAGGTTTCAACAAGAAGGAGCCGCGACGCAGTCTGCAGGGCTCGTGGTAGTTCAAGCAAGAGTTCTTCTCCGTAGGATCGGCCGCGATTCAATCAGCAGGGCTCTCGACTCCGGGATACAACTACCGATCTGTAGCGGGGTCGCCCCAGATATAGGTCTGGAGCCCTTTGATGTCCGGACCCTTGCGCCCGGGGGGGGGCGGAGAGGCCGGGTGGAGGTGGCCAGACGCCCAGCAGGAGAGGCGCCCGGCCCAAGAGAGCTGGAGGCCGATCGCACCTCGGTGTGTGGGGACGGTTGGGGGTCCCATCGATACCGCCCTCTGCCAGGGCGATGAGGTGTTCACGTGACACCCCCTGGCCAGTTCTTGGTGCCTCAATGTCTGGGCCTTGCTGGGGCCGAGGCCGGGTTGAGCGGAGTCCTGAGGGCTGGCGTGCAGGGTCACGTGGCAGGGGACAAAATGGCGGAACCTCGAGGCGCAGGTGACCTCGTGCGGCCCGCACGGGTAGCTCGGGGCGGCTAGGGCGGGGAACGGGCCCAATCTCCGGGAAGTCAGGACCACGCCACGAGGCCGGGTCCAACACTCCCATTAGCCATGTGCCTTTAATTTCATTGTTTAAAGCTCCATGGGGAGGGCAGGCTCATATACAGCAAAGGGCGTTCCAAAATAGACATTCATGATTGATTGTGGGGGAGGATGTTACCTGCTGCTCAGTTTGTCTGTTATACCCTAAGGAACCAGTTTGTTTCCAATGAACTTTGAATGCAGATTATAGTCTAGCCTTAAACAGTCTCTATGTTGCAAAGTTCTTCTGTGCCCTGGGCACCCCTAACTTTTTGCTGACTGGTACTGGTGGTAACTGACTCTGGTCTCACTTAGAATACAGTGGACACAGCTAAATACACTAAGATACACTATGGGTTAGGGTACCCCTATGATTGGCATGGCCTTCCCTATAAGGCCCTAGTATAAAGTAGGACAGGGGATTGAAACTACCTTTAAGTCCCTAGTATATAATAGGGCTTGGCAGTTTTAAAGGTCAGCAGCCTTTCTGCACTTGCATGTGTGCACTGCTAAAGCCTGAGGTCAATTTAAAAGCAGCCCTGTGTTGCAGGACTGCTTTTAAAATGCAAATTGTGCCCAACCTCGACTTTGGTGTTTGGGGCACTTAAAAGTTATTAAACTCCAATGTTTGGCATATGTTGTACCCCCAGGGTCTCACCTAGGTGTCTCGGGGGTGGGAGGCAGGTATTTATAAGGATTAGCCTTATAAATGTTTTTTATATGCCCAGGGGTTAGTAAAATTGCACATTGTAGTGAAATGCTTCCCAAAATCGACTTTTCTGCTAGGAGTTCTGTAAAGTGAGGAACTGCAATATATTTGCATATTCAGAACCCTAAAGTGTCCCCTAGGTGTTGCAAGGGTGGGGGGGGGGTCCTCTAGATTTAGGCAGGGTCCTTATAAAATATGATTTATAAGCCCTGGGGTAGGAGAAATTGCCCAGTTTATTTTTTTCCATTGCAGATCCCCAGCCACAAGGCAAGAAGTTATTATTGAATAGCTAATGTTAAGGAAGTCATAAAAATGCAATTCAAGGACTTCCTAGAGTGGTATTGATACATCCAACAATATACTGCTGTTGAATTCATCCCAAAATGTTCAGACAAGAAGTTTCAAGACTTTCATGTCTGTAAGCCAAGATCCAGCCTTCTAATGCTCTGACCTGATTGCCCAGAGTTAAGTAGATTAGCCAGGCTGCTTTGAAGAGGTGATAAAGGACCCCTGGCTTAGTGAGCCCTTCCGGGAGGAGAAGAGTGATGGGCATAGGAATGCCAAAGTCAGGGGGAGGGGTAGTAAATAATGTTCTTTAAAGAAGGAGGAAACCGGCTGGAGAAACCTGTTTCATTTACACCTCTACCCTCTGCCACCAGCAGATGACAAGATTAAGCAAGGAATGGGCAGATGTAAGGGGGAGGGATAGTATGGAGTGGATCACCCTGAAGGAAGGGTTAACCAACTCTTGTCTCTTTGCTGGAAAATCAGCCATGATGAATTTTTGAGAAACTGTGCTCTCTGGAAGAACATAGTGCCACACTTTGGAGGATGTGGTCATACCCTGGGGTGTTGCCCTGTACCCCATTTGACAGGAGTGCCCTCCTGCTGGACCCAGACAACTTGGAATAAGTATCTGAGAGGAGCAGAGCCTCTCAGATCAGCTGTTTGAAACACAAGAAAGAAGGAGGGTCCATGCAGAGAAGTTTGATTTGCACCAATCAGGACCTGCAAAATGAAGACTGTGCATACTGCACAATCTGAACTACAGCCCTGTGGACCTAACTTGCTTCAAAAAGACTAAAGAGTGGACTCGCTGCAAGCTACAGGTTAACAGAGCTCAACTGAAACATCACCACCAAGAATCCTCAGTGGATTTGTAAGGGTTTTGTCCAAGTGGATTGTGGGAACTGAAGTCCCAAACTTTCACGAACCGTCTTGGGGCTTCCAGAATCTTGGAGTACATTTTGGACACTTTGGGATCCTTTGGGGAGCCTCAGGAAGATGTTCCAGAAGTTTGGAGAACTTTAGAGCAACTTTTGAAAAAAGCACCCTAAGTGGACTGATTCAACCTGGCCAGCCAAGCTGGCGACCCTCAACTGCGAGTCAGCCAGCCGTCCAAGTACGCCCCCCTGAAAAGCTCCAGAGGTCCGACTTCTAGAGTTTGACTGGGAGTAAGCTGAAACCCAAGCCGGCAAACCCTCACTGTAGCAAGCCTGGTGAAGAGTATTGAGGGACCCCTGAAAAAAAGCTCTGTAAAAGTTTCTACGTCCGAACGTAGGAGAGGTGACTGGGACCAACCGCGAAAATTAACCCGCCTACCTTCAACCTCGCGACGGCCTGGATCCCTGGTTCATCTGGCTGGAAAGCTCCGGAGGTCTGACTTCCACAAGTTTAACCGGGAGCTTGTCGCAAGACAAGCCGATGAACCCTCACTGAATCCAGACTGACTAAGTGCATCGAGGGACCCAAGGAAGAAAAGCTCCAGAAAAGTTTCTAAGTCAAAAGGTAAAAACTTTGACCAAGACCTACCACAAGGGGCAGCCGCCTAGGGCTCCATCGCGGCCGGCCAGAAGCTTTAACTTTGTCGCGGTCTAGCACGACCAGATGTCCCAATAGGCGCTATAGGTTTCTTTGCAATATATAGTGCTAAATGTTTAACAATTCAGAATTCTGGTTTCAAGCATTGTTTTTTTTCAGGTTCCTATTTTTATAAATTAGTGTTGGGTTTTTATTGTGTGTTGTGTCTTAATTATTTACTGAATTGGTCTTTTTAAATGCTTTACATAACTGTCTTTGAGGTTAAGCCTGCCTGCTTGTAGCCAAGCTAACAAGGGTTGAGAATGGGAATAATATTCTAAAACCTATTCTGAGCCCTAGTGGCCTTATTGCCAGTGGCAGATATACATTTGCCACTACTTATAACCCACTTTCCAATACCTCACAACTCCAGGTTTACTGTAGAATATCCGGACCCAAGTAGGGTGCTTGTTTTCTTTAAATTCTTAGGAAATTAGCCTTTGGAGCAAACTTCAGTTCAAAAGATTTAGGGAAAAGCAGTAAACACTTTACCGTAGTTCTGCACCCGATAGAAGGGAATTGTTAAAATCAATCATCCATCTTTTTGTCTTCTCTGTTCTGTTCTGACCTGCTCTCTCTCTCTTGTGAGAAATTTGCTGGTGTTTTTAAAGATTTAACTGAATGGATGAATTATTATAAATGTATGAAGCACAGCTGTTACTGGTAGGGCATCCTGGAGCTAAAATTTAGCTTTCTTAGAGATGGTTCTCAGAGATTCCACCTTAAGTTCTTGTGCTATCCACCCTTGTACTTCCACAGTCTGACCCAGTTCCCGCCAATGAGTCCTCCTCTATAACCACTCACACTGTGCCCTGTGCTACTGGTTCCTAAATGGTACAGTTAATGCTTAGATTTGTCCCCTTTTTGTCTAACCTCCTCTGAAGGCCAGCCTACTCTTCAGGGGATAGGATCATACAAAACCCCACTTGTCTTGCCTTTGCTCCCAGCCTATCAGAGAATGGCTTCTCCATGTCTGCAATGTTCCTCTCTCTCAAGAAAAAGAAGTGTTGTGGAATGTGTAGAAGGCAAAATGTGGCTTTTGAGTTGGTTAGACGTACAGGGAGGCTGTTGTGAAAAGGCTGTGAAATGTGTTTGCCTGGCCACTTCCCTCCAGAGATGATGAGGCATGAAAGTCAGCATTCTGAGTCACAGGAGGCACAACTAGAGGAATGGACTTAAGCATCTGTTAGAAATTGAAGTTTCTGGTGGGCAGAGTATGCACCCCATCCAAGCAGGAACCACAATACTAGCCAGGGTAAGTCAGATACACAACATAAATCAACCTGTGCTCATCCTCTGGTAGCTTGGCACAGAGCAGTCAGGCTTAACTTAAGAGATAATGTGTAAAGTATGTGTGCAACATGATTATATCCAAACATAGGGGCAGATTTACAAGCGGCTTGCGCCACTTTTCCCATGTTAAAAAGTGAAGCAAAAGTGGCGCAAGGGGCTTGTAAATCTGCCCCACAGTTCTTAGCAGGCAATAGAGCTAAAAGGTTACTTGGGGTCATTCTAGACCGGGGTAAAGCCAAAGTTCAGGTCGGGACCCACGTTGTCTTCAAATTGGCACTGTGTTGGAGGTCACTGTGTTGGTTCTGATTGACACAAATGGGTCACTGTGTCGATTGTTTCAGAAAACAGCTGCCGAACACAATACTGAGGCAAAGGACTAGAGGGGGTACCTCAGGCAAGGGTAGGACTCACAGAAGGCAGAGGACAGCAGCACCTGCATAGTTGCAAGAAGTCTTTTGTGGCCCTGAGACTTCAGAGAATGGGAGGCAAGCCAACAAGCCCTTGGATAAGCTTGAGTACAAGGATGTAAAGAACAGGTTCAGCCCTTCTCACCCCCAGGCAAGAAGCAGCAGGCAGCAGGCACCAGGCCATCACAGCAATGAAGGTAGCAACGTGGCAGTCCCTACTACAGCAGCTCTTCTTCCAGGCTGAATGTCCTTGGTTCCAGCAAAGTTCTGATTTGGTGTTGTCAGGGGTACAGTACTTATTCCCAAATGTGCTTTTGAAGTGGGAGATTCTTGAAGAGGCCTTTGAAGATCACAAGATTCCCACCTTTCCTGCCATGGCTGCAGACTCACTACGGGGGAGGAGGGGTAGGCAGTTCTTTGTGTGGGGACAGGCACAGCCCCATTGAGGTGCAAGTATCAGTTCCTCCCTCCCAATCTACCTCAGGAAAGCCAATGAGCCAGGTGATGGGTGAAAATATCACACCCCAGCTCTCTTTGTGTGTGACTGTCTAGAGGGAATGCACAAAGCCCAGCTGTCACCCAACCCAGACGTGTATTCAGAATTCAGAGACAGGCAGAGACAGGCAGAGACAGAGAATGGTGTTAGTAAGAAAATACCAACTTTCTAAAAGTGGCTTTTTCCGACTTCCAATTTAAAATCCGACTTCCCCATAAATTATGATTTTAAATTGTAAGTCTAGAAACACCAAACTCTAAATCTCTATCTTTTCCTATTTGGAAATTACGCTTAAAAGATGTTTTAAGGAAGTCCCAATGTTAACCTATAGGAGAGATAGGCCTTGCAGGTTTAAAAAATGAATTCAGCAGTTCTTCACTACCAGGACAAGTAAAACTTAAAAGTACATGTCCTACATTTTCAATGCACTGTACCCTGCCCATAGGGCTGCCTATGGCCTACCTCAGGGATGACATATGTAGTAAAAGGGAAGGTTTGGGCCTGGCAAGTAGGCTAACTTGCCAGGTGGAAATGGCAGTTTAACACTGCGCACACAGGCTTTGCAGTGGCAGGCCTGAGCCATGATTTGGGTGGCACAATCAGTGCTGCAGGCCCACTTGTAGCAATTATGTTACAGGCCCTGGGCACATATTGTGCACTTTCCTAGGGACGTAGAATTAAATTAAATATGCCAAAAGTAGTTAAACTAATGTTGCCATGTTTTAAGTATAGAGCATATGCACTTTAGCACTGGTTAGCAGTGATAAAGTGCCCAGAATCCCATAGCCAGCAAAAATGAATTCAGCACAAAGGGGAGGAGGAAGGTAGAAAGTTTGGGGGTGACCCTGCAGAAAGGGCCGTTATCAACAGCAACCAAATTATTTGGGTTAGAAAATTAGGTAAGAATCTGGTAATTTCTCATAATTCATTTTTGCAGTGCCTATATTAAAATTACAACCTCACTACAGATTCTTTTATACTTATTAAGCTACCCACTGTGAAAATTTACTTTGCATTATTTTCCTAAAAGAAGTAAGTAAATATATATTTATTTTTGGTCAACAGTTAATTTTAAAAGACTTAAATGTGTTGTTCATTTTATGTACATAACATGTATCCTAACCATATTATATTCTATTCTATTCTATTCTATTCTATTATATTCTATTATATTATATTATATTATAGTATATTATATTATAGCCCATCATTTTATATTATATTAACTTTGTGGTTGTGAGTAAGGAAATATTTCATTTTTCAGATTTACATACTCAATCAATCAATCAGGATTTTATAAATCGCGCTGCTCACCCGTGAGGGTCTCAAGGCGATGGGGGCTTTGAGCTCCGAATCAGTCAAAGAGCCAGGTCTTGAGGTCCTTCCTGAACGTGTGCAGGGTCGGTGAGCGTCTGATGTTCACAGGGAGATCGTTCCAGGTCTTGGCCGCGATGTAGGAGAAGGCTCTTCCGCCAGTTCTGTTTCTGCAGATGCTGGGAACCTCTGCCAGGGCGAGTGCGGCAGAGCGGTGGTTTATCTTAGGTACGTGGAAGGATGCTCTCACGTTGAGGTATTTGGGCCCGATGTTGTTGAGGGATTTGCAGGCGTGGGTGAGGAGTTTGAAGGCGACCCGCTTCTCCATGGGGAGCCAGTGGAGGTCTTGTAGGTGTTGGGTCATGTGTTTGTGGTGCGGAGTCCCGAGGATGAGTCTGGCTGTGGCATTCTGGATGGTTTGGAGTCTGTGTCGAAGGGTTCTGTTGATTCCGGTATGTAGGGCGTTGCCGTAGCCGAGTCTGCTGATATTGACGGTCCTTCTGCAGTCGGGGGGGATCCATTTGAAGGTCTTGCGGAGGATGTGTAGGCAGTTGAAACTGGTGGAGGTGACGGCCTTGATCTGGCGGTTCATGGAGAGGGTGGAGTCGAGGATGATGCCGAGGTTTCGTACATGGTCTGTAGGGGTGGGTGGTTTGCCGAGGGTGGAGGGCCACCAGGTGGAGGTGCAGGGTCCGAGGATGAGGACTTCGGTTTTCTCTGAGTTGAGCTTCAAACAGCTGTCTTTCATCCAGGCTGCCACGTTCTTCATTCCTTCCTGGAAACAGAGTCTGGTATCTTCAGGCTTCTTCGTGATTGAGAGGATGAGCTGGGCGTCGTTGGCGTAGGATATAATGCTGAGTTCATGCTGTCTGACGATGGCGGCAAGGGGGGCCATGCAGATGTTGAAGAGCATGGGGCTGAGCGATGATCGTTGGGGTACTCCACAGTTGATATCGGTGGGTTCGGAGAGGAAGGGAGGGAGTCTGATCCTCTGGATTCGGCAGGAGAGAAAGGATTGGATCCAGTCGAGGGACGTTCCTTGTATCCCCGTGTCGTGAAGTCTGGCTGTGAGTGTGCGATGTGAGATGGTGTCGAAGGCTGCGGAGAGGTCTAGCAGGATGAGGGTCGCAGTGTGTCCCTGGTCGAGTAGCATGCGGATGTCGTCGGTAACTGTGAGGAGGGCAGTCTTGGTGCTGTGGTTGCTGCGGAATCCAGACTGGGAGGCGTCCAGGATGGAGTTCTCTTGGATGAAGGCGGTCAGTTGGGCGTTTACGAGTCTCTCAGTGATTTTGTCTGTGAAGGGGAGGAGAGAGATGACTGGTAGTTTTTCAGGTCTGTTTGGTCAGCCATTGGCTTCTTGAGGAGGGGTTTAACCTCCGCCCACTTCCAGTCGTTTGGGAAGATGCCAGACATGAAGGAGGCGTTGATGGTCCATCCTAGTTTGGGTGCGATGGCGGCGGCGGCCCTGTGGAATATGTGCGGTGGGCAGAGGTCTGTAGGGGCTCCTGAGTGGGTTTTCTTAATGGTTGCGGTGATGTGTTCTACGGTGGCGGGATTCCAGGTCTTGAAGGATGGCTTATCAGCGGCGTAGGGGGGTGGTGTCCAGCGTGTGTTCACTGAAGTTGTTGTAGAGAGCCTTGATCTTAAGATGGAAATAGGAGCTGAGCTTGTGGCAGAGTTCCTAGGAAGGAGTGACCTCCGTGGCTTCGCTGGGGGGTTTCGCGAACTGCTGTATGACGTTGAACAGTTCCTTGGCGTTGGCCGCGCTGGTCTGGACTTTGTTTCTTATGAAGGTCCGTTTGGTGTCTCTTATCCACTGGTGGTATTCCTTCAGGGCGATCCTGTGGTTGTTCCGTGCTTCAGTGGTTTTCTGGTTTGGCCAGGTTTTCTTTAGGCGTCTCCAGGAGCGTCTGGCTTCTTGCAGTTCTGTGGTGAATCAGGCGGTCTTCAGAGGGCATTGTTTGGCGGGGTGGCGGAGGGGTGCGAGCTTGTCAGCGCAGCAGGAGATCCAGCGGTGAAAATCCATGGCTGCGGAGTTGGTGTCGGTCGTGGCGCTGGGGCGGTCTTGGAAGAGGGTGGTGTTGAGGTATTCCTCTGTTACCTTGCTCTAGTTCCTTCGTGGTGGGCGCGGGGGGGCTTGGGTGCGGTGGTGGTGTTGAAAGTGAAGTGGATGCAGTGGTGGTCCGTCCAGAGGGGCTGGGTGGTGTGGCTGAAAAAGATGTTTGTCCCTCCTGCGAAGATGGGGTCGAGGGTGTGCCCAGGTTTGTGAGTGGGCGTGTTGACCAGCTGCTTCAGTCCGAGGTTGGTGAGGTTGTGGAGGAGAGTGGTGGAGTCATGGTTGTCGCAGTTGTCGAGGTGGAAGTTCATGTCCCCGAGTAGGATGTAGTCCGTGGAGGTGATGGCATGGGGTGTGGCGAGCTCGGCGATGGTAGTTGCAGACTGGGTGCGAGGTCCCGGCGGTCTGTAGATGAGGGTGCCACGTAGCCTGGTTCTGGGGCTGGTCTGGATCTGGAAGTGGAGATGCTCTGTGTTGGAGTGGGGGTCACTCGTGCTGGAGGTGGAGAGTCGAAGGGGGGTCTTGTGTGCAATTGCGAGTCCTCCTCCTGGGCTGTGGGGACGGTCCTTTCTCTGGATCTTGTAGCTGTCGGGGATGGCAGTGGCGATGTCGGGGCCGGAGGTGGCATTGGTCCAGGTTTCCGTGAAGAAGGCGACGTCGGGCGAGAGGGTGACGATCAGGTCCCAGATCTCTACGGCACAGGGAGCGCACGTTGAGGAGAATGCATGTCAGGGTTTTGGTGGCGCGTGCGTCAGGCAGGCCTTCGGCGGTTGTGGTGGTTTTGTTGATGGTGAAGGATTTTCGGCAGCGTCTGCACGAGAACTGTCCATGGGTGGTGTTAGGCGAGGATCTTTGGCAGTAGGTGTGTCTTCCGGGGTTGAGTGCGTGGAGTTCAGCAGAGTTGTATCTGTGGGGTCCTGGAGATCCAGGGTTCCTAGCGCTGGACGCGGTCGGGTCACAGACGGGCACAGACGGGCTTGCCTTAGGCGCGCCAGAGGCATGTCCGCTGCACGACCGCGCAGCAGTCGCCATAAGTAGGGGAGGTGGGAGGGACGAGCAGCTGGGAGGCGGGGGTGGGAAACAGTGGGAAAACTGTGATGAGGGCACAGTGAGGGGCGGGCTGAGAGGGGAGATGGGCACTATACGATACCACAATATAGTGCAAATGATACAGAAAAGGCACAATAAACCACCTGGGGCAAGATTACAAACAATACAATGCAAAACACAGGGCAGAGAACAAAATGACAGAAGTGGCAGAGAGCAGTATCGAACCCTACCAGAGTGGGGCTGTAGGGGAGAGAGCCTGACTCGGACCTAGAGTCAGGGGTCTAGCTGCCGGTACTAAGCCGCTGTGCACAGCTTTTTAATGCACATTTAAAACTGACTTAGAATAGAATTCAATCTGACATTTTAAGCACATGCGGCTTTGCATTTGAAATGTTTAAGTTCACAGTTCAGTTTTTCTTCATACGTAATTGGAGAAACACGCAGAGCTATTTGTGGACACATTGCAGCTAACTTACAAGATGGTTAAGCATGTCAATTATTTGCATGCAGTTGGTAGTGTTGGCAGCTTCAACTGCCCAAAAGTTAACATACCAGTTGTTGTGAGTCCAGAAATCTAAAACATCAGAGGGCACATTGCACAAAGGACCTATACTGCACAAAGATGGACCTATACTGCACAAAGATGGAACTACACTGCACAAAGATGGACCTATTGCTTGTCAATAAAATATATTTATTCACCACTGAAATTAACCCGTTTTCTAAAATATGTTAAAAAGAGTTCTCAAAACATAAAAGTGTATCATATTGATCATAGAAATTAACACAAGAGCAGAATATCATAATCTCTCTGTTCTATTTAGCATTTAATGACTTAATAAGGAGATTTGCTCAGGTCCGCAACTTAGGGTTTATTATTGACAGTCAATTATCCATGCGGCAACAAGCGGTTAGCACCGCCAGCACCTGTTTCTCTATACTCAGATGGTTACGGAAGATCACCTGGATGCTTCCTGCCTCCACCCAAAGAACTGTGGTCCAGGCCCTTGTCATCTCTCGCCTGGACTACGGTAATGTACTCTATTTGGGAAGCAGTAAGGAACTTTTGAATAAGCTTCAGGTGGTTCAAAATTCGGCGGCGCGCCTTCTCTGCCACGTTCCCAGAAAAGCTTCCATCTCTCCTTTTCTTCATAACCTGCACTGGCTTCGCATTGAAATTTAAGGCCCTATGTCACATTTTCAAAATCAAGCAAGGTTCATCTCCGACATACTTGCAGGAACTTATTCGCCCTTATACTCCTCATCGAGCTCTGCGTTCTTCCACTCTGGGTAATTTAGTACTCCCGAGATTCAAATTGATCAGAATGGGTGGGCGTTCCTTTGCTTGTCTTGGACCCAGACTTTGGAACTCACTCCCCAGCCTCATGAAACAGGAATCCTCTTACCTTAAGTTTCGACGAGACCTTAAGACCTGGCTTTTCACTCAGTAATCAGCTCAGTTACCTAGTCTATATTATGGACACACCAGCGCCGAGAAACCCTGTTAGGGTAGCTGCGCGCCTTATAAATTTAATTATAATAATAATAATAATAATAATTTGCTGAAAACCCCCCAATATAAGGCATGCAAAGAGTGGGTTCAATTCAACCTAAACTCTCTCTAGCAGTAACTTCTTGAGCTGGGTAGAAATCTTACCTCATAAATATCAAGGCCTGACCGTGGGCCAGATGTACGACCATTTGGTTTTGCGACTCGCAAATTTCAAAAAATTGTGTGTCAGAATTTGCGAGTCACAAAAGCAAATGTACAACAGTGTCAGAGACTGTTAGCGATTCCCAATGGGGTTGCAAAATGCGAGGCTCATGAATATTAATGAGCCACTTCCAATTTGCGAACCTGTTGAGAATGGCTGACCCTCCCAGAGATAGTGACCTGCTGGGCTCAGCAGACATCCATGTCTGGGACTGCTTTTCAATAAAGCAGTTTTTCTTTTTAAATGCAGCCCATTTTCCTTTAGGGAAAACGGGATGCATTTGAAAAAGGAAAAATTAAACGTTTTTGTTTCATTTTTTAATGGCAGGTAGTGGTCCTTGGGACCATTGCCTGCCCTTAAAAAATATTTTTGGAGCCAGTCACAAAGAGGAAGGGGTCCCTTGGGGACCCCTTCCCATTTGGGACTCCATTACCACCCTATTGAAGAGGGCGGTAATTTGCGAGTGTTTTGCGACCCCTATTGCAAAACATTCTTACATAGGATAGAGACTCGCTTTCAGGAAGGGACGCCCTTGGCACGCACCTTACTAATAGCGACTCAAAATTCCTAATTATTGAGTTGCAAATAAATTGCGACTCGCTAATTAGGAATTTTATATGGCCCTGTAACATTTTGCATGTTCAAAAGGTCGCAAACCCATTTGCGCATGCAATTTAGGGTCGTACATCTGTCCCAGAGTATTTTGATACTTAAATATTCTATTTTGTGCTCAATTGACAGACCGACTTTTTTCACTTCTGCACAGTGGAAGGACATTGCAACTCCACAACATAAAACTACAACTGAATGGTTGTGTATCTGATCTTAGAATCCACCTTAATAATGACCTAATATCAGATATTTAATTTGTTGTTGTCGTTTTTCACTAATTAATTCAAAGGGCTGATGTGCGGGATCCGGGCCATGTGAATCCGAAAGGATGGGGCTCTTGTACAAATAAAGAAAAAGTTTGCAGGACAATATTCAAAGTGGAAAACATAAAGGCCTTAGAACCACTAAATGAGGCAAAAGTATTTAATTACTCAGTTTCTAATCAGAATCCATAATGCATACAAATATAATCTATTTCAAGAGGTCATAATACACGAGTACAGGCCAAGTAAATATAGTTCAGTAAATCTACTCAGTTCATAAGTCAAGGGAGAGTCTAATATAAATTAGCAAATACTCAGACATAAAGACTGCTCTGCAGTGGCGGCTTGCCACGGGAGTGCTGCGAGGCGGTGAGGCTGGGGAGGGGCAGGGTGGAGGGGTAGTGGAGTCAGACATACGACGTACAGGAGTAAGGTAAGTAATTAAATAAATGAAACTACTTCTTGCGCGCGCTGCATCGCCGAGTTGGCGATGCGGCGTGCGCAAGGTAAATAGTTTTATTAATCCTTGCGCGCGCTGCATCGCCGAGTTTTAGATGCAGCGGGCGCAAAGTAACTAGTTTTATTCATTTAATTACTTACCTTACTCCTGTCCGTCGTATGTCGGACTCCACTACCCCCCCCCACCCTGTCCCTCCCTGCCCCTTCCCGCCTCACCGCCCCGCAGCACTCCCTCGGCCAGCCGGCACTGCTGCTCTGTAAGAAAAGCTGGGAACGTCTATTTATGATGTCAGATAACAGTCCGACATGGAGACAGCTTGATTGCAAGCGACAAAAAGTCTTCTGAACATAAATCAAGTGAACATACGTTTCAGAGAATCTGCCTTTGAAGAAATGAGGAAAAGGTCTTGAGAAAAAGATCTCACACACTTTCCAGAAAAGTCGCATATTATAGGTTCAGGCAAGTGAAAAAACACACACTTGACATGGCCTGAAGTGGTATAATAGGGCTATACTAACAAACATACATGACTTAAACCAATCAACATCGTAAAAATTGCGCTGCATACAATAAGTCACTCTAAGAAATGCCTAAAACATTAATAAATATTAATCAATTTTTCCTTAAAACAAGAGAAATTGCATTGCACTGTTAAAGCAAGCTAAGCAACAAGCTATTTTTAAATTAATAGAAATACAGGTCTGGTTCGGGCAGCAGCAGTCTTTAATATTGCAACCAACAAGAACATCTCTACAGCTTCTTCCTAAGGATGGATACAGTACAAGAAAGAAACACCATTCAATTAAGCCATCTTGGTTATATAATGAAAATGCAAAAAATAGAGAACATTAAAAAAACATACATCTATGAAACTTGTTAGTGCAACTTTAAAACCCATATTTACTTCCGCAACTTTGAAATGGATGACAGTGCAAACAAGCAAAGGCCTAATAAGTTACATTTGCAGCCTATTTAAGCTAACCTAAACATATGTAAATAAACATTATTTTCTCATTATTAAAACACTTTGGGGCATATCAACAAGGGCTTTATCTCTGCTTTCTTGGATTTAAAGGCCTAAAAAGCAGAGATAAAACTAGCGCCCTATCAGCTATCAGGGTGCTAACACGCAAATTTGCATGTTAGAACCCTTTTACTCTACGCTTCCCCTTGCATCTCTAATGAGATGCAAAGGGGGCATTCTAGAGTAAAATAATAGGAGAAATGTCGCTATGCGACATTTCTCCTATTATCAAGGATATCGCTAACCCTGTTAGAGATTTAAAAAAAGCAGCACTAACCGCGGTTAATGCTGCTTTTTTACGTCTGGTATTTTTCTGACTTAGCCATGATATCCTATGTAAGGTGGATATCATGGCTAAGTATGTCTATCCCTATCAGCAAGCTATCGCCAAACCTTTTGGGATTATCGCTGTATTTCCAGTGATAATCTCACAATTGGCAGCTTGCGCTCTGAATTTTATCGCTTAAGAGATAAGCGTTGCTGATAGCACGCTATCGCCGCAATAAAATTCAGAGTTGGTCGGCGATAATTATCCTCACGCTAAGAGCGCTGAGCGATAATTATCGCCGGCCCTTGCTGATATGCCCCTTTGTCACCAGCAAAACTACTAGATAAAGAAGAATTCTAAATGGAGACCAGACTTCCTGTTTGAGCTTTTTTGGGAAGGATAGGCTTTTACAAGTACACCACTGCAGGGGTGGCACGCCAAAAAGCAAACTAATTATTGATAAAGGCAGGACCAGAGCCACTCATGATCTTCTACATAATATAGAGCAACTTAAACTTTATTTACAGGCCTGAAGGGAAACAGCAAAAATGCCTGAGAATAGGCAAAATGCTTGAAAGTCATAGTGATCAGGTCGCCAGGTGGAGTGCAGCATCAACTATTGCAATGAGTGTAAGCACAAGATCTTATAGCAGTTAATCATTTAAAAAAATATTGGCCGCAGCAATGATGTTTTTTAAAAGTACTTGCAAAAATTGTTTTTCAATAATGAGTGTGAGTCCCTGACGTGTAATTCCCAGATGATGTCTGTATTGTTCCCTAATGTGCTATTTGTACATGGCATTGTGTTGTATGGTCCTATGAGCACTGTTAAAATAAAAGGATTTCCCCAAAACAATAATGAGAACAGGAAATTATAATATTTAGGAACAGTCCCAGTCTGATGGCCAAGACCGGCGATCTAGACAAGGGGGTCTTTTTCTTTTTGGGTCCAAAGTTGAGCAACTCTCTTCCTCTAACCGGAAACCCTGCTGCTTGCTTTCAGACTTCCGTAAGAAGCTTAAAACTTGGCTGATTTACACTTTGGCACCAGGTGAAGCTCTGGCAGTGTTTCTGGGTACCTATACTGTACAGTGGCGTAACGAAAGTTGATTTAATCCGGAGCTCTCCGGCGTGAGTACAGTGCTGAGGGGGCCCCCTGCAGCTTGGGGCCCCCCCCACTGCGGGGTATGTGGGGGCCTGTGTTACGCACCCTGATACTGTAACGTGGTGCTGGGTACCTCAGCCTAAGCATTTTTTGTGGGTTCACCTATAACACAGTACACAAAAACAGTAAAACAGGAATATATCAAACAAATACAAAAATTATGAAATATTTTATTTACTTCACAAAAAGTTTAGAAAAATCCAAATTTTAATTTGAGGACTGCTTGGAGCATTTCAAGGTCTGGTTTTACTCCTGAAAGATTAGCAATATGCTAGAACCTAGCACATCACTTATATTTGTCACTCCTAATACATGTTCTCATTTTTTTGGCACATACCAGGGCTTCAATTAAGGCCACCAATTGTTCAGAGTATCTTCCGATTGCTGCATGCGCACTCTCCCACAAATCAAGCTACGGCTACAAATTACATCTCTGAGTTTCTTTTTTATATCCTTTCAAATGCACATAGCACTTTAATATATTCAGTCTTTCATTTCGCTTTTTATTTATAAATATTAATCTGATTATACTATTTAATTTTATAAACAGCTGCCAACCCTCAGTAGGTGCCAAGAACTCCCAGAGTTCCACAAACCCCAAGTTAATAATTGCTTTTGATAGTGAAATTCCTTATTTTGCAAATTAAACTCATTTAATAGCAAAGTACGAATTAGAACGTTAAATCACTTGTGCACGTTGGTTGCATAATTTTTAGTAAGTAATCACACTTAGCCATTAAAATCAAACATTTGAATTTGAATTCTTTAATGAATTAAGTTAGCTTACATACTAATCCCATTTTTTAATGTCAATTTTATACATTTAAGGCTAAGAGGCCTGTTTACACATGTATGCAGTTGTTTTGCGCACGATTGTTATCTCTCTCTTCCCACTGCAGATGCTGTATTTTTTCAGACGTCAACTGTTAGCAAGAGAATAGGCTTTAGACAACTGATAGTGAGGCTGTCACTTGGAGGAGAGGAAGATACCAGGATGTGATACTTGTGGGAAGAACTGTCTGCACCATAAGATTCTGTTTAGAGTAAGAACTCAAGGACATAACTATGTATGAACCATTGTAAAGACATGTGAAACTAGGGAATTTACCTGCTCCCTCAGTTGGTGAAGACTAATTGGTTTGCGGGAGTGAGAATGAAAAGAAACGTTACAACTAATGTTTTGTTATATTATATTAGTGCATATTCTGAATCTATTTTATTTAATTTAAATGGCATTCTCACCCAAACCTTCATAATTTGGATTAGGCACTTTCTTTATGGAACACGCTTGCTGTGCTTATGTTGAAAATCAACTTTTAGATTATTTGAATCTCTAATAATGGTTACTAATACTTTGAATACTTACTAAATTAAATTAATTAATTAATGATTTGTTTTAAACTGCAAGAATTTAGATTTTTCACAGCCTGGTGGGCAAATAATCTGGAGTTTATTAAAGACACAGTGGCTAAGAATATGCAAATCTCCTTTATTTCGCAGCTCACAGCAGCAACAATGAAGAGATCTAGAACTTCTAAACATTCCAACATAGAATGTATCAATGTGCAGGAAGTCTTCTCCCTTCTTTGTGCGAACAAGATAACTTTATAATTCTTAACTGGAAACCTTAGAGAAGACGCCTATAAAGCATTTAAAACATTTAATCTGTAAGACAAAGAACATCAATTAGTGATCCCAGGGTGGGACTGATAGAGGAGGGATAATCTTAGCCTCCATGTCTTTAATAAAATCCAGATTTTTTGCCCACCAGGCTGTGAAAAATCTAAATTTTATGGCATGACACGTAGGCCAATATTATACAAGTTTAAAGTGTGTTCAACACATTATCAATAACATTTGATACAGGTTTAAAATAACATCTTTTGAAAATGCATTCATTTGACCAGTCCGCAGCCCTAAGAATGTCTTGAAGGCCACCACCCAGGATAAAAGCTTTAGAAGCCGAGGCTCCTCTAAGAGAATGTGCACCAAAAATGGAAGTATCTATTCCGGCTTCTTTCATAACATCCTTAACCCATCTTGCTAAGGTGGGGGAGGAAACCGCTCTATGGGGAGTCCTGTGAGATATTAGTAATTGCTCAACAAAACCTCTTAAGCTTAAGGTTCTTCTTTCGTACTCCAATAAACACTTCACTACACACAAACTTTCGTTCTGTGGAAAAAAGGGGGAATAAAACAGATGTTGACATAGTTTTAGTTTGTTTTTTAAGGAAGAAACAAACTCCCTCAGGTTGATAAGCCCTACTAGTGAAATCTAAGGCTTCAACATCTGACGTTCGCCTGAAGGAGACAAGGCACAGTAAAACAGTGAGTTTATAGGACAGTTTCTTTAATGAGAGAGTAGAATTCTCACCCCAATCGGTAATTACTCTAAGAACATCTCTCACGTCCCATAAGGCAGAGTATTTGGGCAAAGGTGGATTTAAAACACGCATACTTCTCATAAGCTTTTTAGTTATTAAGTTTTGGCCTACCGAGGTACCATCTACCAGGCAGTGTCCTCCTGCAATGGCCGATCTGTAGACATTAACAGTTTGATTAGCCAGGCCTGAAGCAAAGATTTCAGACATAAAATTGATGACTTGAACTAGGTCAGCTGAAATGGGATCGTAATTCCGTCGAAGGCACCAACAAACCCATTTACGCCAAGCCAGTCTATAAGCTTTCCTTCTGCCAGGTGCCCACGACTCTGATATGAGTATGAAAGCGCTCTCTAAAAGTCCTGGGAGTTGCCACTGTCTCCTGAAATCCTCCATGCCAAGAGTGACTGGAGGCCCTGAGGCACAAGGGGGTGACATTCTCCGTGAGGACCTGTGATTGTTTCCTCGAAGGTAGGTATGAGAATTGGAAAATCTACACTCATCTCCATCAGGATTGGAATCCATGCCTGGGATCTCCAGAGGGGAGTCATTACTACCACTATTTCCTTGTTTCTCTGGACTTGTAGAAGAGTTTGTGGGAGCATGGCAAAAAGGAGGGAAGGCATAAGGTCTCAAACCAAGCCAAATCTGAAGGAACGCATCCACCCCCAAGGCCTGAGGGTCCAGCCTCCAGCAGAAATATTTGGGCAGTTGAGTCTCTGTCTGCAAACTCTGTCTGCAAACAGATCTATTCCAAAGGGTCCCCATATCGACTGAATGGTTAGAAAAACCTCTCTGTCCAGTTTCCAATTGCTCGAATCTTTGAAATTCCTGGAGAACCGCTACCCCATTGTTCAAGCCCGGAATATGTTCGTCAATCACCGTGATGCCCTTGCTGAGGAAATACGCCCAGAAATTCTTGGGTAGGTCTGAGAGTCCTTTGCAATGAGGTCCTCCCATCTTGTTCACGTATCTCACAGCAGATACGTTGTCCATGCAAAGCATGACTGAACACTTAATGAGACCCTTGATAAAGCTCCGGATTGCAAAGGATCCTGCCAGTAGTTCTAGGCCGTTGATATGTAGTTCGTTCTTTTGGGCTGTCCAAAGACCCCCTGTTGATGAGTTGCCACATGTGGCACCCCAACCCTCCAATCTCACATCCAACTCTTTTATTGAGTTTTGTTCTTCTCCGAAAATGGCCATGCCGTTCCAGGCTTCTGCATTCCTCAACCACCAGAGTATCTCTTTCTTGGAGTCTGAGTCCAGGTAAACTATCTGAGAATAGGATCGATTCTCTCTCAGGGCTTTGGCTTTGAGTCTCTGAAGGACCCGGTAATATAAGGGTCCCGGATATATGGCTTGGATGGTCGAAGACAGTAGGCCCAGAACCCTTGCTAAAGTCATTAGCAAAAAATCCTGGTTCTTTAGAATTTTCCTTAACTCCTTTCTGAGTTTTCTGAGTTTTTCCCCTGGCAATTTCAATTATGCTTGGACTGTATTTACCGTAAAGCCCAGAAACTCTGTGTCCTGGCTTGGAGTTGTTGAGGATTTTGGGGTGTTTATAACGAAACCCATGTGTTCTAAGAGATTTATTGTGAGGTCTGTGTGTTGAGAGGTTACCTCTTTGGATTGAGCCATTATTAAAATGTCGTCCAGATATAAAATTAATCTTTTTGGCAGAGTTTTATATAGCGCGAACTTGACCCGAATCCAATCAGGTATCAGAGCGCTTTACATAGCACCAGTTACGTTACATGAGGACACACATTCATGTTTTTTTTAGGCACGGGGTGATTAAGTGATTTGCTCAGAATCACAGGATGTTCAGTGTCATTACCGAGACACAAACCCAGTTCCCCAGGTCCGAGGTCGAGCGCCCTAGCCGTTAGGACAACTCCTCTCCCCAATGGCAGTAAACCACCCATTGGTTTAGTTCCTTTAGATCTATAACGGGTCTCATCTTTTTGTCCTTTTTCTCTACTAGAAAGACGTTGCTGACAAAGCCAATCTCTTTTCCATCTCGGATTGCACCTTTAGCAAACAGGTCTTTTACCTCCTGTGTCACCAGGGAGGAATCTTTTCCGGAAAAATATATTTCTCGGGGAAGTCTCTCCTGAATAGGTAAGTCTGTGAATTCTATCTTGTAGCTTTTGACGGTATCTAGTACCCATGGGGCCTGGCTCCCCATGCTCCAGTTCCCACAAAATTGGGCTAGTCTTCCTCCCACCTTTATAAGGGTATCTGAAGGGTCTTTGGGCAGTCTTACCTGTTGAGAAGCCTCTTTGCTTCCTTTCACCCCTGAAGCCTCTTCCGCGGAATCTTTGGTGATAGAAGGATGATTGGCCTCCAAAGCCAGATTGGGAGGATCTTCCTCCTCTCCCCACAAAGGGTCTTGATGAGATATTTCCACGGCCGGGGAACCGACCCCGCATTCTCCCAGCCCTGGCAAAAACACTGTTGTTAAAGACTTTTTTAATATCTTTTTGTGACTTTTGAATGGAGTTGAAAACTCCTACATACTTGGCCATTTCCTTAATAAATTCTTCTCCTAAGAGAAGGCCCTGGAAGGATGGTCCCACTTCTGTATTAGCTAGCTCGACTAGTTTTGGATCTATTTTTAAGAGCACACTTTTTCGTCTCTCATTTGAGAGCACAGTTTTTGTGTGCCCCAGTAGGCAAATTGCCCTGTGCGCCCATTGGCGCAGTTCCTTTGGGTCAATGGGAGAATTGTTAAGGTCGGCTCCTTCGGCTAGTTCAAACATTTTAGTGAGAGGACCCGTAATGTCCAAGAGTCTATCTTGACAGGACTTAAGGCCCTTGTCAAGTCCTATTCTTGGGTCTCTCCCAGTTTTGGCAATGAATGCCACCACTTTGCTGTCCAAATCGGGGTTTAGAGCTTTTTTTATCAGGCAGAGAGGGACGAGGACATTCAGATCTAAGACGAGATCTGACCTCCTTGGGGATCTCCTTACGGAGCCAGAAGGAGAGGTATTCCCCTATGTGTTGTGAGAAGACCCTCTCGGGAGAGAGTGGGTGTTTAATGAGAAGTGAGTCGAGCATATATTCCCCAAAGGGGTCAACAATTTCCATTTTAGACCCTGAGGCCCTTGATGCCTCACCTGAATTATGACCTGAAGTATCCACAATTTCGCCTTACTCCTCAGAGTCGAACTCAGAGGAGTAGGAGAGATCAATCTCATCCTCCTACCCATCGTCACTGTCGATAGGGATGGGTAAAGTCGGGCCTTTATTCTGCCCATCTATTGTGCCCGAGGCACTGTCATTGTCACCTCCAGAGCGTGAGGTCAAAATGATAGGGTTGGAGGTCTTAGACTTTTTAGTACCTTTAGGAGGGTTGTCGTTAAATGCTCTTTTCCTTTGCACCATTGTAGGCTCTGTGGGTCCCTCCTGAGCTATTGTGGATGGCCAGCCTTTCTTTGATAGGGTTTTGAGTTTCTTATTAATGGTGTCATCCAGTGACCCCATTACCCTATCTAGGGCTTTGTTAATCAGTCCCTCTATTTTATCTTCCATTGAAATGGGTGAGGGATCTGTGGACATAGTTATAAATAAGTTCAGACACAGTAGGTAGCCAAAAGGTTAGTGAGCTTTTAACTGTCAAAACAGGTCAGAATAATAGGCACGTAAAATGGCTGCCATGATTGACGTGGGTACTTAACTTGGTTCTTCAAAATGGATGCCGAGGGTTGCTAGGGGCTTTTCTTTTAAATTCAAGGTATTCAGGGCTTTAACATGAGCTCGGTCTCTATTCCCATGGCCTTTGCTAAGGGTATTTCCTCTAATCCTTGGTACTGAGTGTTTATTCTGGGAGTCCTTCCTCTTTAGTTATGCCCCTTGACCTGGCTTGCCCCTCTTCATATTCCTTTTTTTTTATTGGAGCAGGTGGTAGGGATTGTCGGCGTTGAAGCGCAAAGTGAGTAAGACTATTTGGATTGATTTATTGCCTCCCTTCGCCCTTCTGGTATTTAATGCATTGATTTTGCGGGACCTCTGCGAGCGCGTTTGCTGTTTGCACTCGCACTGAGGTCACCACTGTCTCCTCGTAGTTCTGTAGAGGTGGCAGGGTTACCATGGAGACATTTGCAGTGCGTCTTCTAGCACGGGATCGGTGTTCAAAAGACACCGATCCCGTGGGGTGAAAGCTCTCTACGGTCTGAAGGTGCCGAAGAAAGCTTTTAAAAATGAGTCGGACGGAGGCGTGGGTATCTCCGTTCGACTCTCAAGTATTTCCTAAGCGGTATTAGGGATTAACGGGATAATTGAGTACAATTGAATATAAGGGCATAACAAGTGAAATAAACGGGGCATAACAATGAGAGCCATGGAACAAGGGGGGGAGACCCTGGTGTTTAAGAGAGACGAGTCAATATCAGCGAAGCTAAAAAAGCCACAAAGTAAACATTTGTTAAAGTGAATATTAAATGAATACTAAATAGTAGAAGTACTGTTTAGTGGGTGGGGTGGGGGAGGGGAAACAGCCGCCCAGTCAGTCAGTCAGCCACCCATTGTATCAATAGGACATGATCAAACAAGCACACATCACATCAGTAAGAAGCGAAAGAAAAGAGCGCTTATCTTGTGAGCAGCAGCAACAAAGAAGGGAGAAGACTTCCTGCACATGGACTATATACTATGTTGGAATGTTTAGAAGTTCTACATCTCTTCATTATTGCTGCTGTGAGGTGCGCAATAAAGGAGATTTGCATAATATTGGGCTCCGTGTCATGCCATAAAAATTAGGTTGTTGTTTGACTAGGGTGTGAGCCCTGGTCAAGCAACTGCCACAATCCCTTGCAGGGTGAACCACAATTAGTCACTAAATTAACCTTTGCTTAACAATGGGCAGCTCGGTACAAAAAGCTGTCAGGCCTGACTTAACTAAGAAGCAATGTATAAAGTGTTCAAGCAGCAAACAAACAAACAGTAATAAAGTAAAAATACAACACAAGAAAAATTCAATTTAGAAAAATAGGGTACATTTTTATAAATTATATGACACCAAAATATAATAGAACCAGAGTTATGAATTTGTAACATTTTTAGTAAAAACTAGCGCCTAAACGATCAAAGCACCAAGTCGACGATACCGAGTCAAAATAAATGAAATATGGCCAAAGTAACAGATACAAGAAGTTGATTGGGCCCGTTTGGTGCTTACCTCCTGACTAAGAAGAATTTTCGAGAAAAGTGTTCTGAGAAGATAAGGCTCAGCAGGGCAAGGCTGCAGGCGGTGTCTGAGGAGGGAGCATCGTCATCAGGGAGCCACATTGAAGATTTCTACGTTCTGACTTATTCTCTTTTTTGGAAGTTTAAAATCTGCAGCGGGACAAAGCAGGAGGCTGTAGCTGAAGACAATTCCAGGGGCTCGGATGCCTCTTTGGTGAAAGGCAGCTGAACAGGAGTTAGTGCTGCAGGGAAGAATATAGCAGGAGCTGTCACGAAGTCAGGACGACTGGTGATGCACCTTGGGCTGATAGACAAGCAGGTTGGTCTTGGTCTCCCCTTAGTTCTCAAAGCAGTTTGTCAGAACATTTTCCAAGTCCTCAGTTTTGGAGTTTGGAGTAGTGGACCCTTAGGCAACACAACCAATGGCACAGGACTAGTGGGACACCAAGTGGGGGTTCAGTACTCACTCAGGCTGGGTCCAGGCACAGGTTCATGATGGTGGAAGCCTTCCTTTTATGTCCCTGTGACTGAACAGGAGGCCAGCAAATTAGCCCTTAGAATCAATCAGGTAGTCCTGAGTATATGTGAAGATGCAGTGCTCAAACAGCAGGGCTGTTCAAGGCGGGCTACAGGCAGCAAAGCATTATTTGCAGGTACAGCGAAGCAGTTTTGCAGAGTGCCCAGCAGGTAACGGCAAGTGGCAGTCCTCTGAGAGTACTTTTCCAGGTCCAGAAAGTGAATGAAATCCAATGAATGAAATCCAATTTGTAATGCGCTACTAAGCCCAATGGGCGTCAAGGTGCCTAACCAAAGAATGATAGATAGATCACATGAACTTGCTTACTGGTAGGCCTTGATGAAACACCACGTTTTGAGTGCTTTTTTAAAGAGGGCTAGTGATGGTTGGGCCTTAATCTCCGAGGGGAGGGCATTCCATAATCGAGGGGCCACGTTGGAAAAGGCCCTGCTGCCCCATCTGACTTTCTTGGAATGGGGAACTACAAGAAGATTCATCTCGGAGGAGCGAAGACACCTGCTTGGGATATAGCAGGTTAGCAGGGAACCTAAGGCATCAGAGGATCCGGCCAATAGGGCTCCATACGCCAAGCACAGAAGTTTGAACGAGATCCTATGCTGGATTGGAAGCCAGTGCAAACTCTTCCTGGCTAATGTAGCCAAGGAAGCATTAGGTACAGCCAGAACAAATCTTGCTGCAGCGTCCTGCACAGCCTGAAGGCGTTGAATGAGACACTTGTTGATATCTGCATATAGTGCGTTGCAATAGTCCAGCCTTGAACCCACTAGCGCAACCATAATCTGCTTACGAGCCTGGGGGGAAAGATAGTGAACGATTCTCCTAAGAACCTTGATAACCCCCCAGCAGGTGGCCACCGTTCTATTGACCTGGAGAGTCATAGTCAGCGAGGTGTCAAATATAACGCCAAGGTTCCTGGCAGAGTGGGATGGAATAGGGCAGGTTCCCAAAGATGGGGGCCACCACTCACTGGACCAAATATCCTGATTCTTACTAAAGATCAGGACCTCGGTGTTGCAGGGATTCTGCTTATACACAGAACTATGCGTAGAACCCCAGGACCTCAGTGAGTTGTGGTGTACCAGAAACTCACCTCAGAACCCAGAACCCAGTATCCGGCTAGCATAAGTGTCCCATTCGTTATCCGAGATTTAGCTCGGCGGTCCCAATGAAAAGACAACCCAGAACACGCGACTCAGTACATACTCAGGAATGGTGGGAATCGGAAATACCTGTTCGTATATTATTCTCACATCAGTCCACAACAATAATCAACAGAGACACGGTGTAAATAAAAAGAGTTTATTTTTATAGACCACGTGTCCTAAGATGCAGTACTTTGGCTAATACAAGCAGACAAATGATTAATATCAAAACCAGCAACATAGTTACAATACCATAGAATATAAAAGGGGTGATCATATTATAATGACAGTGGATACTACCACCTTCCCTTTACTAAGAAGCTAATATTATTATTATGCTAATAGAAGGTCTCTTAGGCTTGAATAGGGGACCCCATACCTCAAAGATCAGCTTAGTGAAATCACATCACAGGAGCATCAGGAGACTTCTCGCAGGAAGGCTCGTCTTCGGTCTGAATAATAAACATGATGTCTGTGATATTAAAAGCACCAACTTTCAGGTATGTGCAGCTGCGCGTGTGTTATGGCTAAATAGTGGGTCGATCAACCTAGAGTGAAAAATATGCATTGTGTAATATTCCAGACTGTTTGTCACACCATATACAGACCAAGGTCGCTGCGCAGAGCTTGGGATGGTAACAACAGATTGCTCTCGTGTGAAGCAAGTCTCGAGTCAGCAGTTTATTTAAGAAATAACATGTAAACGCAGTGTCGTGTGCAAAAGCAAAAAGATGGCTTTCTAACATTTAACGTGGTTATGCTAACTTAACAATGTATGTACGTATTCAGAGGGAACTCACTACACGCCCCCTTGATCGAAGCACTATTTAGTAGGCAAGAAAAGAGAGAACGCAGAGTTCAGTGTCGTCAGAGCAGAACAAGGCGTAACCAATGCAGAGTTTCATGATGCGCCAAAAAAATGGAAGTAAAAAAAAAACTCAAAGCGACCATCAGGAAAAAAAAGAAAGAAAAGAAGAAATGGCGCGCTAGAGTGCTGTCCAGTAGCACAGGCGCAAAGGACGACTGTCCAGTTAATCCATGAATGTATAGGCAGCATATGTGGCCACTGCTTCCAACAAAAAATCGTTTGTAGGTCCACTGAAAGTCTCAGCCATCCAATCCATCAACGAAAAGGAACATACGTGTTCTTCAACCATCGGAGCCTCTAGCACGATCAGAGGGCACCCGGAATGGACCTCCAAATAGCTCATAGCCAAGAAGTTGTAGGCAGCTGTTGAGATGTCCCAATTACCCAGGATACCATGCGCCGCACCACAGGCCATAATCCGGACACCAGAACAGGCCAACTCGTGAGACACTAAGGGCCTCATCAGTCGATCGAAATCCGGCACCGGAGACACCAGGTTGGTCAAGCACAAATCCAAAGGCCATTCAAAGGGACAATCCAGGCAGTGAAATACAGGCTGCACGCAGGTGAAGTAGGAATACCTAAAGGATAATCCATATGCCTGGCTTAAGGTCGCCAACGGCAGAGTTCCATAAAAGTCAAGCATCCTATCACGAAGAAGATGCAGGCGGGACAGGCGCTCGTGTGGCACAGAAGGAGCAGCCATTCCGTAGTATGAAAAGTAAAAGCAGCACACCTGCCACCAGCGCCAGAAGCAGCGGAACACCTCCAAAGATGCTCGAGAAAAGTGAATGAAAAAATGCCGGAATCACACCAAAAATAGTTTGGAAAGAGGTCACGAGACCCGAGCCCACAAGTTTAAAAAAATGCGCCAGGCCGGTCGTGGACGAGGCATTAAAAATAGTTTGGATCAAAGTGCCGAAATGTAGGGGGAGGTCAGTATTCAGAAGCGCCTGTACCTCAGTGCGCGTATTAGCAACGTGAAGGACAAATGTTTCACGAGAGGAAGTCAATGGCACCTCTTTTTGGGACAATAGAGCTCTTATTCTGCTCAACTTGTTGAACTCTGCTTTCAAGGTTGGAATCGAAGGCCAGATAGAAACATCCAGCCGCCCCTGCGGGGGTGGAAAGAGAACATTATTGCAGCAGACAACTTTCTGCGAGACAGTTACTATGTACGGGATTCCCACTAACATCCCGCAGCAAGCTTCATTATTCAAAATTAAATAACTACCGTTTGCAAGCAGCGTGAAAGAAGGCGTAATCACAGGCACTGGGATACCTCGTAGGACGCAGGCTAAGTTCGGTGCTTGTACATTGCATGCGCCGTGTAATTGAATGTGCCTACATACCAAGGAATGGTCTGGTGTCGTGGTACATTCCTCGCCTTTCAAATAAACTTCAGTGCCGTCCCTAGTACATCTATACGTAAAGGGGAGGGACCAAACCTCATGTATGAAAGCGGTGCCCAGCGGTTCATATCTACCCACAGCATAATGTTTCATACAAGACGTAAACTTAAAAAGCGCGAAAGGGAGAGTTATCAATCCGTGTACTAACCACGTAGCTGAATTGATCTCCGCTACAGAGAAAGGCAACGGCTCTAACTTTTCAATATGTAACAATGAATATGTAGCATCCTTCATGGACATAAATCGCTGCTTGTCAGTAAGGTTAAAGGGAAGGAATAACGATGTAGTGTTAAGATAGTCCCAAGGGACTCTCCCTGCCTTTAACGTCTGCAATGTCCATGCAAACTGCATAACAGAACGCAACTGGTTTTGACCATGATATAACACAGACATATCATCATGCACAATATCAACAACAGAAGAAACAATATTATCTAATGTATAAATCCTAGAAGAGAGAGTGCTAATACTATTATCTATAACGGCTAAAACCTTCTCCATGTTTGCTTGGTCAATAGCTCTCAACCTGGAAGCCGCCTCAAGCTGTGACAACTTCCAGACTTCGTTGTAAATAGCATACGCCCACCTTTTGGTTCTGCCACCCACAGGACCCTTAACAAAATCATTCAAATCTATTTTGTCATGTAATTGTGATAAATGAACTTTGACAGACGCCAAGGTGGAATGTCGCAGCCAAGATTGGCATAACTTGCCCACAGAGTATGTAGTTACAGTATGTGACGACTCAAACCGAGGATCTACGCGTTCCTGAGTATACCCCGGTTTCAGTCCCAGAAAACGACGTTGACAGGTGTCCGAACTGCTTTGCCAAACTAACCAACCCTCACTATTAAATTTAGAAATATTGAAAGATGTATTTGAAACTAAGGATTGCAAAGCAGTAAGGGATAGATCCGTGTGGTTATCCCAATTGGGATAAGCGCCCAGATCCGGCACAGAAGGTGACTTTAATTGTTTAGAAGTAGCCAATACAAAACAGGTCGTTTGGAAGATGGATGAATTTAAAAATAAAATATGATTAGGTATAAGACAGGCACGATGCAAAGCCTCTGTACCCTGTACCTGCCACGGCTTGGAACCCCAAACCGACTTTAGATCAATAGTAGCCTTCCATACATCATAACCTTTGATTGACAACTCGTCCATAAAGGACTTGGAATAAAGTAGCTTTGTGTGTGTCAGTCTAACCTTTGCGGCAGACTCAGGCAGCACCTTAAAATAAAACGCTGCCGGGTTGGAAACACTGAAATCGGTAAAATAAGAATACTTGTTAACCAGTGTTTGTGAACTTCCAAATGCGGGAGTAGGACAGTGTTCCCATTGGGTAAAATTTACAAAATTTCTAAATGTATTTGCTTTATGCAGGAAGTGATTGCCATAATGTTGAAAACAATACTGTTCCGCATAATTAGCCGCATTTTCATATAAATCTTCAGCATCAAAAGCGGCATAATATTTCAAATCAGAAAACAGTGATTCAATGGCGTGTACATCCCAATCATCAGAACGTATGTTCTGCCTAACCACATCACCCATAGAAACACGAAATACATTAGGTACATTAATGACCTCTGTAGGCCCATGAATTTGGAATTTAACAGCATCCCATGCGATTCCATCCAAGACGGGCCAGGCAGTAATATTCACAAAAGTCTGGTCCCTTTTCATGATGTGGGACGAGGAGTGGGGGGCCAAAGTTCCATTGATAAGTCTAATTGTCGATCTCTCACTCAGATAGTGGCCATCCACAAGACGGAAAAAAACTATTACAAATCCAATTGACATAAACAAAAAAATAGTAAAAAGCATCAACCAGATGTATGTCCAAGGGGCAATCAAAAAATGTCTCTTAAACCAGCTGAAAAAAACAGCAATGTTTGATGGGGGGCTCGAGGGTAATGAGTTAGTGTCAAAAGAGAAACAGGACTGGCCAAGTGCTGTAGATTGTAAAACAGGCGAGGGACCACGTGTAGGATAAGCATACTCAGTCTCTTCGGGCAAACCACCAGCCGATGGTATCAACAAGGGATCAGTAACAGATTGCATCTCGATGGCAACCTCAGGCAAGGTGTTAGAAGCAAGAGCCAACATCGAATTTCTTTGCATCGTCTGGCATGAAACTGCTGGAGTCATACTAAGAAGTATCGGCCACTCGCTGAAGTTTGACATTGTCAATAGAGATGTACCTGTTTTCTTTGCGACCAGGAAGTGGAGGTAAAATGACTGTTCTTGTACCCTGCACTCCAAGCACTGGAACTGGTGCACGATAAGAGGGGCCAAACTCCTTCTTGTTCTCCACCTTCTCACGGACCAGGTCTCCAACTCGGGGTAGCCAGCCGACTACCGGAACCTGAACTTCAGCTTCAGATGTGGAGGGCAAATGTTCCTTCGAAAGAGTGTCTCTGGCTTCTTGTAGAGTCTGTAAAACAGCACAGTGATCATCTACGTCAAAGGGTGCGGTCGACGCCGCCATGTCTAGACCATCAAGGTCTGGGACAAACATTCTGATTCCGAAGAGAATCATGTACGGGGTCCGCCCACCCAGAGACCTTCTAGGGAGATTATTAAGTGCACGTTGGACGTTATACAAATGGGCTAGCCAGTTCCGGCCTGTGCCTAAAACACGGGCTGTCAATGATTGCTTTAAGTCACGGTTCATTCGCTCCACCACACTATTACCCTCAGGTCGGTAGGGGGACGAAAATTTGACTAGGACCCCCAAATTTCTCATAGCCTCCTTGTAAGCCTTAGAGGCGAACGCACGGCCCTGATCAGAATGGAAGGTACCACACGCAAAAGTTCCCACAAAGACACGCAAATCCCTGATGACAGTCCGCGAGTCAGCACTCCTTTGTGGCCATACCCATAGAAAACGTGTGCACGAATCCACTGCAACCAAGATGTACTTGTACGCAGTATCAGAGGAAAAAGGACCACAGTGATCTAAATAAACACAACCAAATGGCTTATTAGAGATGTACAGCTGTGTCTGTGGTGGCCGCGCAACAGTAGAAGGTTTAATCTGTTGGCAAATGTCACAATCAAGAACATAAGCACGCGCTTGTTTATATAAACCAAACCACCAGTAACGTTGTTGTAGCAGAGATATTGTAGCTGACACACCGGCGTGGGCAGACGCCAACCCCTCATGTGCAGCCAAGATCAGTGCTGGCCTGCAGTCCGCGTTGGGAATAATTCTGTCACCAACGTCGTTAATCCTCACTAATGGGACATTATCAGGACTTAAATGGTAAATGTAACGAGAAGGAAAACCCTTCGGGTAATCGCCTCCCTTATCTGTAGCAGCAATAGCTGCCAAGATGTCATCATCAATCTTACTTTTTGATCTGGTTACTGCTGCCACTAAGTATGTAGCCACTGCTGTTTTTGCTGCCTCGTCAGCCAAGCTGTTACCGACAGCATGGACACCAAGTCGCTGGTGACCAAGAGTGTGAATAACATTCACGAGAGGGAGACGTTCTTTAAAGTCTGCCACTCGAACCCAAAGCGTTTTATGCTTAATTGTGCCACCTTTCGTGTCTCGATAGTCATTCTGAGACCAGAAGTGTAAATTGTCATTGTAGGACTGGACACAGTAGAAGGAATCACTCACTATAAGAGTAGTGACCCGGGGATCAGCAAACTCCAGTGCAAGCACTAGAGCCCGAAGCTCCGCCAATTGCGCGGTACAATCACCCAATGACTGCGTATGCACTGCATCAGATTGGAATTCACCATTCACGAAAGTACCCACGACAATTGCGCAAGCCGCTGAATAAGCGTGCTTTGATACAATTGCGGGCTGCGCAGACCCGTCAGTGTATATGACACAATGGTAATCTTCGAGCGGGCGCAAAGACAGAGGAGCCGGATGAACGAATTCATACTGCAAGAACTCTTGAGTCTGTAATGAGGCATCAAAGATGTAGGTGACGTCTGGCGACGTCAGTGTTGTGGCCCATTGTATCCACCGAGGATGCAAAGCTTTAGAATTTGGTACACTTGCCTTTGTCACTCCTTCTAAGACAGGATAGGGTGTTACAACCAGAATCTGTTTCCCATGTGACAGTGCGCGTTCTTTAAGGATCGCCATCTGTACAGCAGTCAGAACTTTTTCGACCGCGGAAAAACGTAATTCAGCAGAGGTGTACAAGTGGGATTTGTACGCAATGGGGACTGTATCGCCCTCATTAAACGTCAAATACGTGAAACCCACGGCGCCTGGCACTATTCTTATTACCAGGTTAGTGCGGTTATCACGTGTCAGCAAATATTGTGAAGCAAGAAGGTCAGCCTGTAAAGACTGTAAAATTTTAGAATGTTCCAGCTGCCAGCTAGACTTCGAAAATGTGGGTTGTACCAAGGCGTAAAGCGGCTTGATACGCTGGGCATAATCAGGAATGTACGTACGGCCGAAATTCAGAAAGCCCAGCAGATATTGTAATTTCTTTAGTGTCGTTGGCGCACTCAAGCATGCGCACTTCTCCAGAAAGTGGGGAGCTAACCCCTTTCCTTCATTATTGAGCTCGTAGCCCAAAAACAACACTGTATATTCCGCGATGTGAGACTTCGCAAAATTGAATTTGTAGCCATAGTCAGCAAAACTCACTACAATATTGTCGACTCGAGACAGATGCGGCAACAGCTCATCATCCGTGAGGTAGATATCGTCAACATAGGAGTATGCCTCGGGGTCTATTCTTTCTAAGAGAGAAACCACGCGAGCGGAAAAGACGCCAGGGCTATTTTTGTAGCCCATGGCTAATCTCGTAAACTGTTTTTGTTTTCCGCCCGAAGTAAACGCTGTCCACTGGCTACTCAGTGTGGACAGGTTATGGCTAAAGAAGCCATTGGAAATGTCAAGTGTCGTTTTAAACCTCTTACGCACGAGACTGTCGACTAGAGCCGAGCTATGTGTATTTTGTACCGCGCAGGTCCGGCAATGGGAGTTTAGGTGCCGGTAATCCAAAACTAAACGGTACGAGCCGTCAGGCTTAGATACAGTGAATAATGGGTTATTCATAGGGGACACACAAGTTTCAATAACACCCTGATATTCCAATTGTTCAAGGATCGCCGCGACGTGGGGTCGAGCTTCACGACGCATGGGATACTGGGGCTGAGGCTGGGGCATAGACCGTAATGGAATCTCATGGCAGGGGGACAACCGGTCCCAACCCACTTGAGTACGATATACCGCTGGCGCAAGCGCCAGCGCCCACTCACCAGCGTACATTTCAGCTTGGTCCTTAGGCACCGTGTGCGCAAAGGACGGGAGGATTTTCTCCTCCCCTCTAGGAGCTTCCAAAATGAAGGCTGGGGGCCAATCTGCCTCCGCTAGGAGGATATCATAGGTGGTGGTCAGATTATCCCAAAAAATCCCTTTTATAGTACGTTGTATGTCACCCTCTATTAATAAGACTATTTCATAAAGTCTATCAGGGGGAGCCACTCTGGTGTCAGCTGTTTCAACAGTAACCAATACATCAGTTGCTGTCGCCGCCAGAAATGGACGCAGAGCTTGACGGACTATGGTAATTTCTGCCGCGCTGTCCAGTAGCGTCAGCGCCCATGTCCGGTTCTGAAGCTGTGTCCGCACTATCTGAGGCATATTTTGCCGTCAGAGCCGCCACTTTCTTCTTCTGAAACGGGGGTCTTTGTCGAGCAAACTCGTCCTGCTTGCCTTTACCCTCAGTCTGTCGGGGTTGGTCACGCTGTTGTGGAGCACCCCGACCCTTGCCACCGCCTCCGCCACCAGACTGTGTAGCCGATGTTTCCTGTGAAGAACGAGGAGAACGCGGTTCAGAAACCTGAAACCTATCAGGAGACTTAATAGTAGCACGATCGCGCAGATCATAAGTGCGTTCACTACTTGACTGTACGGGAGAGGCAGGCCGAGAGCCCTGTTTCTGCTGCTGCTTTCCCTGTTGTTTAGTCCGCCAATTTTGTTTTGGAAAAGTTGGCCGACCATCCTTACCAGAAGTTTCTGCCTTACCCTGCTGCCTAGAATCGGGATTTTTGATCACAGGCTTAACTCCTAAAGAGCTACGACCCAAATCACGATATGCTTCTGAAATTATTTTTGCAAATTCCTGCGGCTTGTCCTCTTCAGCAACTTTCTTCAGTTCATTACGAACCTGAAAGTGCAACGCATCACCCTTAAGGTTTCCCATTATCATGGTAGCCACCAGGCCAAAATCTCCGAGGAGCCGCATCCCCAATTCTATCGCATCCTCCGCTCCATGGTCCTCTTGAACCTGTTTAATAATGGAGGGCAGCTGTAACATCGACGGAGTGCCAAAGCACTGCGCGTACGTCGCAGCAAAAATCTTACCCCAGGATACACAATCATCCATATGGGGAACTAAGTCTTTAGGCAAACTAATGGTGAGGATCCTGTGTTTTTCCACAGGAGTAGTATGCGGATAAACCGCCTCTATTTGGTCAAATTTTTCAGCAAGCCAAAAAGGATAATCATCCCTTGTGAGGGGGCGCTTGCCCATAACAGAATTAACCATAACAGGACTAATGACCACCGCGTGACGATCACTAGGTTGTCCCGCACTAACAGGCGCCCCCGCCTGTACAGTGCGCGACACATACTGCACCAACGCCCTATATACTGATATAAGGGCAGTGTGTAGTACACGCAATTCAGCCACCGTCACCGTGAGGTAACGGGGATGAGGCGTAAATCCGGCTAGTACCGGCCAAGTGGCCCCTGCAATTGATAAAGGGCCCATTCTCGGCGGTATAACCACATGGGGGAGGGCGCCATTAAACCAAATCTGATGTTGCCAAGCAGATATTGGTATCTCCTGTGTCCTATACGGCGCATAGTTAGCAGGCACGGCAGTAGCAGTGTAAGAATGAAAGGTATCGTCATCCCCACTGACTGCCGGAATCGTCACCCAAGAATAGAATAACTCAAATGGGTGAGCCGCATCGGCTCCAACCACAAAGATGACGTCCATGCCCGTGTCCGGCACTCCATACTGCGTCAAATGACGTTTCAGTGCCGCGCGGCTATGCGCCGCAATGTCCACTGCCATAAGGACAAGCTATACTTCAAGTATACAGTAGCACAAGGGTTCAATAACCTTTTTAATAATCAAGCTTGAAGGAACCTATATCAATAGAACTAGGTAGGTTTAAAATCCGTCAGACTTGTTATCCGGAAACAAGAATGAGGGTGCTGTGGACTAAATGTAAGCACTACTAAGGCGTTTCAACTCATAGTCCAAACGTTAGGTGCGCCATGTTGCAGGGATTCTGCTTATACACAGAACTATGCGTAGAACCCCAGGACCTCAGTGAGTTGTGGTGTACCAGAAACTCACCTCAGAACCCAGAACCCAGTATCCGGCTAGCATAAGTGTCCCATTCGTTATCCGAGATTTAGCTCGGCGGTCCCAATGAAAAGACAACCCAGAACACGCGACTCAGTACATACTCAGGAATGGTGGGAATCGGAAATACCTGTTCGTATATTATTCTCACATCAGTCCACAACAATAATCAACAGAGACACGGTGTAAATAAAAAGAGTTTATTTTTATAGACCACGTGTCCTAAGATGCAGTACTTTGGCTAATACAAGCAGACAAATGATTAATATCAAAACCAGCAACATAGTTACAATACCATAGAATATAAAAGGGGTGATCATATTATAATGACAGTGGATACTACCACCTTCCCTTTACTAAGAAGCTAATATTATTATTATGCTAATAGAAGGTCTCTTAGGCTTGAATAGGGGACCCCATACCTCAAAGATCAGCTTAGTGAAATCACATCACAGGAGCATCAGGAGACTTCTCGCAGGAAGGCTCGTCTTCGGTCTGAATAATAAACATGATGTCTGTGATATTAAAAGCACCAACTTTCAGGTATGTGCAGCTGCGCGTGTGTTATGGCTAAATAGTGGGTCGATCAACCTAGAGTGAAAAACATGCATTGTGTAATATTCCAGACTGTTTGTCACACCATGTACAGACCAAGGTCGCTGCGCAGAGCTTGGGATGGTAACAACAGATTGCTCTCGTGTGAAGCAAGTCTCGAGTCAGCAGTTTATTTAAGAAATAACATGTAAACGCAGTGTCGTGTGCAAAAGCAAAAAGATGGCTTTCTAACATTTAACGTGGTTATGCTAACTTAACAATGTATGTACGTATTCAGAGGGAACTCACTACATCGGTTTTATCGAGTGAACCGAAGAGTAGGTTTGAGTATCTTATTCTTATGCTTAGAGGTTCCTTTGAAGTTGTTAAAAGTTTCTAGAGGTTTCTCCTTTTAATGCATGGAATTTCCTGACTTCTCTGCCCTGCCTCCTGCACTGATAATGTGGAGGTGATAAGCCCTTCATGCGATGGCAGAGCACAGCCTGTTAAATTGCAAGTAGGGATGTGCTCAGCTCCACCTCTCCATCCTGCAAGCAGATGTCCCATTCAGGCACATCAAATCCCTCTATTGTGTGAGTGTCGGAGGAATTCACAAAGTCTAACTGTCAGCTACACCCAGTCATGTGACCCAGGAGAGAATGGCTAAAAGAGGAGGAGGAAAATGCCAACTTTCTAAAAGTACAACCAAAGGGGATGGTGGACGGAGTGTTGAACATTGCAAGCACTCACCCCAAGTCAACAGATCTGGGTTTAATCCATCATCATTCTTTAGCTCACTACGCCACCCCAGTTCAGACATGGACATATGCAAATCAGTCTGACCCTGTGCCTCATGCGAACAGTCCAGCCGAACTGCCAAACCATGTCTTCCCTGGACCGGAAACAAGCATCCTGGGACCGGTTTCTGGCTAATCAGCCGTCATCAGCCAGGCTAGCTTGAATCCAGTGGCAAAGTAAGCAAGGGACCCACGTCTGGGCATACCCTGCCAACTTAGGGCGAACAAAGCAAAACCAGAATGGATGATGGACGGAGTGTTGAACATTGCAGTCACTCACCCCCAGTCAACTGATCTGGGTTTAATCCATCATCATTCTTTAGCTCACTTCGCCACCCCAGTTCAGACATGGCCATATGCAAATCAGTCTGACCCTGTGCCTCATGGGAACACAAACTGCCAAGCCATGTCTTCCCCGGACCGGAAACAAACATCCTGGGACCGGTTTCTGGCTAATCAGCCGTCATCAGCCAGGCTAGCTTGAATCCAGTGGCAAAGTGAGCAAGGGACCCACGTCTGGGCATACCCTGCCAACTTAGGGCGAACAAAGCAAAACCAAAGGGGATGAAGGACGGAGTGTTGAACATTGCGAGCACTCACCCCCAGTCAACTGATCTGAGTTTAATCCATCGTCATTCTTTAGCTCACTCCACCACCCCAGTTCAGACATGGTCATATGCAAATCAGTATGACCCTGTGCCTCATGGGAACAGTCCAGCCTCAACTGCCAAGCCATGTCTTCCCTGGACGGGAAACAAGCATCCTGGGACCGGTTTCTGGCTAATCAGCTGTCATCAGCCAGGCTAGCTTGGATCCAGTGGCAAAGTGAGCAAGGGGCCCACGTCTGGGCATACCTTGCCAACTTAAGTAGAACAAAGCAAAACCAAAGGGGATGATGGACAGAGTGTTGAACATTGCAAGCACTCACCCCAGATCAACTGATCTGGGTTTAATCCATCATCATTCTTTAGCTCACTCCGCCACCCCAGTTCAGACATGGCCATATGCAAATCAGTCTGACCCTGTGCCTCATGGGAACAGTCCAGCCCGAACTGCAAAGCCATGCCTTCCCTGGACCGGAAACAAGCATCCTGGGATCGGTTTCTGGCTAATCAGCAGTCATCAGCCAGGCTATCTTGAATCCAGAGGCAAAGTAATCAAGGGACTCACGTCTGGGCATACCCTGCCAACTTAGGGCGAACAAAGCAAAACCAAAGGGGATGATGGACGGATTGTTGAACATTACAAGCACTCACACCCAGTCAACATATCTGGGTTTAATCCATCATCATTCTTTAGCTCACTCCGCCTCCCCAGTTCAGACATGGCCAAATGCAAATCAGTCTGACCCTGTGCCAAGGGCTGTTTTGTCTTCACAGCTGCGCCGCAGATGTGGGCAGCTGGAACTTTGGGGCAATATTGTTTTTAGAGTCCCAGTGGGACTCAGGAGGCACAGTGGTGCCACTGCTCTTTTTACATCAGCTGCACCGCGAGAGCACGGGCAGCTGCGCCAACAGGGGCATTTTATTTTTAAAGCCAGGCAGGGGTGGGATACACCCACGCCCCCAGCGCATTGGGCACTGCGATTTCGCTGCATTAGCAGCTACGCCCTCACTGTCTGGACCTAGGGCATTGGGGCCCCAGTGAAAGGCCAGTTGGCCTGGGGTCATTTCAGTGTATAGGCTAAGGTGCTCTGTGCAATTTTGCAGTGTTACTGTGGTGCCCGGTTTATGCCTAATGTGATGCCTACTGCATAATGTGTTTGTGCCTACTGAGATGCATAATGTGTTTAATGTATGATGTTTTAGAATTATGCCTAATGCTAAGGTGATATAATGCTGAGTACAGTATTTTGCCAGTAGTTACTGGTTGTGTTTTACATCTGTTACTAGTGCTTTCTAAAGGTTCTGATAGTGGCCCAATTGGACCTGTCCTGTAAATATTGACAAATGCCAGTTGGCACAGTGTATATGTGTGATTATAATTCTAATGTGTTTTGGATAATACAAAGGCTATTTGTTATATAACCTTGTGTGGAGTTTCTGTTGTGGTGTGCCTAGTGTGTTGCTGCTGTGTGTGTGTGTGTTGCGCAAACGCTTTACACATTGCTTCTGGGATAAGCCTGACTGCTCGTGCCAAGCTACCAAGGGGGTGTGCAGGGGTTATCTTCAGCGTGTAACTCCCTTGCCCTGACTAGAGTGGTGGTTTATGGCTGGGTTAGGCACATGCTCTAGCCAACCAGAAATCCCATTTCTAACAGTGGTTGTCAGCGGTGAGGCTAGGACTTGCGTTTGCGCAGTACCACAGCGACAACTGGTTGCACTACAAACTCTGCATTTAGAGAATCACACGCTTGGGGATTATTATTTTTCCTGAGTTTTATTTCTCCTTAAAAGTGTCATTTTTGAATTGTGTTTTCCTGCTCTGCTAAATTTTAGTGATACCCCTAAATTCCAGCAGTTGTTGTGACAGAAAGTGCTTTTAGTGTAAGGGTGTTGCAAAGGTATACTGTGAAGGACCTAAAGAGGTTCTGTCAGGGTCTTGGGTGTCAAGTGAGTAGGTCTGCCCCAAAGTAGGAATACCAAAAGGCGCTGAGGGCCTCGTTGGAATCTAGGAAGGCCAGTGAGCATCCTAGAGAACTTGAGCAGGAGGGAGAAAATTACAGGGCAGGAACGCCAGCAGAGAGTGAGGACCCCATAGATAGGGAGTACCTTGCTGGGTCCAGTGCCAGGGGCAGTGCCCCATCCCTTTCCCTGTCCCCAGAAGAGTGGGCAGATAGGAGGGAAGAAAGAGAGCATCAGCTGGCGTTGGAAAGGCTCATGTTGGAGCTAATGCAGCTGGGTGTGGAGGAGAAAAAGCTAGAGACTGAGATGTTCTTAGCGCAGGAGAGGATGGCAGAGGCAGAGAGGGTCTTCGCCAGAGAGAAACTAGCTCTGGAGGTTATCTCCTGAGTGCAGTTTTAGTTTTCTGGATTCACCAGTAAGGGTGGGGTCCTGTGGTGGCAGCAATATGGAGTCCAGTGCAGGAAGTCTCAGTCCCAGATCCCAGAGCGTGGTACCTATTTCCCAGGAAGAGGGTGTCACACCTGAAGGGTATAGGTTGAGGTTCAGGGGCAGTAGGAAACTGTCTTACCAGTCTTGGGAGTTTGTGGATGAATGTTGTGATGCACTGAAAGGTTGGGTGATGAGTAGCACGGCAAATGATTTTGAAGGGCTGTTCAATCTGGTTGTCAGAGAGCACATGTTCAGTAATTGTTTTCTGGGGTTACGCCACCACCTGTTGGAGTGTGAGTTCTCTAATCCCAGTGATCTTGCAAGGGAGGCAGACCTCTGGCTGTATGACTGAGGGTCTGAAGAGGCATTGGGGAGTGATCCTAAAAGGAGTGGCTCAGGTATCTTCCGGTCCTGTGTGGTGGAAGAGGTTCAGAGTAGCCCAGCTAGGTCCCGGTGTAGTGGGAGGGGTGTAGGGGCTCATGTCCTGTCTCAGTGGAGAAGGAGTGAGTATGGGCTGTGTCCCAAGTTGCCCAGAACCCAGTCTCAGGGCCTGGAGGGAACGCCAGGTCGGGAGCCTAGGCTGTACTAGTTGGCCATTTGAGGGGGATCTCTTAGTGTCAGTTGAACCTGGAGCGTCTGTAAACGGAGCTCCAGTGGTTCTGGTGACTGGTGGTGCCGCTCCTAAGTAGAGGGTGCAGATGTCCAGATTGATGGGTGAGAGGGCCATGGGTTCCCCAGTGGGAGAACCAGTAGGTCAGGGGCCAGCCAGAAGGGCTGAGCACCCTAGGAGTGACCATGGTGACACCACTTCTGTCCTGGGGGATCTTCGTGCACTGTCAGATGGACAGGGGTCGGGAGATCTGCGCCAGGCAGACTGTCACGCAACACGTGTGTCATGTGTTACCCTCGGGGGGATGCTGTGTGAGTCCCCAGAAGTCCTGGTGTGCCAGGCAAGTGCTCAGCCGCGGGGGTCAGCCCCTAGGTTGGGAGGCCAGGTTCAGGTTCTGCCTGACCCAGACGGAAGGACATCTGTAAGCAGTGTCCTGACCGGGGGGATACTGTGTGAGTCCCCAGAAGTCCTGGCGTGCCAGGCAAGTGCTCAGCCGCGGTGTTCAGCCCCAAGGTTGGGAGGCCAGGTTCAGGATCTGCCTGACCTGGGGGGAAGGACATCTGTAACCAGTGTCCTGACCGGTTTGGCTTCCAGGGGTACCACTCCAGGTGGGAGGGTGCAGAACTCTGGAAGGGGGTGCAGAGAGAGGGATCCCTTGCCTCTGACCCCGGTGCAACCTGAGGGTTTAGACCCTAGGTTGGAAGACCAGTTGCTGGAGAGAGGTCCTGAACTGGTGGGAGCTTGGTGTTCTGAGGATGCCTCTCCAAGGGGGAGAGCGCATAATCATTAGAAGGAGAGGTAGGGGGAGAAGAGCCTTGCCTGTGACTTCTGGTCAGCCTGAGGATGCGGACCCTAGGTTGGAGGATCAGTGGCAGTTTAGAACTGCACTGATGAGAGGAAGAGTGGAGAATGGTTACTATGTGCCAGGGGCTACTGCCCCCCAATCTGTGATATAGCAAGGACCAGATACATCTGGATGGCCTAGGGCCTGGTCCTGGCCTAGGACAACTAGGGAGTATCAGTGGAGTAGCTTATTGGTCCTGGGAGCTTTCACAGAGGGAACCACATGGGTTCAGAATAGCGTAGAATTGGAGTGTGCCCCTGCAGTTGCGGTGCCTGCGCCTGTGTTCTATTGCCCAAGGCAGAGAAGCCCATCAAGGTGGTGATTGGTCTACCCTGTGTTTTGGCTGGAAAGGGGTTGTGTTGGACTTGGCCCTTTTTGCAGAGTCATCCCTGAACTTTTTTGCTTTCCTCCTAGCCTTTTTTCTTACATGGTGTTGGTGGTTATAGGATATTGGGCACTTTAGTACTGCTGTTCAGTGTAAAGTGTGTGCTCTCTCTGTAAAGCATGGTAAGATTGGTCTAAACCTGTTTTGCATATTTAATTTACCTGTCAGTCCCTTGTAAAGTGATATCTCATATAAACGGGGCTGGTAAATTAAATGCTACTGTTGGGCTTGCGGCACTGATTTCGCCACCCACCAAAGTAGCCATTGCAGGGCCTGTGCGCGCTGTCTTACTGCCGCAGTGACATGGCACCTAAAGTGTGTGCCACGTCTGTGACTCCCCTATTACTACATATCAGTCACCCCTAAGGTAGGCCCTAGCTAGCCCTATGGGCAGGGTGTATTGTAGGTAAAAAGTAGGACATGTGCCTTAAGTGTGGGACATGTCCTGGTAGTGACAAACTGCCATTTTGGTTTCTCACTACTGTGAGGCTGCGCTC
Source organism: Triturus cristatus (assembly GCF_964204655.1). Taxonomy (NCBI): domain Eukaryota; kingdom Metazoa; phylum Chordata; class Amphibia; order Caudata; family Salamandridae; genus Triturus; species Triturus cristatus. Next base: position 527,136,762 of record NC_140591.1, read on the forward strand.
TCAAAGGAATGCATTAAGGATTCCCTGATAAGTGTTTCAGTGGTAATTCTTGATATGAGAGGAGCAGCGTGGTCACGTTTGGTATGGTTGGAATAGTAATAATAAATGCTGCGCAATGGTGTGCGCAGATTTATTATCACTATTTTAGAAATGCCACTTCTAGAAGTTGGCATTTCTGTGTGCTATGTAAGGGTGGGCGTAGTGGGCGTAGTGGGGCTACGTGAAGCAGCGCGTAGTGTGCCCAAATCTACGCACACTACGCGCTCCGCATAGCCTCACTACGCACCACCCGCCTCCCGCCCGCCCTCCTTTTAAAACATACCCTGAATTTATAATAAATAAAAGTAAAGACACTTACCTGAAGCGCGGCGTCTCCGGGGCTCCCTCTTCCTGGTTTACAACTTCTTGCGAGGAATGCGCATGCGCGGGCGTCCGCGCATGCGCATTTGTCAGAAGAAGTTGGAAACCAGGAAGAGGGAGCCCCGGAGACGCCGCACTTCTGGTAAGTGTCTTTACTTTTATTTATTTTACATTCAGGGTATGTTTTAAAAGGAGGGTGGGCGGGAGGCGGGTGGTTGGCGGCAGGCAGCTATGCTTTGCCCTGGCGTGTGCGTAGCGCTGCCTGCTTCGCCTACTTCGAAAACTGCAAAGCAGGCAGCGCTACATACACTACGTGGGCGAAGCGTAGTGTCACGCCCAGGGTTAGTGCTATGTGTCTGCCTGCCTGCTGTGGATTGCATGTCTGGAGGGAGGGCCAGGTGAGTCAGCGCTAGGCTGAATAGGGGATCTGCATTTGGAGTAGTGGGAGGAGTAGTCACCTGACCCTGAATAGGTCTGTGCCTGCCTAGGTGAATGCTGGCTCCGTTCCCCTGTGGTGTTTCTGATGACGAGCCTCTAACTGACAAAGGGAAAGAGGAGCCTTGTCAACAAAGTGCTCCAAAAACCCCAAGAACCAGTTCAGGCTGGTTCCCCCCAAGCCCTGTGCCAGGGCAGATAAAGAAAATGTCCTATAAATATTGGGGCTGTGAACCCATGAAAATGTTGTGCTGTTCCTGTGCTTACTTGGACGTGCTTCTGCTGGTCCCTAGGAGGAACCGCCATGAGGGACTGCCTCCCTCCTCGAGGGCCCTGTGTGCTGGCCTGCCTGGGCCCAGCTGTGCCCCTTGAACCTTTAAGGACTCTAGCACCTCGTGAGCGCTATATCTGTCATCAGGAAGAGAGGAGCTGGTGTCTTGCAGTGTGCTGCTGTGGGGAGAGCGAGAGCCTATCCCGCATTTATGCCGCCTTTGTTGGTGGGAGCCCACCCTGCGTTTGTGCTCCTTTAGCGGGAGCCCACCTCACATTTATTCATATTTTATAGCAGGAGCCCACTCCGTGTTTGTGCTTGTAATAGCAGGAGCCCACCCTGCACTAAAGAGCCACCGCAGGAATCACCGCCATGACCCTAAACAAAAAAGAGGAGAGAGCCGCCGCAACGCGACACAGAAGGCAGGCAGGCTGTCTGACTGTGGGCGGGGCCTGCTGCATCCGCGGAGCCTCGCGGGCTCCAGTTACGCCTCCTGCTGCCGTAGGAAGGCAGTCCAGTGGTTGCGGCTCGGCTGGGTTGGAGGCCGAAGTCAGGCCCCCGGAAGCCAGGAGAAACCTGGCTGTGCTGGTGCCCCTTTCTCCCACCGGAGCAGGAGACCAGCGGAGTCCCGAGAGAGCCCCTGTGAGTGTGGCTGACACGTGAGCTGTTGGTGGGTTGGTCGAGGCACATTGTCGGTGCCTTCCCCCTTGTGGTCGAAAGTCCAAGAAGGAGCCCGGTGAGCGGGGTTCCTCAGGCACCAGTGGTGCCCGTGCTGATTTCTTTTGGGGCTGAGTGTAAGCCCAGCGTAGGAGCCACGGCAAAGGGGGCTAAGGAGGCACAGGTGTGGCCAAGGGCTGTTTTGTCTTCACAGCTGCGCCGCAGTTGCAGGGAGCTGCAACGTTGGGGCAATATTGTTCTTAGAGTCCCAGTGGGACTCAGTCTGACCCTGTGCCTCATGGGAACAGTCTAGCCCGAACTGCAAAGCCATGTCTTCCCTGGACCGGAAACAAGCATCCTGGGACCGGTTTCTGGATAATCAGCCGTCATCAGGCAGGCTAGCTTGAATCCAGAGGCAAAGTAATCAAGGGACTCACGTCTGGGCATACCCTGCCAACTTAGGGCGAACAAAGCAAAACCAAAGGGGATGATGGACGGAGTGTTGAACATTGCAGGCACTGACCCCCAGTCAACAAATCTGGGTTTAATCCATCATCATTCTTTAGCTCACTCCGCCACACCAGTTCAGACATGGCCATATGCAAATCAGTCTGACCTTGTGCCTCATGGGAACTCTCCAGCCCAAACTGCCAAGGGCTGTTTTGTCTTCACAGCTGCACCGCAGATGCGGGCAGCTGGAACTTTGGGGCAATATTGTTTTTAGAGTCCCAGTGGGACTCAGGAGGCACAGTGGTGCCAGTGCTCTTTCTACATCAGCTGGACCGCGAGATCGCGGGCAGCTGCACCAACAGGGCATATTATTTTTAAAGCCAGGAAGGAGTGAGATACACCCCAAGCGCATTGCGCACTGTGATTTCACTGCATTGGCAGCTACGCCCTGACTTCCTGGACATAGGGCATTGGGGCCCCAGTGAAAGGCCAGTCGGCCTGGGATCATTTCAGTGTGTAGGGCTAAGGTGCAGTGTGCATTTTTGCAGTGTTACAGTGGTGCACGGTTTATGTCTAATGTGATGCCTACTGCATAATGTGTTTATGCCTACTGAGATGCATAATGTGTTTATAATATGATGTTTTTGAATGATGCCTAATGCTATTGCTAAGGTGATGTAATGCTGAGTACAGTATTTTGCCAGTAGTTACTGGTTGTGTTTTACATTTGTTACTAGTGCTTTCTAAAGGTTCTGACAGTGGCCCAATTGGCCCTTCCTTTGTATGTAATCCCCTGTAAATATTGCCAAGTGCCAGTTGGCACAGTGTATAAGTGTGATTATAATTCTAATGTGTTTTGGATAATACAAAGGCTATTTGTTATTTAACCTTGTGTGGAGTTTCTGTTGTGGTGTGCCTAGTGTGTTGCTGCTGTGTGTGTGTGTTGCGCAAACGCTTTACACATTGCCTCTGAGATAAGTCTGACTGCTCGTGCCAAGCTACCAAGGGGGTGAGCAGGGGTTATCTTCAGCGTGTAACTCCCATGCCCTGCCTAGAGTGGTGGTTAATGCCTGGCTTAGGCGCATGCCATAGCCAACCAGAAATCCCATTTCTAACACCAAACATGAAATGTTATAAGCCAGCACAATGTTATTATATGGGACATGTAGGTCTCACAGTAGTGAGAAACAAATTTAGGATGTTTTCACTTCCAGGAAATGTAAAACTTAAAATCACATATCCAATCTTTTAATTACAATGCACCCAGCCCTATGGGCCACCTAGGGCATTCATTTTGGGTGAAGTAAATGCAATAAAAGAGGGGTTTCAGGCTTGACAAGGGAGTTATACTTCCAAGTCGAATAGGAAGTTTAAAGCTGCATTCAGGCTGCAATGGCAGGCCTGAGACATTAAGATGCTACTTAAGTGGGTAGCACAATAGGTGCTGCAGGTCTACTAGTATCATTGAATGTACAGCCTCTGGGTATATGGTATACCATACCAAAAGGGACTTGTAAGTAAAATAAATATGCCAATCAGGTGTAAGCCAAATAAACCATGTTTAGGGGAGTGAGCACAAGCACTTTACCATTGGTTGCCAGTAGTAAAGTGCACAAAGGACTAAGGCCAACAAAAACAAAATTCAGTACACCAAAAATAGAGGGTAGTAGGCACAACATTTGGGGGAAGACCACCCTAAGGTTGACAGGTCTAACATAAACTCAGTTGTTAATAAATCCCTTTAAACTCACTTCAATTCTCTTTGTAGTTTCCTGTTTCCTGTGAAATCTCAAATGATCTTCACATGTTTATTGTGACCCGAGATTGCGATGCGAAGCAGGGCAATGCATTGTGGGGTGCCTACAGGTCAAGGTGCAAGCAGCGGTGTCGGTTGACGCTGCTGGAGTCGACTGTGCTAATGTTGGTGAACTGTGACTGTGGTGTGGGAGGGTGCAATTCTTTGTGTACCTGTCAAACAGTGTCCACAGGCCACAGTGCAGCAGCGGCATTGATTTCAGCATGAAGCATCGTCGTTGGTGATACCAGGGCTGTAATGTGACCAATGGCGATGTGGTGTGCGGGGCCCACAGGTCACGGTGCAAACGGCGGCTTAATGACAGCATTAGGTGGCGGCGGTGAGACCATGGTTGTGTTGTAAAGTGAGCGATGCTTCAGGCGGCGCTGTCAGGTCTTGGTGCAGTCAGCTGTGACAGTGATGGCATGAGGGACAGCGTCAAGGACGGTGTCGAAGATGGCATAGGAGACGGTGTTGGTGTTACTTTTTCTTCTGTTAAAGCACAAACACGCAGTTCCCAGTGATGGTTAGCAGATGAAGTCGAAGTCTTTGATGTGCCTGAGACTTTCAACAGGAAGCAAGCTCTATCTCAAGCCCTTGGATAAACTTAAACAGCAGGATGAAGAGAGTTCAGTTCAGTACTTTCACTGCCCAAGACAGAAGCTGCCCACAACAGGCCAACACAGCAAAGTACGCAGCAAAGGTGTAGTCTCTCCTGACAGTTGTGTTTAAATTCTTTATAAATATATTGAACATAACACAAACAAATAGAAAACATGTATACTTCCAACAAATACATACATAGTTATTTCTTGAGAAGGAATTAAAGGAAAATGGGAATGCATCCTCTAGAACATAACAGCTCCACCACTTCACCCAATGTTAACCGCTCTGTATTGGCTGCATACACAACATATGAGTCTGAAAAGAAAAGGAAGCACCTCCAAAAGGACCCCGTGGAACAGTTGTACTGCTCTGCCACCTCACATAGTGGAACTTCGGAAGGGGAGGGGCATCTGCAGACCTGCCCTTGCAGACACTACTAGCACAAGGACGCTTTGCTTCAAGAAGTCACGTCAGGCAAAGTTGGTAAGGTAATCAATATTAAATCTGATTGTTAAAAATTGGATTACTGGTAGTTAGGGTATGATCCCTGGTCAAGCAGCAACCACAATCTGAGGCAGGGTAAGAGACAGGCACAACCAATATTTACCTCTGCTCACCCTCTGGTAGCTTGGCACAGAGCAGGTCAAGCTAAACTTAGCGGCAATGTGTAAAGTATTTGTGCAATACTTCAAACAGTAAATCAGTGAAAACACCACACAAAAGAACACATGATAAGTTAGAAAAATAGAGTAGGCTTTAATAAAAAAAGACCACAACAACCAAAACCCAATTAGTATAACCGGAGATATTAATTTTTAAAATTTATAGTGAAAAAAAAAGTATTCTGAAAATAATCCTGAAAATCTTTATAGTTTTAGATACTTAAAATCATAGCAATGTTAAAATAAATAGGGCCCAATGTGGGTACCAATGTTAGCCATGGCAGGAAAGGTTATACAGTAAATGAGATGATCATGTTAATGGTTTGTGTTTAAAAGTCTAAAAGTCCAATGATTTCCCAGTCTTCCTTGGACCATGAGAAAAGCAGATAGGGTGCAAAGTGCAGGTGTTGCTACCACCATTGTTGGGAGGGCAGCGGGGAGGTAGCGCAGAGTCACACTGTGAATTAGTCCTTTATCAGTTTTTGAACAGAGGTGATGGGGTGAGGGAAAACAGGTCGGGTCAGAGTAGGTATTCAAGGTTCTTGACATATTTGACGCACCTCGCTAGGGTTTGTGGGTCAGTGGGAGAGAAGCATAGTGACAATGCCTCCAGGCATGAGTGAATGTCCTTTTTTAGATAAAGTAGTTTAAGGAGAGATCTCCTGGGGAGGTCGAGCATGGGACAGCAGCAGAGAAGGTGGAGCCGTGATTCGGTCTTGTAGTTACACAGTCTGCAGGCCCCCTGCTTTCCCAGTGGAGCCCATTGTTCGAAATCGTCCATTTGTTGGCCTAGTAGGCACATCAATTAAATATCTCTTTGGACAAGTCTGTTTAGTCTGTCTGAGAGGTATGGTTGTGACTTCCCAGGAGAAATAAGAATCATTCAGAGGGGATAAGATAGTTGATGTCTATAAGGAGAGGGTATCTGGCACATGTGAGGTTAGTGTCAGCTACCTGTTGACGACCCTTATCCAGGCTGTGTAGGTGATAACAACCAATTTCAGCTCTGTGCCTTCAATTTGTAGGGAACTTACAGCTTTTTTAATTTGTCGGTACCAGGGATTCCCAGAGCTCTCGAGTGTTTCTTTTACGCAAGCTTTAAGAGTTTTTTCCAGTGCTTTTCGAACCCTTATGTAGAATATCAGGGCATCAGCCTTGCAGATGAGTGATTGTTTTGGAAGGCCCAGCTCCAGCCGTAATCTAGCCATTCCTATGTATCTGGGGAGTTGGAATACTTGCTTAAATGCCGAGAATTGAGTATGGTCTGGGCTTGCAGTGCACGCCTCTGGTAAGGCCTGTTGCACATAGTGTAGTGCCAGAAGAAGCGTGGCTTTTATAACCTTTAGTTTTGGGTGGCTGAGGCGCCATTTAAGATCTTATTGAGACAGGTCAAGCTGTGTGTTATGGTTCTGGATTTCTTTTTTAGGGTGGCTAGGTGGACCCAGGGTCTGGAGGGCTTGCTAAACTATACCCCCAAGTAGTTGCACTTTGTGGTTGTTTTAATAGTAGCAGCTCCCATGCGCTAGTTTAGGAGTTTCTTTTTTCTACAGTGGTCAAAGATCAGGACCTTGGTCTTGTCCTGGTTGATTGTAAGTGAGTTGGTGTCATTGTATTCGTGGAGCTTGCTCTAGGCTTGTTGGATTCCAATTTTGGTGTGGTCCATTATGACAATGTCTTCAGTATATTTAAAAATGTGTAGCTTTGAGTGCCCGAGTTGTATTGGAAGCATGCAGCTGGGCTCCATAAATCTCCCCAGATCGGCATGTGTAGAGGTTGAAAATAAGGGGAGCGAGAATGCACCTCTGCTTCAGGCTTTCATTGGTTGTATATTTTGAGCATATGGTGGTGGGTCCCGTTATCACCGGTACCCATGTGTTTGAGTGCAGAGAGATAATGGACCGAGCATCTGCAGGGGTACCCTCCCCATGCATTTAGTTTTCTCCAGAGGGTGTTGCGGACCACCTTATCAAAAGCAGCACTATAGTCAATAAAACAGCAATAAAGAGGAGGCTGGCTTTTTTGAGCTGCGCTATGACTCAAGATGGCAAGGGCTGTGATATTGTTAGTTGTGGAGGTAGCAGCGCGGAACCCAGTTTGCAAGTAAGGAAAGATGTTGTTTTCTGCAAACCATTCTTCTAGCGGGGTGAGAAGAGACAGAACGTAGGTGTTGGCCTCTAGGTCCAGGAGGGCTATAAGTCGGTAGTTAGATGAAATAGTAGGGTCTCCTGTTTTAAAGATTAGACATAGGGTGAAGCCCCTCTATTAGTCTAGGTCTGTGCAGTACTTTAGGCTTGATTGAAAGGGGGGTTAATACCTTGGCCCAGTCCTCCTGGTTGCATTTAAATATTCTGGCTGGGAGGCCATTGGGGCCTGGAGCTCTATCATTTTTCATAGCTTTTATATATTTACGGACCTGGACCTGCGTGGCCAGAACTTGAGTTTCCCCAGGCGTGTGGTCTTCTGTCCCCCAGCCGAAAGCGTCACTAATGCCTGAAGGCAGACTGCTATCTTGTGCTTTGACGTGTCGCACCCAGGTTTCTTCTGGGACCACATTCCTCCTGGTGCATATGGAAGATCGAAGTTTATTGATGTAGTTCCAGAAGTGAGCCAGACTTTTCTCTTGCAGCATTTTGTGTATTCTTAGCCATTTGTTTTGCTAGGAGTACTTCTTTGATTCCCAGGTTAGTATTTTGTATGATTTGTGTAGGCTGACAATGTTCTTTGTTGAATGTACAGTGGGATTTAGTTTGTGAGCATGTGTTGCCCTCCTTAGTGTGCTTCGTATGATTACAATGCCCCTGTTGTATGGCTTTCAGAGCAGCCTCTTCTCGAGAGTCTTGGTGTGCTGATGTAAGGCCACAGGTCCTGCCAGGTGGTCTCTTAGCTTAGTTATTCAGTCATTCCATCTGTGATATGAGTTTCACTGGGGATTGGTGTTAAATTCCAAGATTACATCTTCCAGCCACCTCCCCAACTTGGGGCTGCCTGACGCTCGCCATTAAATTCTCCTGACTAGTGTGTGAGCTTCGGTCCACCAAGATAGCCCCATTTCTGAGATACTTGTGACCGATGCAGGGTGTAGATCACGTGTTACAGTCAGGGGATTGTGGTCCATTTCAGTGTGATCAGAGATCTACATTTTGACCAGGTGATTGCCTAAGGGGGCTGACAGGAAAATGTCATCTATGGTTGAGATCCCTTTGAATGTACTAGGTAACTGAGCATGGGGATTTTGAGACTGAGAGATGTATTCAGCAGAGAATAGATTATGGTTAGACAGTAGAGTATTCATTGCTTCCTGTTCTTTAGTTTTGTGAGCTGAGTTGTAGATGCTCCCCAGTCCACTGAAGTTAAAGTCTCTTACTAGCAAGGTTGCATGAGTAGCGAACTCCAGCAGGAGATCTTCCAAGCTGTTGTAAAGGTGTTTGGTAGCCGGCAGTTTGGATGTTCTGGTAACATTGTGATAGCAGTTTATTAGAAGAAAGAGAGTGTCTTTTGTGCTGTTTGATGTCCTGGAAATTAGGGCTGCTTGCCAGGCTGGGAAATTACGGTGTAGGGGTGCTGCCTTGATCTTGCACGAGTGTTGATAAAGATTGAGAGGCCGCCTGATGGACGCCAAAAGAGATTGGTGCGCTTTGCTGGTTTGAAGAGCTCATAGTAGTTGTATAAAATGGATAGAGTGAGAGCCCATATCTCCTTTTTGCATGTGAGTATTGACATGAGCCTCACCACGTTACAGGAAGTTAATGTAAGTTTGGAGCTTGACAGTGAGGGCCAAATGTGGGGATGGCCTTCGGGGTTCAAGCTAGGAGCAGTTCTTTGAGGTCCCTTGCTGGAGGTTGCCTGGCTGGCACCACCTGTTGGAATTGTTTTTAGTATTTGTTTTGCATCTTACCAATTGTTGGTTGTTGGCGCATAAGGCTTTTGAAGTGCTAGGGACCTCCACATGTCCCTTCAGCACGCTCTTATGACGCCATGCCGTGTCTCCCTATTGCAGCACGTGTGGATATTTCTGCGGGTAAGACATCAAGAACTTGATGCCCCAGCCCTTTAAGGTTCTTGCTTCCCCTAGTATGTGGTCTCTTACGGTCGATTTTGACCATGTGGTGATGGGGGCCTCCGATATTCCTTTGTTTGGGATTCAAGCAAACTGTATGGATGTTAGGTCAGACGAGGTTAGCCCCCTGAAGGCTGGTATATGTTTGAATAGGCATAAGAGGTTGTTCCTAATGAGTATGTGGCGAGAGCCCTTGTGAGTGTAGTGCGTAATAAAAACAGTTCTAGCAGTTCCGGGGTGCTTGGGCTAGGAGGCTCGCCTGATCCTAAGGGTAGAAATTGTGGGACCTGGGTAGGGTGGGCGAGTTGGGGTCTGAGAACTGCAGAGAAGCAGCCCTCCCCAATTAGTTTTTGGCCATCATGTGACTGGGCTTGGTGTTGTCTGAAGAGAGTTGGTTGAAGCATATCGTTTGTGTTCAAGTGGCATTCCCCTAGTTGTTGGATGATAGTGAGTTGGCAAAAGGTGTGATTTGAATGCTACTAGCAGGAGTCAGGGTATCAAAACCAGGAGCGCCACTGTTTGGTATGACGCGCAGTGTCTCTGTGTTAGTGCTTGTGTCTGTTGTTTGTTTTTCAGATACCCTGCAGTGGTAGAGGAACCCCCCTGTTGCCTGTGGTTTGGTGATTGGTTTAATTGGCAAGTTGGTACATTGTGTGATCACAGTAAATTGATTGTGCGGTATGCTTACCCCAGTGATGAGTATAGGAGCTTCTGATGCCCTAGGTGCGTGGGAGGGTGCCTTGGGTGCCTCTTGCTCATTTGTAGTTGTTATTTTTAGGAGAAATGTGTGTCAATGGTGACTCCTTTGTTCTCAGTGTTCTCTGTTTTTGGTTTCAGATTCAGGTTGAAGATAGGGAAAGGCTTTGGAGAACCCTGTTCCTGGGTCTTGGTAACCCCTGACCATGAGATCCAGGATCTCAGTTTTTCGAGGCGTTGCTTTAAAAACCTTTTTTTAGTTTCTTTTTTTCCCTTCTGTAAGGAAGTTGTTTTGTTGGGGGGAGAGGAGAGATTGAGGGGTCCCTTTTTAGAGCTAATTCATCTTCTATGGTTGGGTTCAGGGAAGATGGGACTGCAGTGCTGGTGTCCCGGTGCCTGTCGTGTACCGGGAAGGTGTTTCTTCTATTGGGCCAGCGGGATACGTTGACGTTTTTATAGCAGGGTTAGGCCACTTTTTTGGGGAGGGAGGACTCCCCTTGATGGAGCAAGTGTGGCGCCGTTTTTATTGGTTGGTGTCGGAGAAGATGTTTTCCGCGTTTGTTGGTTTTTTGTGGGTTTTCCAGTGCATTGGTTATTGCTTTTGATGCTGTCTATATGAGCATAATATTCCTGGAAGAGACAATAGTTTATTGAGCAATGGGGGGCATGGGCGTCTGATAGCCCAATGGATTTTTCAATGGAAGTAAGCCTGGAGCCCAGGTCAGCTAAGGTTGAGGTCATGGTTTGGATTAGGTCTGTCTGGAGTTTCATCTTCTGTGATTGCCATAGGAGTGAGCTGGTGACGGTGTCTAGCTTGATGTGTAGAGAGGTCAGTGAAACTGAGGTGAGGCTCAGAGGGCCGTGGGGGGGGAGGGGGTCCATCTCTGCTTGTGTTTGACTTCTGGGGCTAATTTTGAGCTTTCTACAGAGTCCTGGTGTTTGGGCCAGTGAGGCTTCAATGCGGGCTTCCAATGCAGCTAGGAACTGGTCAGATAGAGTCCCTAGCTCTGGGGTGCTTTCCCTCCTTTTCCTCTTTGTGGCTGTCTGGCAGTGGATTGACTCTGGTATGTTGTTGTCCAGGTAGGGGCCCTTCAATGTCTCCTGGAATCTTAGCGGAGAGAAGAGGCTAGTTGTGTGTGTGTGCTCCTGGGTTGTTGCTGTAGTTAACAAGTGTATGCTTAGGTTGCTTGATGAGACATCAATGTCACACGGCCATCCTTAGCAGGAAAAATGATTGCCTCCCTTTGTGTCTAGAGTTTTGAGTGCATTTTCCTGGGTCAAAGTTAGTTTCTCAGGGGTGGGATGAGGCCATTGAGGAGGCTCAGAGTTGCCCGAGACCGCTTGTTGTTGGTTTGAGTGAGGGCAAGGCATATCGGATGGTGGCCCACCTGGAAGTCTATTTGTGTAGCTTGCAGCATTGGCTGGTGCCAATAGATGTGATTGGTGCGGAGAGCGGGCATGCTGAGGTGCAACCTTGACATAATATTCACTGATCAGCCCATGTGATGATTGGGCTCCTTGATCTCCTGATGTGGCAAGCGGGTGGAGTGTGTGTTCTTATCCCAAGGGCATGGCTGCTGGTAGAGCTGGAGAAATGTCTGCTCAGAGAGTGGTTCCCTTTTGAGGTAGTATTTTTCTTTTGGGCATGACCCCTGGACTTTGTATGTGTCCTGGCTTACTTGGAGTAGGTTGGTCGGGTTGGAGTAGATGTTTACTCCTCCAGGCACCACTGGGATTTTCTCCCGGGAGAACATATGTCCAGATGATCAGTAGTGGGACCCTTTGTGTGATCTGTTGGAGGCACGTGGGTAAGGTTGCGGCACTGATTCTGCTCCTGTGCTCACCAAGGAGGTTTAGGAGGGAGTGAGACGGGGACACAAGGACACCAGTGCTGATGAAGCGGTGCAGAGCTACTGGATCATGCTGTTCCTCTGGCTTTCCTCTCTAGTCCCCTCTAGTTCGTCTTGCTCCTCCTGCTCTCTGAGGTATGGGACCACTTGAGGTCTCCCAGGGCCTCTGTGGCTGGAAACACAACCATGCATAGCGTCGTGACAGCCTTAATCCTGTCACGCCTGGATTACGGTAACGCAGTAAACAGGGCTTCCTGACAAACTCCTGGGGAAACTTCAGGTGGTTTTAAATGATGCGGCAAGGCTGATATTTAAACTGCCAAGAAGAGCACATGCCACCCCCCTGCTACAACAACTACACTGGCTCCCTATCAAGCAGAGGGCCAGGTTCAAGGGTCTGTGCATTGCACAGTATGGAGTAACGCCCAATTACATCAAAGATCGCCTGAAGCCCTACATGCCTGGACATTGTCTCCGGTCACCTGAGGCTAGCTTGCTGGCCTGCCCACGCTTTAACAGAGCTACATTGAGGGGAGGGGGGGGGGGCTTTCTCAGTAGTGATTCCCCAGATCTGGAACAAGCTTCCGGATAGTATGCGCAGGGAAACCACCCTACTTCCGTTCAGGTGGAAACTCAAAGCCATCTTGTTTACTGAGGCATTTGGATAAATCCACTGTGTGCTGAGTATCATCGGGATTAAGGGATTTCCGGGCTCTTGGTCCACGTTGCAAGTGTCTAGAGACCAATTGGTGATTGGCGCTCTACAAATATAATCTAACATAACATAACATTACGCTGCAGGCTGGTGCAGCAGGTCAGGCATGCGGGTCGGTGTGGCCGGACCAGCTTGTGATGAGATGTGTGGTGTATGCCCAGGCTCCCAAGTGGGTGTCGACTGGGTACCCTCCACTGCACCGCCAGACCCTGCGGCACCTTGCCTCCCCAATTACCATGAGCACCGGAGTCCACCTGCGCCACCTTTTGAGTTCCTGCTGGAGGCGAGAGTGGAACCTGCTGGAAGCTGCTGCTGCTACGATGCTGTGACACAATCGTCAATTTCACAAATTACACTGCAGCAATTTGGCAGTGGCTGTGCGGTAGGGTGAAGAGGAGCAGATGGTGGGCGATGAAGTTCGGCGGATGCGATGATGCTCCAGTGGTACAATGAGGTGAGCTGCATGAGGAGGAGGAGGGAGTGACTGGTGGCAGCAGGAGGGCCCACCCAGCCACTAATAAGCAGCAACAGCCTAATGCCAGGTGTTTCAGTTTGTGGCTGGTTGGCGCCCCAGGAGCCTAGCCTCGCTGCCTAACGTCACTCTCTGGTGTCGCGGTGGTTACCGTCACTCTCTGGTGGTTTTGGTGGTTAGGCGGTGGGTTCTGACTGGTAACCATTGCCGTTACTGTTCCTGGTGTGCAGCTGCCCCCTGCCGACCAGAACCGAAACCTCCCAGAATTCGCCGCTTACGTCTCCCACCATTCTCTCCTGCTCAGCAGGTCAGCAGCTTCCACCTGCACTGCTTCACTCCCTCGGTGCCTCGCTGCTTGTGCTCCTCTGTATACAACGCCTCCGAGAGTTCCTCTAAGTGAAAACTAGAGGCAAAAAGCACAAAGCACTAATGCAGGTTATCTGGTCGCATTGGCCTGAGACAAAGTCACGAGTTCAGAATGACCACAATGGAACACGGGCCGGCAACAGGGACCCACTTAGGCCTGCTGAACAAAGTATATTAAATTCTGGTTGTGGAGCGTCGAAGATGCTTCGGGCTGCCAGGTCAATGCATTGGTCAAGAGATGCGGAGAGGCTACGGCATTAGGTCTGATGCACCAACATTGAGAATACTGCTGATGGGCTTGTAATGTGAAATCCAGTGTTGAGGATGCAAGGCTCAGTCGAGGCGATGTGTCGGTTACGATGAGTGGTGAAGTTGAGATGTGGAGTTTCAGTGTCGTCCTCGTGGCTGCCATCGTCCAGGGATGAAAGGAGCATGCGCAGGGAAAAACGGTGCATGGATGTGGTTCCAAAGGAGATGCACCGGTCGCAAGATGCACAAGGCGGCGGCGATGCAAGTCTTTTGCGACTAATCCAATCCATGCAGCAGCGGTGATGCATTGGTTCTACTTGAAGATGCGCCACTCAGCCGAGAAAATGCATTGGTTCTGCTCAGGAATGCACGCTCAGCAGAGAAGATGCACCAGTTCAAATGGAAAACATTTTAGGTCCACTTCCAAGGGTCCAGGACTAGGGTCTCACCACTTGGCAGGGTAGACTCACAGATGGCATAGTCGAGGATTAGGGACTGGAAGCCTGTTATGTCCCCGAGGCTTCAGATCAGGAGGCCAGCCAACTCGAGTGACTCTGTATTCTGTGGTCAAGTGATACAGGTCCAGTCCTTCACACCCAGGCAGGAGGGCAGCAAACCAGCAGGTCAGCACAGCAAAGCCGGAGTCCAGCATAGCAGCAGTCCAGCAGAGTGGCAAGCCTTCAGAAGCACAGTCCTTCTTCGTGGCAGAGTATCCATAGGTCCAGAGGTGTATTGTCTTTGTGCTGTCTGAGGTCCAGTACATATACCCAGTGGTGCCTTTGAAGTGGGGGAGACTTCAAAGACATGCCTTTGAAGTGCACAGAGGTCCCCCTTATTGCCTTGGCTCCAGACTCAGTACAGGGGGTATGCAGCCCTTTGTGTGTGGACAGGACATAGCCTATTCAGGTGTAAGTGAGGCCGTGCCCAGCTCCTCACTCCCATCCTGCCAGAGGTGCCTATTGAGACACACCTAAGCTCCCATTATGTGTGGCTGCCTGGGAGGTATACGCAAAGCCCAACTGCAACTACTCCCAGTCATAGACACGCTACAGACACCAAATAGTTAAAGCAAGAAAATGCCAACTTTACTCTCAGCTAGAAATGTAAGTAGACTCTGAACCTTTCAATCGTTATCATGCTTTGGCATGTCTGATAGAAATAGAGGTGTGGGTACACCAGACTCTTGGTTAAGTAAACCCTTTGAAATTAAATCACATGTTCAGCTTAATGCTTAATTGATCAACTGTATGTCCAACTGTAACTGTCACTGACTTTACTTACCTTGAGCTTACGGCTCAGTGCGTTCTCTTAATGATCAGCATAATGTTGTCTTTAGGAATCAGCAATTCTAAATTATCATTAGGTAACGTGCTACCTCGTTAACATGAAACGTTCTTTTAAGTAAAACTGGACGTTTTACATTGACGTAGTGTGTAATACTCCATGACTCGCGACCTTTTAAACAACAAGCTTTTGGAATTATGATTTGAAGTTAAACAATATTTACTCCTTGTCGTTTTTTAAACAAGTTGAGATAATTTTTAAACAGTTTAGTACCTTTGTCATAGAGATAGATTATGTGACATCAGTCACACTCAAATATTCTGAGAAACACTCTTGACATACTTTTGGCCTTAAGAATGCACTTCAGTGACACATATATGATGTTGCCTTTCAGTGTCTCTGCGGAGTTACGAAAATAAGAAAAATAGAATAACTAATCAAAAAGAATATCCTTCTTGACACACAAGTGTACCACACCTATGGTGTTGCCCTTTGATGGTGTCATGTCCTTCCAAAAATAAAAGGAAAGATCATCTCCTCTACATTCATTTGTACTCTTCTACATTAATTTGTAGTCAGCGACTAGACTAGGACCTGGTATGTCTTGACAACGTATTCATTTACAAGTCACAATGAATTTGATACTGTCATTAGTTAGTACATTTCACACCACCATCTTTCATTAAATTTTCAGAACCAGCGCAAACCATCAGGTTACGAAAAGATTAATTTCTTTCGCTTTAAGTATATTCATCCAAGTAAGCGAAGTAACATAATGCCGATTTTCATTATCACTTGAGCATGCCTTCACTCTTTCACCTCAAATATACAGATATTTTGATATTGTGTAGATTGTTGGTGTTTCGGGGCAGCTACTCACGATATAAGTAAAAATGAATGCCTTTCACACACGGGCTATCTCCTTTCTCTTGTTGCATTGAAATAAGGTAACAATTATGTCTACATTGATGTAACTAATTCATATTATGTTTGTATAGGGGTCTTCCTCTTTAATGCAATGCCTACTGTCCTGAAGATGGTCTGACGGATTTATGCCATCACAGACCGAAACGTCGACTCCATCATCTGTTTCCATATGATTAATTTTGTACAGTTGATTATTATTCTCTGAAAGTGAGATGGATCTCTGTTTTCTCTTTTTGGAATAGATGTTTTGTCATGAAATGTGGATAATATTTATTTCCTCCTTTTTCATGATTCATTGCACATTCAATTGTTTATTTGTACTCCTTTTAAGCTGAATTGATATATAAAAAGATTTGTGATTATTTCACGAAAAGATTTCCCGTGTGTGTATTTCATATATATTTATTTGATGATTGGTTCAGTCAATTGTCATATGGGTCGGTATTTGTCAAGAACTCTCCCACCTAATTAATTTCTAAAAATCAATAACGTTAGAATTTTCATAAACGAAATCCCTTGTTGGCATATTACTCTTTCATTTAATCAGCCCAAGCCCTCAAGGGTATATTGGGTCTTTTCCCCTACTGGTACACAACTTTCCAAAAGTCGCATATTTAAAATCGCAATTTAAAATCCGACTTTGCCATATGATTGGACTTTAAATTGTGATTCCAGAGACACCAGACTTCGAAGGGTTCATCTCTCCACAATTGGAAAATGCACTTATAAAATTTAATGAGGTAACCCCAATGTTATCCTATGGGAGCGATAGGCCTTGCGGTAGTAGAAAACGAATTTGAGAGTTTTTCACAACCAGGACATGTAAAACTGAAAAGTACTTGTCCTGCCTTTTAAATATATTGCACCCTGCCCTCAGGGTTGTCCAGGGTCTACCTTAGGGGTGACTTATATGTATAAAAAGGGAAGGTTTGGGCCTGTCAATAGGTTCATTTTGTCAGGTTGACATGGCAGTGCAAACTGTACACGCATGCTCTGCAATGGCAGGCCTGAGACATGGTTTGATGGGCTACTTAATTGGGTGTCACAACAAGTGCTGCAGGACCACTTGTAGCATTTAATTTACAGGCCCTGGGCACATGTAGTGCACTTTACCAGGGAGTTATAAGCAGTGGGTAAAGTGGGCAGGATCAGCAGGGCACAACGTGCCCTTACTTTTTTAATTTAATACATTTCGTTCCCCCACTTTTTTATTTTAAAAAAATGCGTCCCAGGATGCCAGAAATAGCCAAAGTGATTGATGAGGCTCTACCGTTCGAGGACTGGTGGAGTGAGCAGAGAAGGAAAAGCACTCTGTCTTTTCCTTCTCACCCAGAGAAGACAAGGACAGTGTCCACTTCTCCTGCCCTACATCTGGCAGCTGCACCCCCTCTTAACTTCTTCCTCGCCCTCGCATTCCCTTTCTTTCTGTCTCAGTCTCATTTCTCCTCACTGAAAGCCATGACTTCAAGAAACAGCTCTTATCCTCTCTTTCCTCTCCTTTCCTTTATTTGTTCCCCTTTGAAATGGATCCAATAAAAAAGAAACACTTTTGCTTGAAGTGTCGTCTTTTTCTGACACTTTTCTCTTCCAAAGTGCAGTCTTAGTACGGGGAGAAAAATAAGGTTCAAAATACAAATACATGAAAAAATATCAAAATAAAGCAAGACAGAGTGGTCGCAAAGTGGCAAATTGGTTTTATTTACACCCAAAAACACATTAGTGTCACTTTACTGAATTTGCCAGTGAGCGCTACTTTCGTTTTCCAGTCTTTCTTTGAACGACATTGTTTTCCCCGGGTGGGGGAAGCACACCATTCCTAGAGGTACCGCAATACCAGGTTGATGCGTGGAGGGACAGAGCAAGCTCTTACTCCATCTCCCTGTTCCAAAATTCAATGTAAAATATGGTCCCCAGATAGAGGACGTATCAGATATTAGACTGATAGGAACAGATTTTTTTTCTTTTTTCAGGAATCCGTGTTTGGTTCAGATACACACAATCGTCACCCTCCACAAAGACCTATTTGTACATGAGTCATAGGTAACAAACTTGACAAGTGCACAAGCTATCCCTTTGACCTTATACCTTGCTTGAAAATGATTGTCATCCTGCCATGTGTGGTGCACATCGAGGATGGCCTCAGCAGTTGCCACAACCTCCCCCTGCACCCCCTCTGTATTTGGGGGCAGGGGCCTGCCCAGCAACACTGAAAGGGCCATCAATATTTGGTAAGCGGGGAGGAGGCTGGACGCATGCAGCACTAGGTTTTCTAGCGGGGAGTACGCCTTGAACTAATGTGGCCACAAGGATTTCCCCCCTACCCCTCCCATGGGGCAAATAGGTTTTTCCAATAGGGTTTCTCTAAACAGGTGGCAGCTGGCTATAGGCCTACGCCCCCAGTGGTAAGATTGGAGCCCAATATATAAGGTCCTGACGAATGCCACGTACCCAAGTGGACAATACAGGCAGAAACATGTTGACCCCCTATTAACAATCACTGATTCACAGCGGCGACGGGATGATAAGGTCCCCACTCACCGCACTTATATATTTTAATCCCACATAGTAACCCCATAGAATAAAAATTGTTCAGGTATACTATGATGGTTTTTAAATTCACTCACTCCTTTTTTTGTTTGGGCCCCCACTTAGTCTAGAAGTGCATCCCTGTCTTCAGGTGTATGCCCGCCCTCTATCAAACGCGGTTTTTAGAGGGCGAGGACTGGCAGATGATGAAGCATGACACCTGGTGGTGTGTGATGTCAGTCCGTCAATTTTTGTGATTTGCCCCCACTAAATTGGGCATCTCTTAAGACACAACTAGGGACGGTCCTTTCTGTGGTTCAAAGCACATGAAAACATCTACCTATGGTGGCTCGGCAGTGATTTACACCTCAACTGGTGACTCTAACAGCCTGCCTCCACTGTGACCAATACAAAGGTCACATCAGGATGCATTGGTTGCCCCGCCTTAGACCTCGTCTGCCCTTTATTTTTGTGCTCACCCAGACTGACGACGCCACCAGGAAAAAAATAAGATGGCTTCAGTCTGGGATTCCTGGCCGACACTGCCCATCTGCTCTCCACCCTGGTAGACCTGAAAAATAGGGGAAAAGGAGGCTGCAGTAGAAGAGGTCCTCCACTGGTCTCTGTACCTAGCACTCTGCCTCTGGACCCAGTGCCGGCCCAGCCCCATCAGCCTCTTCTGGAAATCGTTCTTTTTGCCTGTCCAGAGGTCTCCAGACCCTCCTTTATAACTCTGCCCTTTCCTCAGTACTGGGGCCTGCAAGAGCAGCCTGGACTGCCAGGAGTTGAACTCGGCGCTCTGTAAAAACATACATCAAGTAAGTTGGGAAACAGAAGAAATCTGAGCACTTTTTAAAATAACTGTGGGAAATGTTTAATGTGATCCTTATCGGCTGTTTTCCTTATTTTACTTCACAAAATGTTTACTGCGGCTCTGTGTAGGAATGTGGTCTTTTTAAACCATACTGCTTACATTTTGTAGGGCTATAAGCAATGGGCTTTGAAACGGGTCCCTTCCAGGCCTCGTTTTCATGTCCTTAACTTTTCAGGCAAAAACACTTATTGATTTCTGATTAATGATGGCAAAAGTGTTAAGAATCCATGTCTTTCATGCTTACATTTCACATGCTTTACTTAAGCTTGTATTCCCTATGAGTGTTTGCTTTTTCCAGGATGTGGTTGCCTTTTTTTGCAACGCAGAATATTACTCTTATCTAGTGGATAATTTGAATTGAGTTGCATCCAGGTGTTTATAAAAGAGCACAATTAGGTTGTAGCTGAAGGCAATGTGAGTTTCTCTCAGTGGGGCAGTATGGTGTTTAGTAGGAGAGAAGAAGTGGCACTATGGCCAGAGCTGCCGAATTTGGAACTGGAGAACCATTCAGCCTTCATGACCAGTCCACCAGACCACTCTCCTGAGGAAGCACATTCCCATACTAGACCTTAGAAGACCCTGCTAGACGTTAGCAGCCCTGATGTCTTGGGACCAGCAGGTGGACCCTAGGGGTAACAAGTGTGGGCTAACCTTGAAGACCTGTCCACCACAATCCATACTAAAGTTTATCTGCAGTCTTGCATGCAGACCTACAAAGCAGCACACCCTAGAGCAACAGTGACTCTGTCACTGAGGTCACAGGATCTCTGAGGACAGTCTGCCTCACCCAGTGGTACCTCCATTGGCTTTGTTTCAGCAGTACTAGTGCAACTCACAAAGGATCAGCAATGCAGGATTTTCAAACACACCAAACTAAGTTTGCAAACTTCACGGTCTCACTGCTTCATGCACAAGCACTTTTAACATGACTTGTCTGCTCTGGGGTCACTGGAATTATGCAGCAGTGGCAGCAATAGAGGACAAAATGCAGTGTTGATTAAATAATGCAGCAAAAAAAGGCTGCAGCCTAATGTAGTATTTTTTTTAAACTTTATTATATTGACATTTTTACACATACTAACAGTTTCTGCAAAGATTTTGCCTCATTAGTACCATACACAAGCAGCAGTGAGAAACGTGAAAAGTCAATCTTTGCAAAGGACCCTCCTCTTCACAGCAACACAAGTCACATTTTTTAGTATCTTTTGATCCATTTGAGTTACAAAGAAGTTTTTGTTAAAATCGTCAGATTAAGCAGCAGATTTTGTGTTATGTGGCAAATATGGTAGAGCCATAGTTATGTGGAAAACATTTGCAAACTAGGAAATTTAGCCATTCATGTTTGAACTGCTCTTGTGGAAAAAGGGAGGAGATATGCTGATGACAGAAACTGCATGGATTGGAGACAAATGGTTTATGAGTCCACTTTTAAGCATATCTGGGGCATTTTGTGTTAGGAAACGCATCCCACTTTGTGAATGCATTTTAATGTCAATAACTCATATTAAACCTTAAATAAACATGTGTATCCATTGGTTGAATTTAATAACGTAATAAGCTATAACTGGTCAGGGAAATGTCAAACAATTACTAAAAATTGGGATGTTTTGCTCTTTCTGGCCACATCTCTGACTCCGCCCACTGATCCAATCGTCGAGTTACTACCACCCTCTGATTCTCCGCCCACAGTTCAAATCTGAGTTCTCTCTTTTCTGAGGGTTCACCAACACCTCACCTCAAGACCAATGATTTCCTGAATAATCACAAATTAGGGTGATTCGTACGACTGAGATTTCCCCAGACAATCCCAGTTTTTCAGAGGACTGTCCCAGCCTGGTTTTTCAGAGGACTGTCCCAGCCTCTGCACGCTTTTGCCACTTTTAAATACATGTCCCCGTTTTTGGGATAAAGGTCAAGTCATCCTGCAAAGCAGAATTGAAACTATGGCCTTGTTTCCACAGGTGCTTCTAAAGTCTGAAATCTCGTAAGCAGTTTCTCTTTTTCTGTCAGGCAGATGCAGGAGGAGGTGAGATGCATGCTTCCAGCAGACAGGAAGACATAGGGGCGGATTAGGATGACGGGCGGACTTCTGTCCGCCCGCCACCCTAGTGGTGCTGGGACTGGCCGCCAGTGGTGTGGTGGTCCCACACCGGCAATTAGGATGCCACCGTCACAGTGGCGGTGGCATCCTCTATTCCCAGCATTGTGGCGGGCGGTGCACACAGCACCGCCCGCCACAATGCTGGGAATGCATGATGTGCATTGTCATGCACATGGTGACAGGCACCGCGCTGTGCCTGCCACCTTGTCCATGACACAGGTACCCCCCATGTGCACCTCCCCCAATACCCTGGGGGCCCGCAACGGGACCCTGACAGCAAACTCCGCCTGGCTTTCCATGGCAGGTTCCCTGCCATGGAAAGGCCTGCACCGCTGCCCATTGTAATATGGATGGCAGTGTCTAGCAGACACCGCCACCATAGCTAGCCCCTTTTCCGCCCGGTCGACTGGCAGAAAACCGGCGGACGGTCTTTCGGTCCGCCGGGGTCCCCCCGCCATACTAATATGGCAGGGGGAAATGTGTGGCGGGCGGGGTATGATGTAGGGCGGATTGCCACCGCCATGCGGGCGGTTTCGATCTGCCCTACATCATAATTAACCCCATAGTGAGGGCGGAGGGCAGGTGGGCAAGGGTGGAGGTCCTACCATAGCTAATGTAATGTAAGTGTAGCATCGTAATTGAAGAGTACAAACAAACAAGAGTGTTTTCAGGTTTTCAGTGTTTGAAGATGAATGACCATGTCTCCCGTAGGGGGACACTAAAGGGGACAGCCCTTAGTGTTTCCTCACTCCTAGGGGTAGTATTTTTTCTGTGGACACCTGGCCCATAAAGGGCGCCACAGCTAGCACAAGATCACGCCTCCCTCGAGACACCAGGTGTATCACCTCACTTCCGGGAGGTCGGTGAGGTAGTTAGGTGGGCTCGCCACCTGGATATTCCTCTTTCGGGTGCCAGCACCAGAGGATGCATGTCAGCGGTTAGTCCTAACCGACGCTGTACTCGTACGATCACCCGTAAGTTAACCCTACCTGTGTGCGCCCATTTTTCCACAAAAAAGCATGTGGTCTTTTTTGTTGATGATGCAATTGTATTTTGCCACAAAAGTATGTGTGTAGACATGTCAGATAACAGGAGGGCTAAGGGTGGAAACACTAACTGGATCTAAAGCTTTGCCTACCACAATTTAGCACTCTAAGTGGCTGTATGGCAACATGGAAACACTGTACAAAGCTTATTCATAAATAAATACATATACAATTAAATAAATAAATGCACGAATAAATAATAACTACGTTGAAAACTATTTCGGACTTCACAAACTACGGAGACCAGCAGACCGAATCAAGGATATCTTGAACAGAAACAGAACCGATTCGTCTTCTCTTTTTCAGGTAGACGTAATACGAATTTTTAGTTTGCTTGAAGCACGGCTGTCAACCGGTGCGATGCATTCCTGTGCAGTCCAGCTCACAGATGCGAAGATCTCCAATTGGCTTATCAAAACGCAGGCGAGCGCAGAGCTCTGCAGGCATAAATCACTGTGCTAAAATAAAACATGCTCGCCTTCTGCTTGCCAGTCCGGCACGCTTATCTCTGGGTATATTTACAAAAACTACATCATATCATATCATATATTTAGCATGCTTGGACTGCTTGCTCTTTTGTGATGACTCAGGAGACGGCTCGTTCCTTCGAGCTGCCTCTTTAATTCCCGCGCTGTGGCGAGGGTTTAAGGCATGCTAATCTTTTCTCCGAGACAGAGCGGACAGAAGGAAATGGAAAATAAAATAAATAAGTCAGGCAGCAGTGTAAACAACTGGGAAGCCTTTGGCTTTCTGTCAATGCGTACTGATTAAACTTTCATCGCCGAGGTCCTCGGGAGATTAGCGCGTGCACATGCAGGGCTGGCCGGCTGAACATTAGACCGCTTGCAGTATCAGAGGCAGGGAAACGTCGTCCCACGTCGGCTAAATGACCTGCAAACTAGACATTCTGTGATTGTCGCCCGTGGGAGCATTGGCTGTTGTATTAAATGCGTCATTAGCATTCATTGTTACAAGGCCCAAGTCCCACTGGTGGATGCTTGTTATAGGCACGGCCTGCCACAGGGGGCCCGGATGATTATAGAGGCAGTGGTACCAGCATGGCGGCTAATGAGATGAGGCGTGTAATGGCGCATCTGTAATCCGCTGCTGTTTGCTCGGCCTGCTCGCTGTACATGGTCTGTGGGCCCGCACCCCGCTAGAATTGATTTGTGCTTTGGAGAAAAAAATAGATAATCATGGTTAGGTTTTTCCGTTGTCGTCCCATGATTATTGACTATAAATAGCTGCGATTGAACATTTCTTCCCGGAAGAAAAAGTCATTCTCGTAAATGAGACTGAGCCCTTTGGCGATAATATTTACTGGTCACGATTCTGCAGTTTTATGACAGAACGGACACAGCATTGTGGATTTGATTGAAACAACACTGCGCCAATAAACTAACTTTAGGCATACATACTCTTTGGGGTATATTCACAAGAACGTGTGATAACTACCACAAGAGTAGCGTAACACAACTTTCAATATCGCAGCCCATCGCGGGAAAATAATCCCGTGTCAACGTGGAATCTACAACAAGGCGGTACCATGCGATAGACGCCAGATAACGCGTCAAATGTCAGCGTCTAAATCGACTCCACGCCACAAAAATGAGAAACGCGAACGCGAAAAATCATGTGATGAGGACAATCACGGTACACAAATCAGCGAAGACCAGCCACAGGCCTGCACATCCCACGCGTCTGGTGGAAAAATGCACTATAAAAGAAAGAAAAAAAAAATCCAAAACCAATTCAAACTGCGTAGCACCATGGATGCACCTGGACCAAGTGCAGAGGACAAGCCCAACACCACAAGCCCCGCGGAGGACCACCCAGGAACCCCGCGTTCATGGAAGGGCAAGAACAAGAGGAAGACCGGATCCTCGTCACGGAGGAGACCGAACACCATCAACAACTGTTCGGCACCTCCACAGCATCACTGGCAACCCAAACCGAAATATGGCAGGCCATCGTAACCAATGTCAATGCATTCGCAGTGTCCAGGAGGTCAAGAGGCGCTGGCATGATCTGAAAAGGCAGACATAAGCTCGCCGACAACAGGGAGGCAGCAACTACGACTGGAGGTCGGCCTCCTGCGACACAGAAGGATCTGGATGAGCTGGAGCAAATGGTGGCCACAGTCAGCAGTGAGAAGACAGTGGCAGGATTGGGGGGCCTGGACACAGCACAATACGACCTGACACAACAGCAACAGGGTGAGTAATGACCAGGGATGGGGGGGACGGGGGGAGATGGGCACAGTGGCCCACATGCACAAGTATGCCTAGCACACTGCACACCCACAATGACTGTGGAACATGTCCCTGATTGCCTTGGCACACTGCAGCACACATAGAAACGCCAAGAAGGCCCCCATCCACAATGTGCACAGAGGGCCCCCACCTATCACCAATATCACCACCGACCCATGCACATGTGCCAAATCCAGCAAAGCAGCGGCTCTGTGTCCCACACTGACTATGCAAGTAACACTGCATGTCCGATAGCATGGCAGCAGTCCCCAAAAATTACATGGCCCACGAATCGACATGGTGGTAGCCCAGTGCGGATCACATCCGTAAAGGAGCAGGTCACACCCTGACATGTCCACGTGCACCCACAACCCATGCCTTACAATACATGCAGCAGATGAACAATGCACCAGGCCACAAAATCTGTCAGAGAGCACATATGACCCAAGTCAAAAGCAAATCAGGCCCCGAAAGCACACAATTCAAAGGCACTCCGCCTCAAAGGGAGACAGCCACACGAAATCAGAGCTGCAGGGGCAACTCCCCCACAATGCAACACACACACATAGCAATCACAGGACATCAGCAACGAAGGCAATGTGGTACAATGTGCAACAGCACAGGACAGAACCCACAACAGGTTCCGCTCGTGCGTAGTAACAGTCCACTCACATCTGGCATTGCCTGACACAGTGTGATGATAATGAACGGGTACCACCACACATCCGTCATATATTGGGAAAACACACTGACTGCCATCGAATCGCCAGCTCCCCCAAAACATTCATAGTGTACATTGGCATGCAGTCTGAATGTAAACATATGCAAATCAACAACATACATGTGAAACCCTGTTAACCTGCATCTCCACTTAACATTGCAGAGGGACAATCAACACTTACTGCAGAGCAGAACACAAACCCCATCATTGATGATGTAGAGGACAACCTGCACATATGTCAAGATACCCTCCAACAGATACTGGACAGCCTCTGCACCCCACCCCCAGGAGCAGGGCAGGCCAGCTGCCTCGAGGTGACCTGCACAGACCACACAGCAGGAAACACACACCATCACGGCTGTCTCCCAGGGCCCCCGAGCAATACATGGTGCACATACAACGTGCGTGGTCTTCCCAGGTGGAGTTGGCTGAACAGCTGCGGGTGGGTTTTGAGCTCATGGCAGCCAAACTCAATGCCGTACGTGGGTGTCTGAGTCCCATCATGGACCACATACAGTCCCTATCAGACACCCCCTGTCCGCACCATGCTCCACCACAGACCTTGGCTGACCTCGCTGGTGCCATGAATCGCAGACAAGAACTGTGTGGGCGGACAGGCACCAGCCATGACAGCACACAGTTGGGACAGATGCGGAGGTCAATAGAGATCATGGAGCGGATGCAGGCTGGAAGGATGTCTGAAACGGATGGACACCAGCGAGTTGTAGCTGGGGACTTCAATGCCCTGCAGTACTTCATCTTGCCATTGCTGACACTGAGCTGTTCCCAGATGACTGCAGTGGGAACATCGACACACACAACTCCGACCCCTGATGTGTCTGTGGCACACAGTGATGCAGCCATCACCCCGCCACACACACCGGGTACACCAGACACAGAACCCGTATCAGGGGAGTAAGAAGGGGATGTGAACTACTGTGTGGAGAAGGAGGCAGTAGCAGCCATCACCACCGTATGGCCTGTCCCTGCCTGGTTATGACTTATGCATCATGGCCTGGGAAACACCTCATAGTGACCCCCGGAACACTCTGCGACTTTCACCCGGACCCCTACACGGACTGCCATTTCTTTACCGCTGGCCATGTACACAGCTATACTGCTGCCGACTGCACCCTCCCTCTTCCCAGTCACTGTGCAATCCCCAAAGGACTCACCTGAATGTGAATAAAACATTCTGAATCACTCAGATGTGTCATCCGTATGTTCACTCACGTGCGGAGGTATGGCTGGATGTAGGTACAATGATTGCACATGAAGGTACACCCTGGTAGCTGACATCTATGCGCATGTGTATCCCTGAGACACATAGCTAACTGGATGACTGTGAAGGTGAGTACTAGCTGTGTCCCCTTTGCACATCAACAACAATCTCACAACACCCAACATAGGCACACATCCATGTATTGAATAGGGCTGTGTGTAGGACTGACCCAAACGAAAGCAGACCAGGAGTGGTGTCCTACAGCACATGTGACACCAGAAGTTCACGTCGCAGACCTACTCACACACATCTGTGTGGACACATTCTGTTGTGATATATGACATTGCTCCACATGGTCAGGGGTTGGACACCATACTCACATTGCTGAAGTCACGTAAGTGTAGTTCCGATATCCCCGATAGGCTCTGTGCATTGGAATAATATACAATATAGATTTGACATAGGAATGAGGTCAGTATGTCTCTATCGAGTATATTAAACTGAATTACTTATGTGTGCCAGCTAATTCAGAGGTCACTAGAAACTTCTTGAATATACAAGAAGGGATTAGTTTCTGACAACCGCATAAACATGACAACTTTGTTTCCCTTAGCGTCGGAACAATCTCAGAACCGTGGAAACAATAGATAACAGTTTCACTCAGTCAATCGTGCATGCTTCGTTTCTACAGAGTTGCACAGAAATAGAGAGACGGGTGTTTCAATAAAAAGGGTTTATTGAACAGTCTTATTTCTCATGCAAGAGATATGAACTGCTACAATCGTAAGACAGGCTGCAAAGTACGATATGTACAGAGTTAGCAGTAAGATAAAATAATACTGCAATAGCATTGTTTGTAGCTATGACATATATTCATAAAATACATACCTAAATAACACAGGCTAAAATGTGGATACTCATCTGATGCTTCTAAATAGTTCTACCCCAGTGTACCTAACCTAAGTGTAGTACTAGGTAAGAAGTAGGTGCTGTTTTCTAAAGTATAGCTAACTACAGCTATATTTTTAGTTTTGCCAAGAGTTGCCAATAGTTTCTCTAAGTTTTAGTCTGCTCCATACCATAGAATGTGTGAGGTTGGAATCTCTTTTCCGGGACTCAATATCTAACACCCCACAAGGGGAGTCAGAAACACTGGAGCTGGATTCTCTGTGAAGAGGATGACAGCGTCTGGTCAGTGCGTCAGGTTGGAACTGGATTTCCTTCCGAACTTGCCGTGGCGAACCGCAAGTAGGCAGTCGAGCTGGATCGTGCGGGAACCGTGGTTTTCCAGGCCAAGGTGTTTAGGAATGCCTGTATTGATGTAAAAGTTGGGCATCAGAACGTCATGAATGAACCCCTAAGGAATAGATGTTCATGCATACTAAATGAGTTCTTGGAGAAATCAATATCCAAGCAAGGGAAATTCCTAAAGGCTTAAGAGTCCGGTTTTCCAAGAACTCGTTGTGACGTGGATGGATGGATGTAGGAGACCATGACTGTATTTGGTTAGCATGGACAATGCCTAAATAAGGGCTGGATTTTCTATGCCTAAATAAGGGCAATATGACTTGTACCTATATAAGGGCATAAATTAGGAAACCTATATACGGAATCTAAATCTACACACAACAGCCACTCCAGTTTCGTATGAACGACATTACTAAATCCTAAACATACTAAACATGTCTAAAAAAGAATATCGCTTGATAATTGAAAACGTGCTAAAACATATCTAAAAAACATATGTCCTAAAAATGCATTACAAACCCATTGCTATGCATAAGGTGCTGTACATATTAAAAGCAATGTTTCATTCTAAGCATATGCGTACATTGAAAATGCCAACAAGAATGAATCATAAATATATACATATGATGAAATGGCTCGTTAATACAGAAGAAAAAAGGGCAAAACCAATTCATAGCAGGTTAACCCAAATCAATTGTTGATGTGACAAGGTGGCATAATGTCTCTGGAAGTTTTCAAAGAATTCTGTTCTCTATGAATAGTTCTACTATAAGCAGATTACTGTGCCAAAAGTGAAAAATACAAATTTGGAAAAAAAAATTAATCATAGGAAAAAGTTCCAAAGTCAGTCCCTTGTTTGAAAAGAATGAAGGCCAAATTCAGAGTCTCTTCGGAACACTGTGTGCCTGAATCAAAAGTCAGTGTGTGGGCCTGGAGAAAACATGAAATCTTCTATTTCTGTTGACAAATATGTGTCTACCGTTGTAGGTGAACGTTGGAATACCTCGTTTAGAAGATTAACTGGTCTTCAGCATTGGTCGCATCAGCAATGTTTGAATCGGATGTTACCTGTTGTCTCCTCTCGTACCTCAGCAGTAGCAATTTGTGTCTGTGAGATCTCAATGAGTGCCGTCATCAGGATTGGTAGCCGCTGGGGACAACACAGAGCATGGGCCGTTACTGGGTCCAGCAGAGTATCGATATCCGTAGGCATGACTGATGGGAGTGTTAGACAGATGTCTAGCACGCATTCTTCACCGCAGAGCAGGCAGCGTAGAACAGGTAAGATGCAATCTTGCCAGATTGGTCTGAATGACAGAAACCATGTGGTATTTAATTCTCGTAGACGAGGTAAACCCAAAATTTGGACGATGCGCTCACGATATTTCATCTCCAATAGAGCTCTCGCTATGGTGCCTGGAGTGACGCTGGTGATTTGGCTTGCCATAACATAGCAGTAGGAGGAAAAATAGGATCCCTGCAACGAGTGCTAAAAGGAGCGGCAGTCCGCCAAACACAGAGTGCACAAAGTTAGGAAAAATTTCCGAGGACTGCTTGAAAAGGTGCTAATAGTCCTGCACACATGTTCTTAAATACATGTATATTACCGCTCGCATCAGACATGTTTAAGATATGACCTAACATTTCTGAGAAATGTACAGGGCAGTTTGTATACAAAAGGGTATGTATCGCCGCAGAAGTCCTTGCGACTTGGAGATCATAGGTTTCTCTGGCCGAGGTCAGTGGCACTGTTTTTTGTAAAAGAATGGCTTTCATTCTGCTTAGAGTATCAATTCATATAGAAGAGATGTTCAGTGAAGGCCACAAAGGCAACTCCCTGACTGTGTCTATTTGTGGAAACAAGACTTGCATACAGCAAGTGACCCTGGATGTAACCGTAACTAGATATGGAATACTATGCAACATGCCACAGCAGCTGTGATCATTCCACATAAAGTAACTCCCATTAGAAAGTTGGCCAAAAATAGGATTAATCACTGCAGCCGGTGAACCTTGCAGGTGACAGGATACTTTTGTAGTGGAACCATAACAGGCCCTGTGTAAGGTAATACCCTGACAAAGGAGAGAACCGCTTAGTGTGTGCTCTCAGTTTTCACCGCTAAGAAACGTGAAGTACGTTCCCCACTCCAACATCTATGTGTGTAAGGTAATTCCCAGGATGTCGTGATGTATCCTTTACCCAACCTTTCATATTTGCCAACTGGTATATGTTTTAGGCAATACTGAAAATGGAAAGTTATAACAGGCAGAGTAAGTTTACCATGTACAAACCACTCAGTAGCTGGTTTTTCTGCCACCGTGAATGGTAATTTTTCCAGTTTTTCAATGCTAAGCATAGTGTAGTCTGCTTCCCTTTGTGCCAATCTGATCTGTTTATCAGTGAGATTAAATTCTGAAAACAGTGACGTAGTATTGATTAAACGCCAAGGCACATAGCCTGCACGCAAGTTTTGTAGCGTCCAGCCTAATAGCATGATAGAACGTAGCTGAGACTGACCATGTTGCAACATGACCAAGTCTTTTTCCATGATGTCTCTGGCAGAAGACACAATGCTGTCCAATGAATATACTCTGGACGACAGAGTCGTTAACACATTGTCTACTACAGAGAGATTTTTCTCTAAATTAATACGATCAATTTCTCGTATTCGTTCTGCAGTCCCTGCTTGGGTAACCTTCCATGCTTCATTATAAGCAGCATAGATACCGGCATATATGAAACTTTTTGACGCGGTTTTCTTGGTCCTAGCAAGAATTCCCTAAGGTGTGCGCCTCCTTGAAGTAAAGTTAAGTGTTGTTTAACATCCTTCAGTGTAGCTTTCTGTAGCCAAACAAGGCAGAGTTTCCCTACACTGTATGTTGTTACTACCCTTGGGTGCTGTCTTTGAACATAGCATGGGTCCGGCTTATTGATAGCAAAACCCTGTGTTTTATTCAGGAATCAATCTTGACAGTTATTCGTGTCTGTGGGCCAAAGCAACCATTTTTTCCATTCTGGATCTGATCTGTTGTGATGCAAAATATTATGTATGTCGACCTCCCCCCGTGAAGTGGTATTGCTTGCAGGTATAGGTATGGTCAGTGTGTTCATGTCTTTGATCCTGGCTAATCCAAGGCAAGACGTTTGCTGGACAGTGTCATTCAAAAACATAATTTGCTCAAGGATGATACAGGCTCTAAATAAAGCTTCTAGCCCCTGCACTTGCCAATCTTTTGCACCCCAGACAGTCTATGTCTCAATGTTGTCTTTCCAAAAGTCAAGACCTTGTCTAGACAGTTGGGCAATAAAGGCTGCAGAATAAATCTGTTTCGTATTGGTTAACATATTTTTCGTTCCTGTCTTGTTCACATTCTTAAAGTAAAACGTTTCCGGATTAGACAAATTATAGCCTGAAAGATATGGAAACTTCATTGCAAAAGTTTTTGAGCTACCCTTTGGAGGTGTAGGACAATGTTCTCATTGGTTATACAAAAATAAATTTCTAGGCGTTGCAGATTTATGCAAGAAATGATGACCATAGTGGTTATAACAATACATTTGTTCATAGTCTGATGAACCCTCTAAATATTCATGATTTGTCAATGCAGTAGACATCTCTAGATCAGACATCATGTTATTAACAGTCTCGAAGTCCCAATCATCAGAAAAGGTACTAGAGGTAATAAAGTCACTTAATAAAATTTTAAATAAATGTGGAATCATCAAAAGCTCCGATGGGCCAAAAAAGTCATAATGAGTTTTGTCCCAAACTATACCATCACATATAGGAACGGCTGTGATATTCACTGCTGACAAGTCTCTTGCTTCACGATGGGATAATTTGTGTGGCTGGAGAAGTAAGTTCACTCTTTTACTTGCTGTGTCCATTTGAATATATCTCCCATTAGCATACCCAGAGTCAATACCAGAGCTAACCAAAGTACAAAGAAAAATATTCCCAAAACAATCCATAGTTCAAACCATGATGAAACCAGATAAGTCTTTTTCAGGAGATGAAAAAAGTCTGTTGCTTGTTCTTTGAAAGTTCTTTTCGCTGGCGTCGTTTCTGGTTCGCTTTGATCCTCAGAAAACTTATCAAAGTTCATGAAATAGCCAGAGGCAGTTCTGTCAATGGTTGGAATTGCATCAGGATTTGTTGAATTCGCTGGAACCAATTGATCACTTGTTACTTTGTTTTAGACATGTGTATCAGGACGAACTGTGATTTGGGTTTCAAGAGGGACAAGTTCCATAGCTTTGTTGCTTAGTCCTTCACTTCTTACTGCAGAATCTTCAAAGGTGATGAGTCTCTCAGTTTGAACCTCTTGGATTGTAGCCAGTGGAGTGCGTCTGCTACATTGGCAGAGTCCACTTGGCCTACTGCTTAGTATCTGCCACATAGTGTGGTTTGATCAGGTCGATGGACACAAATATTTTCTCCTTTTTACCAGCAAGGGGCAGCAAAAGTACTGTTCTTGATCCGTCGATTGCTAGGACAGGTACTGGTTGTCTGTAAGAAGGCCCAAATTCCTTCTTGTCCATGATCTTTTCTCTGACTAGATCACCAAGCTTTGGGATCCAGACAGGCCTTGCTGGGACGGCCGGTTTTTCTTCAGTGATGGTTGGCTTTAGGAGCACATTGCTTTGTTTTGTTCTCAGTTCATTTAAGTCCTGTAAAACAGCCAAATGATCTTTGATAGAACTTTATACAGAGTGACTCCCCCTAGAGAACTTCTTGGCAAGTTATTAAGTGCGCGTTGGACCCCATAAAGGTGTTTGACCCACCCATCACCCGAACCTAATACCCTAGCTGTTATAGACTGCTTTATGTCACGGTTTTTTCTTTGCACAACAGAATTTCCCTCAGGATGGAATGGAGAAGAATACCGCAATGCTACGCCCAAACCATCCATGGCTTCTTTGTAAGCTCGAGAGCTAAACGCAGGACCCTGGTCAGAATGTAGTGTGCCAATTGCGTATGTGCCGATAAAGACTCGTAAATCTTTTATAACAGTTAGAGCGTCAGCCGAGCGAAGAGGCCACATCCATAGAACCTAGAACAAGAATCCACTGCAACCATGATATATTTATAGATACCATCCCTTTGTAAGGGACCACAGTGGTCCAGGTAAACACAATGGTCTATCTGAAATTAACAGGGGTGTCTGCGCAGGACGTTTCACAGTAGGGGCTTTCATCTTCTGGCATATTTCACATTCCAAAACATAGTTCCTGGTCTGTTTCCTAATGCTTGGCCACCAGTATCTCTGTTTCAAAAATGATAATGTGGCGGAAACACCTGCATGGGCAGAGGCGATCCCTTCATGTGCTACTAGGATTAGTCCTAATCTGTGTTCCATGTTTGGTATTACCCTATCCCCCACTCCAGGGATTCGAGCAAATGGAACATTGTTCACATCAATATTATATGAGTATTTGAGCGGAATTTTTTTAGGCAACGCTGCAACGCTTTGCCTTTGCTTGAAGCATTGACAGCCAGCATTATTTCACTGTTTATTTTAATTTTTGAACGAGTGATTGCAATGACGGAAGCCGTTTGCACAGCTCCTTTCGCGGCTTCATCAGCCAATGAATTCCCTTCAACGTGAACGCCATCACGTTGATGACTCAGCGTGTGTTTCACATGAGTGTTTTTTTTTTGTCCTCATTTGCCTTACCCCACATAGGATGTCCCGTTGAACCAGCTGTTTTGTTTGCAGCACCTCAGCCGAAGACATTCCGATTACCCGAGGGAGGATCGTGGGTACAAGATTTTTTGCTCCATCAAGGATATTTCGTATCCTGCCGGACCATAGTTCTGGGAGGCCATTTTGTTATTAGTCCGAGGAGAAATGCAGGCATAATCATAGGACCCGGGAAAAAGAAAAAAAAAAAATAAATAAAACCCCGGACTCCTATCTCCATGACCTCAGTAAATCCCAAAAAGCCACATTTTTCTTGTTACAGGATCTAGCCATGTCCACTTTAGACACTTCATACAACGATGTCAACCATTCTGAGTGAGTCGGTGGTGAGGCCTCAGCCCAGTATTTGCATATTTGTCTTCTAGCGATAAGAATTGCATAGAAAAGTAAAGATCTTTCAGGCCCCCTAATAGTGTCGACCAAGCCAAAAATATTTAGGGGTAAACTGATGGTCAGAGGGACCCTAAGAATGGATTCCATTGATGAAAAAACTTCACCCCGGAATTTCTGTAACAGAGGGCAATCTTTAAACATATGTATGTCCGATGCCGCGAGGAGGCCACATTTATTGCATGCTTTATCGGGCTGGAATTTTGATAGCCTGAGAGGAGAAAGGTAAGCTCTATGGGCTGTAAAAATGTGATTACGTCTAAGCCAAGCAGGTTTAACAATTCTGAAGAGTGTATTAAATGAATCCCTCCAAATCGGGTCACATTGCATGCTCATCTGCTGCCCCCATAGATCATCTGCTAGTTTAAACTCGCCATCTACTTCCTCTACTATTGCCCAATACCAGAAAGAGACCTCCCTTCTTGCTCTAGGCTTTGAGACCAGTTGCTCCTCTAGATTACTCTCCCTTCCTAAAGGCCTAGTACTCTTAGCCTGTGATTGTGCCCAGCTTCTCAGTTGGATATACTTAAATTTTGAGAGTCCAGGCCCAACCATCTCATAGAGCACATCCCAAGGAGGGAAGGGCAGCACCGTCCAGTAGGTCTCCCCACGTCAGGAACCCTGCATCTCTTAAAGGCATACTCAAACTATCACGGAGGCATGCCGGAGTGCCGGGGGAATCCCATATTGGGGCCTTTCTTGAAAAGTAGCCCAGCCCTATTCTCCTTCTTATTGCTATCCAGCTACTAGCTAATGACCGGAGGATTTTTAATTTAACTTTTTTGAAGAATTTATGGTCTCCGAATTTAAACAAAAAGCCATCTTCTGACAAACCTGAGCCCCTCAGCATGGCCCGGAACAGGTGTCCCTCTGTAGTGCTAGTGGGTGTCTTCAACAGCATACGAGAATGAGACAAGTGAAATGCCCATGCGTAATATTGGAGGTCGGGCATAGCCAGGCCCCCCTTCTCCCTTTTCCGCCTGAGCTTCTTCCATGCTATCCTTGTAACCTTATGCTTCCAGATAAATGAATTTAATTCTCCTTGACATTTTGCCAGTTGTTTCATATCAAAGGCCAGTGGCATAGCACCGAAGAGAAACAAGAACCTAGGGAGAATAGACATTTTGACCAGGTTAATCCTACCCAAAATTGATAAAGGAAGATGCACCCATGAGTTCAACTGAATTTGACATTCTCTAAAAAAAATTTTAAGGTTATATTCTGGGATCTTTTCCACTTCCTGAGTTATTCTAATTCCTAGGTATCTCATGTTAGGGACGATATGATGATACGTAGTTTCCATGTTCCAAGCCATGATCTCAGTTTTACTTGGGTTAATCTCGTAACCCGAGATCGAGCCAAACTCTGCTGCACGTGTGATGATCGAGTTAAAGGCACTATCAAGATCTGCTGTAAAAATTAATATATCATCTGCATACAGTGCCACTCTCCTTTCCCACTCTCCTAGTTTAAAAGGGATGATATTATGATCTTCTCTTAAAACCTGTGCAAAGGGTTCTATATATAAATTAAACAGGAGAGGGGAAATGGGGCTATCTGAAATTAACAGGGGTGTCTGCGCAGGACGTTTCACAGTAGGGGCTTTCATCTTCTGGCATATTTCACATTCCAAAACATAGTTCCTGGTCTGTTTCCTAATGCTTGGCCACCAGTATCTCTGTTTCAAAAATGATAATGTGGCGGAAACACCTGCATGGGCAGAGGCGATCCCTTCATGTGCTACTAGGATTAGTCCTAATCTGTGTTCCATGTTTGGTATTACCCTATCCCCCACTCCAGGGATTCGAGCAAATGGAACATTGTTCACATCAATATTATATGAGTATTTGAGCGGAATTTTTTTTAGGCAACGCTGCAACGCTTTGCCTTTGCTTGAAGCATTGACAGCCAGCATTATTTCACTGTTTATTTTAATTTTTGAACGAGTGATTGCAATTACGGAAGCCGTTTGCACAGCTCCTTTCGCGGCTTCATCAGCCAATGAATTCCCTTCAACGTGAACGCCATCACGTTGATGACTCAGCGTGTGTTTCACATGAGTGTTTTGTAGTTCATTTCGCAACTGAACTACTTGTTCCCAAAGCGTTTTATGCTTGATTGTGCCACCTTTTGCATCTTTGAAACCATTTTGAAGCCCATTCTGTAAATATTGATTGTAGGATTGAACACAGTAAATAGAATCGCACACTATGAGTGTGGGGAATTCGCGATCCGTTTTTTCAAGTGCCATCTTGAATGCTTGTAGTTCAGCTCGCTGAGCTGCACAATCTCCTAGAGATTGCGTTTTTGTGACCATTGGTCTGAATTTGCCATCGTGCATACAACCTTTAACGATCGCGCAAGCTGCACTGTGAGCTTGTTTACTCCCCGTAGCGGGTTGTGCAGATCCCCGTCAGTATAAATTATAAATTTGTACTGATCAAGAGGGAGAATTTCAATAGGCAGAGGACTTTCGTGTTCGTATTGCAGGAATGCTTGTGTTTTCAAATAAGGATCAAAAACATATTCAACATCAGTTGCAGCAAGAGAATTAACCCACTGTAACCATCTTGGATGTAAAGCTTTTGCATTCGGAATGCTAGCTTTAGTAACTGCCTCTAAGGCTGGTACAGGAGTCATGACCATTATTTGTTTCCCCTGTGCTAGGGCTCTTTCTTTTGCTACAGCGGTTTGAATTGCTGTCAGAATCTTTTCTGTAGAAGTGAATTTAATTTCTGCTTGTGTATACAAGTGTGATTTGTATGCAATGGGTACTTTTTCACCTTCGTTAAAAGTTAAGTAGGTGAATCCGCATAGACCCGGAATGATTCGGATCACTAAGTTGCGTACATTTACGAGTGTTTGTAAGTGTTTAGTTGCTAACATGTCTGTTTGAAGTGAACACAGAATTTCTGTGTGTTCTTGTGTCCAAGTTGGAAATCAGGTTTGATTAATTCATAGAGAGGTTTAACCCTCTCTGCTTAGTTTAGAATGTATGTTCTTCCAAAATTGAGGAAATCTAGATTCAACTGTAAATTCTTCAGCGTTTTTGGAGGTTGGTGCAGCGCACACTTTTCTAAAAATTTGGCTGCCAGGCTTTTGCCTTCACTTGAAAGTTCATATCCTAGGAAAAGGACGTTGAGATGGGCAATTCTGGACTTTTTAAAGTTGAATTTGTAACCCTCAGGGGCGAAACCCAATGTAATTTTGTTCACCCGGTTCAAGTGTCTGTCCAGGTCACCGTCTATCAGATATATATCATCGATATATGACAATGCCTCGTCATCATAAATTTGTAGTAACTCTGTTACTCTTGCTGAGAATAACCCTGGGCTGTTCTTGAACCCCTGTGGGAATCGACAAAATTAACGCTGGGTCCCCATTATTGAGAAAGCTGTCAAATACCTACTTTCAGGTGCAATATTTTGACAAAAGAAACCATTTGAAATGTCTACTGTGGTTTGGTACTTTTTACACACAATGTTATTCATTAATGCTGTACTGTGTGCATTTTGCACTGCAAATGTTTTACAACATGAGTTTAAGTGTCTGTAATCCAAAACAAGACAACATGTATTGTCTGGTTTGGAAACAGGAAACAAAGGATTGTTCATTGATGAGGTGCATGTTTCAATCACCCCCAGGTATTCAAGTTGATCTAAGATCTCTCTGACCTGTTTTTTAGCTTCTTGCTTAACTGGGTACTGCCTTTGTGCAGCTGGTTGATTTTATAACTGGATTTTGTGATGAGGTGAGTCCTCATCCCATCCTACATGATTCCTGTACAATGTTGGGGCTTGGGCCACTGCCCATTTCCTGGCATAAGTATATTTTAAATGTATTGAACCATGGTTAGAGAAGGCTGGCATAATGATGTCTTCGCCATGTGGGAACTCCCTGACAAATTCTGGTGGCCAGTCTCGTTTTGCTAGAAGTATATCTTAACCCCTTCATAGATGCTACCAAAAGAGTGCTTTCACTTTTCTTGGTATGTCTCCCTCCATCCGAACTGTTATTTCATATAACCTATGTGGAGAACTAACCCTGGTGTCTGCAGTTTCAACTTGAATGTTCTCATTCATGTCCACTGTCTCCAGAAGCCCCTTCAGGTTCTGGCGAGCTACTGTAACTTCTGCTGCACTGTCCAACATTGTCTGAGTTTAAACACACAATGTATATGAGGGTCCTAGGGGAACTAGTTTAAGGACTATAGCACCTTCACTCCCCACAAAACTCAGAAAAAAACTAACAGAAGGTATTAAGTCCAAACACAACGAACAGAAAATCACTCGATGCTGTAAACAAAGTGAAAGCCTCTTCAAATAGTTAGTACATCACTATGCCAGGAGTTAAGAGTCCATCAGCCCACCCTTATTGGCGGAGCTTTCTTATCTGAGACTCTGAGGGGTCAAGGTCTGGGCCCGCAATATTGAGCCAGCCGGCCCTGCCAGGTGCCCGACCTAATGATCCCAAGATAGATGAAACTCCTGCCACAGTGTGTAATCCAACTTGTGAAGACTCAAAAAATGTGCAGTGCTCTAACGTGAAAGTGTGTTTAAAAATGACTACGTGGGCAAAAAATATGTTTATTAAGGATTGACCAGGTGTCATGTCTAAAAAACCAGATAGTCTTAAAAAGATTGACTATTTCCTGACTTGGTCTCGGAGGTCGACATGTTTCAGCCGATATGGTCAACTGACCCGGCTTTCTTCAGGACCTAATTTGATGGAAATCAAGGCTACTGCAGGAATAACATATTCAGTGAAGATAATGTGAAGAACAAAAATTCTTTAAGATAATTATAGTATAATCATCAGGTAAATATGTGGCAACATCCACCCTACCAGAAAAGCAATCTTTTTGCTTGGGTATAAGAGCTTTATCTTCTTTCCTAAAAGGATTTGGGAGAATCAAACCATTAGAAAGGTATATCACAAAAACGTACACAGCATCAATGACTCCTGTCCTACAGTGCCAATTTGTGCACTGTACTTATTATCCAAAACCCAAAACGTGGTTACAAATCAGTAAAGTTTTTTACAAAAATGGATTCAACTCACCCAGCTTTCTGTGGGAGGACAGCCTC
The DNA here is from genome assembly GCF_964204655.1 of Triturus cristatus. Classification (NCBI taxonomy): domain Eukaryota; kingdom Metazoa; phylum Chordata; class Amphibia; order Caudata; family Salamandridae; genus Triturus; species Triturus cristatus. Next base: position 527,175,787 of record NC_140591.1, read on the forward strand.
ACCTCACCCGGCTGACTGCTCGGTGAAGGAGGCACCGCTCTGTTAAAATGTAAGGACAAAAAAGAACAAGTTGCACACAGATACTCGTTCCTCTGCACTCCCTACAATATATTTAACGCCCCGAAACCAATAAATCCCCGACTTTAGAAAAACTGCCCCGCAAGCATGACAGGCCAGGTGTGCGGGGAAGTTGTTCACTTGCAAATCCAGTCCATATGTGGACCCCCATACCAATAAACAGGAGCCTGAACCATTATTAAACAACTTAGTGCAGTCAAAATGAGGGGGGGCCTGTCGCCCTCCATGTGGTTTAAAGAGTATCAACCTCTCTCTACAGACTTGCAACAACAGGTCTTGGAGAGAACACTGCCACCCAATTCATCAGTTAAAAGGAAGATGGTCCTATTGCCCTGTCTTCTCCCCATATAGCCACAGTAAGTTAAACAAGTATAACAAGATTAGGGAGTGTAGAGGTGAACGCTAAGGTGGATACATCCTCCACTTAAGTATCAGTTTATAAACAAAAGGATCCACCTTAAAAAAGGAGGTACTAAAGAGACCAGACAACAGGGGTAATGGTGAATGAGTGTCCCTAAACGTGGTTGGGCACACTCAGTGTTGTTTAAATACCCCTCACACACCAAGAATGGCCCATGGTGTCATGCTTCATCATTGGGGTCTTCCCGCCCCGCTGCGGGACGGGGAGTGCTACGACCTACGACTACGTGGGAGCACTTTTGATGAAGTACTATGGACCTTGATCAGCATGAACTTCCATGCAACTACATTTATGAGGACCCAATTCCAACATCTGTTGCATCCAGATGATTCCAAATGAGACTTTGACGGGATATTGATAGTATCATATACCCTAGCGTTTATTGGACAGGGATCTCTAGATCACGTGTATCCAAGACATAAAGTGGACTAGGATTGCCCTCTCCTCTATACACCATTTATGTCTAGAAATTCTATAAACATCTTTGTGCAAGATACATGTGAGCTAGCTCAGTGATTGGGACTATTGGTCGTCCTTGTGACTGTGTTTCACATGTTTACAAGCTGTGTGTGAAGCATAGGTCCTGATGGCACAGGCCCTCTTTTATAACGTTAGATCTGACGAATAGTGTTAAGGCTGGTCATTAGTAAACGTCTCCGAATTATGATACTGAGATATAATTATCAATAATATGAAAGTGGACCCTAAGCAATGAGACAGCTCACCTTATTAGACATTATAGCGGACCGTTATCACTCCAATTCTCCCGGTTCTGCGACCTCAATTTATTCACCTAGGCGTGTCTTATCCTAATAGGCCTGAGTGATGAGAGGATGCAATCTAGTGCCCGTGCGGCGACATCATCTGCTGTACGGGTGTTGCCTCTAATTTAGCTAGAGTTGAAAATTTCAGCCTTCAGTCCCTCGTTGTGCTCGAGATGTGTCATATCATGGCGAGCTTGTTCTGAGCCTTTGTTCCACTCCACGGATGTTCTAGCTGATTGTGTGTTTGGTGGTTGTCGTAGCCTCTGCATATTTTGCGGCTGTTTTCCACTGACTTTGGCTTTGATCCCAGGACATGCCGAACGTGTGTGATGAATTTGCATGAAGCTAGGGTGCAAGACCAGTACGAGTGCATATCATTTTATTTATTGTGTTGTTGATTGCACTCATTGAGTAGAGAGGGGTGGCAGCCCTCTTTCATCTTATATGCCTGTTTTGGTTGTCCTGTGTATGATAATTCAGGTGTAACGCGCTCTCTGTGATTCACTTGGTGCATGCGCTGTTTGCAGGATAACGTGGTCGCTGCTATTGTTTCGACCAGTCCCAGTCAGGCATAAGTGTGGAGACTAGTGTCTCTACGCGGATGTTTCTATGGAGACCTTTGTACTGAACATCTGAGTGTTTGTGGCAGCCTTTGGTCCCGTGTTCGGGTGGTAATGGTGTCGGATGCCCAGAAGCTCGATCCCGGGCTCTTTTGGTGTTGAGTTTGGCTACTTGGATGCCGGCAGCCACAGTGATGGAGCGCGCTCATGAGCGTGAGAAAAACGCTATTCTTTCTGGAGTAGTCCGGACCGCGCATGCGCATAAAGACGAGTGTCGCTACTCTCGCGCATGGGCGTTCGGACGGGCGGGCTCCGAGAGAGGACAAATGCCAGCGCCTGTTTCTTAAATGACCAATTGATCCAATTAGAGCGGATATTTAAGGAGTCCCCTCCTTCCTGCCAGCACCTCCCCGACCGCTCGCAGTCTGGCTCGAGGTACCGACGGACAGGTAAGGAGAGGGGAGCCCTGGGTTCTACGAACAGTAGACTAATACATTTGGCTTTAACTTACTGTGGCTATATGGGGAGAAGACAGGACAATAGGACCATCTTCCTTTTAACTGATGAATTGGGTGGCAGTGTTCTCTCCAAGACCTGTTGTTGCAAGTCTGTAGAGAGAGGTTGATACTCTTTAAACCACATGGAGGGCGACAAGCCCCCCCTCATTTTGACTGCACTAAGTTGTTTAATAATGGTTCAGGCTCCTGTTTATTGGTATGGGGGTCCACATATGGACTGGATTTGCAAGTGAACAACTTCCCCGCACACCTGGCCTGTCATGCTTGCGGGGCAGTTTTTCTAAAGTCGGGGATTTATTGGTTTCGGGGCGTTAAATATATTGTAGGGAGTGCAGAGGAACAAGTATCTGTGTGCAACTTGTTCTTTTTTGTCCTTACATTTTAACAGAGCGGTGCCTCCTTCACCGAGCAGTCAGCCGGGTGAGGTGAGGCTGTCCTCCCACAGAAAGCTGGGTGAGTTGAATCCATTTTTGTAAAAAACTTTACTGATTTGTAACCACGTTTTGGGTTTTGGATAATAAGTACAGTGCACAAATTGGCACTGTAGGACAGGAGTCATTGATGCTGTATACGTTTTTGTGAGATACCTTTCTAATGGTTTGATTCTCCCAAATCCTTTTAGGAAAGAAGATAAAGCTCTTATACCCAAGCAAAAAGATTGCTTGTCTGGTAGGGTGGCTGTTGCCACATATTTACCTGATGATTATACTATAATTATCTTAAAGAATTCTTGTTCTTCACATTATCTTCATTGTATATTTTATTCCTGCAGTAGCCTTGATTTCCATCAAATTAGGTCCTAAAGAAAGCCGGGTCAGTTGACCATATCGGCTGAAACATGTCGACCTCCGAGACCAAGTCAGGAAATAGTCAATCTTTTTAAGACTATCTGGTTTTTTAGACATGACACCTGGTCAATCCTTAATAAACATATTTTTTGCCCACGTAGTCATTTTTAAACACACTTTCACATTAGAGCACTGCACATTTTTTGAGTCTTCACAAGTTGGATTACACACTGTGGCAGGAGTTTCATCTATCTTGGGATCATTAGGTCGGGCACCCGGCAGGGCCGGCTGGCTCAATATTGCGGGCCCAGAATTTGACCCCTCAGAGTCTCAGATGACGAAGCTCCGCCAATAAGGGTGGGCTGATGGACTCTTAACTCCTGGCATAGTGATGTACTAACTATTTGAAGAGGCTTTCACTTTGTTTACAGCATCGAGTGATTTTCTGTTCGTTGTGTTTGGACTTAATACCTTCTGTTAGTTTTTTTCCAACATTGTCTGAGCCCATTCTCCGTTCTTGAGTTGCGTTCTCAGAATCCTCGGCATGTCTGATCTTCAGACCTGCTACCTTCTTCTTGGAGAATTTAGGTTTTTGTTTGTTTTTCTGAACGTGTTGATCGTCTTTGGACTTCACGCGTACATCTTTGTTCTCTGACTGTCCTCTTCTTTCGGATGTCTGTGATGATATCTTAAAGGTGCGAGAGGAACGTGTATCAGTATCTTGATATCTGTCAGGTTTTCTCAAATTATCCCTATTCCTAAGGTTGTACCTCCTTTCAGAGGGCTCCTTTTGAGGAGACCTACCTCGGGATTGAGAACGCTTCTCTTTGGAATGCTGTTTGCTATTTTCCCATTTCTTTTTAGAAGAGGTAGGAGTGTTTTTAGGAAAGACCTTATCAGGACTTTCAGACAATTGTGGTTTAACTGGTTTCCCCCAAACTGTCTCTGCCTAATTCTTCAAAGGATTTTTCAATTATTCTGGCTAGTTCTTGTGGTTGTCCTGTTACCTCAAATTCCCTTAATTTCTGGCAGATTGCCACTGATGCTGCTTCTCCTTTAATATTAGATAATATTGTTGTTGAGACCTGGTCGAAATTTTTCAGTAAATTCATACCTAAATTCAGAGCAGGCTCTGCCCCGTATTCGGTTCGAATTTGTTTCAGGACATCAGGTATTACCGCCATGGACGGAACACCATGTGTTTTTGTGTAGACTGTAGCAAAGACTGTGGCCCAAGTGGTGCAGTCTTCCAGATGTGGTGTGATCCCCATTGGTAAACAGATTGTTAGAATTCTGTGTTTCTCATAAGGGCTAGTATTAGAAAATACTGCTTCGATTTGAGTAATTTTTTGAGCTATCCAGAATGGAATTTGTTCACGTTTTGTGGGCATTTTACCCATGACTGCGTGTAAAGTCTATGGAGTGATTTTTAGTGTATTCCCCTGATGAGGGGCTGGATTTTGAATTATTTTTAATGGTGGTTGGACTGTGAAAGTCCATATGACATATTGAACCAATTGTCTATAAATTTTGATTAGCTCCTTGAGTTGAGCAAGCAATTCGACATCCGTCATTTCTTCAATGTCTGGATGAGGTGTGTAGCCGGCTAAAATCGGCCATGTTGCTCCTGGTCTACCGAGTGGACCGAGCCTGTTAATGTGATTATAATGTATTAGGGCGCCTTTAAACCTGACTTCATGCTCCTGGCATGTGAGTGTAATTTCGAAATCCTCAAAAGGAATATATTCCTCAGGTGGATCATCTTCTTTGTAGAAGTGAAACAAATGTGTTACTGGATTTGATTCTGGGAATACTATCCATGAATAGAATACCTCTGTCTGGTGAGATTCATGTGCCCCTATCACAAAAACTGCTCTACCACCTCTTGGTGTTAGGCCATGTTTTATAAGTTTTAGAGTGATGGCTCTCCTTAAATTTGGATGGATGATTATAACATCCTGGTCGGTTTCTTGCAAACCTGTACGATTAAAAGCTGCTGTGACTTGGTCAGCCGCAGCTCCACCAGTATCGGTGTTTGTGCCGTTTTCGGTCATTGTTTAATGAAAGTTTCAGAGCAAGTTTCAAGGGAACAAAGATAAGGTGCTCAATATTTTGGAACACTGTATCCTTCAACGTTGAACAAACCAAACAGCTAATACATAGGATTTTTGTCCTACTCAGCAATGGCGGATATTATCCCTACCCACTCCAGACGTCTTATGGAGTATTATGAGTAGGGGTCTCTGAGAAAAGCACGACTGAGTTACTTCAGTATATAGCATTAAATTATTGCCTTAACAAACCGTTGGGCGCCATGTAGTGTAGTTCCTATATCCCTGATCGGCTCTGCGCATTGGAATAATATACACTATAGATTTGACATAGGACTGAGATCAGTATGTCTCTATCGAGTACATTAAATTTAATTACTTGTGTGTGCCAGCTAACTCAGAGGTCACTAGAAACGTCTTGAATATACAAGAAGGGATTCGTTTCTGACAACCGCATAAACATGACAACTTTGTTTCCCTTACAGTCGGAACAATCTCAGAACCGTGGAAACAATAGATAACAGTTTCACTCAGTCAATCGTGCATGCTTCGTTTCTACAGAGTTGCACAGAAATAGAGAGACGGGCGTTTCAATACAAAGGGTTTTTTGAACAGTCTTATTTCTCATGCAAGAGATATGAACTGCTACAATCGTAAGACAGGCTGCGAAGTACAATATGTACAGAGTTAGCAGTAAGTCAAAATAATACTGCAATAGCATGGTTTGTAGCTATGACATATATTTATAAAATACATACCTAAATAACATCGGCTAAAATGTGTATACTCATCTGTTGCTTCTAAATAGTTCTACCCCAGTGTACCTAACCTAAGTGTAGTACGAGGTAAGAAGTAGGTGCTGATTTCTAAAGAATAGCTATCTATAGCTATAGTGTTAGTTTTGCCAAAAGTTTCTCTAAGTTCTAGTCTGCTCCATACCTTAGAATGTGCGAGGTTGGAATCTCTTTTCCGGGACTCAATATCTAACACCCCGCAACGGGAGTCAGAAACACTGGAGCTGGATTCTCTGCGAAGAGGATGACAGTGTGTGGTCAGTGCGTCAAGCTGGAACTCGATTTCCTTCCAAACTTGCCGTGGCGAACCGCAAGTAGGCAGTCGAGCTGGATCGTGCCGGAACCGTGGTTTGCCAGGGCAAGTGCAGGTATATTTATACCTTGAAGGTATTTAGGAATGCTTGTATTGACGTAAAAGTCGGGCATCGGAACGTCATGAATGAACCCCTAAGGAATAGATGTTCATGCATACTAAATGAGTTCTTAGAGAAATCAATATCCAAGCAAGGGAAATTCCTAAAGGCTTAAGAGTCCGGTTTTCCAAGAACTCGTTGTGACGTGGATGGATGGATGTAGGAGACCATGCCTGTATTTGGTTAGCATGGACAATGCCTAAATAAGGGCTAAATTTTCTATGCCTAAATAAGGGCAATATGAATTGTACCTATATAATGGCATAAATCAGCAAACCTATATACGGAATCTAAATCTACACACAACAGGCGTCCAGCCCCTATTCAATAACAAGTTCTGGCTCACAGAGGTGGAGCTTGCCGTCTCTCTCCCTCGCTCACTCCCTCTCTTTCCTTTGTTGGGCGTATGGCACACCTTCTTCTCTTGGATTTGGTCTTCAAGGCTGTGTGCTACGGATTGTCCAGTGAGGAGCCGCTAGGACTCATCCTACAAATTGTCTGTGCTTTTGTTTGTATGGTATTTTGTGTTGGTGATTGCATTGCTGTTTGACTGAGTCTCCATTTCCTGGCCACGCATGTCTGTTGATTTTCCTGCTTGTTCGACATCAGGCATAATGTTTGTATTGGGATTCGTGGTGTTGGTGTGCAGTTTCATGGTCCGGGGTTGGGGGTGGTCCTGGGGGAATTTTGCAGGCCTGGGTGTGGTGTCAGAGGGTGTTATGGCCCTCTTGGGTGTCCGGGCCAAATGATGGGTGGCTCCATGGCTTCTGTTGCCCTTCGGGTGTGGCCCTGGGCTATTCTCCATTTTGTGGTGCAGGATGCCGTCCGACTTTACACCAGGTCAGAGCAGGTGTAGATTTCCTGTTGCTAACGTGCCTTATCGCCTGTTTTGTGTTTTTATCTCCAATGTGGCTGGTCGTTGAGAATGTTGTAGTGTAATGTTGTCGCGGATTTTGGCATGGGAACGCCCACTCTGCATCTCATTAGCGATAGTTGCGCTGTGGCGATGTTTTTTGCGGCTGCTATCACGGGTAAACTGGTGCTGTGGGCTGTTTACACCGGCTTGTGGATGGGGAGGTATTTTTATCGCAACTTTGGCTGCAATAAAGTGCCGTTGACTTGGCGATGGTTTCTTGTGAATATGCCCCATTATTATTAAGTCGCAGAAGAGAACAATTGATTGAGCAAAAAAGATGACATGAAATATTCTGCCTGTGGCCATGAAGTCTAAACATAGTTTAAAATAGGTAAACATTTCTAACATTACAACTTAGGTCTATTTTTCTTAAATTTTTAATTTTTTTAGCAAGGTTGTAGGCATTAATCAGACACAATACCCTATTTCAAGGGTGCATTGTGCCTGTCTAATATACTGGAATTATTATTTGTTTTGATTCCTTAATTATTCTACTAAGTTACGACTGATGGTCTTTCATTTGCTTGATAAAAGTGGTAGAGGGGAGTAAAACAAGTCATGGTTATACTCTCAAATTTAGTCATACTCTAAAGGACCACAGACTCCGAATTCCAATTTTGTGGATTTATTATAAGGCCAAAAATAATTGAATATAAACACACCTGAGTGTGAGTATACAGATACATGAAAATCAATATAGAGCCAATTTTACGAATATAGTTCATCAGGCATAAAAGGCATAATATGATGAACTCCAAAATCAATGCACAGCAAAGAATAGAGGCTGAGTCGAGTTCTCTTTTCATCTGGGAGGAAAACAAAATAAAGAAAAATATCTCTCCCTACACTGCTCTAAATGAGGGTCCTACCTATTTCTCTTATTTAATTTCCCAAAGGTGTCAGCACGTGTTGACTTCATAAGAAGTACTCACGTCAAATGGTTTTCCTAGCTTAAGGCTATGGAGCTCTCTCTAAGATACTCCTTCTCCTCCGAGAATCAGCAGAAATCTCCAGTCTCTGTCCCTGCGCATCATATTAAAACAGACAAAGTTCAGCCCCCAATGAATCATGTGGTAGACTTCTCTATTGTATCATTTCAGTAACTATCCAGTAGCTTTAATAAAATTCTTCTTCGTCTTCCAGTGGCCTTGGTTCCCAGACAGGCCAGGCACGAAGGGAGTCCTCCCTTCTCGCCTTCCAGTCTTCTTCAAAGACCTTCCGGGTATCTCCTTAAATCTAAGTATAGCGAGGCTGAATTCCTTCACCTGCAGTAGGATGAGAACACGCTACTTTCGAATACAAAAGAGATTCATTTAATTAATGTTTTGAGCGGCCAAGTAGAATCGAAACTGTCAACAACTTTACAAATTGGGCCGACGAGTCAGGCAACTTAAACTAAACATGGTTTCATTGCACAAATATAATTTCATCCTGCATGGGCTTGATAAAATGCCGCAGAGAATTCCAATAGAAGCCCATGTTCACACCAGAACATGGGCTTCTATTGGAATTCTCTGCGGCATTTTATCAAGCCCATTATCGCCACTTTTAGCGGCAGTTTCCTGCCGCTAAAGCGGCGATAATTTTAATGCCGTCCTTGACAATATGCCCCTAAATCTTTCTAACCCTTTATGGTGCAGATAGTGACTGTCCTACAGTCATTCTAACTGCTGCTCACGCTTTTTCAGGGAATTTTCCTTATGTCAGTCCCTTTGCCATTTGAAAGCCTTGATTGCTCCCAATAGTACGATTATGCAAATGACAGCTATTATAATAGGTTTCAAGATGTATCCCATTGTTCCCTGTCCCAGACTTCCAAACCAGCTTCCAACCTTCCCAAATCCCTTACCAATTTGTTCCCAGAGTCCATCAGCAGCCAGATCCTTTAAGTCTTGATGCATCTCTGAAATGTTACTGATGTACTTCCTAATATCCCGACTATTGTCAGGAACATAAGTACAGCACTGTTAAACTTTCAATAATTTACAGACTCCTCCAGCTTTTGCTAGTAACACATTTAAATCAAGATGATTTTGAAGAACCATAGCCCTTATTGAATCCATCTCCCCATCAACAAGTAATAGAATTTGGGCCGTATTTATAGAGAGCTTATCCACCAACGTTGCCAACCTTCTAATTTTCACATCGTTCAAAATCGCACCCAGATCATGGCTCCAAATACATCCCCAACAATTTCTCCCGCACTTACGCCACGTTTTCCTATTTGAGATCTTTTCCCTTCTAAAGGCTATAAGTCATCTACATGGAAGATTTTGGGAAATACCACAGCCAAATAACATGTACCATACCAATTCTTAAGCAATTTCATGTTAGCATTTTTGCCACACACAAAATACACATTTGGCACTATCGTTAATTTATCCAATAGCGCCTTTCTAGTCGACTCCTCAATCAAGAAAATGTGTTCAAAATCACTCTCACCCACAAATATCTTGTCATAAAATGTTGACGGATGTCAAATGCACAGTTTCCCTTTGTGCTGAAAGTCTATAGCTATTGGACCAGAGCTTCCCTTTGACTTATGATCTAACTCTTCCTGGGTCCATGAAATAACTTTATGATTCGGGTCTGGTCTAAATAAAGTTTGCCTATGCCGATCTTCTATTTGATCCACAAACTTCTTCTCGATGTCAGATAACATGCAGGTCAAATTATGTCTATGGGCATATGATGTATCTAATGTAATAGTACGTACAAAATACTTAGACATCCTCTCTACTTCCTTATAGTAATCATATTTATTTAGGTACTTAAGCACTGGAACTTCTCAGAGCACCACATCATAATTTGAGAAGTAGTACTCAAAATGTGCCTTACTATAAAACATGCTCAACAATACACTACATGTGATGCCATATGTCACAGGTAAATGATGGTATTGAATGCCTTCCTCTACAGATGCTGGCAGTTGCATACACACATAGCAGTCTTTCGCTTCCATTGTATCAACATACTCATACAACAAACGAGCATATGCATCTAGCGTGAAATCACCTTTTGAAAAATCTACATGTAACATCCGACTAGTTTCCCTGATCATATCTCTATCTTTTGCGCATGCACCCCCTTCTGAATCTGAGACAGGTGGTGTAAGTGCCGCCTGTTCCCCTTTCCCTTCAGCATTTTGAGACTCAACCAAAGATGTAACAATCATCCTAGTTATGTCAGTAAGAACCACAACAATAAGGGTACCAATTTTGCATTTCTGTTTGCGTCTTAAGTTTCCAGATTCCATTTTCGAACCACTGCTTGATCTTGAGGCGCAAGTGAAATAAAAAAAAGTCTCTTTTCTTCTTTTCTTTGCCTTATCCTGTTATTTACAAAGTCCTTTTATTTTCCTTGTCCATTCGATCATTGCAATATTCAGTCCAATAGTGCTAAACCTATTGTAGAGGTGTAGTCAGCCCTAGCCCTCAGTTCTTCTTCTACTGAAAGTCCCTAATTTTAAAATCTTCTTCCACTTGGGTCTAGGTTATCTTCTTTCTAAAGCCTAACAAGTTCTTCTTTCACAGTTCAAACTTCATCATAAATGATATTAGATCCAAGTACGGTAAGAACAAGCTGCGGAATCACTGCACGAATTTCTCCCAGTTCCTGTGCAGTGGACTTTCAACCAAAAGTAGGGAAAGCAACCTGGTTAAGGATCAAAAATCGCAAAGAACTCAGCCTTGGTGGATCAGGGGCTGTCAGTGATAGAACTCCGAAAGCCTCAACTCCAGGTACTAGCAACTGAATATCATCGATAGGGTGTCCCTTCCGTAACTCACTGTGCCAGTCCCCAACCTCTTGGAATTCCTCGGTCTCTGCATCTGCAACCAGATATGTCCACTCAGGAGATGCGTACTTTTGAGATGGTACCATCTCTCTTCTGATCGTCTTAGGCCCTCCGATCTCTCTTCAGTTTCACTTTGATCTGATTCAGACGTTTCAGAAATTGGAGCGAGATTTTTCTCAGATGCAAGCCTTATGTTTAGCCTTTCTTTTCTTGTCGGCCACTTTTCTGCTTCAGCACCTGCTCTCCTCTCTTCCTTTTGATCTGATCCTTCTGTAGCAGGCCGCTTACTCTGATCTGGTTAAAAGTTCACTTCTGCAATCTCGTCTATTTCAGGTTCTGAACTCAACTCTGAAACAGCTTGATCCCTTCTTTCTTGCTCAGTTGATCGTTCAGCCTCATCACAAATGGTCACAACAAGACCTGTTCCTTCATTGTCTATTGCATTCTCAGTCGCTCTTCTTGGGACAAGGGGAGTTCTTTCCTCCACAGGCTCTGGAACTCGACGAGCATGCGAAGCGTGAATCCAGTTCGGTAATCCTCCACACTTCACAGCTGTGTTTGTGACCAAATTCACCTGATATGGTCCTCGCCAGCAAGCATCAAGGCAGCTCTTCCTCACTTGCTTTCGGACCAGCACCCAGTCACCAGGGTTAAGATCATGCAGCATGTCTCTAGAGGTGGATGCAGTTGCAGCCTCAACCTGGTGGGACACAGAATTAACCACATCAGTCAATCCCCTACAATAATCCACTACCAAATCATCTGTGATGTTTATCAATGCTGTAGCTGGCACCGTAGGCAATCGCATAGCTCTTCCCATCAGTATCTCGTGGGGAGAGAGCCCTGTCCTCCTATCAGGAGTACTACGCAGACTCTATAATACCAGAGGCAGCACATCTGGTCATCTCAGTGAAGTTGACGAACACACCTTTGACACCCTCATCTTGGTTGTACCGTTTATCTGCTCTACAAGACCAGAAGCCTCAGGCCTGTAACTATAGTGCAATCTCTGATCAATGTTCAAAGCTGTATACAACAATTTCATGATTTCATTATGGAAGTGTGTTCCTCTAGCTGTCTCCACCGAAGTCGGAAATCCGAACCACGGTATCAGTTCTCTTAAGATCAGTTTTGCCACTGTGAGACTGTCACATCGTCTAGTTGGATAGACCTCAACCCAACGTGAAAAGATACACACCACCACCAAAACATACCTCAACCTATTGCACCTCGGCATCTCGATAAAGTCCAATTGTATCCTATTGAAAGGACCTCCTAATCTTCCAATGTGACTCATCGCCACCACAGTTCTCTTTCCAACATTCATTTGTTGACACGTAACACAGCTGTGACACACTGCTTCAGCACTCACACAAAATCGTGTGTTAAACCACGTTTGCCTAAACACTTGCACCATGGCATCTCTCCCAAGATGAATTGCTCCATGAATTTGCCTTGCCATTGGGCTCAGTAAACAATTGGGTAATACTGCACTGTTATCTGTTGGCACCCAAATGCCATCTTCTCTCTGCTCACAGCCTGCTCTAACCCATGATGCAGCTTCCTCCTCTGGGACCTCATCCTGTAGCTGCTTCACCTCATCCCAGGTATTGGCTAGAGCTAACATTATGCTGAGCTCGGTCTCTTCTGTGCTCTCTCCTACATATTCTCCATTGAAAACACAAACATGTATAGCACAAAAACGAGCCACTTCATCTGCATAGTTGTTACCCTTTGTTACAAAGGCCTCTCCTCTCCCATGGGCTGCACATTTAACCACTGCGATCTCTTTAGGCTTCTGCAAAGCCTCTAGTAGTTGTCGTACAAATTCTCCATTATGGATTGGAGATCCCGAGGACGTCAAAAATCCCCTCTGTGATCACAACTGCCCAAAGTCGTGAACTACTCCAAACCCATATTGGCTGTCCATATAGATAGTCACTCTGACACCATTCGAGATTGTACAAGCACGTATTAGAGCAATAATTTTGGCCACCTGAGCAGAGTATACTCTTTTCAAGCAGGCAGCTTCTACCACCCCCAGGATGGTGCACACAGCAAATGCTGCTCTTAAACATCCTTCATTATCTCTTAAGCATGAACCATCGACAAAAAGGATCAAATAAGATTCGGCCAGAGGTTCAGCAACAATGTCAGGTCTGGGTTTGGTAGATAGTTCAGTCACATCGAAGCAGTCGTGCTCTTCCCAATACTCTTCTTCCTCTTGCGGAACAAGCAACAATGTGGCAGGATTCAAGGTAGTACAGCGTCTCAATGTAACATTTTCAGAAGCCAATATAACCTGCTCATACTTTGTAAGTCTGTTATTCATTAGATACTGTCTTGGTTCTTGTCATTAACAGTTCGACTGAATGTGGTACATAAACAATAAGTGGATGACCCATCACTATACTTTCACATCTCTCAATGCTGACACCTGTTGCAGCAACGAATTTGAGACATCCGGGCAACGCAGAAGCTACTGGATCTAATGTAGCTGAAAAGTATGCCACTGGTCTATGTGTCTGTTCTAGGACTGCTAAAGCACATCCCTCCTTCTCACAACAGAAGAGCGAAAACGCTTTGTTATAATCTGGTATGCTTGCAAGGAAAAATTTGGGATCCACTGTCGACAATAGCCGACCATTCCCAATAACATACGGACTTCTTTCTGTGTTTTCTAAGTACCCATTTACAGAATCGCCTCAATGCGATCTGGTGACACTCTTCGTTTTCCCTTCTCAATCCTGTGACCCAGATACTGAACTTCAGTCAAACAATATTGGAGTTTGTTTGGGGACACTTTGTGTCCATTTTCTGCCAGATGATTCAGCAAAGCCACAGTATCGATCCTGCAAGTATATTCAATCTCAGAGGCGACCTGAAGGTCGTCAATGTTCTTCACTAGGACGACCTCTGAGGCATCACCAGCCCTTCAAGATTCTTTTTCAGACACTGGCTAAACTTAGAGGGGCTTTCTGTATACCCTTGAGGGACACGACACCACGTTAACACGCAATCGTCCATCCTAAATGAAAATAAAAACTGGCTGTCTTCATGTAATGGTATGGAGAAAAATGCCTGGCATAAATCTATGGCTGTAAACCATTCTGCCTCACATGGTATCTGAAATGATATAACAGCTGGATTTGGTAACACAGGACAACATGGGATAACGATGTCATTGACCCTGTGCAAATACTGCACTATTCTGTATTTGCCACTAGGCTTCTGCAGTCCCATAATGGGTGAGTTACAGGAACTTCCACTTATCTCTTTAAGAATTCCTTGTGCAATCATAGACTCAATCACCGGTCTTATACCAGACACTGTTTCTGGAGACAATTTATACAGCGGAGTTCATGGAAATTCAGCATTTGGTTTAATCGGTATCTTTACTGGTTCAACCCCTCGAATCAATCCTATTTCCTCTCCTGTAAAATCCCACACCTTCAGAAAGACCGAGTCTCTCAAGTCATGTGACAACTCCTCTGCAGTGAGTACCACAAATATTTCTGCACACATGTTCATATTGGCCATTTTATAATCTGTATCGTCATCACATGATTGCAGCTCCACACCTCTCGGAGTGCAAGATATAGTACAATTTAGCTTACGCAAAAGATCTCGCCCCAAGAGACAGACTGGGCTTGAATTGCACACCACGAGTTGGTGTCTATCTTGGAATGGTCCTTTTCTCACAGGTAACTTGTTTGTCAGTGGGTTAGTCATTCTCTGGTTAGAAACTCCTACCACTTGGATTGAGTCTCCTGAAAGAGATAAATTTGAAACCACTTCTGTTCTTACTGTGGAGCGCACAGCTCCAGTGTCTAATAAAAAGGTAACAGGATGTCCCTTCACTTTGGCATCTACAAATGGTCCACTCTGATCTACTGCTAAGGCGGCACCCAAAGTGCAATCTCCCTGCACCCCCCTTTGACACTCCTGAGGATCTTGAGTTCGGTCAAATCTGTCTTGATTTTCAAAGTAGGGAATCTGGTGATACATCTGATTATTCATAGGTATTTTTGGAGGTTGAGGTACTTGCATTTGCGGCTCAAATCCTCTCATACATGGATCTAGGTCTAGTCACGATGTTTAAAGTCTCGGACATCTGTCCCTTTCCTTCATTCTGTATTTGATTTGATGGATTCAATCAACACTCATGCTTCCAATGCCCGATTTTATGACAAAAATGACATGCAGTGATTTTCTACCCAATCCCCTACTGTACCGGTGTCCATTCCCCTTCCTCTTCCCTGTCTAGGTTGGGGTACCATCTGTTGACCCATTCCTCTACCACTTCCTCTACCTCAACCCATTTCTCCTCCAACCCCATACATGTGATCAGGCCTTTCGGCACTCCTTAGTTGTACCAACATCAACTTGTCTTTCACTTTCTTTTGTGTCGATTCCACTTGATGATTACAGTATTTTGCATAACGCAGAATTTCATCAATCGTTTTATTCTACCAACAGATAAAGTGGGTCTGTATCATCAAGCTAATATCAGATTTCAATCCCAACACAAACTTCGAGACAAACTGTCCCTTGTCTTTCTGCTCAATTGCGTTCAATCCATTAGTCTGTTTAAAAGCCACTAACACTCATAATAGTCATGCACTGACTCTGTAGAATCTTGAGTAGTACGATTGATTTTAAGCCAATCAACAGTTTGGGGAGCTACCTTGGATTGTAACCATGTAATCACTTGCTCATATTTCTTCATTACCTCGGGTGAAGGACCATTATTCGCCGGATCTCTAGCTGGTTCTGCAGTAGGCCATTCAACTGCAACTTTACATGCCGACCATAAATCACCTGGAACCACTATATCAAACAATGTATTCAAGTCAATCCATAAAATTTTGGAAATCTTAACAAACCGATCCAATTGTTTGTACCAATCAGCAGGTTTTTCCCTCAGCTGAGGAAAATTGTTAGACCTGGCACCATTGGCGTGAGTCTCCTTTCGATTTTTTGCTAATGCCTCATGTGTTTTTGCTGGTTTCAGATGCTTTGGGCACTGTGCCACTGCTAATCAGTGCCACAGTGCAAGTGCTCCCTAGTGTAAATTGATGTATGGATTAGTGACTCCATGATTGGATTATTTGATTTACTGGTCAGACCCTAGTACAGTGCACCAAGGGTGCCCAGGGCTTGTAAATCAAATGGTGCTGGTGGGCTTGCAGCACTGGTTGTGCCACCCACAGAAGCAGCCTGTAAAGTGTGTCTCAGGCCTGCCATTGCAGAGCCTGTGTGCAGTCAGGTACTGCCATGTTGACTGGCCAAGTGTACCCACTTACCAGTCCCTAAACCTTCCCTTTTCTTCATATCAGACACCCCTAAGGTAGGTCCAAGGGCAGGGTGCATTGTAAGTATAAGGTAGGACATGCCCTGGTGTGTGTGGCATGTCCTGATAGTGAATTACAGCCATTTTCATTTTTCACTATTGCAAAGCTACTAGTCCCCATAGGCCAGAATGGGAAGTTTGATTATAACATCTTATAATCCTAACTGACCCAGGGAACATGGTAGAAATTCGAGATTAGTATGCCTGAACTCAGAATGATAAAATACATCTATTTTGCCTAACTATCTAAGCCTGCCTCTGCTAGGTTGTGTATTCCATGAGTTTGAGTGACAGTGGCTGGGGGATTCTAGGAGACAGGGTGAGCCAGCACAAGGCTGAATAGAGAGATCTACATGGAGAGTGGTGGGAGGAGTTGCACTTGGGTCTGAATAGTGCTGTGCCTTCCCTCCACAATGCTGGCTGCACCTCCTGTAGTGTGTCTGATGTCCCTGGCCCACACTGTCAAAGGAAAGAAGGAGTCATGGAAACAAAGTGCTCCAGGACTGATTAGAACTGGTTTGGACTAGGCAAAGGCCTCTCTGCCTTCAGAGAACAAAGACAATATGAGTATAAAAGGGGAGACCCAGACCCCCGAATTTTAGATCACTTTTGGGAAACAAGAAGAACCTTTGCTGAGGAGAGGAAACAGAGAAACTGAGGAAGAGGCTATCCCTAAGCTGAGTGCTGTTTGGGGGATTGGCCTGCAGTGGTTGCCTGACTGCCAAAGAAAGGAGAAAGGAACTTTGTGCTTTTCATCAACTTGTAAAGGATCTCCAAGGGCTTGAAGATATAGCTTGCCTCCTGCTGAAGTCTCAGGGACAACAGACTTCACCAACCAGCTCACCTACATTCCCTTGCTGGGAATTTTAAGTGCCTACTGTTGTGCTGGGCCTTCTGAGAGACTGCGTATCGCTGGGAGCTGGAAGCATGACTCAAGATGAAGAAGCGTGTCGCCGCAGCATTAGTTGTCGTCGCATCGCTGAGAAAGCGTACCGCTGCTGCCACTGTCGCCATCGCATCGCCAAAGCACCTCGTAATCACCGGAGAAGAGTGTTGCCGTCGCAGCAGACACCGTCACATCACTGGAGAAACGTGCCGCAGGGCCTGTCGCGGCTCAGAAGATTTGTTGAGTTGCCGTCGGGCGTGCACGCATCGTTGTCGCATCAAGAAGATGCCATTTTATTTGATTGCACCGGGTCTTCATCGCATCACGGCGCTGCTGGTCACATCGCCACGGAAGAGCAGTAAGAAACTGACGCATCACCTCCCCATGCAGCGAAGAACCGATGCATCACATTCCCCTACGCAGCAGTAGGGAACCGACGCATCACCGTTCTTGCGTGTAAGGAACTGATGCATCACCTTCCCTACAATATTTTCATTATATAGCGTTACGCATCCTAAGGTACATTGAACTTAAAGTGTCGCATTTACCATCTAAAGAGAACTAAGCTATTTCTACCATTTTTAGAGTACAGTATTGAGGATTTTGGTAGTTTGTGGTCTTGTGTTAAGTCTATATAAAAACACTTATATTTATACTACAACTTGTGTGGTGTCCACCTGTAGTGTTGTCACTGAGTTACTGTATGTGTTCACAAATGCTTTACACACTGCCTCTGAGATAAGCCTGCCTGCTCGTGCCAAGCTACCAAGGGGGTGAGCAGGGGTTATTTTAGGAGTGTACCCCCTTACCCTGACTAGATGCAACGGTCCCTATTTGGTCAAAGGTACCTACCTCTGCCAACTAGAGACCCCCAGTTCTAACTTTGGCGGCAGCGGTGGGATTCGAACCCATGCCTCCGGAGAGACTGGAGGACAGGGAGAAGAGTAGGATGCATGAGATGGAGCTGGCCAAGCTCAAGTTGAATGGGCAGTTAGAATTGGAAAGTAAGAAATTGGCCCTAGAGCAAGGAGGATGCAAATGGAGCATGAGAAAAGTTTGAAGGAATTAGAGTTGAAAGCTAGGAGCTTAGTGATTACTCCTTCTGGTGGCAGCACATTGTCCATGTTTGTTGAAGCAAGAGTGTATATACCTAAGGATGTGGTTAGAGAATTGTTATAAGAATGATGATATTGGGCAGTGGTTCAAGGCCTATGAGGTAGCTATGTCCTCCCACGGGTCCCTGAGAAGGATTGGGGAGCGGGGTTGTGGGGGTGGTTCCTTAGTGAGTGGCGGGATACCTTGTTAGACTTACCCTCTGAAGTCCATAAGTCTTATAGCCACATGAAAGAAGCATTGATGTCCAGGTATGGGTTGACTCCAGAACTGTATAGACAGAGATTTAGGAATTGCAAAAAGATGGAGTCAAGCACATAAGTAGAGTATGTAACTTTCTTTTGCATAGCATTGGATGGTTGGGTGAAGGGTAGCAAAGTGAATGATTTTGAGGCGCTCTTTGATTTAATTGCATGAGAGCACTTGTCAAGTAATTGTTTTCCAGAGCTATGCCAGCACCTGATTGATAGCAGTTTGACTAACCCTAGGAAGCTTGCTGAGGAGGCGGACCGCTGGGTGAGCACCCGGGTCCACAAGGGTCATGTGGGAGACTCCGCCAAGAGTGGGCAGGATCCCCAGCAGTCGAGTGGGAGGACAAGGGTAAACAGAGAGAGTTCTAGAAAGGGCCCCAAAGTAATCCCCAAGGGAACCAAGGGAAAGGTTCCCAGCCTCCCCCTGAGAAGAAGCCTGGGCCCTGACAGGTAAAGCTATTCCTAGGGGACCCCTGAGGTGCTTCAAGTGTGAAGTGGGCCATAAGTCTATTGATCCCCGGTGCCGACTGTTTGGAAAGACAGCACCCACTGGTGCACCACCCCAGCAGATGGCGAGTGTAGCCCTGGGGGAGGAGATGGATGCCCAAGGTGGGTGGGGTCCCTCAGAGATGTCCCTTGTCTCTTTAGGAGACTGTGAGATGGTCCCCAGGACCCAACTGCCTGATAACACTAAAAAGTACAGGCAGTGGGTGACCATCAAGGGCCATAGAGTGGAGGCTCTTAGAGACACAGGAGCCAGTGTGACAGCTGTCAAGTGTCACCTGGTGTCTAAAGAGCAGGTGATCCCCAATGTATTTTACCCAGTTGTTGCCGCTGACAACACAGAGAGCCACTGCGAGGTGGCTCAGGTTCCCTTTGAGTGGTGGGGGGTCTCTGGTACCCTTCAAGTAGCTGTGAGGCCAGCCATGCCTGTTGACTGTTTGTTGGGGAGCGATTTAGAGAGCTCCCCTTGGGCTAAGGTGGAGCGAAGTGTTCATTCGGAGATGTTGGGTCTGCCTGACTGGGCGTGTGTGACCACACGGTCCATGGCAGCCAGTAAGTGTGTTCAAGAGGACCTGGAGCCTGAGAGGGAGGCCCAGGTGCCTGCCTTAAAGAGAAGAGGCTGGGGAAACCGGCCCCCGAAGTTCCCACGGTCCAGGAGGAGGCAGACCTTGAGAGGGATGCCCTGAAACCTACAAGGGAACAGGTAGCTGAACTGGGGTACCTGCCTGAGCTAACCAATTGGCAGCAGGAAGGAGGACCCTCCAGAGAAGAGTTCTGTGAGGAGCAGAAGAAGTGCCCTTCTTTTATGGGTTTGCAGCAGCAGGCTGCAAACCAGGCAGCAGGTGATCAGTCTGGATCACATTGGATCTATTGGGAGAATGGTCTCCTGTATAGTGAGCCTAAGGTTGCTGAGCCTGGGTCAGCGCGTGTGCTGGTGGTGCCCCAGCGCTTCAGAGCCTTCCTACTGGGGCTGGCTCATTATGTACCTTTAGCAGGACATTTGGGGCAGGACAAGATCTTTGAGAGGCTTGTCACCCACTTTTATTGGCCCCAAATGCGCAAGAGTTCAGACACTCATTGCAGGACCTGTCAGACTTGCCAGGCAAGTGGAAAGAGTGGGAGGAAGCAAAAGGCTTCTCTCCGGCCATTCCCTGTGGTCAGCATCCCCTTTGAACAAGGTGGGTATTGACATTGTGAGGCCACTAGACCCTAAGACAACCATGGGCAACAGGTTCATCCTGGTCTTGGTGGACCATGCCACCCGGTACCCAGAAGCCATCCCTCTCAGGACAGTGATGGACCTCGTGGTGGGATGGGCACTGATGGGAATTTCCTCCTGTGTGGGGTTCCCTAGAGAAGTGGTGTCTGACCAAGGGCCAAACTTCATTTCCAAGTATCTGAAGTCCCTGTGGCAGAAGTGCGGTGTGACATACAAGTTCACTACTCCTTACCTCCCCCAAGGTAATGGTCTGGTTGAAATGTTCAACCGGACCCTCAAGGGCATGATTATGGGTCTGGAAGAACCCATGAGGCTTAAGTGAGACGTCCTCTTACCATGCCTTCTCTTTGCATACCGTGAGGTGCAACATAAATCTCTAGGGTTCAACCCCTTTGAGCTTCTCTATGGTCAAGCAGTGAGAGGACCTCTGAGTTTGGTCAAGGAAGGCTGGGAGAAATCTCCCAGGAAACCTCCCCAGGATGTATATAGCTACATGCTGGCCTTCAGGAACCAGACTAGGAGTTTCAGGCAACTCGCTGAGGCAAGTCTGGAAGCCAGCCAGGAGGAGATGAAGCGGTGGTACGACCAGAATGCCACTCTGGTTGAGCTTCAGCCTGGTCAGAAAGTGTGGGTCATGGGCCCAGTGGAGCCCTGCGCGCTCCAGGATAAGTGCACAGGACCATTTGAGGCGGTGGAGCGCAAAAGTACTGTTACCTACTTGGTGGACTTGCGGTCTCCCAGGAACCCCTTAAGGGTCCTGCATGTCAACCACCTGAAGCCCCACTTAGAGAGGTCCGAAGTGGGCATGCTCTTAGCGATAGATGCTGGAATGAAGGAGGAGACTGAGCCTCTTCCTGACCTCCTGTCTACAACAGAGCATGATGGGTCAGTGGATGGTGTAAACCTCTCTTCCATCCTGACCCCTGAGCAACAGAATGACTGTCACCAGTTGCTGGGACAGTTTTCTGATCTGTTCTCCGTGATTCCCAGTGTCACTGATTGGTGCGTCCATGATGTGGACACTGGAGACAGTCTTCCTGTTAAGCACAACACTTAATGGTTAACTGACAGGGTGAGAGCTTGCATCAAGGAGGAGGTCTCCAAGATGCTTGCATTAGGGGTGATTGAGTCCTCTAACAGTCCTTGGGCCAGCCCAGTGGTCTTGGTCCCAAAGGCTGCCGCACCCTGGGTTCCACACCAGAACTCCGGTTCTGTGGGGACTACCGAGGGCTCAAATAAGTCACGAGGACTGACGCGCAACCCATCCCCAGAGCTGATGAGCTCATCGATCGGTTAGGGGCTGCCCGGTACCTCAGCTTGTTTGACTTAACATCTGGGTACTGGCAGATCGCCTTGACTGTTGGGGCAAGAGAGAGGTCAGTATTCTCCACACCAGATAGGCACTACCAGTTCCAGGTTATGCCCATTGGGATGAAAAATGCCCCTGCCACCTTTCAGAGGTTGGTCAACCAGGTGTTGGCTGGACTGGAAGAGTTCAGTGCCCCCTACCTGGATGACATTGCAGTGTTCAGCACCAGTTGGGAAGAACATCTGCACCGCCTCTGGGAATTGCTGATGGCGCTGCGGAGAGCAGGCCTCACGATCAAGGCGAGTAAGTGCCAGATCGGGCAGGGTTCCGTGGTGTACTTGGGAAACCAGGTTGGGAGCGGCCAGGTGGCGCCCCTACATCTCAAGATTGAGACCATCCTGGCATGGGAACCCCCCAAGACTCAGACACAGGTGAGAGCCTTTTTAGGACTCACTGGGTATTACAGGAGGTTTGTCAAGGGATATGGCAGCATTGTTGCCCCCTTGACAGAGCTGACTTCCAAGAAGCAGCCCAAGAAAGTGATTTGGACTGACACCTGTCAGAAAGCTTTTGATGCCCAGAAGACTGCCATGTGCACAGCGCCCGTGCTCCTGGCACCCAACTTCTCAAAAGAGTCTATCGGTGAAACAACACGCTTCAGAGCATGGCGTTGGGGCTGTTTTGTCACAGATAAATGAGGAGGGCCTAGATCAACCCTTAGCCTTCATCAGTAGGAGGTGACTTCCATGGGAACAGAGGTGGAGTGTGATTGAGCGTGAGGCATTTGCTGTAGTCTGGGCGTTCAAGAAGTTAAGACCATACTTGTTTGGGACTCACTTCCGGGTTCAGACAGACCACAGGCCCCTCAGATGGTTGATGCAGAAGAGAGGTGAGAATCCAAAGCTGTTGAGGTGGTCCATTACCCTACAGGGGATGGATTGTATGGTGGAACACCGTCCTGGTACAGAGCACGCCAATGCTGATGGTCTGTCCAGAATTTTACGCCTTAGTGATGAGAACTCCCAGGAGGTAGGGTAGTTCTCCCCATATTTCAGCTGGAGGGGACACCTGTTAGACCTGGCAGCATGGGCATGAGTCTCCCTTCCATTTTTTGCTGTTGCCTCATGTGTTTTTGCTGGTTTCAGATGCTGTGGGCACTGTGCTACTGCTAATCAGTGCCACAGTGCAAGTGCTCCCTATTGTAAATTGATGTATGGATTAGTGACTCCATGATTGGATTATTTGATTTAGTGGTCAGACCCTAGTACAGTGCACCAAGGGTGCCCTGGGCTTGTAAATCAAATGCTGCTGGTGGGCTTGCAGCACTCGTTGTGCCACCCACAGAAGCAGCCTGTAAAGTGTGTCTCAGGCCTGCCATTGCAGAGCCTGTGTGCAGTCTGGTACTGCCATGTTGACTGGCCAAGTGCACCCACTTACCAGTCCCTAAACCTTCCCTTTTCTTCATATCAGACACCCCTAAGGTAGGCCCAAGGGCAGGGTGCATTGTAAGTATAAGGTAGGACATGCCCTGGTGTGAGTGGTGTGTCCTGATAGTGAATTACAGCCATTTTCGTTTTTCACTATTGCAAGGCTACCAGTCCCCATAGGCCAGAATGGGCAGTTTGATTATAACATCTTATAATCCTAACTGACCCAGGAAACATGGTAGAAATTCGAGTATAGTATGCCTGAACTCAGAATGATAAAATGCCTCTTTTAGTGAAGTTTGTTTTAACATTCTGTGTTTGAAAATTCCACTTTTAGAAAGTAGGTATTTTCTTGCCTAACTATCCAAGCCTGCCTCTGCTAGGTTGTGTATTCCATGTCTGGAGTTTGAGTGATAGGGGCTGGGGATTCCAGGAGACAGGGTGAGTCAGCACAAGGCTGAATAGAGAGATCTACATGGAGAGTGGTGGGAGGAGTTGCACCTGGGTCTGAATAGGGCTGTGCCTTCCCTCCACAATGCTGGCTCCACCTCCTGTAGTGCGTCTGATGTCCCTGGCCCACACTGTCAAAGGAAAGAAGGAGTTATGTAAACAATGTGC
Source organism: Triturus cristatus (assembly GCF_964204655.1). NCBI lineage: Eukaryota > Metazoa > Chordata > Amphibia > Caudata > Salamandridae > Triturus > Triturus cristatus. The sequence continues at coordinate 527,199,566 of NC_140591.1, forward strand.
TCCAGGACTGACCAGAACTGGTTTGGACTAGGCAAAGGCCTCTCTGCCTGCAGAGAACAAAGAGAATATGAGTTTAAAAGGGAAGACTCTGAACCCAGAATTTTAGATCACTTTTGGGAAACAAGAAGAACCTTTGCTGAGGAGAGGAACCAGAGAAACTGAGGAAGAGACTATCCCTTGGGGGATTGGCCTGCAGTGGTTGCCTGACTGCCAAAGAAAGGAGAAAGGAACTTTGTGCTTTTCGTCAACTTTTAAAGGATCTCCAAGGGCTTGAAGATAGAGCTTGCCTCCTACTGAAGTCTCAGGGAGGGATAACAGACTTCACCAACCAGCTCCCCTTCATTCCCTTGCTGGGAATTTGAAGTGCCTACTGTTGTGCTGGACCTTCTGAGAGACTGCGTGTCGCTGGGAGCTGGAAGCCCAACTCAAGACGAAGAAGCGTGTTGCCGCTGCAGCAGTTGTCGTCGCATCACCGAGAAAGCGTGCCGCCACTGCTGCTGTCGCCATTCGCATCGCCGAAGCGCCTTGCATCACCGGAGAAGAGTGTCGCCATCGCAGCAGATGCTGTCGCATCACCGGAGAAGCGTGTCGCTGCCGCAGCAGCTGTCGTCGCATTGCTGAGGAAGCGTTCTGCCTCTGCCGCTGTCAGATCACATCACCGAGGCGCACCGCATGACCGAAGAAGAGTGTCGCAGCAGACGCCGTCGCATCACCAGAGAATCGTGTTGCAGGGCCTGTCGCGGCTCAGAAGATTTGTTGAGTTGCCGCACGGCCGTCGGGCATGCTCGCATCGTTGTTGAAGCAAGAGGAAGATGCCATTTTGTTTCATTGCACCGGATCTTCATCGCATCACGGCGCTGCTGGTCGTATCGCCACGGAAGTGCTGTGAGAAACCAACGCATCACCTCCCCATGCAGAGAAGAACCGACGCATCACCGTTCCCTATGCAGCAGTAGGGAACTGACGCATCACCGTTCTTGCGTGTAAGGAAACGACGCATCACCTTCCCTGCAACACTTTCATTGTATAGCGTTACGCATCCTAAGGTACATTGAACTTAAAGTGTTGCATTTACCATCTAAAGAGAACTAAGCTATTTCTACCATTTTTAAAGTACAGTATTGTAAATTTTTGTTGTTTGTGGTCTTGTGTTAAGTCTATAAAAAAATACTTATTTTTATACTACAACTTGTGTGGTGTCCATCTGTAGTGTTGTCAATGGGTAACTGTATGTGTTCACAAATGCTTTACACACTGCCTCTGAGATAAGCCTGCCTGCTCGTGCCAAGCTACCGAGGGGGTGAGCAGGGGTTATTTTAGGAGTGTAGCCCCTTACCCTGACTGGACGCAACGGTCCCTATTTGGTCAATGGTACCTACCTCTGCCCACTACAGACCCCCAGTTCTAACAAAAATCATTAGTGAAAGCTGCCAAATTGCCTCTACTCCATGGCACGTGTACATACCCTCCATTTTGTACTTCTCTCAAAGGGAAATTCCCTTCTGTTCCCATCCCTCCACCCGGAGGTGGAGTATTCACTACACTATTCCTGGTGCTTTTCTTTTTGGCCCACCTTTCTTCTCATTTGTCTAATTCTTTCCAACCTCATATCCCTATCACCAGTTCCCTGATGTGTGCCTTTAATCCTATCATTTGCTTCTCTTCCAATTCCTTATCTGTGTAATTCAAACGGCAGGTTTCCTGCATCATTTTAGTCTTTGTCAAATCCACCTCATACCTTCGGGCCAATTGTGACAAGGCACCATGAGCTCTCCTCAGCTTTCTGATGATGTCCCTAGCTACGAATAGCAATTCGCTTGGGTCATAAGTATCAGTTCTTTCTAATGGCAGATTCCATTCAATTACCTCATCGATTTCTGCTTTTAATCTCACCACATCTAACAATGGTGCCTTCAATGCAACCTGTATCATCTTCTGGTCTCTTTCACTTCCCAATTCCTCCCTGTCACAACTTTGTGTCCTCCTTGGACCCCCACTCTCTTCCATTCTCACAACTGGGCGACTTTCTCTCTCCCAGCTTCGCCTTCTCCAATGATTCCCTGGACACACAAAATGTGGCCCCAACGGTGCTACTCAAGGTGCTTCTCGTCTCATCTCTCTTTCTTCATTCTGTATCATTGACTCTCTCACTGGTGGAACCCACATTCTGATGTCTGATCTAGAATTTGCCAAAGCTCCTGTTAGCCTTCGCTCTGACCCACTATCCATCCTTGATGGATCTGCTGTAGCTGGCAGTGGGGTACCAGCTTCCACTGGTATCTGAACCATGCCCGTTCCACTCATTGTAAGACTTCCCCCAGATATAGTATCTTCCCTTTCTCCTGTCTGCTGTTGATGTCCACTTATTCTCTCTCTAGGGTTATATATCGAAACCACTGGTCCAATAGTAACTGGTACCGAAAGTGCTTCCGGCAACCGCATATTACATGCAGTGTCTTCTGGCTCAGTAGCTGAATACCCTATACCTCCGGACCCTAATGGAATTTTTGTGAAAATCCTCCCTCTTACTCCGGTGGTCTGATCCTCTGAACCCATTCGTCCCACGCCAGACAGTTCCTCTATTTGTGGTATCTGTTCTGGCTCTGACCTAGATTCACTTGGAGGAGGACGTTCTGCTAGCAGTCTATCAATAAAACTGTCATCTGTATCACTGTCCTCGTCCGTCTTACTTTTTCCTCTAGACCCTCCTTCTAATAGCATAAATGGATACAATCATTCTCCTTCTATGGTGTCTACACTCCACCTCTTTAACTATGCATCCCATCTGGCGTCATGATATGCTTTCATTGCTTTCTTCATTCTTCCCTGCAAAGCTTCTCTTTTTTCAGATTGATGCTCTCATCCATGCATCTAATGCCACAAATTGTGTTGGTCGAGGTGAAGGTTTCAGAGAAGACATTACTCCCCTCAGCTGATACAGCACCTCCATTCAGAATGACCCATAGCGAGGGAAAGCCAAAAACACCCTCTTTCTCTGTAATCTTGTGCCAATTTTGCAACCACACCATAGTATGTAATCCTACATTTGTTGCCATATAATGTGCTGGGGTGTCCTCTGACGGGACTTCTTCTCCTACTTGAGTCACCACCCTGGTGTCGCCTCTACACAAATCTTGCAACACCTTAAAACCTCTCATAATGAAAATCAATTATTTGCATCCCAAATGTCAATATCTGACAATCCCAGCGCGGCGTTACACCAACCGACCTATCCCAGCGCGGTGCGCACTGATGTCACTGCTCACTCCTTGCAGCTGCTCACCCTCCTTTACAATTTCAACTCACATACTCGCTCGCACATTACACTATCAGTTACTGTATTTCTAAAAGTTATTAAACCAAGTAACTGCTCCGACACAGCCACAATAACTTACAGTTACACAAAACAAATAATTGTCTGTCTATTAAAAGATCGATAGAACACTCTCACAAGAACATTTGTCCGCTGTGACCCCTACCTGCGTTGATCACTCAATCGCCATAGTCCACTCCCGGTACCTGAGGCTTTCTACCGCGACTTACTCCTGCATGCACACAAAGGATCGTCGATAGCGCTTCACGACACCCACACTTTTGATCAGACAATTACAAATAAAAAACTATCCCGGGATCTTGGACTTCTCTTGAGTCCGCTAACCAAACTTCCTGATCTGCACGTGTCCAGACCAGTAAACCGATAAACCCACAATCACTCAACTAGCATTCCAACTCCGCAAGACATCACACAATTAAGTCATCACCGCAATCTAACACACCACACAGATTCATACTCACACTACCACTGTTTCCACCGCACCGCACCGTCAACGTCCGCCGACCTCCATCAACTTCACTGTCTTCTACTCTGTCCAAAGCTCTATTATTCTTCTGATCCTACTCTAATTTCTCTTTTCTCCCCTCACTTTTAGAAGCAAACCATCCTCTGCTACCATTTGATTACGCCAAATTGGTCTTCCCTAATTATTCTACTAAGTTACGACTGATGGTCTTTTATTTGCTTGCTAAAAGTGGTAGAGGGGAGTAAAACAAGTCATGGTTATACTCTCAAATTTAGTCATACTCTAAAGAACTACAGACTCCAAATTCCAATTTTGTGGATTTATTATAAGGCCAAAAATAATTGAATATAAACACACCTGAGTATGAGTATGAGTATACAGATATATGAAAATCAATACCGAGCCAATTTTACGAATATGGTTCATCAGGCATAAAAGGCATAATATGATGAACTCCAAAATCAATACACAGCAAAGAATAGAGGCTGAGTCGAGTTCTCTTTTCATCTGGGAGGAAAGAAAAACAAAGAAAAATATCTTTCCCTACACTGCTCTAAATGAGGGTCCTACCCATTTCTCTTATATCATTTCCCAAAGGTGTCAGCACGTGTTGACTTCCTAAGAAGTACTCACTTCAAATGGGTTTCCTGGCTTAAGGCTATGGAGCTCGCTCTAAGATGCTACTGCTCCTCAGAAAATCAGCAGAAATCTCCAGTCTCTGTCCCTGCGCATCATATTAAAGCAGACAAAGTTCAGCCCCCAATGAATCATGTGGTAAACTTCTCTATTGTATAATTTCAGTAACTTTCCAGTAGCTTTAATTAATTCTTCTTTTTCCAGTGGAATTGGTTCCCAGACAGGCCAGGCACGAAAGGAGTCCTCCCTTCTTGCCTTCCAGTCTTCTTCAAAGACATTCCGGGTATCTCCTTAAATCTAAGAATAACGAGGCTGAATTCCTGCAACTGCAGTAGGATGAGAACACGCTACTTTCGAATACAAAAGCGATTAATTTAATTAATGTTTTGAGCAGCTGTACTGCTCGATTTTCCCGGCCCTATTGTGTTGATGGGTGATTAGGGTGACTTCAGTCTCTCTACCATTCAAGCCTAAGGGTTAGAGTAGTGAATGAAGTCTATTTACTAGGCACTTCGACATGATCCTGTGTTCTTCCCCATAGATTAGGGCTTGCACACATATCCTAGGGGATAGATTCGTTAGTATTAGGGATAACATGCCCTGTAGTGAGGGTATTTCATGGAGCCGTGCTGAATTCAGGCCTGGTAGGCCTCAAACGGGGGAGACTCCATCTTTCTTTCTGCTCCGGCAGCTTGAGATGCTTCTAGGTTAAAGGGGATGTTTTAGTTATGAGGTGTTATTCGCTTGGAGAGAACCGGTTCAGACCGGCCCTTATCGAAGGATTGTATTTTCCTTCATGCCGAAGACACTACATCAGGCCGGCCGGCTGGGAAAGTGTCCTTGGCACGGGGAGGTACAAGAATTTGGTGGGCGGCAGGTTACGGGCCGGAATTTTCCATGAGGAAATGCACCTCTATATTAGTAAAGGTCTGAGGCAGTTACGTGGCACTTACTTCAGTCCGTAGGCGGCATCTAGCCGTTAGCAGTAAAACTACTACTTATTCCAGGGAAGACAGATGACAAACTTGAAGGCGGAGAAAAACCGAGAGACAGATACTCTTCTAGCAGAATTGCCAGAGAGGAGAGAGTAGCCGATGAGGAAGAGGTCCCAGTGACTCGGAGAAGGGAGCTATGGAGGTGTGATCTCCAGGCGAGCCGAGGCACAGACGAGAAGGGAACCTAGATGACCATTGAGTGCAGGCTACACACGACTAAGGTGATGTCGACCCCTTTCTTATTAGAGTGTACAACCTAATCTTTCACTTTTCTTTGCAGGTTATGTGTTACACAGTAATGTTATGTGATTACGTATATAATAAATAATAAAGTATTCAGTTTGTAGTGAATCAACATGTGCTGCGTGTTCTTGTATAAGAGGGTAGCCTATTCTTCTAGTCAGCTGTGACTTGACATGAACAGATGTTAACCCTGATCAGGTAAGTGGTAACTGAATAAGGGAGAGAGGAACCCCTCGAACCAGAGAACAGGTTGTGCTCAAACTGGCAGTTCTTGTGTGATCTGGTAAATAGTAGAACTGATTATGGTAATCATAGGATGAACTTGTGCTGAGGCTGCCGTCTGGGTAGGAAGTCCTGGGTCCGTCTGGGACCGCGAGGCTGAGGCTGCCGTCTAGGTAGGAAGTCCTGGGTCCGTCTGGGACCGCGAGGCTGAGGCTGCCGTCTGGGTAGGAAGTCCTGGGTCCGTCTGGGACCGCGAGGCTGAGGCTGCCGTCTGGGTAGGAAGTCCTGGGTCCGTCTGGGACCGCGAGGCTGAGGCTCCGTCTGGGTAGGAAGTCCTGGGTCCGTTTGGGACCGCGAGGCTGAGGCTGCCGTCTGGGTAGGAAGTCCTGGGTCCGTTTGGGACCACGAGGCTGAGGCTGCCGTCTGGGTAGGAAGTCCTGGGTCCGTCTGGGACCGCGAGGCTGAGGCTGCCGTCTGGGTAGGAAGTCCTGGGTCCGTCTGGGACCGCGAGGCTGAGGCTGCCGTCTGGGTAGGAAGTCCTGGGTCTGTTTGGGACCGCGAGACTGAGGCTGCCGTCTGGGTAGGAAGTCCTGGGTCCGTCTGGGATCGCGAGGCCGCCACTTGTATTATAAGAGGTCTAGATATATATATATATATATATATATATATATATATATATATATATATATGTAGTAGGAATTCCCTGTCCTTAGGTGGTATATATCTGTGGTTACTTGTTGTGAATAGGCCCTAGGGAGAGGGTAACGTTCTGGCTGGGTTAGAGAGGCTCTGATGAGCGGGTTCTATCTGATCCGAAAACCCAAGCAGAACATTTGGCGTCACGAACCGTTTTCGAAACCTGTGTGCGTCGTGTTGTCTCGTGTTTGCTTTCGGCGTGTGCGTGGTTTTGTTTGTATATTATTTGTGGTATAATTGTGTGTATAGTTTTTCTTCTTCTTTCTTTTCTTTTTCTTTCTTTTCTTCTTTCTTTTTCACGATGTTTTCTAGAAAGTCAAAATCTACTTTTAAGTTGCCCGTTGATATTCCCGGATGGGATTCAACGCCTTATGAAGCCTTAGCCCGTGAGTGGGCTGATTCTACTGGTTTGAGTGAGAATTGGAATTCTTCTTTGGAGCTGGCGGAGCCGGCTAATGTGATTACTTGTTTACAGAAGGCACCCATCTCGAAGGGTGAGGAGATTCCCATTTTGGGGCGCAGAGGTTGGATTGTTCTGTCTGCGTACAGGATTCTGCACGAGAGGTTGTTGAAGCTACAGATATCTCTTAAGGATGTGGAAGCGCACTTTGTTGAGATTCAGAATTCTCATACTTTGTTGCGGTGTCAAAATAAGTTGCTTGCTGACAAACTTGAGACTTACCAGACTATTGCCGAGAGGGCGGCTGTGCGAATTGCCCGTTATAAATACAAGAATCGGCGCGGTCGGGTTTCGACGCGAAAGGTGCGTCTGGTCGTGGCGAAAGCCGGACTGGATTGGAATCCTGATGAATGGGATGGTAATATCTGGAATTCGAGTGATTCTTGTTCCTCGGGTGAGGAATCTGTCAAGCGCGAGTCCTCCCGCTCCCGCCATGATTGTAAGCCTGCTTCTCGCACCCCTGATGGTGCACCCCATGATTGCGCTCGTCCTTCGAGTGGGGTTGATGCTTCTTCCACTGATTGTTCCTCTACGTGTACTGGTCGAGCTCCTTGTGATGCTCATCCCGCGGTCTCGGTGCATCCAGTTTTTCGTCGGAAATTGCAGCAGTCTCCCGCTGCTCCGCAGGGTGTTTCTTTAGACTCTTTAGAGGACTTTACTCAACAGGAAATTAGTGATATTTTGCAGCGATTTCGGCAGCGAGCTGGTGAGACCTTACTCACATGGATGGTGCGCCTTTATGAACTGGGCGCTGCTGGCATTATGTTAGATAATGGCGATTGTTTGAAGTTTTGTTCCTTGAGTTCGGATTCTACTGTACAGGATCATTTTCGTAACTATAATGGTGGTGGTCAAATTTCTTTACTTCAATTGGCGACTGAGGGTTGTAATATAAAGTACCCTACTGAGTCTGATTGGCCTGTGAATGACAAACCGTGGTATACTTTGCGCGACGCTGCACAACGTCTCAAAGAGGAGGTGATGAAAACGGCAATTTTTCTGGGTACTGCTGACAGGTTGCTTGATGGTTCGTTGACATCTTCTGTGCGGAATCGTATTATTCGTTCTTCCCCTGTTGCTTATAAGCAGGTCATGATGACTTTATTGATTAATCAAACTGGTAACGTGTTATCTACGGTACTGGAATCGGTACGCCAACTCGGTGAGTTAGGCGAGTGGTTTAAACCTGAACGTCAGTCCCGGCCTGACACTCGTACTCCTGGTGACAATAAACTTACTAGACGTGATATCTTTTCTGGTCTTCTGGCCGATGGTGTGCGGAGGGAGGACATTGACGGTGAGACTACTGCTCGTTTGTGGGAGTTGTTTCGCAAACGTGGCTTGGATCGGAAGGAGGGTGCCCGGCGTGTTCGGATGTCTGAGTGTGATCGTGGTGGTTCTGACGGTAGCGGTGATGACGACCGCCGTGGGCGCTCTGTTCGTCGTGATGACCGACGTTATGTACGTGATATGTCCCCCCGTCGAGAGAGAGACAGAGAGAGAGAAGAGGAAAGACAGAGGGGAAAAATGATTATATTTACAGCAGACGTAGAGATGATAGGGATCAATCCCCTGAGTTGAGGAGGAGAGAGGATCGTCATAATTTGGCCGATCGAAACCAGCAGTGTACTGCAGAAGACACAAATCCATTTCGTACTGGGAATGGATATGAACAGGAGGTACCGATACCTAAGAAACGTGAGAGTCTTTATCCTGATTTATCCTGGTACACAGAATGCAGTAAACATGACTAGGAAATAGGTCAAGCTCCAGTACACAGATGGGCTCACAGAGATAATAGACCCTATGTAGATATTGAAATTTATTGGAGACATTGTAATATCCAAAGGGCCCGAGCATTGGTAGATACAGGAGCGGAGGCCACTCTTATTCATGGAAAATCAAAGAAGTTTAAAGGTCAGCCTTTTACAATTACCGGATTAGGTGGAAAGGAAACTCCCGCAGTTCAAACCTTACTTGAAATGAGAATAGGTAGAATCCCTAGAAAAGAATACTCTGTACTAGTGGTGCCTCTCTTGGAATTCATAATTGGAATTGATATTTTGAAAGGAATGACTTTGCATTTAGATGATGGATGTTACCAATTTGGAACTACGCATTATATATCGTCCAGGCCTATACGGGTTGGTCGTTTACGAATGCCCCCCATAAAAGTTCCTCAGGCGACAAAAGTGGTTTGTCAGAAGCAGTATCGTATTCCAGGTGGTCATGAGGAGATTAGTACCACTATTCAGGAGTTGGTGGATGCAGGTGTTATATCCCCAGTTACTTCTGCTTGGAATAATCCTGTTTGGCCTGTACGTAAGAGTGATAATTCTTGGCGTATGACTGTTGATTATCGAGAATTGAACAGACACACACCCTCTTTGACCGTTGCAGTACCGGATGTCATTACTCTACTTGAAAGAATCCAAAAACATCCAGGTACATGGTATGCGTCAATTGATATTGCTAATGCTTTCTTTTCGATTCCGATTGCCCCTGAGTGTCAGGAACAGTTCAGTTTTACGTGGAATGGGCGTCAGATGACGTTTAGAAGTCTTCCTCAGGGCTATGTGCATAGCCCTACGATATGTCACCGGCTGGTGGCAGAGCATTTGGCTGAGGTACCGGTTCATCCGCAAGTCCAGATGTGTCATTATATTGATGATGTTTTGATCCAAGGCGAAACACACGAGGAAGTTCAGACCCAATTGGACAGAGTCATTGGGTGCCTGCGTGAGAAAGGTTGGGAAATCAATCCGGATAAACTACAAGGCCCGTCCCAGGCTGTAAATTTTTTGGGTATTAATTGGCATGAAGGGCACCGTGAAGTGATCCCTCAGGTTAAACAGAAAATTCTTGATTTTGCAGTTCCAAGGAATAGGAAAGAAGCCCAAAGCTTCATTGGTTTATTTGGTTTTTGGCGTCAGCATATTCCTCATTTGAGTCAAATATTGGCCCCCTTGTACCGTGTCACCCGTAAAAAGAATGCATTTGATTGGGATAAACCACAGCAAGATGCGTTCAACCTAGCAAAAGAGGCAATTCAACATGCTTTGGATTTATGGCCCGTACGTGATGGTGAGGTAGATTTGAATGTGTCTGTACAGGGCCTTTATGCGAATTGGAGTTTGTGGCAGAAGCAAGGCAGGAGTAGAGTGCCGTTGGGTTTCTGGACCAAAAAGTTACCTGATGCTGGTGAGCGTTATACACCTTTTGAGAAACAGTTACTTGCATGTTATTGGGCTCTGGTGGACACCGAGCAATTGACTTTGGGACATGATATAGTTTTGCGACCTGAGATTCCTATTATGCAGTGGGTTATGAGTTCGCCGAAAACTCACCGAATTGGACACGCTCAAGAGGCGAGTGTGATTAAATGGAAATGGTATATACAAGACAGGGCACGTGTGGGACAAAAAGGAGTTGCATCTTTACATGAGCAGGTGGCGCGAGCGCCATCGACTGAGACTGAGAGTGTATGTTCCGTACCTTTGGTACAGGAGTCTCCTGTCAAGTGGGGTAGACCTTTTGATGATTTGTCCGCGGAGGACAGGAACCATGTCTGGTTTACGGATGGTTCAGCAAGGTTCATAGGGCCGAAACGGCACTGGAAAGCGGTGTCCTATAATCCGATCACACGAAAACTGCTGAGCACAACTGGTGAAGGTAAGAGCAGTCAATTTGCTGAACTGTATGCTGTTTATCAAGTCCTGAAACAAGAATTACCCGGCACATGTCATATTTTCACCGACTCTTGGTCTACTGCCAATGGACTGGCAGTTTGGTTACCGACTTGGCATTCCCATAATTGGGAATTGCATTCAAAACAGTTGTGGGGAAAAGAATTATGGCAGGAGATTTGGGAGATGCTCCCACAGAGTACTGTTACAATCTTCCATGTGGATGCTCACACTCCTATAGATTCTCTTGACAAATTTTTTCATAACATTGCAGATGAGAAATCTAAAATTGCTGAGGCAGTGGTGGACAGGCAAGATTCTGATATTGCGGGATTGGCGAAATGGGCCCACCAGAAGGCAGGACATTTTGGAGAGAAAGCCACTAGCAGGTGGGATGCTGATCGAGGAATTTATATTCCCTTAGATTTGATCAAGAATGTTATTTTACATTGTCCCATTTGTCAGCATATCAGACAGCGCAAAGTGCCCCAAATTGTTAGAGGTCATTTACATCGCGGGAAACTGCCCGCTCAAATTTGGCAAATTGATTACATCGGTCCACTTCCCATGAGTAGGAATTGTCAATATGTTTGCACTATTGTTGATACATACAGTGGCTTGTTGGTAGCCCTTCCCTGTAAGCAAGCTACCCAATTGAATACCATTAAAACATTGGAATTGATTATCATGTATTATGGTGTGCCATTCCAAATTCAATCTGATAATGCATCCCATTTTTGTGGAAGATTGGTACAGGAATTCTGTGTGGAAAACAATATTGACTGGGTGTTTCATGTCCCATACTATCCACAGGCCTCGGGTCTTGTGGAGAGATTGAATGGTCTGCTGAAGGGGCAGCTGCGTAAATTAACTGATGACAAATATAAGAATTGGCGAGACTTTTTGTCCCAAGCGCTATTAATTTTGAATAATCGTCCTTTTCTAAATGCTGAATCTCCACTTATGCGTTTGTTCCCTCCGAATGTTAATGCTCAGCCAAATGAAATCAGAGAGACTGTGATGTACTGGGAGATTACTCCCGGAGCTTTGGCTCCATGTAGAGCGACCCCAGGGTCGGCAGGTTTAGACTTGCATGCCATGGATGACACCGTTATAAAAGGTAAAGATCGGGTCATCATCGCGACCGGTGTTGGTGTTCATATACCACCCGGGAATTTTGGATTAATCGCCCCTAGATCGGGGCTGGCTGTAAAAGGCATTCAGGTACTTGGAGGGGTCATTGACAGTGATTATCAGGGAGAGATTAAGGTGCTCCTGCTAAATAGCAGTGAGGCTGATTTGCTGATCCATCGAACTGACCGAGTGGCTCAATTACTCATAATGCCTGTCTTCAGTGGTGGGATGGTAAAAGGCACTGCCCCAACTTTGCTAACTGTACGAGGCCAGAAAGGTTTTGGCTCCACAGATAACCCTGGGGGCAGGGTTTGGGTGCAGTCGCCTAAGACTCCCCCTGAACAGGCAGAGGTCATCGCCACCGGTCATGATAACACCATTTTAGTTATGAGACCAGGGAAAGATAGCTGGGATGCGGTCCCGGCTGACAAATGTTACTTACGAGAATGATTAATGCCTGTATTTGATTCTCTTTCAGATCATTCTTTGGACTGTTGCTGCAGGATGTGTCGTCGCCGGACTATTTTCGGGTTGGTTCGACGAGAGAGGAGGACTCCCGTCAACCCCAGATGAGCTACGCGCCCGAGTGTCGCGTTCCCTCGCTGCGTGGGATTCGTCATCGAACTTTTGGACCCTACTGGCAAAAAGGGTGACCGATGCCCCTCACTTTTGTTTGACGCCGATGAGATCTGTACACGACATCTTAGCGACCTGTCTGGTTGCTGTCCCTGCTTCGCTGGAAACTTTGACTAATATTTTCAACATTTCAAAGGCTCGCCCCAATGTTCTTCTGGGCGATTTTGCCACCCATGCGTATTGCCCCTTATGTACTGAACTACCGGACCAGATACCCCCCGTCCAGTCCCAAATAGTTACCTATAATATCACACAAGGAGATATGTGTTTTTTCCTTACATGTAATCCTAGTGCAATTTCTGAATGTCTACGTCTGAAATTGAATGGTGCTACTTCCTTCACCCTTCATGAGCGAACTTTGTGCTTTCAAAGGACACCGAAAACATGTGCTTCGGTCCTGAACAATATGACTTGCAAGAGTTTGGTAGTTACCCCTAGTCATTATCGCACGATGTTTCTACCTGCCGGATGGCTTTTCTCATGTGGTAATACTTCTTGGCCATATGTCCCCGCAAATATTTCTGGTGGCCCCTGTGCCATTACGAGACTCAGCTTACTGATGTTCTCGTCACATCCGAATGCCAATTCTCGTGTGATTCGAGATACAGTGATGTTACAGGAGGATTGTGACTCATCTTTGCATTTATATTCCAAGTCTGAATACCTTAGCCTGGCTATTTCAATTATTGGTGTTCCTACTTTGGCGGTTTATAATGCTAAATCTATTGAGAAAATGGCCTGCTGGATGGTAAAATCCATTAATCATACTTCTACAGTCCTATCTGACATGCTGTTAGACGCCCAGGGTGAACGGAGAGCCATCTTGCAAAATCGAGCGGCCATTGATTATCTTTTGCTTAAACATGGACACGACTGCTCCGATTTTGAGGGTCTTTGTTGTTTTAACTTGTCTGATCATACACAATCTATTCGCGCTCACATAGACAGGCTACATGACTTGACGGAGGAAGTTAGAAAACACATTGACCAGGGCTGGTTTGACTGGCTCTTTCATTGGTTACCTGACCTGTATCTGTTACGTCGAATATTAGGAGGTATTCTAATTACCATCGCTGTTTTGATTTCTATTTGTTGCTTTATTCAGTGTATTCCTTCACTACTTCAATTTTGCACATTTGGTACTAGACATAGATCAGTTAGCTTTGTTTCGTATTATTCCTCCACAGTTGTTAGTTCTGTTTAATGAATGTATAATAGACTGAAGTCAAGGGTGAAATGTACTGCTCGATTTTCCCGGCCCTATTGTGTTGATGGGTGATTAGGGTGACTTCAGTCTCTCTACCATTCAAGCCTAAGGGTTAGAGTAGTGAATGAAGTCTATTTACTAGGCACTTCGACATGATCCTGTGTTCTTCCCCATAGATTAGGGCTTGCACACATATCCTAGGGGATAGATTCGTTAGTATTAGGGATAACCTGCCCTGTAGTGAGGGTATTTCATGGAGCCGTGCTGAATTCAGGCCTGGTAGGCCTCAAACGGGGGAGACTCCATCTTTCTTTCTGCTCCGGCAGCTTGAGATGCTTCTAGGTTAAAGGGGATGTTTTAGTTATGAGGTGTTATTCGCTTGGAGAGAACCGGTTCAGACCGGCCCTTATCGAAGGATTGTATTTTTCTTCATGCCGAAGACGCTACATCAGGCCGGCCGGCTGGGAAAGTGTCCTTGGCACGGGGAGGTACAAGAATTTGGTGGGCGGCAGGTTACGGGCCGGAATTTTCCATGAGGAAATGCACCTCTATATTAGTAAAAGTCTGAGGCAGTTACGTGGCACTTACTTCAGTCCGTAGGCGGCATCTAGCCGTTAGCAGTAAAACTACTACTTATTCCAGGGAAGACAGATGACAAACTTGAAGGCGGAGAAAAACCGAGAGACAGATACTCTTCTAGCAGAATTGCCAGAGAGGAGAGAGTAGCCGATGAGGAAGAGGTCCCAGTGACTCGGAGAAGGGAGCTACGGAGGTGTGATCTCCAGGCGAGCCGAGGCACAGACGAGAAGGGAACCTAGATGACCATTGAGTGCAGGCTACACACGACTAAGGTGATGTCGACCCCTTTCTTATTAGAGTGTACAACCTAATCTTTCACTTTTCTTTGCAGGTTATGTGTTACACAGTAATGTTATGTGATTACGTATATAATCAATAATAAAGTATTCAGTTTGTAGTGAATCAACATGTGCTGCGTGTTCTTGTATAAGAGGGTAGCCTATTCTTCTAGTCAGCTGTGACTTGACATGAACAGATGTTAACCCTGATCAGGTAAGTGGTATCTGAATAAGGGAGAGAGGAACCCCTCGAACCAGAGAACAGGTTGTGCTCAAACTGGCAGTTCTTGTGTGATCTGGTAAATAGTAGAACTGATTATGGTAATCATAGGATGAACTTGTGCTGAGGCTGCCGTCTGGGTAGGAAGTCCTGGGTCCGTCTGGGACCGCGAGGCTGAGGCTGCCGTCTAGGTAGGAAGTCCTGGGTCCGTCTGGGACCGCGAGGCTGAGGCTGCCGTCTGGGTAGGAAGTCCTGGGTCCGTCTGGGACCGCGAGGCTGAGGCTGCCGTCTGGGTAGGAAGTCCTGGGTCCGTCTTGGACCGCGAGGCTGAGGCTGCCGTCTGGGTAGGAAGTCCTGGTCCGTTTGGGACCGCGAGGCTGAGGCTGCCGTCTGGGTAGGAAGTCCTGGGTCCGTTTGGGACCGCGAGGCTGAGGCTGCCGTCTGGGTAGGAAGTCCTGGGTCCGTCTGGGACCGCGAGGCTGAGGCTGCCGTCTGGGTAGGAAGTCCTGGGTCTGTCTGGGACCGCGAGGCTGAGGCTGCCGTCTGGGTAGGAAGTCCTGGGTCCGTTTGGGACCGCGAGACTGAGGCTGCCGTCTGGGTAGGAAGTCCTGGGTCCGTCTGGGATCGCGAGGCCGCCACTTGTATTATAAGAGGTCTAGATATATATATATATATATATATATATATATATATATATATATATATAGTAGGAATTCCCTGTCCTTAGGTGGTATATATCTGTGGTTACTTGTTGTGAATAGGCCCTAGGGAGAGGGTAACGTTCTGGCTGGGTTAGAGAGGCTCTGATGAGCGGGTTCTATCTGATCCGAAAACCCAAGCAGAACAGCGGCCAAGGAGAATCGAAACTGTCAACAACTTTACAAATTGGGCCTACGATTCAGGCAACTTAAACTGAACATGGTTACATTGCATGAATATAATTTCATCCTGCGCATTACATATACAGGAATTATGAATGTTTCTAATACATGTAAAATCCTACTTGAATGTGCACACTACAATTTCAGTGCTACTAGAACGTGAATAACTGCATCTTAATAATTATAAAGCATTGCAAACGACAAAATACATGTGAGTGCGTTTCAACCATAAGTATAGTGCACCCATACAATTTAGAGTGCTGTAAGCACTCTATCAGTTTCTAGCAAGAGGCTAATTAGAGATTAATGGATTTATTTTGTTATCTATTTTGAAAATGTATTGATCTAGGGAACTGTGAAACACATTGCAGAGGAGAAGAAGTTATTTGAGTCCGGTCACGGGTCATGGAGGACGAGAGTTGAGCTCCCCTTGTCTCCAGCTGGAACAGACAAGTCCCAACCAAGAGTGGCTGAATTAATGGGAGTCGAAACCAATGGACTCAAGGGAGTAGTCAACAAAACCCAAGTAGGAGAGAAGGACCCAACAAACACAAGGGAATGAAGATGTGTCCCACATATGAGAAAGATCAATACAGAAAAGGCGAGAAATCCTAGGAAGATGAGAAGTTGGAAAAAAACAAGAAGCAAATCAAGGTCCAAGTCAACCCTTGCACAGATGTGGAGTGAAGGGGCAGCGACCACCAAATATCCATCACATCCAAGCATATGTCTGATACCCAGCCCAGCCGTTAGCAAAGCAACCAATGAGGAAATCAAAGGCTCACTGGGAGGAGCTGCTGGACCCTGAGAGCCGGGGAGATCTCAGAAAATGAAGGGAGGGACCATCCAACCCCCTATCTCGGAACCACACAGATAACAGAGCAAAGGGAGAAGAACCACAGCTACTGCACCGTAAGAGTCTGGGAATCCCACTCTGGGGTACGGGAGCAAGCAATGGCCAATGGGATGCAGCAGCCAATGGGATGCAGCAGCTCTAGGGTAACACATCTGCGACCAGAGTGGAGCAGAAGAGGCAACAAAAGAGAGATACCAGGAACCTTAAAAAATGCACCCCAACTCTGGAATAAGACCTCATCTGACACTGCATCCTCACAGCTGCCATACTGGAGGTGAAACTGAAAAAGAGCCTGCCGAAGGGCAGGCAGTAATATAGAAGTACCCACTGTCAGCCATTTAAGAGCTGGGACTCAAAAATAGAGAGGACAAGGAGGAGAGGACACCACTGACAGTACTTTATACTCTGCCGGCAAGAATGCACCAGCTCTTAAAAGGGGTAGGGAAGTTAGAAAAAGGCAAAAAGCTGGCAAAAAGCAGACTAGGACCCAGCTAGGTAATTTCAGTTGATCCAATGCCACCAGGCACAATAACACTGTGCAAAACTAATCGGTTGCTGAATATCACAGGAGATCCAGACCATTATCTCTAGAAACACAGGAAGAAGGCAGAGGAAACATAGGAGGGATACCCTGTTGATATGATCCATCGAGGAAAATGCCCTCCTCAGTAAAGAAGATGCCTAGGTGAAGCAGATGAGCTGCAGTCATAGAGGAGGGTTGTTAGACCTGGCACCTTGGTGTGGGTCTCCATTCCATTTTTTGCTGTTGCCTCATGTGTTTTTGCTGGTGTTAGATGCTCAGGGCACTGTGCCACAGCTGTTCAGTGCCACAGTGCAAGTGCCCCCTATTGTAAATTGATGTATGAATTTGTGATTCCATGATTGGTTGGTTTGGTTTACCTGTCAGACCTTAGTACAGTGCACCAGGAGGGCCCAGGGCTTGTAAATCCAAATGCTGCTGGTGGGCTTGCAGCACTGGTTGTGACACCCACAGAAGCAGCCTGTAAAAGTGTGTCTAAGGTCTGCCATTGTAGAGCCTGCGTGCAGTCTGGTACTGTCATGCTGACTGGGCAAGTGCACCCACTTGCCAGTCTCTAAACCTTCTCTTTTCTTCATATCAGAAACCCCTATGGTTGGCCCAAGGGCAGGGTGCATTGAAAGGACAAGGTAGAACATGCCCTGGTGTGTGTGGCATGTTCTAATAGTAAATTATAGCCATTTTCGTTTTTTACTATTGCAAGGCTACCTGTTCTCCATAGGCCAGAATGGGCAGTTTGATTATTACATTTTATAATCCTAACTGACTCAGGGGACATGGTAGAAATTCGAATTTAGTATGCCTGAACTCAGAATGATAAAATGCATCTTTTAGTGAAGTTGGTTTTAACATTCTGTGTTTGAAAATACCACTTTTGGAAAGTAGGTATTTTCTTGTCTAACCATTCAAACCTGCCTCTGCTAGGCTGTGTATTCCTTGTCTGGAGTTTGAGTGACAGGGCTGGGGAATTCCAGGAGACAGGGTGAGGCAGCCCAGTGGTGAATAGAGAGATCTGCATCTAGATGGGAGGGAGGAGTTGCACCTGGGACCTGAATAGGGCTGTGCCTTCCCTCCACAATGCTGGCTCCACCTCCTTTGGTGCGTCTGATGTCTCTGCCCTGCACTCTGAAAGGAAAGAAGGCGTCATGTAAACAAAGTGCTCCAGGACTGACCAGAACTGGTTGGACTAGGCAAAGGCCCCTCTGCCCTCAGAGGACAAAGGATTTTGGGGTATAAGTATTGGGACCCTGATCCCAAGAATTTAGATCACTTTGGGAAACAAGAAGAAACCTTTGTTGAGGAGAGGAACCAAGAAGAAACTGAGGAGAGACTATCCCTAAAACTGGGGGCTTGGCCTGCAGTGGTTGCCTACTGCCAAAGAGAGGAGAAAGGAACTTTGTGTGTACTTTTGCTCAACTTGTGAAGGATCTCCAAGGGCTTGGAAAAAAGCCTGCCTCCTGCTGAACTCTCAGGGACAACAGACTTCAACCACCAGCTCCTCAGAGTTCTTTGGAAGTGCCTACCGCTGTTTTGGGCCTTCTGAGGGACAGCGTGTTGCAAGGAGCTGGAAGCGCTACTCACTGAGAAGAAGCGTGTCGGCGTCGCAGCCGTTGCCGTCGCATCACTGAACAAGGGTGTCGCCGCTGTAGCTGTCGCATTGCATCGCATCACGAGAAGCGCCCCTCAACACCGAAGAAGCATGTCGCCATCGCAGCCATGGTAGCTGACGCATTGCACCGTGTTAGACCTGGCACCTTGGCGTGAGTCTCCCTTCCACTTTTTGATGGTGTGCCTCGATTGTTTTGCTGGTGTTGTCCGCTCAGGGCACTGCGCCACGGCTAATCCGTGCCGCAGTGCAAGTGCTCCCTAGGTAAAGTGTACCTGTAATTGATGTTCATGATTGGTTTATTGGATTCACTGTCAGTCCCAAGTAGAGTGCACCAGGAGTGCCAGGGCTTGTGAATGCCAATGCTGCTGGTGGGCTTGCAGCGCTGGTTGCGCCACCCACAGAAAGCGGCCGGGTAAAATGTGTCTAGGGTCTGCCACCGCAGACCCTGTGCGCGGTCTGGGACCGTCGCGCTGACTGCGCAAGTGCCCCCACTTGCCAGTCCCTAAACCTTCCCTTACCTACATATTAGCCACCCCTCTGGTAGGCCCAAGGGCAGGGTGCATTGTAGGCATAAGGTAGGACATGCCCTGATGTGTGTGGCATGTCTTAGTAGTGAATTACAGCCATTTTCGTTTTTCACTATTGAAGGCTACCTGCTCTCCATAGGCCAGAATGGGCTGCTGGGATCCCGCCAACGCTGTGACCCCAGTGGACTCAGAGAGCATGGTAGAATGTCAAGTTTAGTATGCCTGAACTCAGAATAATAAAATACTTCTTGTAGTCAAGTTTATTTTAATATCCTGGGTTTGTAAATACTACTTTTAGAAAGTTAGTATTTACTGACCTGACCATCTCAGTCCGCCTCTGCTGTGTGTGTGTGTGTTCTGCCTAGCAACAGTAAGGAGCAGGGTTGGGGAATCCCCAGAGACAGGTTGGCTGCCAGGTGGTGGGTAGAGAGATGACACCAGGATGGGTGGGAGGAGTACACCTTGACTCTTGAATAGACCTGTGCTCTGCCACCACAAAGCCGGCGCCGCCCCCTGTGGAGCGGCTGATGTCTCTGCCCTGCTGCTGACAGGAAAGAGCAGAGTCACCATAACAAAGTGCTCCAGAACTGGACTGAGCCAGGCCTAGGCCCCCTGGCGCTAAAGAACAAAAGAATCACTGTATAAAAGTAGGAGCCTGGCTCCTAAGAAATCAGAATCCTGTTTTACCACAAAGAACCTCTGCCCGACTAGAAGGAGAAGAAGACGCTGGAGGAGCTGGCCTGCTGCTTGCCTTGCTGAGAAAGGAGAGGAAGAGACTACTGAAAAGACTTTGCTGCTTTGTGCTTTAAACATTCTCCAAGGGCTTGATCTGAGCTTGCCCCCTGAACTGAACCCCAGGACCAGTGGGTTCTCTTTGCTTTTGCTCATCCTCCGACTCGAGCCGTGTGTGCATCCCGCTGGAAAGAGACTGCGCCCCTCAACGCCCCTCCTAGGGCCGTGGCACTCAGGAGCTCGCCTGCCGCAACCCCGTGAGAGCCCCGCTCCGTCCGGAGCCGCTCTCTGTCCCCGGGCTAGGCCGCCTGCGCCCCTGTCACCGCCTGCCACTGGAGCGCGCTGAACGCGCTATCACCCCTTCCGCCGGAAACCGTCCGACAACTGTGATCTACGCCGGGTCATCCAGCTGCACTGACCGTGCCCTGTGACCCCGCTTCGCTATCCCCGGACACCTCAGGCCGCGCCACCCCCGCTGTGGAGACCCCCCCTGCACCGCCGTGCTGAGGGTCGCTGGCCGCGCCTGCCTACCTGCCCACACCCGCTGATCGAGGACCCAAGACCACTTCCCAAGCTGAGAGTCGCACCGTCCTGTGCCGACTCTCCACGTCACGAAAGAAGTTCCAGTATCGGGCTCGGGGCCCGCAACGCCTTATTTCCCCGTTCGCGGGAGCCGATCTCTGTGAGTACTGGAACCACAAGTAACATTTGCGAGAGACTACAAAGTATCCATTTGAAACTACGAACAAAGAACATTTGCCTGCTTTATAACCTGGTGGCATAGCGAAAACGTTATTGGTCTTGTGATAAGTCTGCTGAGATATATATACCTATTTTTACATAAAGAAGCGTATTTTTCTACATATCCAAGGCTGGTGTCCGTTTCTGGGGGGATTGATGTATTTACTGTGTGTGTGATTGTAAGTGCTTAACCAACAACGCCTGAGGAATCGCCTTGGCTGCTCACGCCACGCACCTAGAGGGTGAGCAAGGGTCATTCACAAGGGGTTATCCTGCGCCCTGACGTAGAGGAGAGGGTTCCTGCTTGACACAAGGGCAACCTTGCGCCAACCAGAGACCCCCGAGTCTAACACACCGCATCACGAGAAGAGTCTTGCATCGAGTAAGAAGCGTTTCGCCGTCGCAGCTGCTGCCGTCACATCTTGGATGACGCCGCTGTAGCTGTCGCATTCCACCGCATCAAGAAAAGCGCCTCTCATCCACGGTTCATTGTGCCTCTATGCGGACATAGTAGTATTTAGCTTTTTGGACA
Organism: Triturus cristatus; assembly: GCF_964204655.1. NCBI lineage: Eukaryota > Metazoa > Chordata > Amphibia > Caudata > Salamandridae > Triturus > Triturus cristatus. The sequence goes on from NC_140591.1 coordinate 527,220,774, forward strand.
CACCCCTAGTGATTCAAACATTTCAAGGGCCAATATTCTGTACTATCCCATGTTACACACGTACGATCACTTTAGGACTTGGATTTTTCAGAAAAAGAAATGGCATAGTTCAGTCAATACGGGAGCATGGGAATACAACACAACATGTGTTGCGTTTAAATCAGCAATACAAGTAAACACATGGTATACTTAGAGCCAAATGTACAATTAAAAAAAAATATTGGCAGTATGTCAGAGCAGGCACATTCTTGAGATCTGTCTCTTTAATTCCCGTTCTGTGGCGAGTTCTAAAGGTAAGATGTTCCTTTCTTTGGGGCAGAGAGGACAGAAGGAAATGGAAAACAAACAAGTCAGACAGCAGTGCAAACAGCTGGGACGCCTCTGGCTTTCTGTCAATGAGAAATGATTAAATTTGCATCAGTGTGATGCTCTGAGATTAGCACATTTACACGCAGTACTAGCTGTCTGAATAATAGACAACTTTATTTTCCAGTGCCCGCCAAGACTGATGCTGTTGATGAAGGTGAACATTTAACTGCCATCTTGGGATGTAACCCCACAGTATCATGTATATGCTCCCACCAGGACTCGGGTTTTCAAGGTAATGCTCCTGCCTGTGCTGTTAACGTCCCAATGCCCTCGATGGCTCACATTGAAATATATTTTCAAAGAAGCAGGCAACTTTGTAAAATACCTAGATGTTATTTGTGAGGAAAATGATGGATGTGAAAAGTAAAAGGAGGGAACATGTGAGTAAAAATTGGGCGATTAGTTAAGGTGTGCAAGATGTCCTGTTGACAGAAGCCCCTGAGGTGACTGCAAACATTGACATGGCGCATGGTTTACGCCACCGCTGCGTCACAGAAGTGATGCAACGGCGGCATAAATGTGTCGCAAGGGGTTTGTAAATCTGCCCCACTGTGTGTAGCAATCATAGCGAGAAACGCCAGAAATTATGCAAGATTGTACCGGCATAAAGACAATTTCACCCATGCTTACTTAGAATCAGGAATGTGCCTCATTCGGAACACATGTTCACATGGAATTATTACAAACTCTCTTGGGAACTCATGGCATCATATGCTATTTGGAAGGGAACTTGGCAAGAACTAGTGCAAAAGACAGTACAAGAGACTTATTAAATTGTGACAGTGACAGATGGTTTAAATTCTTACATTTAATGTTAGGATCTGTTAAATGAGCACAACTGACTCCTTTTCCAAAACTTCCCTGTCTTTTCCAAAGGCCACCTGTTGCCTTCTCAACATGTTCTTCAGGATAGTTAGGGCCTCGTTTCTGAAGTTAACTCTGGCACGAATTTCACCCAGGGTTGAAAGGAACCTAACAAACATTATTCAACATGTGGTCTTTTGAACAAATGCTCACGTTACCCACCAGGACGTAGTCATGGGACGGCACACAAGTCCACAAGTACCTCCCCTTTCATGCCACCTTGGCAGCTGACATCAAGTATGTTATTACTGATCACTTCTGCTTTCCGCAGTTGAACGGCTTAAAAGGCCTGACTTAGAGCTACGTTGGATTGTCCCCAGCTGGTTACATTTTTTTGGTCAGCGACTGGCTTTCCGGGCTGCAAAATATTTGCCCATTTCCTCCCGAATCATGAGGCTATTTAGCATGAGCGTATGCTATTGGCTAGAACAAATAGCCTTATTTTAGTGTAACAGGCAAAGGGCAGTCATGAGGGAAGCTAGCACACCTGTACAGATGTTCCCATTGCTGGCGTCATCTACAGATATGGCAGGAACAAGGTGTCCAGGCTACATGCTCGTATTCAAGCAGGCAAACTGATGATCTCAGCCATGATTGTGTGTGATAAACAACACTTTGTAAGAAAGGATGCTAATCCAGATGTGTTTCATGACCTGCTTAGATGTCGAGAGGGAAATTCAGAATTAAATAAAAGATACATTTCTCTAATTAAATGTGAAGAACACATGTTATTGTGTCCAGGAGCAAACAAAGAATATCTAAAAAAAACTGTATTGTAGCCATCACCCACTCTTCGACTTAATAATAAAATTTGTCTCCACAATCAAGAATTAGAAATTGTAGATAAGCAATTAGTCTTAAAGACACGTACCATGTTGTAGCAAACAAGTTTATGTTTTGTCATTCTTTTTACATCAACCTCCACCCCATTATTGATGTTGGATTGTAATCTCACAGACTGTGCCAATAGTCTGCAACCCTAGGATTCCACTTTTTGGGGGGTGCTTGTGCACTTCAAGGAAGGTAATACTATGGATCACTGCATTCTTCAGCAATAGGAAATTCTCAATTCTCCCTCTCTACATTGCTGTGCATTAACACTAGTTTGGGGATGGAGGATCCTGGGTCCCTCATTATCCTAGGGATGCATGCAGTGCTGCCCAGCATGTCCTTTTTCCATCAAGTAGACCAGCAGAGCCACTAAGTGGAACAGGCATATGAACCTGGTGGTGTGCACACTATTATGCTGATGTCCAACAAGGCCCTACAATTCTTCCACAATGCATGGCTGCTTCCATAATTGAGAAGTAATTACACTAGTGGCTGTGGCGGGAGAGTGGTGTGGTAAGGTTCAATGCTCTGATACCAACGTCAGTTCTTGAAGAACAGACCTTTGTGGGAGTGAAAAAGGAGAAATGGGCTAGAGGATAATTAACAAAAAACTGAACCTAATAGAAGATGACAAAAAAAAGTATTAATTTGTTCTCAAAAGCCTAACTTATCTAAATTGGTTTTAGGTGTTGACATAACCAAATGATTCAAACATGGATAAAGCCTGTGACTTTCAACGGTAAATAACTTGTCTCACCTTTACACTTCACTGACCTCAGAATATTCAGAGTTCCATTCGTGTCTTAACTAGGGATTACACAAATAGTGTGTGCATGAAAGAAACACAAGACCCCACTACTGCACAGCACAAACCCCCGTAATATACCTCTTTTGAATAACGCATCTAGCTTCCAGTCTGTGGAAGGTGATCAATCTGTTCTCCAGTCACATCAGAGCCATTCCTAGTGAATAATTCAGTAACGTCCCGCTTGATTATAGAATTGTCATGTATCCAGGTGGCACTAACACAAAACAGCTCAACTTCAGTGAGTGCAAAAAAAGAGTCATTTTCTGCAGTCTCACGAGTGACAGCTTTTTTTTAAAATACCAAACAGAACACAACAGTTCCTTTGTGCTCTGCTTTTTCATCAACTTAAATTACATGCAGTTTGTTTTATTACACAGGCTTCACTTAGCATTCTACAGGAAACGGCACAAACTTAAGATTTATTCTAGTATTTGATGCACTATGGTAAACATTCATGTAGCCCTTGCATTATGTTTCAGGCCTGGTATACTTGAGCTTGGACAGGTAGTTTTACAGGTAGAGATGTCTTATCCCTTAAAAGTGCTGCACAAGGCGTAAACTGTTCTTGTACCAGATATAAGTGAAAACTAAGATAGGCTAGGCCATAGCGCAGGCAGCTATTCGCTTATAAAGTAAAAGATGCACTTGGATGTTTCAGAGAGCTAGATGCACTCATAGAAACCTATGTGCCCAATTATACATCCTTTTTTTTCTTTCTTCGATTTCTTTTTTTTAATTTTTTTTTTATTTCCGCTTGACATAACAAAAAGCAAGAAGAAAAACACATAACTTAGACAATCGTGGTAGTGAGAACAAAATAAGAATTTACAGTCAAGAACCCAAATACAAATAGTCTCAACGAAAAATAACAGAAGGCCCAAAGAATGTTACTTGTTGTACCAAGCCGAAAAAGGGGCCCAAATCCTTAAACCCTTATCCCGCCTCCTTCTCCCGCTTTTTAAGAACACCGCTGATTCCAGGGTATAAAGGGCAAGAATTCTCGTCCTCCAATTCAGAAAAGACGGGGGTGAGTGGTTAATCTATTCGGAAGTTATGCATAGACGAACTAAGGACATTGCAATACAAAGAAAAGCAGATTCAAAAAATGGTCTATACAGACTTGGATCCGTCACACACCCCATAATTACTAATTCAGGGGAGAGTTCTGTCTGAATATTAAGTGAATTATTAATAAACACTTGAATATCATAAAGAAAGTTTAGCAGTTTAACACATGAAAAAAACATATGGACATCGTTGGCTGCCACCAGACCACATCTAGGACACCCCTGAACACCACCTCCTCCCCATCTAGAGATCTTGGCTGGAGTAAAATATAAATCAAACATAGCCATATAACTTTGTGAACGTAAACTTCCCGAAATCAATACAGAATTAGACAGGTCCAGCACATGGATAATATCTATATCTGCCTTTCCAAATTTACCTCCTAGTTTTGCCGTCTGAGAAGGAAGATCATCGGGGAGGCCCTTTAAAAGGGTTTGATAAATAACACTCAGACGGGCCCTCCTTAAAATTAACTCCATAAGAGAGTTCTTACTTAGTGCGTTAGGGGAATTGATAACAAGGCGATCTATATAGCTGCGTAACTTCAAGTACTTAAAAAAATCGCATGAAGCCAAAGCATATTTATCTTTAAGAAATGCGAAGGAGGCCATTTTACCCTCATAGAGTAAATCCCCCAACATAAGAATACCATGAGATCCCCACCTAATTGTAGTTGAGTCTTGGAAGATTGACGGTAACAGCCTAGCAGCAATCAGTGGGGTATAAAAATTTATTTTAGGTATTTACCATTTTCGACAGATCTTCCTCCAAACAGAGTGCATAGTTATGATGACCTTAAATTTTGTTTTCTTATAATAGCTCGGCTCGAGGACCTTGAGGAGCAGCCCCTTAACCTCTTGTCCTAAGCTAATCTCAAAAATAGAGGGACTGCAAGATAGAGGAAGTGAACCACGAAGACCAAATAGTGGGGAAGCCAAGTGCTGAAGTAGGGCAGCCCAATAATAAAGAGAAAGGCTAGGGACTGACCACCCTCCTCTATCCAATGTGAGGACCATCCATTTAGCGGCTCTACGGGGCATGTGATAACTCCACATAAATCTATTGCAGCATCTTTCTGCACTATTAAGGCTCGCCTGCGAAAATTCCAGGGGTATGGTCCTGAAGATATATAAAAATTTAGGCAAGATCAACATCTTTAAGACATTCCTTCTACCAAATAAGGAAAGATGTAGGTTATCTAATCTACGTAAAGTAAGATTAACAGCATCGATTATGGGTAAAATATTCATATCTGGTATCTGTTCTACTGCTGCCGAAATTTTGACCCCCAAATACGTTGCAGTTTGTACCACCGGAATTTCCGTAAGTACCATAGATGATGACTGGATAATCTGGGTTTTCTGGACGTTGAGTTTGTACCCTGAGAGCCGTCCAAAACTCTGCGCTAAGTTCTTAATAGCGAAGAATGCCGAAGACACATCCCTCGTTAAGATTATAATGTCATCAGCATAAGCTAATGCCTAGAAATCAACCGCGTTGATCTCGACGGGTAGGATCTTACTAGAGAGCTCTATTGAACTTAAGAAAGTGTCGATATATAGAGCAAATAACAGGGGCGAGCAGGGACAACCCTGTCTAGTGCCTCTGTTTATTGCAAATGGTCTTGAAAGGTTCCCTGAAATTGACAAACATGCTTGAGGAGCGGTATAGAGTGATTGGAGAGCCTGAACAAAATTCGGGGAGAAGGCCTTCCAACGAAGAACCCTCCATAGAAATTCCCAAGCTACCCTGTCGAACGCCTGGTCCGCCGTGTCCCTTCCGGGAATAAATCCATGCTGACGAATCGAGACCAAGGGGGATATGACCAAGGCCAATCTAGCCGCCGGAATCTTTGAATAGATTTTGCTGTCAGTATTTATTAGCGAGATCGGACGAAAAGAGGCGGGATCCAGCTCAGGTTTGTCCTTTTTTTTTAGCAAAATAATAGAAGTAAAACGCCAAGAGTCTGGAATAATCCCTCGTTGGGCATCTCTCAAAATCCATAAAAAGTCCACCTGTATTTCTGATCGAAATGTGCAATAAAACTCCAAAGGGATAAGGTCGGGTCCCGCAGCCTTCCCACTGGCCAGTGAATTCATTGCTGAAACCGCTTCATCCCATTGAATTGGGGCCGCCAGAACCGTTTTCTGATGGTCCAAAATTTTAACTGTATCCAGTCCCTCAATAAAACCAGCAAATTCACGGTCCAGTGTATGCAGAGTAACATCCTCAGAGTATAAGGAGGGATAGAATTCGGAAAAAACTGATAGGACCCCTTCAGGGGTCTCATGAGTGACCCCCAAAGGATCCTGAATCCTGGTAATGCGGTTGGTTAACCCACGTTGTTGAAGCCATTTGGCAAGAACCCGCCCAGACTTCTCCCCATACTCAAACATTGTCGAGCGGAACTGTAGGTATTTGGCCGCCAGGTCCTGCCCGAAAAACTCCTGCACTGACACTTTGATCCGTGCTACCTGAGTTTGGATTGGGGTAATGTCCCCTCCCTCCCTAATTATAGTGGTAAGTAGGATTTCAGCTCTGCGTAATTGATCAAGCGGATCCTTGATTTGATCTTTTATTTGTTTTTGCCGAAAAAAAGAGAAGCTTTTAGTTTCCCCACGGATGGCAGCTTTGAACGAGTCCCAAAGTATGCTATTGGGGGCCGAGCCTCTATTACTATTCAAAAATTCAGTTGCCCTAGGTCTCATATGATCAATATATTTAGAATCCAAAAGTAGTTTCCGCTCAAAAGTCCAAGACCTTAAAGTGCTCCTATCTGCTAATATGTTGCATTTGATAACCAAAGGGTTATGATCTGACAATATCCTAGGAAGAATTGAAATTGAAGAAGAAGATACTAACTGATCCGAAACAAAAAAATAATCTAATCGGACTGTTTTTTTGTGGGGGGCAGAGAAATAGGTGGTCCCCTCCTTATCTTTGCAGTAGTAGAACCATAAATCAGTCATGAGATGTTCTTGGACAAGGGCCTGTAAGGCTCTATAAACTCTAGGTTTTTGGCCAGAGTAAGTCTGCCCTCCTAATATATTAAAGTTTCCTAAGATATTGATATTAAAGTCCCCGCAAAGACAAATAGGTTGGGGCCACAAAGCCAACTCAACATTTAAGAAATCTAGTAAATCAGGGTAATCAAAATTTGAGGGTTAAACCATTAATCAAAAGCTGCGCAATTGCCCAGCAACCCCCAACATCTTGACTGTATCTCGAGCATGAACCTATCCCACACTTCATTAGTATAGCCACCCCCCTTGTCGTGGAGGACTGCCGGGAGCATACTATCAGGTCGAACCCTGGGATTTTAAGACACTCTCTATTGTTCCAGGGAACATGGGTTTCCTGTAGACAGAGTACCTCTAACTGAAAAGAACGAATAACCTGTGCAAATAAGGCACGCTTCCTCGCGTTGTTGAGACCACAGACATTCCATGAGGCAATAGAGATTTTACCCATTATCCATTAACATGAAAAGTCCTAAAGAAAAAATACTTTTATTTTGTTGATTTAAACCAAGATTGTCATAAAAAAGAGATAACCGTCAAGCTTATTTTTACCATGCACCCTACCCCCGTCCTCCCTCCCACCCCTCACCCCTACTGACCCACCCTCCCACCCGAACCCTAACCTCCCCCCAAACAGGGCAGGGAACAAAGTCCCAATGATGCAGAAGCCGGTATAGACAGATACCCCCCCCCCCCAGGAGTCACTATACATAACAAAAAAAAAAAAAAACCCAGGAAGCTAGAAAAAGCTGGACCTGCTATTGTTACAGAAATTCAAAATACCTCCACATACATTAAGCAGTCATTATAACGTGTCCAAGTAAGCCTTAGCCTGTATCTCAGACTCAAAAATTTTTGTCTGGCCATGAGAAATTACTTTAAGTTTGGAGGGAAACAGCAAAAAAACTTGTGCCCCTTTTAACTGAAATGGGGCAATCAGCTGGCGGAGCTGCCACCTCCGCTCCACTGTAGCTGGACAAAAGTCTGGCCTAACCAAAAACTGACATCCCTTCCCAGATCTTTGCCTGTCAGGCCTGGCCAAATCAAAAATCCTTTCTCGTGCCAAAATATTATGCAAGCAAATTAAAATAGCACGTGGTCTATTATCTGCCTGACCAGAACGATGTTTTACTTTAAAGGGAAAGCGATGGGCACGCTGGATCTCCAGCCGCCAGTCCCACTCCTTCACCTCTGGAAATGCTTCCGTGAATAAATCTATGACGAACTGGCGCATATCTTGACCCTCCAAACCTTCAGGAACACCCAGCACCCTAAGATTATTCCTTCGAGCCCGATTCTCCATATCAATCAATTTCCCTTCGATATCGCCCCTCTGTAACTGAATTGAATCAACGGTGGCTTTATGAATAACTAGATCGTCCTCAAGAGTAGAGATCCGAGATTCCGCTTCCGTGACCCTGGAAGCAATGTCCGTACAAGTCTTAATTACTCTGCGCAGAGAGTTTTGAACCCTACAGCATGCCCCCTGTGCACGAGCGCTCTCCTGTTGCGTCTCCTCTCTATGCGCCATAATTATTTGATAGATTGTAGCTAGTGAGATTTCCCCCGAGGGGGGGCCTGATTCAAATTCCTGAGGATAAGACACTGGATTTTGAGAAGTACTTTGAGGGGCAGCTTGTGCCGAGAAAGAGTAATCCCATGCCAGCGATCCAGTATCTGAAGCAAGATCCGTAGGGGCCTTGCGAACTGTAGGAGGACCACTAAGAGCACCCACAGAATTCAGGACATCGCTGGCACGCCAATCACCAGTGTCACTACCCTCATCCTCTGTCCAGTCCTTATCCAATCCACCATCTTCTCCCAATGAACCAGTGTGTTCTGAAAGCGAAAAAAAATTATCCACATCCGTTTCAATCTCAACAGCTGGAGGGACGGTGGTGATTTGTAGGAGAGCAGTACGAGCAGCAGAGGGGTCGTCAAGGGGAGCAGCCTGATGCAATTTAGGTAACTGGGCAGAAAAAACGACATCTCCCAGCACTCCCTGTAGTACCTGAACTAAGCCCTGGGTAGATTTTGAACCAGGAACTAGCGCTGCCACGGCGCCACCTAGCTGATCCCCTCCAGAAGGCCCCTCTACAGTACTCCCAGAGATCACTGCTGGAGAGATAGAAGCAGCATTATCCTCAACTGTTGCCTGGGCTCCAAGCACTTGAAAAACAGAGGCAGAATCGAGAGGAGCGACAGCTGGAGGACTCAAGACCCCCCCGCCTGCTGCACTCTTCCGAGGCTTAAACATAGCCGACACCGATGCTTGGGATCTTGAGACGCTGCCAGGTGATGAAATAGCTGTCAGTGACCCGGCAGCAGCTGACTCCGCCGACGCTGACGCTGATGCCGATTTCAGAGGAAAACGCCGGGCCGGAGCCGCCGACTGATCTCCCGCTGCAAGCTTCCCAGCGCCCCAAACCTGCCCCCGTGTGTGGCTCTTAGGCGGCATTGCAGATGATATCTCAGGCTGACGTAAAGGGAGAGCCAACACGAAGCAGCCTGCAAGTGGACCCGCACCAAGGATACGACTAACCAAAGTCCGGAGACGAAAGCCATGATTCAGACACCAGAGCCGCCACAGCAACATCCGATAAAGCAGGTATTGGTCACAGCGTGCAATTGGTCAGAAAAATTGCTCCCAGGGGGGGAGAGAACGTCAACACCAGCTTACTCGGCCACAGTAGCGGCCGCCATCTTGCCCCTTTTTGGCCCAATTATACATCCAGCCTACCCCCAGTCTTAAATCCGTAATAGTTAGAGAAGCTCAAAAAGATTCACACACACAGACAGGCACAACTGACATGTATCTTGTGGTAATAAAGGCAGTTTCTTACACACTTAAATAGCCCAATATTTTACAGACGCATTTAGAGAACCGTAGATATCACAAAGATAGACAACCGTTTACGAACAAACTTACATAATCATGGAATATCAGCTCCTGATAGGGACTCACACAGTTATTCACATATAAGTGAAAAAACTGACACATTTAAGTCAAATATGTAAAGCCCTTGTGAAGTTTTAAGCTACTCTTCCACACCATATGACTGTCCCCTGAGGTAGACTTTTGTTAGACAATAGGATATGCCCCTTTAAGTTAATGTCTGTATAAGTAGGTTTATGGGTGTGTGAGAGGGTGTGTGAGTAACTATGAGTGAGTAAGTGTGTGTGTGAGTAGTTGTATGAACAACCTCTCACTCACCCATACAAAGAACTGAGCAGTAAGGTAGGCTGTCGGTAGTTAATAGGATGGGTGCTTTGTACTTACAAGTGAACACATGTAGTCTGAAGATTGCCTAGGCTATATATCCTCTTGTAAACTAAATGTTTAAATAGTTAAAATATGTAATGTGACACCATATAATTAAGTGATGAATGTACTTTTCTATTTTTGTTTTCAGACATCAATATCTAGTTATCTACACAGAATTACCATGCCAGCAAAAAGTCAGAGACGAAAGAAGCAGCAGCAAATTGAGCGTCTCCTTAGAATTAGGAAACAAAAGGGGCAAAATGCAGAAAAATGGTCAAAGAGAAAAAACTTGCTTTTAAGAGGACCATGACATTTCTTAAAATTGTTTGTGCACAACTGGAAAACGTTCAAAAAGAAGTAAAGAAAAAGAAAACTATAAAACCGAGTACTAAAACGCAAAAGTCTCTGATGTGAAAAGTAAGAAGTCATTGAAAAAAAGAGAGACTTTAAGCCGAAGGTAGAGGCAGTCCAAGGAAATCAGAGGTAGGATGTTCCACACAAGAGTAATTCACAACTTGATAGCATCTATGAAGAAGAATAAAAGAAGAACACAAGCAATCAGACAAAATTAATATGTTGAAGGTGTAGTTGATAAGGTGTTTGCTCTGAAGAGGAAACTATTTATCTTGGTTTTAGACCGAATGAAGACACTGGACAAAATTGTAATGAGGAGACTACTGTCCATGAGGAACTGTCCATGAGGATACAGAGCCAAAAGAAAAGACTTGTTAATATGAGTAACTTTTGCAGAGTTTTTAGTGGTGAATGGATCCATACGTCAAGTACTGAGCCTTTCTTTATTGAAGAAGACTATTTCCAAAACAACACATTAGGGTATGTAGGAGATGAATCTGGACGATGTTATGAGATAAAAAATGGTATTCCTGCTCCACAGGAAGTAATGGTACCTAGAAATGTTGAGGAAGAAATTACAGAGGAGATGCAAGGAAGGTGTAGACAGGCCCCTGTGTACAAATGGAATTGTAGTAGTGTTTGTAGTATTCGTCAACAATCAATTGATATATTGAGAAATTTCCCCCATATGTTTGCTTCCAGATGTTTAAAACAGAAAATACTTACTTTGCAAGGATTAGATCCATACAAAGTAAGAAAGCATTCTAATTTACAAGGAAACTCACTAGTTTGTCTGTCAACAAAAGTGTGTCAAAGCAGCTGTCATCATTTTAGAATGCTAGGTGTACACCATTCAATAATGAGAACTTTTGTTAGAAGGCTTTATTATGTAAACACTCCTGCTCTATGTTTAGGTGAAATTGATCGAGCTCTTTTTTTTTCTTTTTCCAACAACTTTATTAGAATTTTGTATTATAACAGCAAGGCATAGGCAGGATTAACACATTGTCATCATATTACTCCCCTCTCCCTGCATTTTCTCTGTCATTAATTATGTCTCCTTTATTGGTGTCTACCATTGGCATCCTTATTTGCGGTGTTCTCATCCTTGCCTTAAGTTCTATGTCAACATAACAGTAGCAACTCCCTTCCCCCTCTCCCTATTTTATTTATTTATTATTTATAGGATTTATAACATGCACAGCTACTCAATCGAGTGTCCCGGTGCGAGCCTAAGCATCAGAGGAAATCAAAGCAGAAAAAGCAGAGGACAAGCTACTTGAACAAGAAAGTTTTTAGCTTTTTCCAAAACTGGGAGGGATTCTTAAGGTTACATAGATCCAGGGGGAGGGAATTCCAGTAAGTTGCTGCATGATAGGACAGAGAACTTCCACCCTTACGTTTCAAACGAAACCTGGGGACAGATGCTAGAAGCATAATCGAGGAGTGCAGACACCTGCCAGGGGTATAAAACTGAAAACTTTTCCCAAGATAAGCAGGGCCATATTCGTAAAGTGCAGCGTGAGCAATGGTTACAGCCTTAAAAATTATCCTAGCCTTAACTGGCAGCCAGTGTAGATTACGCAAGTGATGCCTGACAATGGAATGCTTAGGAAGATCCAGTAGAAGACGAGCGGCGGCATTCTGAATCACCTGAAGTTTGTCCAGAAGGTAACAGGGCAAACCGGCATAAAGTGCATTTGCATAATCTATGCGAGAAGTGACCAGAGCATGGACAACTATCTCTTTCGCAGACAGAGGCAATAGTGGTAGAAATCTAGGCAGAAGTTTTAAAATACCAAAGCAAATGCCAGTAAGTTTGCCAATCTGGTTACCAAAACTAAGCTTCTCATCAAACCAAATGCCAAGATTTTTCACAGGATGGCCAGAAGGGGAAGGGCAGGGAGACTCAGTCGGCCAGAAGTGATGCCAAAACAGAGGGGGGAACTCCCCAAAGAAAAGAATCCCAGTTTTGTCTGCGTTACATTTTAACTGAGCCGACACAAGCCAGCTGAATACCGCAGACAAGCAAGCCTTGACATGAGATGGGTCAACCTCGTGTTTCTTCCAGGTAAACAAAAGTTACGTATCATCTGCATAGGCAACCACTTTGGCACCCAGATCCTCAGCCAGCTGAATAAGAGGGGTCATATAAAGGTTGAATAATAGGGGATTAAGAATAGACGCCTGAGGAACCTCGTGTCAGCAGATCTTGAGATGCTGACACAAAAGGGGGAATACAAACCTGTTGAGTTCTATTTTCCAGAAAGGATTTTAACCACTCCCAAGCAGTGCCAATGATGCCAAGCTTATGCAGACGGGCAAGGAGAAGTGTCTTGGTTTCGCAAGTCAATGATTGCGTCATTTGGGGTCCTAATACTAGTGTAGCGTGTGGATTCCCTGACATCTCTGCTCTATATCTGTCATCGTCATCTCTATTTGCTCTATTCATCCCTACCACCATTCTCTTCTGCGGTCGGAGTGGGGAGTCGCTGGCATCCGTTATCATGGCTGTCCATGCTAATGCATCTTCCTCAATCCTATCGTCTTTCCTAACCTTCCTCATGCAAATTAATTCTGCTGTTGCCAATTCACAGATATCTTTCAGCCAACTCTCCATTTTCGGGGGACAAGGCTTAACAATGAGATTGCAATAATACTCTTTGCCAACACCAGCCCCAATTGCATTAATCCCCTACTCAGCCCCAAAATTACAGACTGTATTGTCTTGGTATTATCCTCACGTGGCTATATGTAGTTGGTCTAGAATGTCCTCAAAGTACCGGTTAAGTGCTTGACCTTCCCACACCATGTGTATGAATTTTGCCTCTGGCACACCACATCTGGGGCATGTGTTTGTGCGTTCTGGGTAAATTTTACTTTGGGTCGATGGTGTTAGGTATGTCTGTTGTATGATATCATATTGTATCAGCCTGAATCAAGCATTGGAGCTTACCCTCTTTGCTCCTTCGTGTATTTTTGACAATTCTCTTTCTGTAATGGCCTCGTTTATCGCTTCCTCCCATCTTGTCTGTATCGGGAGGGTCTCTGTCGGGAGGTCATCTCAAAGTGCCCTATAGATGTGTGCCACCAGTCGGTGGCCTCCTTCCATGTATAGCAATGTCTTTAGTACCGCTGTACCAGGAGACTCCTGGGGAAAGGAAGGCCATACTTCACAGGCCACTACTGCAATCTTCTGATTTTGCAGGAATTGCCCAGACTTCAGATTAAAGGTGGCTTCAGCCTCCTCTTGAGAGATAAACTGGTCATTGCCATAAAGGTCTCCCTTTGTGAGGCACTCTCCCTCCAACCATTTATGAGTGGACATTGAGTCTGCTATCCTTTTAAAGGGTTTCACTACCCACAACAGTATATCCGGGGAATAGTATGTGTGCCTAACCATCTTCTTGACTAGTGTCTCCCAGACCGCAGCCACGTGCTGTACAACATAAGGGTAAAACCTAGGGACACCCACTCCAAGCCTAAGGAGCTCTAGGAGGGAAGTCCCTCCATGAGTGCCTGCCAAGAGCCGCTTCTCCCAGTTATCGTTTTCCTCTCACCAGTGAACTGCGTGTTGGAGTTGTGAGGCCATATAATAGAGCTCTAATCGAGGTACCTCCATTACTCTATCTTTCTATTTTCTCTGGAGGGTGACTAGTTTTATACATTTTCATTTGTTGATGTTGAATGTTGAAGAGCATAAAGGCAGCGCTGCAAAATGATCATTTTTATAATCAGCACTCTTCCCATCAAGGAGAGAGGTAACTCTTTCCAAAATCTTATGGAGTTATGGATACCCTCTATTACCCTCCCTATGTTATTCTCCAGGTATACCGGGGCTGTATACATCAACCTAACTCCTAGGCATTTTACACCTTCTGACACCCAAGGCAGACCCACAGCTGGCAAGTCATCCACCGCCACCCCTGTCGGACTTCTCATCAGGATTAGTTTCGATTTTCCTGGATCAATGTGGAGTCCAGAAAGCGCCCCAAATTCTCCCAACTCTCCGAGAAGCACCGGCACCGCCCTACCTGGCTGGCTTATGTATATCATATCTGCATATAGTGAGATCACATGGTTACTGTCTCCCAAGCAAACTCCCCACCTTCCCTTTTTCTCTCTTAGCTTGGCTGCCAAAGGCTCCATTGCCATCACAAATAGGAGCGGGGACAAGGGGAAACCCTGTTGTGTGCCCATTGTTAGTGTAAACTGTTCCAGCACCGTCCCTCGAAGGCGTATCCGGACCGTTGGTTTTGTATATAATAGTTGGACCAATTGAATGAACCCCTGTCTCACACCCATCCTCCAAAAGACTGCCCAGACATACTCCCATTCCACTGAATAGAACGCTTGTTCGATATCAAGCATTGCCAGTGCCAAGTCCTCGGTCAGAAGTACATGTGTCAATCTACATAAATTCTGAGTAGTGTTCCGTCTTGGTGTATACCCGGCTTGGTCGGGGTGTATGAGCTGGGGCACACGCGGCAGCAATGTGGCCGTCAATTTGCCGCTCAGGAGCTTAGCGTCTAAGTTTAAAAGTGAGATAGGCCTGGAGTAGCCCGGTTGTGGGGGGTCCTTGTCTTGTTTTAGTATCATAGTCACCACTGTCTCCTGTATGGTTGTTGGCAAGGACCGTCTCTCCAGTGCCTCATTATAGACTTCCAATAAGTGGTCAGCCAGCATCGGGGCAAACCGTTAATAAAATTCAGCCAGAAGTCTATCACTTCTGGGGCACTTTGCAGGTTTAAGACCTCTGATGACAGCTAGTATTTCTTGCTTTGTGATTGGCGCCCAAGAGTGTTTACTGTCGCCTGTTCTAGGCGTGGCAGGTCTATCTTTTCTAAGAAAGCACTTATTGCTTCTTTGGGTAGGGAAAGTTTATTCTGATATACCGCGGCTAGGTGTCCAGCCAATGTGTCAATGATCGCCCTCATGGGTACCTACTATGTCGAAAAATCAGTTGTAGAGTGGATCACTGGTCCTGGGAAACCAGGGTATTGCATGGACAGTACATTGTACCGTATAAGAAACCCTCATTCACGTTTAGTTGGGATCGAGATTAGCGGTATATCTTGATTCTCCGCTGAATGTGGTCTTCAACGTGATCGCATAATCATTGGGTTAATCCAATGCTTCCTCCACCCGGAGGCTTTAACCACTGGTTATCACAGTAGTGATCGTGAATCAAAAAGAGTGAGGTGATTGTGATAAAGAAAAAAGGTGTATTAAAATTCTCGTAAAGCCAGTAGATATTTTTATTGGTACTGGATTCGAGACCAGGATAAAAATATTCTCGTTGTGCACGTATCTGACTGTTTATGGTCAAGTGCACTGGTTAAAAACTGTGTCCAAAAAAGGTCGACATGTTTCAGCCCTTGTCAGCCCAATCGGGTCTAGCGGGCTTTCTTCAGGACCTGGTGCAAAACAGAGGCCCGTACTGTGGGCTCCCTTGTGGATGTGCGGGAAACTTTTTCCTTTTGAATGCACATTCAATCTAAAACCAATGGATTGAAAATGTTTGTGGGAGGAAGGAGAGAAAGAAAGAAAAGGGAAAACATAAAATCATTGTGAATTCATTCTGTATGCAATCATAAAATGGCAAAGCTTTGTTTGTAAGAGACCCCCAATGGGGAACTCCTGGTATGGCAAAGTTCGTCCCTCCTTTACTTGTAAGAAGCAGATCCTGTTCACAATCCATTTTGTCATATTCCCAAAGCAATGATAAACCAAATCTCCGACCAACACCTCATTGTCACAAACGATGTGTATGCTCTGTATACCCCTGTGAGCAAAATAAGGCTGAGGGGTTCGAGAGAATAGCACCTACGAACGTTTTATGAGGGTGGCTGGGATCTCTGTCATCACTTGGGACCAAATCATTAATCAAAATTGAGTCTGGCCTCATTCAATAGTATACGATCTATAAAATTGGTTCAGACAGATTATGCTAGGCGGTACACTCATGTTAACTCTAAACGGAAATAGCTCTCCAGTGAAAGCAAGAGATTAGACTTGTTGACCAGTGCAGCGCATTATTCTGTTCTTGTCAAATGGCTACTCGTCGCGAAAAAGCATAGAAATACACAGGACAAGGTGAAAAGATGCCGTGATTACCTGGTCTCCTTTGTTACAGGCCACAACGGGTACTCTAGGGGAGTCGCTTCACGCTCTAGTGGTGTTTAAAGAAAGAGTAATGCTTCAAAAGAAAGTTATCTTGGCAATACGTTACGTTTTAGTTCTGTGTTCTCGATTTGTGCTCTCGGCGCTCTCGATCTCCTGCCATTACCTCTTTGGCGTCGGTCTGGGACCTGTGCTGACTCTGCCTCCTAGGACCCGGGAAAGACATTGATTCCGGGTCTGCTAGTTCTTAAGTAGGCGGAGTGGTTATGGACATGGAGAAAAGACTTGGAAAAGAGACTCGTTCGTTTACTGTATGTCAGAAAATTTACAAAATATGATCATAAATTGGCGACTTACAAATAGAATTCTACTTTACATATCAGTAATGGCAGGAGATCGAGAGCGCCGAGAGCACAAATCGAGAACACAGAACTAAAACGTAACGTATTGCCAAGATAACTTTCTTTTGAAGCATTACTCTTTCTTTAAACACCACTAGAGCGTGAAGCGACTCCCCTAGAGTACCCGTTGTGGCCTGTAACAAAGGAGACCAGGTAATCACGGCATCTTTTCACCTTGTCCTGTGTATTTCTATGCTTTTTCGCGACGAGTAGCCATTTGACAAGAACAGAATAATGCGCTGCACTGGTCAACAAGTCTAATCTCTTGCTTTCACTGGAGAGCTATTTCCGTTTAGAGTTAACATGAGTGTACCGCCTAGCATAATCTGTCTGAACCAATTTTATAGATCGTATACTATTGAATGAGGCCAGACTCAATTTTGATTAATGATTTGGTCCCAAGTGATGACAGAGATCCCAGCCACCCTCATAAAACGTTCGTAGGTGCTATTCTCTCGAACCCCTCAGCCTTATTTTGCTCACAGGGGTATACAGAGCATACACATCGTTTGTGACAATGAGGTGTTGGTCGGAGATTTGGTTTATCATTGCTTTGGGAATATGACAAAATGGATTGTGAACAGGATCTGCTTCTTACAAGTAAAGGAGGGACGAACTTTGCCATACCAGGAGTTCCCCATTGGGGGTCTCTTACAAACAAAGCTTTGCCATTTTATGATTGCATACAGAATGAATTCACAATGATTTTATGTTTTCCCTTTTCTTTCTTTCTCTCCTTCCTCCCACAAACATTTTCAATCCATTGGTTTTAGATTGAATGTGCATTCAAAAGGAAAAAGTTTCCCGCACATCCACAAGGGAGCCCACAGTACGGGCCTCTGTTTTGCACCAGGTCCTGAAGAAAGCCCGCTAGACCCAATTGGGCTGACAAGGGCTGAAACATGTCGACCTTTTTTGGACACAGTTTTTAACCAGTGCACTTGACCATAAACAGTCAGATACGTGCACAACGAGAATATTTTTATCCTGGTCTCGAATCCAGTACCAATAAAAATATCTACTGGCTTTACGAGAATTTTAATACACCTTTTTTCTTTATCACAATCACCTCACTCTTTTTGATTCACGATCACTACTGTGATAACCAGTGGTTAAAGCCTCCGGGTGGAGGAAGCATTGGATTAACCCAATGATTATGCGATCACGTTGAAGACCACATTCAGCGGAGAATCAAGATATACCGCTAATCTCGATCCCAACTAAACGTGAATGAGGGTTTCTTATACGGTACAATGTACTGTCCATGCAATACCCTGGTTTCCCAGGACCAGTGATCCACTCTACAACTGATTTTTTGATATTGAGACAAGGAAGCTGAGTGGATCTAAGCCCTTCTTTCTCCCTCCAAATTGATTTTTGAATAATTTAGCAGCGTGCAGCTGTGGGAGTTTTTCTCCATAAATAAACACGAACCATACCCATTTTTCTTCTGGTGAACATTAAACATGGCCGACAATCTAGGCTTAAGTTATTCTACAGAAGAAATCAACGCAATTCTGTCCCTCCCGTCACTCTTGCAGGATAAAGACCTCACGCAAACCTTGGCCCAAACCACCGACTGGGAAGAACTCTCAGAGATCAAAAAAGAGCAAGTACGAACAGCTATTCATGGCGTAATAATGACAGAATATCTACGCGCTAACGCGGCACCAAGAGGACTTTGGGTAAACAATGCCCCACGCATCTTTCTGAATGACCTGGTCTTTCGCAAAGACTGGTCTTCCATCTCCTGGAAGTGCACAAGAGACTATCTAGTGTTGATTATCAAGACAGCCACGAGGCTTACAGAAGAACTTACCATCAAAATCCAAGTTATCGAGACCAAATTGAAAAACATGGTACAACTGACAGTTTACAAGAAACGATTGGAAGAGATTAACAAGGAGATTAACGAAACTAAAGATTACATCACAAATAATAAAATTCAGAAACTAGGGAAAGACCTTAAAAAATTCTCCATGGAACGGATGCATCCATATAGTGCGGATGACTATAAGATTCCGGACAGCACAACGGACAACCTAAGCAACTCGAGTATGAGCTCCTCAAATGGATCATATTGGAGCGGCGATGAATCATACACACCAAGAAGAAACAGAGGCCAATACAGACGCCAAAACAGGAGGAGATCAAACAACTGGTTCAACCCTTACTTTGGCCCACAGCCACATCCTATCGCCTTTAATACATTCAATCCGAACCTTCAAAGCTGGGCAAACGCCTTCTACCCAATCCCCCCTGCTCCTATGGGGAACCCAACACCACAAGAGATGGGACAGAGCTATACACATAGGCCGCCTTTTTTAGGGAGAGGCCAACCGAACAACAGAACGAGACGGAAAGGAGTGACCTGGTTCGACCAAGAACGTCAGGTACACACGAGAAGCATGACGAATGCAAAACCAGGGACCAGTGCGACAACCTTGTCTTCAACTTGACCGACATCACACTTACGAGAGAACAGGAAGACGTCCTCAACAAAGGCCTCAGCTATGTCCCCACACCCCCACTTGATTTATTTAAATTGCAATGTGAAATGGCAGATTTCTGCAGAACAATTAAGCTGAAAGCCTTTTTCAGTAACCAAGAAGAAACACCCAAAGATGCAGACACAACACTTCGTCGCAAATCGAATTTTTGCCTACTGAACCATCAGGTTCCAGTGGAGATCCTTGCCTTTGAACAGGCAGTAATGAAGGAAGTTGAAGATCTCAAAAATGCCGCCAATAAACCTTTCATCAATTTTTCAAAAGCTGAACAAAAAGCATTAGACTCATTACGTCTGAACAGCGAACTGGTAATCAAACCAGCAGATAAAGGTGGGGGTATCGTGCTACTAAGTAAAGAGAGGTGTGGCTCACTAGTTAGAGGCGGCAGACCCGTAAGCAGAGAATCGGCCAGGGACCAGGGTTCAATTCCCGACGCGGCAGGGTCGTGGACCAGGGTCAAAACGGACTCGATAATTCTCGCCTCGGTACCTACTCTAACCAGGAACACACTCGGCAACTCTGGGCATTAAGCTTGCCTCATCTCTACAACGGCCCCCCACAGACGCCGGGGATGCCTGGTTTCACCTTGGAGATACCCAGAAAGGGACCATCTCACAGGGATAGCCAGGACGGGTTCCCCAGCGGTCTACAGCGCCGGGACACCCCGTTGCTGGGGTAGCTGTGCGCTTTACAAGTCTACAACATTTACATTTACATTTACAATGTATAGACCTTCTAAGCGACACCAAATTCTACCAAGTGATCACTATAGATCCCACGCCTACAGAACACGATCGCATTAATGGTCGATGAAGCAGAGACCAATAACTGGATTTCAAAATCAGAAGCAGATTTCCTACTGACCAGATCCCCCCGAATGCCGTACTTCTATTCCCTTCCCAAAATCCATAAGGAGAAACGACCACCTCCAGGTCGCCCTATCGTTTCGGGAATAGGGTCTATCCTAGAACCATTATCGCAATTCGCTGATTACTATTTAAAACCATTAGTACAGCAGACCGCCACCTACTTGAAAGATACAAAAAACCTTTTGAACCTTCTCCAGAATCTACAATTTTCTGAAGACAGGATGCTTCTGGTTGGTCTAGACGTTGAAAGCTTATATACAAGCCTGCCCCAACAGAAGACTCTAGAGACTCTAGAGGCACTTCTATTCAACCAACAATGGGAGCACAGAACACCACGACACTTTGTACTTGAATGCTGCAGATTAGCACTAACGGAGAACCACTTCCAATACAATAAAACAATTTACAAACAGTGCCACGGAACATCTATGGGGAGCACCTTTGCGCCTAGTGTGGCAGGGCTGTATGTCAGTGACTTTGAGACGAACCATATCTTTGACATTTCGAACCCTTTTCGAAACAGAATAGTTTTCTGGAAACGCTACATCGACGATGTGCTCCTTATATGGGAAGGGGATAGAGATTCCCTAACTGAATTTCACCATTGGCTGAACGCAAGAGACATGTGGTTAAAATTCACATATACAGCAAGTCCAAACAGTCTGGACTTTCTTGATGTCACTATCTTCATCAAGAATAACACAATACACACAAAAACGTTCTTTAAGTCAACCGCCAAGAATAGTCTCTTGTCCTACAAAAGCTTCCACCCACACCCATTAAGAGACAATCTTCCTTATGGGCAATTCCTCAGGTTAAGACGTAATTGTAGTGAGATGAGAGACTACAAACGTCAAGCCAAGGACCTCAGTGAAAAACTCCAAGCAAGAGACTACCCAGTAAAGACCATTGAAAAATGCCGTAAGAGGGCCAAAAATCAACAGAGAGAAGCGCTACTTGAAACCATCACAAAAGAACCGACACCAGATCTGATCACCTGTGTGAGTACCTACAGTACTGCTTCCAATAACATCAAGAAAATCATAAACAAAAACTGGAAGATCCTGACCTCTGGATCTCTGAAATGACCGAAACCGAGGTTCTCGAATAGAAGGACCAGGAACCTAAAAGATCTACTCGTCCACACAAGACCTCCAGAGAGAACTATCAATGAAATTCCACGAGGTCCATGGAACAACTCACCCGTAACAGGACACTTCCCATGTGGCACCTGCTCAGTATGTCACCTAACAAAAGCAACTAAAACATTGCAACTACTACCTGACCTGAAATGGACAATCAGAACACATACAAACTGCAATACCACGCATGTAATCTATATGATTACCTGCCCTTGCGGTTTAAGATACATTGGCATGACCACACGAAAAGCCAAAATGAGACTGGGAGAACATAGAAGCAATGTGAGATGCAAGAAAATGACCACAAAGATGAGCTGCCACTTCATAGAGCAAGGACACACAGTAGATGATCTACAATGGATAATCTTAGAGACTCTAGCCTACAAAAACTCCAATGCAGAAAAGATACTGTTCGAAAAGGAACAAAGATGGGTGTACCGTCTCCAGACACACAGACGAGGACTGAACGACAATATCCCATGGCTCAGCTTTAAAAACATATGATTGATACCTTAACATCCACCGACACAGAGCATACTGGGAACTCCAGCAACCTTTTGAACTGACATTTCTTTTGACAATTCAAGAAAGGAACATGATCAATATGGGCACTGACCTAGGCGGCCCGACCTTTCCGCTTGTCCCCTCTCACAAGATCCTTTGCAGTTCAGCACTATGACCAATACTGCAACTTCGTCCTTGGACAACAGAAGAGAGACCGCAATGCTCTGTTGCACAGAGACGTTATACCTATGAACTGGGTCCCAAACAATATGGGACTGACCAACACACTAGTAAATTGCACATATGACCCACCGAGTCACGATATGCCTGGAAAATCAAGGAATCCTAACTAATTGAGTAACTCCCCACCACTCACAACTGTCAAAATAATGTCACATGATAACATACGACAATTGTAGAGAAGCCTTACGGCTCCTTTGAGCTCAACAGTTACTGTGTACTGAATATTCTTGACATAAGTTGTATGTCAGAAAATTTACAAAATATGATCATAAATTGGCGACTTACAAATAGAATTCTACTTTACATATCAGTAAACGAACGAGTCTCTTTTCCAAGTCTTTTCTCCATGTCCATAACCACTCCGCCTACTTAAGAACTAGCAGACCCGGAATCAATGTCTTTCCCGGGTCCTAGGAGGCAGAGTCAGCACAGGTCCCAGACCGACGCCAAAGAGGTAATGGCAGGAGATCGAGAGCGCCGAGAGCACAAATCGAGAACACAGAACTAAAACGTAACGTATTGCCAAGATAACTTTCTTTTGAAGCATTACTCTTTCTTTAAACACCACTAGAGCGTGAAGCGACTCCCCTAGAGTACCCGTTGTGGCCTGTAACAAAGGAGACCAGGTAATCACGGCATCTTTTCACCTTGTCCTGTGAATTTCTATGCTTTTTCGCGACGAGTAGCCATTTGACAAGAACAGAATAATGCGCTGCACTGGTCAACAAGTCTAATCTCTTGCTTTCACTGGAGAGCTATTTCCGTTTAGAGTTAACATGAGTGTACCGCCTAGCATAATCTGTCTGAACCAATTTTATAGATCGTATACTATTGAATGAGGCTAGACTCAATTTTGATTAATGATTTGGTCCCAAGTGATGACAGAGATCCCAGCCACCCTCATAAAACGTTCGTAGGTGCTATTCTCTCGAACCCCTCAGCCTTATTTTGCTCACAGGGGTATACAGAGCATACACATCGTTTGTGACAATGAGGTGTTGGTCGGAGATTTGGTTTATCATTGCTTTGGGAATATGACAAAATGGATTGTGAACAGGATCTGCTTCTTACAAGTAAAGGAGGGACGAACTTTGCCATACCAGGAGTTCCCCATTGGGGGTCTCTTACAAACAAAGCTTTGCCATTTTATGATTGCATACAGAATGAATTCACAATGATTTTATGTTTTCCCTTTTCTTTCTTTCTCTCCTTCCTCCCACATACATTTTCAATCCATTGGTTTTAGATTGAATGTGCATTCAAAAGGAAAAAGTTTCCCGCACATCCACAAGGGAGCCCACAGTACGGGCCTCTGTTTTGCACCAGGTCCTGAAGAAAGCCCGCTAGACCCGATTGGGCTGACAAGGGCTGAAACATGTCGACCTTTTTTAGACACAGTTTTTAACCAGTGCACTTGACCATAAACAGTCAGATACGTGCACAACGAGAATATTTTTATCCTGGTCTCGAATCCAGTACCAATAAAAATATCTACTGGCTTTACGAGAATTTTAATACACCTTTTTTCTTTATCACAATCACCTCACTCTTTTTGATTCACGATCACTACTGTGATAACCAGTGGTTAAAGCCTCCGGGTGGAGGAAGCATTGGATTAACCCAATGATTATGCGATCACGTTGAAGACCACATTCAGCGGAGAATCAAGATATACCGCTAATCTCGATCCCAACTAAACGTGAATGAGGGTTTCTTATACGGTACAATGTACTGTCCATGCAATACCCTGGTTTCCCAGGACCAGTGATCCACTCTACAACTGATTTTTTGATATTGAGACAAGGAAGCTGAGTGGATCTAAGCCCTTCTTTCTCCCTCCAAATTGATTTTTGAATACCTACTATGTCGCCCACATCATTCTTTAGTTTGAGTATTGGGGCTACTGCCATCTCTGTTTTGACGAGTCTCGCATTGGAGTGCCCTCGACTTGTCTCCCTCTATGTGGAGCCGCTGTCGATATGCCGTATATGTAAATTTTTCCAATCTGCGCCAGGATTCTAATAAAGCATCTCGGGCGGTGCACCAGTTTCCCATCCCTTGGGGGGTGGTGTATAGGGTCTTCTCATATTACTCAACTGGTGTTGTTGTGTTTGAATATCTTTTTCTAATTGTTGCTGGACCCCAGATGTTGTCTTTATGCAAACCCCCCGTATTACCACCTTCATGGCCTCCCACCCCATTGATCTACAAGACGCTGTCCCCCAATGTTCTTTAAAGTACTGGGCTATAGCCTCTGAGACTGTCACAGCAAATGGGGGTCCGTCAGTGCCTCGGCTCTAAGTTGCCATAGGGGTATCGCTGGGCGTCCCTCACCACTCTTCAGGGCCAGCAGAACCGGCAAATGATCTGATAAATAACAGGGTAAATACAACACCTCAGTTGCCTCAGCAGACAGCTCGGGTGATAGGCATCAGTAATCTATATGACTAAAAGTATTAGTCGCAGGTGTCTGACAGGTGAACACTCTTTTCAGTGGGTTACGAGCCCTCCATTCATCCCAGAGCTGTAGACCCTACATCAGATCCCGCAGGGACGCCAACATTTGTGGTTTAGTATTATCACATGGGGGCTCGCTATCTAACGATTCATCGAAGACACAATTAAAGTCTCCTGCTAGGACAATCTCCGCCCCTACATAGGGCGACTTTGCCTCCAGGACCGCCGGAAAAAAATCTGGGCAATCTGAGTTAGGGGCGTATATGTTAATAATGCATAACTCCCTTCCCTCCCATTTTCCATGTAAGTTCACGTACCGACCCTCAGGGTCCAGAGCATGGTAAAGGTGCTGAAAGGGGATCCCAAGTGCCACCCATATAAGTGCTCCTCTCGCAAATCCATAGTATGAGGTAGCATATAACTACCCCCTCCACCTCCTATGAATGCTCCGGACAGTGTCCCCATATATGTGTCTCCTGTAACCAGGCCTGTGCCACCCAATATTGTTTTAAGAAGGCAAATATCCTTCATCTTTTCTCAAAGCCTGCTATTCCCGAATGTTCCAGGTAGTAAGTTTCAGTAATTGTGCTGCTATTGTTTGGATATCCAACGCTCTTCAAACCCCACACCCATCATCATGTTGGCAGTCTTTCCCATTCCACTCCCCCTGCATTTGATTGCGATATCGAGTTTCCAGACACAACATTAAAAACATCCCCAAACATTTCAAAACATAACCATTTGGATTGTCCCCTCCTACACCCCTCCACTTTGGGAGTCTTTTGAGTCCCATTCTCCATTTTCCGATGTAGAACAGTAACTTGCACATGCTGCCCCATCTCCCCCCTCCCCCCCAACATCCACACATAACCTAAATCCACACCCCCATTGATGGGACTATGTATGCTTCTCTTCTTGCAATATTGGGTGTGTGGGTAGGTGTCTCATTGTAGTGTTGCTTTGCCAGTGGACTGGTAGCCGTCGGGGTGCAAGGAGAGACCTCAAGCTCCCCATACAGATTCCAACCTCTATGGGAGGTCAGCCCCCATCGACAGTTCACATCTTGTAAGTGTCAATCTAAGCACAAGAAAACAGAAAACTCTATATTTACTGTGCTTTACATATATGTTCCTCTCCCCTTATTCAAGTTTTGGAGAACTTATCTGTACGTTCCTTCATTTAGGCCATTTTTTAAAGTTCATTTGTCTGTGTTCCCTGAGCAGCTGGGGTCTATGACATGATCCTGTGTCGCCGCATCGGATTCCACCAACATCTCCAAGTCCGAGGCCTGCACTGTACCATCAGGGCACACTTGGATCCGACCCAGGCTAACGCTTCCTTTCTGTGGCTGTTGTTGGGTTATCTTTTGCTGATCCCGGTTCTGTCTTCCCATCACTGATGATCTCGTAGATCCATTCGATGGAACCAGAGAGGCTCCCATATCCCCCCTGGAGTCTAGCTGGTCACTTGCCTCAGCCGCTGTGAAGAAAAACCAGGCACGCCTTTTGTTCTCCACTCGTAGTTTTGCAAGGGAACATGAGACTGTATTTCATGTTGAGGTCTCATAGTCTCTGCTTGACTGCCAGGAATGTTTTTCTTTGGTCCTGGACCCGTTGGGTATAGTCCGGTTATATCACCCAGGCACTACCCATGCACTCATCCAATCACCCAGGCACTATGCATGCACTCATCCAATCACCCAGTCACTACCCATGCACTCATCCATTTACCCAGCTACTACCCATGCACTCATGGAATCACCCTGGCACTACTCATGCACTCATACAGTCACCTAGGCACTACCCATACACTCATACAGTCACCAGGCACTACCCATGCACTCATCCAATCACATGGGTACTACCCATGTACTCACCCATACACCCAGGCAATACCCATGCACTCACCCAATCACCCAGACAATACCCATGCACTCATCTAGTTACCCAGGTAGGTCCTATGCACTCATCCAATCATCCAGGTACCACCCATGCAGCCATTAAATTACCCAGGCACTACCCATGCATTCATAGACTCACCAAGGCACCACTCCGTACTCATTGTAACATTCATGCACCAGTCATGCACGAATTGTAAAAGGTGTTTCCAACAGGAACCTTTTTTTTTTCCTTTTTATATTTTTTCCTTTATTTGCCTTTTTTTTGTACACACAAAAATGGCAACCGGGACAGGAAAAATTGCACAAATATTGTGAGAAGTTGGCCTGGCATATGCTGGTCACTAGTTGTAGTGGCCACCTTGCACCAGTCCAATTCGACTCTTATGGTAGATAGGTTTAAGACAACATTTTAAAGAAAGCTATCCTAGTGGTAGCTGTGGAGAGCAGCCTTCATGCTAAGTCTCAGAGGAATGTAAAGCAGCTTGTTTTACCTTATAATCTCTTGAATTACCAAATGAAAGGACACCACACAGGTATATATATATCAAATATATATGTATTTATTACTAGACACACTCTACTAATCTCTTTATGAGATTAGAACCAGGTACACATTCAATATGTCAACATTTCACAATAAATTAAGCACAAATATGGCTGGGGCCCTAGGGGTGTACCAGACCATATACTAAGAAAGTAGTATAAGGATGTCGACTTTCAAAATAACAAGGCCTAGGGCCTGGGGAATCGCTGGGGCTTCACTACTGCAGTGTTAGCATGTAAGTAACAGGCCCACAGGAGACACGTGCAGTGTGTGAACACAGTCACGGGTTTCCTATTGGTTAGAATGGTGCAAGTCACGGTTAGATTTTTACAGTTCTAGGGTACTTCTAGGAAGACTACAAGCAAGCCACTTACAAGGTAAGTATTTCGAGAGCCAACACACACTTGGGCACCGGAGTGCACGAGTTACCTCACCCAGGGAAGCCAGGTGCATAGGTGTCTTTTGGTGTCAGGTCGCGTCGCTGTTTTCAATGGAGACCAAAGAAGACTTGCTGCTTGCGTCGTCTGAAGAAGTGTCCGGTGGAATCCAACGGTGGATTCAAGATGGATGAGACCTGAAAATTGAGGGGACAGTGTTCAAAGTCACTTGCCAGTGACCGGTGGCCAGCGAGATGGATGACCACAGATGTCGCGTCGATTCAGGTTGTTGATGGTGTTTTGACTCTTCACTCACAAGGTCCAGGAGAGATTGACGATGACCAGCAGCTGGATTTGGGGTATCCCACAACGTCTGCAGCTGATGGCAGTGTCAACAACCGGATTGGAGCCAACAAGCCTTGGAAAATGCAAGTCTTGGGTAGACTGAAGAAAGTCATTGGTGCAGACCAGCAAGGTCTGATGGACTCACCCAGCAAAGGTAAGTGAGGGCAGGCCCGGAGAAACCAGGAAAGTCCTTTGAGTAGTTGAGAAAGTCTTCAGGGGACCCACTAGCTAACAGGCAAGTGATCGCAAAGATGCCGCCACAGGAAATGCTTCACAGGAGCCCACGGTCACTTGGGACGGGGTAGGCTGCTAATTTTTGGTGCAAGACCTGCTGGGGGCTTGGGCCACAAATGGTCCAATGCACAAGTTCATAGAATGTGGTTTAGGGTTTGCACCCAACAATAGTACACGGTCCCCAGGTATTGCTGTTCCTCGTCACTCGTAGAGTCCAGACGCCACAGCTTCACTGGGGACTCAAAATGGCCATTGAAAGGTCAGGAAATCTGCTTCTGGGGTTGCAGGGACTTAGGACTTCAGCGGGAGCGGGAAAGTTTGCAACTGTTGATTAAGGGTTTTGATGCCTGCCAAGCAGGGGAGTCACTCCTTGGCTCCAAGGGACATTCTTCTGTCTCCCAAAGGTAATGTCGAAGGACCAGGATTCTTCTTTGTAGAGCGTCGTCCAGGGTTATCTGATTTGTAAGGGCAATGCTTGCTATCTTATAGTGAAGATAGGAGAGGGACTAGCTCTATGACCACTCCTCTAGGAGGGTCAGGAGAGGGGGTGGTTACACCCACTTCCCTTTGTACAGTTTCGCGCCAGAGCAGGGACAGGTAGCCCCTGAACCGGTTTGAGTTGGCATATGCACAGAGGAGCCAACTGCTCCCCCAGTGCAGGACTTCAAAGCACTCTAGGAGTGCACCCACCCAGCTCCAATACACTAAATCCTGTCTGGAAGGTGGTGACACCTCCCTGTGACAGGATGCCTTTTGTTGGGCCTCCACCACTGCGAGTTTCAGTCAGCAGCAGGAGGGCAGCCCAGTGTCTGTGCTGGTGGCATCCATTTATAGGATTTCTATTGTTTTACATGTCATCCCCTCTAGAAGGGTGGGATCATGCTCCCACATCATGGGCTGATGTGGGGGTATGATTCCAAGTTGTTTGACACCAAACATGACATGTTTTGATGCAGTCATTCCAAAGTTAGCATTTTAATGCACTTAAGAGTATATGGTTTAACCGTATCCACAAACAGCCACAGAGAATAGACTCTGGTAGCTGCAGAGGGGCCCTGCTCAGGCAGAGGCACCCCCTCACATAGTAAACTACGCACCCTGCCCTCAGGATTGATAGGGCCTGCCATAGGGGTGGCTGATAGGTTTATATGTGTGTGTATGGTGAGACATAGGAACCTATATCTCAGTGAGGAGTGCTAACACTACCTCACATAGGCTGCAGTAGCAGGCCTGTGGTGTCAGATTGAGTCTGCTTCCCAGGGGTGGCATAATACCTGCTTCAGCCCCTGGTAGGCCTGTGAAGTATCAATGCCCTAGGTACCTAAGGTGCCATATACTAGGGGCTCATAGGGTACCACAGTATCCAATCACTAGTGCATCTAATATGCACACCAAGTCGTTTAGAGAGAACAGAGAGACTGGGGCCCTGATTAGCAGGGACCCAGCCAGACTATAGCCAGAAACCAGTGTATACATCAGAAAAAAAGTGGGGGCAACATAAGTGCAGATCCTACTCTCCTACAAATATGCACTAAGAAATGTGCAAACACTATAAAAGGGAAAAAAATGATAACTTGTGATTTTTTGCAGCATTGCGATAGCAGTAACAGACTGCTCACCAGCAGCTATGGTAACCTCACACTCCGTACGATAAGTGGCCATTGTAGATAGCTCTAGAGCGAGTTTGGACATTTGATGGCACTTTCTGTCCAGGAATTGTTGCTGCTGCAATTAAAGTTGATGATCCTCCACTTTCTCTTTGCTTCAGTGCAAGTTGCAGACATTTTCTGTGGTAGTACAACATGGATGTTGTCCCACATGAATATTTTGTATTTGTACCTCTAGAGAGGGTCTTGTCACAGATGGTGTATTGCACTTTCTTGCCATTATTTTAGATTCCCCAGATGGGATTTTTAAAAAGTCCCATGCAACACTAACTCTCTTTTGTGGAGGCTCTTTTTCTTCTAAATCTTCAGTCTCCTCATCCTCCACACCGTGGTCCTGTTGTTGTTGCTGGTGACCCCCATCTCTTTCCTGTGTTGCCATTTTTTATGTAAAAAAGGACAAAACCTAACTGTCCACACCAAGATAGATTTAACTGCTCAGAATAAAGTTCAATGAAAGAATATTCAAAGAGGACTTGGTGTGTATTTCCTATTCATTTTGCTGAAAAGTATATTATCCCCTGATATTCCTTGCTTTCACAGTCATGTGTTATTTGCGGCGACCAACATATTCGCGGATAACCACATATTTGCAGTTACGTAGGGAAAGCAGAAATTCAAAAGACAAGTTTAAATTAGTTTTCTTAAAAAATGAAAACAAAAGCAGAGCTTTGAATGCTATAATAGTGGACAGCTATACTAAAACTTGTTCACAATATTTCTATATATATGTTTCAGAGTTGTTGAAAAACATGTGAATCCACGATTACCGACATCATCGCGACTTCTACTGTCTTCGCAAAAATGGAAACTAAATAAAAATGATTTTGTTAAAAAACTTACTATAGGCAGACACTTTTGAAGAAGGGAGCAGTAAGCAACTAGTGTCAAATATCAATTATAATAGGTGTATATATGTCTTTTAGAGTTTCTGTAAAACATGCGATATCCGAGATGAACAACGTCATCATGACTTCTGCTGTCGCCACAAACATGGGAAACGCAAAGTAAAAGTGATTTTGTTAAAAAATTATTAGAGACAGACAACTTTAAACAGGAGAACTGTAAACAACTAGTGTCAAACATCAATTTAAATATTGGTAGATATGTGTTTTAGAGTTTCTGAAAAACATGCGATGTTCGCGACTATCAAAGTCGTTGAGATGTACGGCGGCTCTGCGAAAACAGAAAATAGTCTTTGATGATGAGCTTTTGGAAACTCTCTACAAAAATTATGAGTTTGAAAAGTACACTAATAAAGCTGTACTGTTAAATATACTGTAGAATGTGTCTATATATGTTTTACTCTTTGATGACGTCGGTAGTCGTGAATATAATGTTTTTTGTAAAGGTGATTTTCTTCTAAATTGATTACAGAAAGAAACGTTAAAACAATATCTTACTAAATATGTAGACTTAAACTTTATTTAAAGATGTCTTTAGATTTATTTTTCAATATGTGAATTACATTTGCTGATCACAGATTCTCCACAGTAAATGCAACAATGTTGTGCCGACTCAAAAGATTCTTACAAATAAAACCAGTGATTAATGTACTTTCTGATCAACCCATACCGAATCAAAAAATGAGTGGAATTTAATATAAATATACAATATCCAATTATAGAAAGACAATACAAAAATCTTAGAGGCTCACTGAAAATAAAATGGATGTTACAATTAAAAAATAAAATGTAAAAAACCGTTAGAAATTTATTGAAAAAAGCTGAGGTTACAGGGACGTTATAGTTAGGAATTAGCATTTAAAAAACCTTCGAAATTCACTGAAAAAAAACAAAGGTAACTGGACCGTTATAGTTAGGAAATAAAATGTAAAAAAACTTTGAAGTTCACTGGAAAAAACAAAGGCTATAGGGACATTATAGTTAGGCTGACATTTCACTCATACAAAACCAGAGAAATTCAGCAATTATAGTTAGCTGAGCTAACTATAACTCAATCCCCCACAATGCACTGCTTATGACCTCACATGTTACATCACCAATGACACTGCTATATGTACATGTACAAATCATGTGAAGACGTTATTGTTCAGGGAACATTACTCCAAAACGTACCTGGTGCAGTTCTATTCAGTATCAAGCATGTTGGGAGTACATAGAAGGAATTAGTGCTTTCACTAATGTGATATTGAAATTCGTTGATCATTTAGATTTTTCAATGGAGTTGGGTACTGGTGAGAGTAGCACCGGATTGAACACTGGGGGCTTTGAATTGTGCTCAGATCTTGCCTTTTTTCTCTGCGATGGTGCTTTGATACTGGCTTTTGAGACTGATTGTTTTTTTTGTTGTGAGCTACAGAAGGCTTTGGGTAAAGCAGCTCCAGTGGGAGTGTCATGGCTATGGGCTGCGGCTCTAGAGGCACTGTCACAATGTGCAACATCAATGGCAGTTCTGGCAGGTGCACTGTCACAATGCGCAAGGTCAATGGCAGTTCTGGCAGGTGCGCTCTCTCGTGTGGACTCTGTGGCAAAATGCACTGTGCCACCTCCTTAGCACGTTACTGGAGGTCTTGTCATCGGAATGCCACAAAAGTACTGAAAAAGTGAAACATTGGTGCAATGCGCAACAATGCGCACACAGTAGGCAGTAATCAATGTAATGCACTTCAGAGAAAGGACAGTGATGAACATATTGAGAACTGCATGCGATACGCTGTAATGAAAAGACATTAATATAATAAGTATATGAGCATGTGTGTATATGTAAATAGTCATTGTACTCTGTGTACTGCTTTTATATTTCAAATTGGTCCTTGTTTTTATCATTGCCGAGTCTCCTTCACAGGCATCATCTGGCCACGCCCTGCCACGCCCAAGTACGTCCTCGAAGCGTGGCAGCCATCTTGGGCAGGTCTCCTCTATCAAAGGAGACCACGCCCTTGTTCACGCATCCGTTATTCCCTCGCTTCCCAAGACAACGGATGCGGCTGATGCAGTCATCCCGGCAGTTTCCGAGTCTCCAGGCGGTGAGCAGAATGCAAGGGGAGAGCAGAATGCACGGTGAACAGCTTGGAGCAGGAAAAGGCAGTTGCTCAGCTGATTCAGACTAAGAGCATTCCTTTTCATCCCTCTTGAGGATTGGTCAAACTTTTTATCGCATGAACGCTTCGTGAGTAATTTGTGGACAACATATGTAAAATTGTTTCGATCTTTGAATCTTGAACGCTTCATTAATCCTTGAACACTGCATTAATCCTTGAACGTGTAAGGAATAATTTTTGGACAACTTATTCAAAACCTTTTCCGGATGACAGAACAAGGAGTTTAAAAGATCATCAATAGTTAAGGTTCATTTCTTGTATAAAGTTGCGTGGCAGGTCCCGCATTACACCCCATTAAACACCATCTAAGGAAAGCGCACCAATCTGGCAAAACTATAAAAGAACCAAGAGAATAGAACTTTGGTAGGTATAACCTTTATCCATCCCTGCTAGATACTGCTTGAACAATCCTAAATAATGTGCAATGCTTAATATCTGTGTATGTTCTGTTTATAGCCTTCTTATTCCCAAGTTCTCCTATCTAAGCAGTAGGCAAGATACAGGTGAATATGTTCAACTAGTACTAAGACATTGTTAGCTTTTACTGGGTTCCAATCCAGTTAACGTGTCCTGTAATTCTATTTCAGATCTCCTTCCCTGCTGTTCCTTCCCCAACACCCTTTCCCCCGCCTGGACACTCTACTTATCTGTGTCATAACAACAATCAGATTTGGAGCTGCCCGGAGGTGGATCCTTCTAGCATCGTGCAAACCCTGAGGAACATTACCTTTGACAGGGAGTTAGACTAAAGATGTTTTGGTATGTTGATGATCCTTTTGCTTTCATTCCATGTCACATGGTACATACCTTGTTCCCCTGTCCTTTCATGAACACCCAATGAATATCCCATGAATACTCAATGAATTACATGCCCTAGGGATGCTGTAGATCAACCTTCACAGGAACAGTCTGTTCTGTTTCAGCAAGGATGTTTCACCCCCTTTTGTGATAACCTCACATTTCCAGGCAAGGGAGGAAGACGTTAATAACAGTGACAAGCAAGACATAAAACAAGGACTCAGTTTGCATGAAGCGGAGGAATGGAAGCAATTAGGTGAAGAGGAAACCCTGTTACAGAAGTACTCCATTGGCCACAGCTGAAGAATGAGTCTGAGGAGATCCCCACCACAGAAAAGAGGTTGTTGCTGAAATCACTTCATAAGTGACAGAATGCCACCTGTAAACCCAAATAAGGTCTGAGGGAGCCAAGCTGGACCAAGAAAAGACCTCTGTCCAAGACTCCAAGAAGTTTTTTTATTATGATATAATAATCAATCTTTCCAAACCTGTGTGGAGTCTTTTGTGGTGTATTCATTGTGTTACTGCGTTAATTGAGTTGCACAAATACTTTACATGTTGCCTCTTTAGATACACCTGTCTGCACTGTTGCAAGCTACCAGAGGGTGAGCACAGGTTATCTTTTAGTGTGTATCTTGGCTTACCCTGACTAGAGTGTGGGTTCCTGCCTGGCCTGGCTGCACACTTTAGCCAACCAGAAATCCATTTTTTAACAAGGTATTTGAAGTCTCTAAGCGTATGGAGTTTGTTTAATTGAGGCACATGTTGGTCACATATTCAATTATGCCATTAGCCAATAATTTTCTTTAATCTTGAAGTCCTTATTTAAACGAAAGGAGATTTTCAGGCTGAAAATCCATCCGTTATTCTGCTACAAGAGACTCATATTCCCTCTTCTAAATTAGATGTGTTTTCAATGTTTAAATCATGTGCTTCATTTCGTTGTTTTGCATCATGTGATGAATCTAAAAGAGGGGTGGCTATATTTTTAAATAAGAATATCTATCCTGAAATTATTCATTCAGAAGAGGGAGGTTCAGGACGTTGGTGTTGGGTCTCTTGTAGAGTTAAAAGTGGACAAAGACCCTTTATTTTTGTATGCTGTTATGGACCTTTAAATGATGATTTCAATATGTATGAAGATATGTTCCAATCTTTATTAACGGTGTCAGGCGATATAGTGATTGGTGGTGATTTCAATGTTTTGATGGATCCCAAATTGGATTCATCTTCACAATTAACAAAACAACTTAAACCCAAAGTTTCACAAACCATCTCTAACTATATAAGATTATTGGATCTCTCTGATCATTGGCGTTTAGCCAACCCTTTGAAAAGAGAGTATACTTGCTGGTCGGGCAGATTTAAGTCCTCCTCTCGTATTGATTTTTGTTTAGCTTCACGCAAACTAAGGCTTGGTTCTTATAATACGGTGCACAATGTATTTTCCGATCACGCTATGCTCATAAGGGAATTCATTCTCGGGGATATCAGAAGGTCCCCTAAAAGATGGGTTTTCAATAAAGTTTATCTTAATGACGAAAAATTGGTTTCCGAATTAAAACTTGAGATTAGAGAATTCCTAGCGCGCAATTATGGCACCGCCTCTCCTAGTATTATCTGGGACGCTTTAAAGGCGTTTATTCGTGTTATTTGTATTGGAAAAGACGCTGCCATATCTATAGAGGCTAGGGCCACAAAAAAATCATTAGAAGATCGTATACAGGCTCTCAGTGTTCAAAGACAGCAAAATCCTTCCAGAATTATCAAAGATCAATTAAATGAAGCCAAACGAGAATTTAGTTAATTCTTATATGAGCAAGGAGAGGCTTTCTTTCGTAGTCATTACCAGAAAGTTTACGAAGAAAGCAATTTTACGGGTAGATTCTTGGCTTGGCAAACGAAAGAACAAGTAGCATCTAATTTAATTCGGGGGATAAATTGTCCAGCTACGCTTCAATTTACAACTGACCCGGATGAGATAGGTAAGATAATGCATTGTCATTATCAAAAAATATATAGCCATCAGCATAAAATTGACCAGTCTAAATTGAACGCCTTTTTGAGGAAGGCTGCGATTCCTTCTCTTTCCCAAATTGAACAATTAAATATGATGGGTGGATTCTCTTTGGAAGAGGTAGAGCTCGTAGTGAAAGAACTTCCTTTGGGGAAAGCCTCTGGCCCAGATGGGTTACCCGCCGAATTTTTTAAAGTCTTTTTTCCTGCCTTCTCAAATTTTTTTCTGGACCTTCTCAATTCAATGTTGGCAGGAGCTCTTATTCCAGACTCATTTCGTGAGGGTACTGTGGTTAGCTTTTTAAAGAAGGGGAAAGATGCTAGAGATCCTAATTCATACCGTCCAATTACCCTCCTAAATTCTGATTATAAGATCGCTACCAAATTATTGGCTATTCGATTTAATCAGATTTCCACGGATTTGATTCACGAAGATAAAAACGGCTTCATTGCCGGTAAGACAGCTGTTGACTAATACTCATTACTTGTCGGAAGCTTTGGATTATTTTGAGACACAGAGGATTCCCGCACTTATTCTTTTATTGGATGCGGAAAAAGCCTTTGATTTGGTGGTTTGGGAGACACTTTTTATTATTTTGTCACACTTTCATATTCCGCCAAATATCATTAACTTTATTCAAAATCTTTTCACGGGTGCAAAAGCAAACATTATTATTAATTCACAAATGGTTGGGTCAGTCTCTGTTAATCGGGGAACATGGCAGGGTTGCCCCCTTTCACCAATTCTTTTTGCTTTTTTCATTGAACCTCTCGCAATTGCAATTCGGAAGTGTACTGAGATCTTACCTCAGATTCCTTTCATGTCCAAGATAAAACTCTACGCTGACGACATTATGCTACTTATTAAATCCGATTTACAGTCTCAAGTTTCTGCATTCCAACTTTTTGAGGAATTTGAGACTTTTGGGGGTTATCGGATTAATAAAAAGAAGACAGAAATTTTGGTCTGTGGTAATCACAGTCCTGAATTACATCCGGATCTACGGGGCAGTATTAATAATAAACCTAAGAGATATCTTGGTTTTTTTTTTTCATCTTCAGTTAAAGATCTCTATCGTTTGAATTTTGATCCCCTTCTTCAGAAGGTTCGCTCAATGCTATCGCGTTGGAATAAATTACCGCTTTCAATCTTGGGTAGAGTCGCTTTGATAAAAATGTCTATTTTACCGTTGTTTAATTTTCTGTTTTCAACAATCCCTTGCTTTCTCTCAGGCACTTTCTTAACTAAAATTGAATCTTTATTTTCTTGGTTTTTGTGGGCACATAAAACACCTCGTATTGCGATGAGTACTCTTTTTGAGGATTCATATAATGGAGGCCTTGCTCTTTTAAATATTAGAGATTACTATAGCGCCTATTTTGCTCAATATCTTACTCGATTTAAAATTCCAACTTTAAAACCAAATTTATACATTAGCTTTTTTTTGACTTAATTTTTTCAGAAAGTCAAATACCCTCCCCTCTTCTGGTACCTAAATCCCCCAAATTGGTTAGGTATAAAATAACTGCATGGTTTTTTAGGAAGCGCACCGCTATGCTTAAAAGATATTCTCTTTCTCTTTTTAATTCCTCCTCTTCTCTTTTTACCTTACTTTCATTTAGTGGGATGAGTCCAGGCTCTGATTTAATGGCCCATTGGGCTAAAGCTGGTTTTAGCAAAGTGGGTGATTTTCTACAACAGTCAAGCTGGATAACCCCGTCCGAGATGCGAGTACTACTTTTAGGAAATTTTCTGTTAATCGGGTCTTATAAAAAAATGTATCAATCCTTGCTACAGTATACTCCCATTTCATTTTCTCAGATTTCCTCATTAAATAATGATCTTTTCTTTAATAATACTCTGATAAGGAAACCCGGTGAGTGGAAACGTTTTCTAGCTCAATCTAGACAAGGTGATCTGGGTTCCAAAGCTGTCAAAAAATGGTGGGAACAAGAAAATCATGTTTTATCTTTGACTGCATGGCGGACCATTAATAAGTTCAATTTTTCCACTTTAAGGGGAGCTAATTGGCGCAGAATGTTATTTTTTGGCAAGTGGCTTCTATATCGCACCCCGGCGGTAATTGCTAAAATGTACAGTAATTTTGTACCTAATTGTTTCAGATGCCTGAACTTTGCCCCAGCTAATTGGACTCATGTTAAAATTGACTGCAGTATGGTGAAAGCCTTTTGGGAGGATATCTTTGCCTTTCTACGTTTAAATTTTCATATTCAGATATTCCCAAATGTTAAACTGATGCTTTATGGTTTTGATCCATATCTTAATTTTTCTGTACCATTTGCCAAACTGATGTATATTTGCATGGCAGTGGCTAGATCGCTGCTTCTTCAGAACTGGCGTACAAATCAGACTCCATCTATGCATGAATGGTTAATCAAAATGCGTAGAGTAAAGATAAGTGAGCAAAGGTATGCCTTGAGAATTGGGGGGGAAGAAAATTTGAAAGAATCTGGGGGAATTTTTTTTGAATAATGAATCACCTTTTCATTCTTTGACTTGTTTTTCGATTGTGGAAACCTGTAAATTATCCATATGTTGATATCAGCTGCTGAAAGCAGGGTCTTCTGTACGAGATTCGCTGTTCACATTATTTATGTATTTTTGATCAATAACTATGTATGGCACCAATCAATTCAAATAAAAAAAAAAAAAAAAAAAAAAGAAACTAAAGGAGATTGTTAGAAAGAATACAAGGGGAAAGGGTCAGGAAAGGAATTAAAATAAGTTAGTCACGCACCAGTCCTTTGTGATTGGAACATGTAATGTATGATATATCCAAATATCAAGAGTCTATTGAAGATGTATGTGGAGATGCGTCTTAGTCCATTTTTTCTTTTTTTGAAGGGGGAAGTCCAGAATATGAGTGAAGATAGTGCTGACAATGTTGGTATAGAAAGTGAATTGATGAGCATAAAGTGTGACTTTTTTTGTTTTTGTGAGTAGCATGTGAATGAGGTTGCAAGTGTTCAGATACGTATTTCCTCAGAATTTATGGGGGCTAATGAGTAAATGTAAGTACTGGGACAGCATGTTGAGTGGTTGGATTTAAGCATATGACATTTCTAGTAACTGAGCTACAAGGTAAATGAATCTTTAACTGTGGCTCTTGCCAGGAATTACCATGAGCAAAAATTGGCTACCACATTTAGGGGCATATTATCAAGCACGGCGTTAACATTATCGCTGCTTTAGCGGTGAAAACTGCCGCTAAAGCGGCAATAATGGGCTTGATAATATGCCACAGAGAATTCCCATAGAAGCCCATGTTGACACCAGAACATGGGCTTCTATGGGAATTCTCAAGGGCATATTATCAAGCCCATTATCGCCGCTTTAGCTGCAGTTTTCTGCCGCTAAAGTGGCGATAATGTTAACGCTGTTTCTTGATAATATGCCCCATACTTCTCTTGTCTACAACTGCAATTGCATAGTCAGGTGAGCTGGTTGCCTATTCTGAAAGAGGCATGGCTGAGTCACGTGACTGCTGACATAATATCTTAATCAATACTGCCAGTCCATGGTTTCCCGGCAGGGCAAGGTCAAGATCAAGTATTGCTGATTTGGAACAGGAAGTGGAGCCTTGTGTCAGATAATCTTTCATTGTGTGTGCTGCTGGATGTTTTAAAGTGAAAATTAGGGATGAAACTCATGGTTTCTAACACGACCCAAATAACAGGGAATAAACAAATATAACATGGGAGCATCAGAGGGAGGAAGAATAGACACATAGGGACACAGATGCACCACTACAACTTAAAAACAATAATTATGTACTTTCCACAGCCAGGAGTCTTCCACAACTCTGCACTATTTGTCTATACCCACTCAAAATCCATTATTGGAATGCACAGTAACTCAGTGCTTAATTTGTAAAATATTAAGTCCCAGGGCTCTGACCAGGAGGCCGCTGCAGCTTGCAACACCCATCGTTCATGTCATCTCTGCCAAAACAACTACTAACCATCTCTCTCGCATGTAAATGCGACAGTTTAGATTATTCCAGGTCCCCAAAGCTAAAGGAATGGCTGGGGAGGCAGGTATTAGCAATTTTAATGTATATTGTAGTCCCATTCTATTATTGTTCTCTGATCTCTAAATTTGATGAGCAGTGCCACCCTGTGATGGACTGTTCTAAGTATGGTGTTGCCAATTTGGTGCTGGTGCCGAGCACCGGAAAACAATTAAGTGCCGGTGCTGAGCACCCGAAAGCACCGGCTCAAATTAAGCACTGGCACAGTTTCATGTGTCAGTCAATAACGCAAGGCAAAATCTCTGAAATAAAATCAGAATTGCGTGCAACTATTAGTGCCTGTGTTATGTTTTAGATCAGATGAAATAATATAGGACACTCCACACCCGAACTCCAATCACCGGACAGGTCAGTTTAGATCACAGAAGCATTTACATGAGCCATCCCCAAGGGTTCAGCATTCTCACTAGAGTATTCAATATGGAGCTTAGGCCTCAATCAGTCTCATATGCCTAAAAGCCTGCTATTTCACGTCATACGCATAATTCTATCATAAATGCATTTGGTCCTCCTATGCAGAGTTGTAAAGAGTGGATGACATACAACCTCATGAGCTGCAATAGCTGTGAAAAATCTCCTAAAGGTTAAACCAAAGCACAAAATAAAGATATCCCTTGTCAACCTACTTTCTAACTGACCTTAAAAACTAATAAATTAGAAATGTTTCCCTAGTGCAGGCCTGCAGCATGTACACAACAATTGTGATGGATTACTCAGATCAAATGAGTATCACACATCACACATGCACTGACATGTCTTTGGTGGCCATCAGCCTACAGCCAGATCATCCTAAATCATCAAAAGCATTCATAAATTCTTGATCATCGATAACACTCAACATCATGTCCAACAATGTGGGTAGTAGGCCAATGTGTCACTAACGCTTGCCTTTAGTTCCCATTTCAGAGAATCTTTGCTGATCATTAACACTTCACAAAATAACTACCCACTCGTGAATATGGCAAAGATTGCTTGCTCAGACGCTGCTCACCATTAGTCAATGTGCCATTGAATTCCTGCCCATTCCAAACTCTCCACACATTTCCTTCCCATCAGGTATTATGTTTATCAGTGACAGTCCATCACCTTTCATGAAAGGATATGTTTACTCATCAGGTACTCCGCACAGACTGGCTAGTAGCTACATGTCACTACCTATCATTCTGAACTTTCAATTGAACTTTTTCTAGAGTTGTTACCCACTGGTAATTGTTCCGCATTAACATAACCCTTGTATTTGTAAAGCGCACTTATCACCCAGGTGTCTCAAGGCACTGAATAACAGATGTTTATTGTTACCCAACTCAATGGTACTCATTTTTTCGACCTCAAATGGATGAAAGGCTGAGCGGACCCGCCAGGATTTGAACCTGTGACCATGAGGTCAAACACAGGCCCTTGCATTAGTCCACTAAGCCACCAGACCAGGCTATATTGATGGTTTCCACAGAAGTGGTTCAGAAGATGTAACACAGGCAAAATCCGATAGATAGGTAAATTACGGGCATCACTCTGCAATTCCTGGTGATCCTTAAATGGAGCTCCTGTATCTAAAACCTCCTAATTTTTGGAAAGTTCTCAAGCATCATAAGGTCATTCAATTGTTTGAAAGGACACTTGAGTGGTACATAAGCAATGCCCAAATGCAAATATAATAATATAAAGTTTAGTGTATGGCTTACAAGCGACAATGGATATATTTACCATCTGGAAGTTCTGAGTGTATTATAGGTTATACTAACATAGATTAAGCTGTCATTGACATACAAAAGCCTAGATTGACTAAACATTGTGTGAGCGCTCATGCAATGCTATGTAATTTTGCATTGTTATTTTGCTCTGCAAGAACAAACTCCTGCTTTACAAAGTTGTTGTTGCAGAAGGAAATGCTTTGCAGCATCAAATATGGTGGCTACTAGGCAAAGTGTGCCACACAGGTGCACCACTGAAGTCACAGAGACCCAGGTCTTCCTGGTGGGGATCTCTAATTTTGGTTGACAGTATTCCACCAGACGAGTGGAGGCCACGTCTTGTGCTGACCTGGTGGGTAAGATAAAGGCCCTTTTTCTTTGGGAAACAACCATTACAACACAGTCATTACAACGCACTACCTTTACAACGCAGCTGTTACAACGCATCTGCCTTTACATCGCATGCCATTACAACGCATGCCATTACAACACATATCACTACAACGCATGCCATTAAAACGCATACCCTACAACGCATGCCATTACAACGCATTATAAGATAAGTAATGTGAATTTTTATGTTTTTAGGGTGGGTATGGGTCTTGGGGTACATGGGGATAGTATTTGTGCCCCTACACTATCCAACACTTACCCTACTGTTGCACTAACTGGAGTGGTAATAGTAATATTTGCCCCTACACTATCCAACACTTACCCCACTGTTGCCCCAAAAGTATTATGTGTAGTAATGGTATGCGTTGTAATGGTAGTTTCTAAAAATGTGTTGTAATGGCATGCGTTGTAAAATCATGCGTTGTAATGGTAGTTGCAATGTAAAAACCACGTTGTAAAGGCATGCGTTGAAATTGTTTGCGTTGTAACGTCATATATTCTTTTTCTTTATTTAAGAGAAATGATAGACACGTAATCCAGGTAGAA
Source organism: Triturus cristatus (assembly GCF_964204655.1). Classification (NCBI taxonomy): domain Eukaryota; kingdom Metazoa; phylum Chordata; class Amphibia; order Caudata; family Salamandridae; genus Triturus; species Triturus cristatus. The sequence goes on from NC_140591.1 coordinate 527,263,226, forward strand.
ATATCTTTTTTCGTGTTTAGAACTTTTCTTAAAAGTTGTCATTTAGGGAGAACCAATATCTCCCATTATCTGCCATTATTGTGCAACTTGGGCCTTCTCACCTGTACAGATTGGTGCCAATCCGCATGAAGGGCCTGAACACCCTCGTTAATGTTGTTAATGTAGCTGGTTATGAAACACATTCCTGCAGCACAGAGTGAATCAGACGGAACGTGTTTAATTTAACTGTGAACTATAACCAACAGCAAGAGAGGAATCCTTTTTTGATGATCATAATTACTCCTGTAATGCATTTACGGGTAATCAATGGCCTATCAGCCTCAGACAACAATCAATTTTCTACCTGCCAGAAGAGGAGCCTTCACGAAGCTTTATATGAATCATCCACATTGCAGCTAACCCATATCTCGCATAATATTTATTGTGTAGCCTGTTGGAAAACAGAGGATATGGATTTCTCAGGTGTCCTATAAAAAAGAATTGTAGTAGGAACTTGAATTAAATAAGCGCGCACAGAATTGTTCATTAATAAATATTCATGCTCTAGCATTTAAGGAGGCAACTCTGTATTTGCTAGAAAATCATTTTTTTTTTTTGCGAACGTAATCCCAATACGTAATTGAAGGGAACATTATCAATAAGATAGATGATGGTTTTTGTCATCGCTTTGCAAAAGCACACAGACATCGATAAACAGAAATAAAAAATGCAATTACCTTTATTGCACATTAAGGCCATGTAAACAGAACACACATCAAATACAATAAAAAATATTCTCTTAAGACTTAACGAAAAAATCTTTAAAAGTTTAGCAATTGCAAGCAAAGATTTGATTAATAATCTCAACAGATCAAATGCTTTTTTACTGATCGAATTTCTGAGGTACACATTACAGGTAATAAAAAACTATTGGCTTTGCCAATGCTTTTTGCCAACATCACGAATGTGCGTACATCAAAATGCACGCACACTCATGACTGACAACGTTGCATTGGATTTACTTCAAAAGAAACCCCATTCCAAAATGGGTGCTAATGTAGATGCATGCCTCGTGATTTATGCATGGGTGTGCATCATGATGCGTGCATCATGATACAGGTACATATGTGCTTCATTACACTTGCGTGTGCATGCATTGTGATGCAAAGTGGACAGGGTAGATGTTAGAAATGGGGGTCTCTAGTTGCCAGAGGTAGGTACTTTTGTCCAAGTAGGGACCCTTACTTCTAGTCAGGGTAAGGGGGATACACACTCTAGATATCCCCTGCTCACCCCCTGGGTAGCTTGGCACAAGCAGGCAGGTTTATCCCAAAGGCAATGTGTAAAGTGTACTCAAAACACACGGTAATATAGTTATAACACCACAAATGGACACTACACCAGTTTAGAAAAATAAAGTATCTTTATCTAAACTCAACAAGACCAAAATGACAAAATTCCAACATAAGATATGACTATAGAACAGTTACTGCAAAAATAAAGCTTGTAGAAAACAAATAGCTCTAACTGGGACTATTGTAACATCGTGACAGCAATAAATCCAAAGTATGGCGTGGACTGCGAGGAGCGTGGTGTCGGGCATGGAGTCACAGAGACCCCTTAGCAAACAGTACCATGGAAATGAATTCTATGACGATGCACGGGATCGTGGAGGAGAGGCGATGTGTCATGTCTGCGAGGAGGTGACGTTTCGTGTCCAGAACAGATGAGGACGGTTGCGTCTGCAGTGAGGCTTCGGTTACGGTGATGATGCGAAGTCAGTGAGTTCGCGGAGTCACCCTCAGCCGTTATCGGAGCTGCAATAACAGGATGCAGGCACTGGCGATGACGATGTCGGTGCGAGTGCAGGTGTCGGGCATGGCCAATAACTGCAGGCGTCGAAGGGCATCAGAGCTGCGGTGCAGGCCAGGCGGTGTGCCGTTCACTTCAGGAGTGGTGCCCCTGGCCTCGGTGCAGGTCGTGGTGTCACAGTGTCTTTGCTGACGGCGTCGGAGACAGGTTTTCGTGCTTCTCTTAGGTTTCGTCCAGCTCCCAACAGCAGGAACAACCTCCAGAGGCCCAAAACTGGAATAGGCACCTCCTGGCAGGTCAGAACTCTCAGCAATAGAATTCAGTCGAGCTGGGGGTGAAGTCTTTGTGTCTCTGACACTTCAGAACAGGAGGCCAGCACACTCAGGCTCTTGGAGATTCTTCTTCAAGCAGGTTCAAAGCAAAGTTCCAGTTCCAAACGAAATTGGCAGTATTTCACTATCAGGATATGTCACACACACCAGAACATGTCCTACCTTTCACATACACTGCACCCTGCCCATGGGGGTACCTTGGGCCTACCATAGGGGTGCCTTACATGTAAGAAAAGGGAAGGTTAGGGCCTGGCAAGTGGGGCCAGGTCAGCAGTTTAAAACTGAGCACAAACACTACAGTGGCAGGTCTGAGATACCTTTTCAGGGCTACTCAAGTGGGTGGCACAATCAGTGCTGCAGGCCCAGCAGTAGCATTTGATTTACAGGCCCTGACACACTTCAGTGCACTTACTAGGGACTTACCAGTAAATCAATTCAATTCAATTCAAAGAACTTTATTCGGTTATTATAGAAAAAATGACCATAAAAGCACAATTTATAAATCACACTAAAGTTCCACAATTTGGTATAAAATTGATAGATGGAGCTAAAAACATATAATAATCATATCACAATTGATTGAGGCAATAGTGAATACATTGTCCAAATTCTGCAACTCCGGGAATGCAGGGCGACATCGTCTCAGTTCCAATCCTTTTTTTTTTTAAATAACTTTATTTATTGGTTTCAAGCAGGCAAACTGACATTGGAACAGACCCATCACTGCCTATTCGTAGCCCAACAGACCCCATTACTTGATTTAGGCGGCGCATCCCAAGCTTGCATAGCCGAAGCTGATGACTAATGTCCATGCAAGAAAGGGGAATGTCCAACATGAGGCCCTCAACTGATAACATACTTTAAAATGCAGTACCTAGATCCGCTCCCCGTCCAAGCCTGCCCGCTATTCCCCCCTCCCTCCCCCCTCCCTATCCCAACTCCCCCAACTCCCCCCCTCCCTCCCTGGTACCGGTGTGCTGCTGTGCCATGTGAGCACGAAGATGAAGTATCCCCTAATCTGTATCCTTAGACTGTGGGGCGTCAGTAAGTCTGAGCAAGCGGAGGTATCTGGGGCATGTGACTTCGTTAAATTCATGCGCCAGTAACGCCAGGATGGCGCACCAGATAGTACGGAAGGAATCTGAAGAGTGGGTCAGGGTAGGGTGTATTCGTTCCATCCCGATAATGTACCACAATTTGTGTAGCCACCCAGTATGTGTCGGGCGGGTTTGCGTGCCCCATAACGATAAGATGTGGTGTACTGCTGCGCCCATCGCTAACCCCATTTGTTTCCCCCGGATGGATTTCAATGGGAGGGTGAGTGCATTAGGCAACCCTAAAAGAGTATAGGCAGGAAAGCGGGGTATTTCGGTTTCAAAGTAAGTGTTTATATCATCAAGGACTGCTGTCCAGTAACCGGCCACTTCCCTACAGTCCCAAAGGATGTGCGTCAATGTTCCCTCCTCATCACAACCCCTCCAACAGGTGGGGCTGCGATCTGGGTTAATTTTATTAAGTCGGGCCGGGGTCAGGTACCAGTAAAGGGCAACTTTAACCGCTGCCTCCCTGCTTGCTGTGTTCCTGGCGGTGTGGTTTGTTCTGTAATAGATCTGTTACCATTCCTTTAGTGAAAGACTCCTGCCTAACTCTGTCTCCCACCGTCGCTGCCCAGCTGAACGCTCCAAGGGGGCCGGGGGACGCAACAGAAGATAAAGTTCAGAAATCAAATGGCGGTCAGAGTGCTTCGATAAAAGCCACTTCTCGTAGGTCGTAAGGTGTCTACTAACCAGGGGGCGCGTGTCAGGATGAAGTAACCAATGGCAAAGTTGGAAGTATTGAAATCTTTTGGGGTTTTTAATGCCATGCCAGTTAGTCAACTCGGCATATGGGAGGAACCCGTTAATATCAAATAGGTGTCCAGCAGATTTACAGGCCAAGGCTCGCCATTCTGGGAACGCCCGCGCGTCGAGTCCTGGAGGGAAGTCCGGGTTGTCGAATAAGGGCGTAAGTGGCGAGGGCAAGGAGGTAAGATGTTGCTGGGACACCACAGCGTCCCACACCCGTACTACCGAGCTAGTGATAGGAGATCTATTGAGATACTTTGGTCTATCCGAAGGTTTCAGGAATGGTACCTTCCACAAGGAGAGGCCTGCCATCGCTCTGTCTTGGAACAGCCATCTTTTCTCTGATTCAGGCCTACTCCATTCTACGAGATAGCGAAGTTGCGTCGCTCTGTAGTAGGTCAATAGGTGGGGAATCCCCAAGCCCCCTTCATCCAGGGATTGGTGGGCAATGTCTCTACGTACCCTCGGGCGTTTCCAATCTTTTTAACACAGGAACAATCCATCTTTTTCTAGGTGTGGAATAAAATGTGCAAAAAAACAATATATGTACAGAAGACTGGGCTGACACATCATCACATGGGCAGTTACAGAGTGTTCTTGACCTGTCGTTTACCTCAGGAAAGCTCAAAGATCTATGCAGAATGTCCAGTCTGAGGCGCGTTAGCAAAAACCTATCATAATCCCTAGAGGTTAGCAAAATATATGGTTGTATATTTACAGAGATCAAAGTAAGGTGGTGTGCTACCACCGTAGTCTTGGCCATTTCACTCGTTATTCTGGATACGCTCATGTATGACATGCATATATTTTTAAGGTCCTTTCTTGATACCCTGCACATAGTAGAGGGGTCATTATAATATTCAATATGGCCTATTTGAGTCAAAAATGTTTTAACGTATTTTAGCCATCTTATATGTTTGGCCCCATCAATTCCCAGTGCGTCCTTTAAAATATGGCGATTAAAAACAGACTCTTCAGTAGTCCAAGCCCTATGCCACAGGAGAACAGGCTTTATCTTAATCACATCCCCAAGGTATGGCAGGCCCAATTCTGTATGACAGATAAATGTTGACGTACCCTCTGGTACTGCCAAAAGATACCTGAGGAAGATGTTTTCTGCCACTTGGAGTGAGTTAACATTGGCGTATCCCGAGATACCTGCTCCTAAGGTGGCAATCGCTACACATGTTGCTCTATATATGCGTAACAGTTCCCCTGGAGAGCGTCTACCCAGTTTCCTGCTAAAGTTTGTTAAAGCCATCAGTGATTTACTGAATAGCAGCCTTCTCGCTTTGATAGCCCTGCTCCAAGAGCCTGACTTATCAAATAGGATCCCTAGGTATGAAAAAGTATTAGTATTCTCTAATGCCTTGGTATTAATAAAGATAGTGTTTTTCTTTTTATTTCCCCCAGTCCCACAGTTAATTGTGAGGCCCAAATTTGTCATACATTTTGTAAAGGAAGTTACTACCCTTTGGAGACCAATGGGCGTACGGGCCATCAGGACCGAACCATCTGCATAAAGAAGTGCAGGGATGGGGCGTGTGGCTACCAATGGCAAATCCCTGCACTCCTTGATTAAAGTAATTTCAAGATCATTTATATATAATGAAAATAGGAATGGGGCAAGGACACAGCCTTGCCGCACTCCTCTCGAAACTCTAAAGTGCTTAGTGCAATCTCCCCCCTGACCAAAACGGACCATCGCCTTTGCCCCTGTATATAGCTGCCTTAAAAAAGAAATTATAGAGTTGTCCACCCCCAGCCCTTCCAAAATTACCCAAAGTTTTTCGTGGACTACGCAATCGAATGCTGATGTTAAATCAACAAAAGTTAAAAACAGCCTTTCCCTTTTAGCTTTGGCATATTTGTCTAAAAGAATATGTAGGTTTAGACCCTGATCAATTGTCCCAAGGCTCTTATGAAAGCCGTATTTCAAGTCGCTTAAAATATAGTGGTCCTCCGCCCGCAATTGTAGTCTATCCAAAACCACACGCCCTATTATCTTGACTGTAGAATCCAAGTATGAAATTGGGCGATAACAAGCTGGATTCGCCCTATCGCCCTTTTTAAAAATAGGAACGATAATGGATTCATACCAAGACGATAAAAAACCCCTGGAACAAGAGGCATTAAAAAGTTGTGTTAAGAGTGGTCCCCATAATTCCATTTTGATTTTAAACAGGTCAACCGGAATACCATCCGGGCCGGCGCCTTATCACCCATGCTAGCTGTAATGGCCACATTAACCTCGCTCAAAGTAAGATCCAATCTGCAGTTTTGGAAAATGGGTGAAAACTCCGGGCGGCCTCATACACCAAAGTTCCCTGATCATCTAATATTTGGTTGGTATAGAGCTTAGAGTAATGGGAAACCCACGTTGACTCAGAGATGTCAATCTCTATGGTGGCTTTAGATTTGTCAGCTAAAAAAGGCACGTTAACCGCCTTCCAAAATGCAGCAGTAAATCAAATATGGCAATCAGGGAGAACCAGTTGTAATAACAATTTGCACAGGGAGCACTTGCACTTTGACACTGAGCGGCATCGGCAAAGTGCACAAAGCATCTAAGCCAGCAAAAACGAAATCCGGCACAGCATCAAAAATTCAGGAGGTAGAGGCAAAAAGTCAGGGGTACGCACGCCAAAGATGCCAAAAAGTAAAATTAGTGTGCCAAAAGCGTAAAAATAGATCCACTTGCAGTTGCTGGCACCTTGTTAAAAATCTTTACAAATATATTTAACATGGGTAGTATGATGGCGAGCTGGACACGTAGGGGACCGCGGAGCATCGAGGAGTGTGGAGAGGGAATAGAGAGCTCTCTGGTGGTGGTGGGGAAGGAAGAAGGGGGGAGAAGGAAAGTAAGGAACAAAACACTCCTATGGAGTTCTCAATGCATAATAAAAAGAGTCCCCTCAAGAATGTATTGGAAGTATACCACTTAGCCAATCAGAATTCTAGGCAAGACAAACACAAACGCAAACTTTCTTTATAAAAGCCATTGAATAAAAAGCAGACACCTGAGATAGACACAGCACTATGTAAACATGAGCAAGGGACATGCCTGAAGCCCACTCTAATAGGGGCCAATACATAAAAGCATTTAGGAATACAGGAAGTAGTACTACATGAGTAGTCACTTACATACTTTTACATGTTTTTGTGAGACGGCTAGGTCCAATACCCTATTAGTAAAAGTGCAAACGGGGCACAGTCGTTCTGTTAGTACTACTTGTGTATGAGCATTCTTGGGATATTCTAATTGTATTCCTATGCTAGAGATTTTGAGGCCAATTTACCAATGCATGTACGTTTATGTAAAGGAGTACTTCGGAAGTACTCTATTACACACTCCAAAAATGCCTTTTTGAGAATAGTGTTGTTTTCTACCGACAATTAAAGCTGTCTGTAGCTGAGACCTAAAAAGGCTTTCCTCTCAGTGGGCCCGATTCAGAAAGATATTACTTTGAGTTACTCTTGGAGTACTCCTGAATTGCTGGAGTAAGCCAGGAGTACTACAAGAGTAAGTCACGCTTACTCATACATCAGTCTTTGAGAAGCATATCCAGTATGAGTCATAGGGGAAATTAACATCATGACCTGTTTGTTGTGCAAGGCGAACATTTACAAAAAATAGTTCTCCTCTATTTTCACAAAGGCAGCCTTCATTTTAAGTTCAAAAGATCTTTATTAGAGAGATAAAGGTGTCGATGCATGAAAAAAACTAAAGCATAACAGCAATATGAGAGGTAGAATAAACATGACTGTGGAAATAAACAAGAGATTGAGAGATAACAAATAATTGAGGCTATATAACAGAAAGCAGTACTGGAAATAATATGCAGTAAAATGGATTATAGAAAATGCAAAGGAACAAAAAAGGTCAATCAGGGAGGCTTGGAGACCTCCTGCTGAAAGGGAGGCAAATGGGATGAGCGCTTAGCACAAATATCAAGGTACAAGGTCACAGGAAGCCAAAGCTCATGTCGCTTTTTAGCCAGACTAAGGGGATAGATAAAAACAGTATCTAGCCTGTGATTATGACATACATTGTACCACCATGCTCTAAAAGAAATATGAGCAACATTTTTCCAATTAACAGTAATTTGCTGGAATGCAACAGCTAGCAACAAGTCAACAATCTGCACATTAAAATCAACATCTGCCCAGCAGGAAGAGAGACTTCCTAAAAAAACATTGGCAAAGGAGAAGGGGAATGCAGTGTGAAATATGGCATTAATCTGAGCCCAAACTAGCTTCCAAAAATTGTACACAGCAGTACAGGAGAAAAGCATGTGAAAAAGAGTAGCCTTGGGTGTCAAGCAGGACCAACAATGGTCAGGGATTAAAGAAAACCTCTTATTCAACATATAGGGTGAAAAGAGAAGTCTGTTGTAGATAAAAAAAAAGGGTTTGCGTGAGGGAGGCAGCCCTGGAGGATTTGCGAAGTTTGGCCCACACTTTATCCCAAAGAGAGGTGGGCCAAGAGGTGTCAAAGTCAGACTCCCATTGTTCCTCTACCGTGGATTTTGGCCTGGGAGTGAGAGTCTTGTGAAATGAGTGGTATATTAAGGAGGCAGTAGTGTGAGTACGGAGCAGGGAATGGAGGCGTAAAGTGGGGCGAGAGAGCTGGAGAGGTTGGTATGGGTGGACATAACAGCATTCTTGAGCATGAGGTACTTATGGGCAAAAGAGTAGGGGAGACTGAAGTTTTGGCAAAGAACGGAAAAAGGTAAGAAATCAGAGCCAGAAAAGAGGTGGAATACCCAGATCAATCCCCTTTGTCTCCAAGATTTCCAATAAAAGGGCTTGTGATTAATAAGGATGCTATTATTATACCAAATGGAGGTATTATGAAATTCGGCCACAGAGGAGGGAGGGCTTGGAGAAGTGGAAAGAAGAAGTTTGGTAGTGAATTTGTGTATGGGAGTGGAATTGAGCCGGGGTTTACGAGAAAAAGAGAGATATTCAGCGAAGGTAAAGGGGGATAGAGAAAGACGTTCAATAACAAGCCATAAAGGAGGAGATTCAGCAGGATCTCGCAACCAAAGGGAAGCTTGTCGCAGAAGGAAAGCTTTATGATAAGAGGGAAAATCTGGAAAGTTAACCCCACCCTCTGATTTAGGGAGTCGTAGTCTAAACAGGGACATACGCGCATTTTTGCCAGACCAGAGAAAAGTGGAAAGAATAGTGTTGATTTTCCTAAGAAATTTAGCCTGGATAGAAACTGGAATATTGGAAATAGTGTAAAGAACTATTGGGGAAAGCATCATTTTAATCGTGTCTAGGCGACCCCACCAGGAAAGGTAAAGCGGGGGCCATCTGGAAGTAAGATCAGACAATCTCTGGGTACACATACTAAGGCATAACGAGACAGTGTCGGGGTGCAGCCTTCATTTATAAGTCTAATTTTCAGTTTGTGCACATGCTTTCCATAGAGATTAGTGCATATAAGCATATTACATTCATTATCAGGGAGCGCACATTTTATGAAGATATTCCTAACTGATTATATGGCTAAACAGTGCAAAGCCATTTGTCAATATTGCATAGCTTTGAATAAGCCATCTAGAAACACATATTTAACTGAAAAACAATAAAAAAATGACACATTGCACTCTTGTCTTGAAAAGGCAAGCATGCAAATGTTGTGGCACATAAACAAATTGAGTCATGCTTGCTTTGTAGTGGCTCCCAAGTTACGTAGACACATAACAAACTATTAATGAGACCATAAATGGGAAATCTAATAACATTTTTAAGAACAAAATATAAACAAGAGAAAGAAATATAACTCACAGATCAAATGCACACACGTAACTATTGAGCAATCTAAGTGCCAAATGTACTAACATTAGCAATAGCGATTACCAGATAGCGATTTTTAGCAAATTATTATTTGGTAATCACAGCTGCAAATGTACTAAAAGTTATGTCTGGACCTTACCTACCTCATGAATATTGTTGAGGTAGATAGCATATTTGTGACAAACTAGGATTCGCTACCATCACAGGGATGTTGGTTTGCAAGTTTGTGCAGACCATCATTTCTGTGATAGCTTTTTAAATAAAACATTTTTTCATAAATGCCCCCACTTTCTTTCAAGAAAAACGGGATGCATTTTAAAAGAAAAAAATGAAACTTTGAAGAGTCCGTGGGGCCACTGCCACTATTTTCAAACATTCTTAAAGGGGAAGGCATCCATTGCTATTTGCAAATGAGTAACCATCAAATGTTGGGAACTCTGTATCCCGGGTGCGCCGCTTTTCAATTTCTGTATCTGCACGGGACACTGAGCTAGTCAAGGCACTTGCCAGGGATGGGTCAGGATGCTCACCCGAGGTACTTGAGGGCTGGTGGCGACAGTGGGGGGTGGGTGGCCTGTAATGTAGTTCCTATATATCCTATAGAGGATCTGTGCGTTTAGATAACATACACTGTGGGTTTGGTGGCAGAGTAGTTCCGAGCACCCCCACCGGATATGTTAACCTGTTTGCATAAGCTAGCTCACAGTGCCACTAGAATCTCCTCTTATCGGGGAGAGAATAGTTTCTGGTATATATACCCACAGGTCTCCTCAGGGGTCCTACCTTGCTGTGTTACTGTGTCGGCCTAAAGGATGACATCAGGCTTGAACTTTAACATAGATATTATACAGGAGATGTGAGTCCTGCTGTGCTTCCAAGAAACCTAATGCATAATGTATGAGTTTCAAACTAGGGAAAAACCCACGTTCTGAATGCAGTGGCGTATCTAGGTAAAAGGTCAGTCCCTATGAACCGTTATGTATGTCATGTAGGGAAGGATATAGGTGAAAGGTTGCAGTGTTACCTGCACCTATATAGGGTACCTATATGGAATATAATACCCACTCCTCTTCCGACTGGACGACATATGTAACCTATAAGTGTACTACCATTCTGACTAGACATTGGTACGCACAAAGTGTTACAAAATTTCTTTAGCTAAAAATGTTTAAAAATGTCTAAAAGTTTCTAAAAGACTTAAAAATTTAACAAAAGATATTTGAAGGCCCTTGCTCTAAAAAGTGTCCGTTGTTATAGTCCGAACCACTATAAGCATTAGAAAGCCATTCATGCGTAAAATAAATGAAAAGGAATGTCAATTTTATATCTGAGTTCCAAATCAAGCTTGTTATTAAAAAAGGGCGAATTTTCTTCCAGCGCATGACGAGCTAAAATGAGTCAATTGTTTATGTGTCCTGGCTGGTAGATGCAACATTTTCATTGCTCGCTTCCGCAGTAGATGGCCTCTGTAACACCTCGCAGGGTACGTCATTTGAGCACAGATGATGTTCCACGCTCTCTCCAGCCGGTGCTGGGGAAGCCTGTGCACCGCTCAAAGCCCGGGTGTCAGTGAAGGAGCAGGTGTTCATACCAACAGGTGCAGTCACAACCTGTGGTGGCTCAAGGAATGCCGACAACAACATTGGAATGTGCTGTGGACACTGCAGGGAAGTGGAAGGTAAAAACAAGGACCCCCTGAACAGTAAATAGTTCAATTCCTAGGACAGGGAAATTTTAGTATAGTGAAATAAATTCCTAGGCAATCATCGTATAATATGTGAAAAACATCTGTCGTATTATTTTATAGGGAAACAGGAAAAAAAATTTGTTCTAGACAATATTCTAAAAGTAAATGATTTATTTTCACATTAATCTTTTCTTGAAGAAAGGAATCACATAACACATTACATGCAATCCTCAATTAAAAATTATATATAAAAATACTACAGTAATCAAAAAATCAATATGACATAAACATAGAGTGGCAGCTTTAGAATAGTCGACGCGCGTTTCGGCGTGAACAACGCCTTCATCAGGAGTAGCCACAAAAGTATTTCGAATTTAATTAACTGTTAATTGCATGTAATGTGTTATGTGATTCCTTTCTTCAAGAAAAGATTAATGTGAAAATAAATCATTTACTTTTAGAATATTGTCTAGAACAAATTTTTTTTCCTGTTTCCCTATAAAATAATACGACAGATGTTTTTCACATATTATACGATGATTACTGAGGACACTGCAGAACATGGGCCGTTATTGGGTCCAGTAGAGCATTCACGTCCGGTTACGCACATGATGGGAGTGTCAGACAAAGGTCTAACACGCATTAAATAGGTGGACAATCCCAGTCGTATCAGACATGTTAAAGATACGATTTATCATTTCTGCAAAATGTAAAGGTCAGTTTGTATGGATAAGCGCCTGTATCTCAGCTGATGACCTTGCAATCTCGAGATCAAAAGTCTCTAGAGCGGAGGTTAAGGGTACAGACTTCAGTAAAAGCATGGCTTTCATTCTGCCTAGAGTATCAAACCGTATTAAAGAAACATTCAGTGAAGACATAACGGCATCTCCCTGACTGTTTGTGTTGAAAACAAGTCCCATGCAGCGTAATATCCTGACATATGAGCGATCCACTGAAAGCGCTCTCACGGTTTGTACCACTGAGAAACACTTCTCGATCCCCACTCCGGCATCAAAATCTGTATGGTAATTTCCATGATTCCTTAATGTATTCCTTAACCATTTTTTCATATTTGCCTGCCTGCTTTTGTTCAAGGCAATATTGAAAAAGAAAAGTAGTGACCGGTAAAGTTATGTGGCCATGGAATAGCCATTCTGTGTGCAGTGATTCTGCCACTGTGAATGGTACTCTATCCAGTTTTTCGATACGCAGCATTGTATATTTTGCTCCCCTTTGTGCCATTTCTATCTGTTTATCTGTTAGATTGTATTCAGAAAACAGAGACGTACTGTTGATGAAACGCCAAGGCACATAGGCTGCACGCAAAGATTGCAGCATCCAGCTCAACAACATAATAGAACGTAACTGAGATTGCCCGTGTTGTAATATGGCTAAATCTTGTTCTAGTATGTCTATCACAGAAGATACAATGTTGCCTAAGGAATGTATCCTGGAGGTCAATGTTGTTAACCCATTGTCTACCACTGCTAGAGATTTTTCTAAGTTAATACGGTCTATTTCCCTTAATCTCTCTGCGGCTTCTTGTTTGGATATTTTCCAAATGTCATTGTAGGCAGCATAAATGCCAGCATATATGAAACGTTTCTGATGTAGCTTCCTGGAACCTAGTAAAAATCCCTAAGATCCATGTCTCATGTGAGTAAGGATAAGTGCTGTTTCATCTCTGTGAGTGTTGAGGTTTCTAGCCAATCAAGGCACAACTTCCCAACACTGTATGATGTCATTACCCCTGGATGTTGTCTCTGTACATAACGTGAATCTGGCCTATGGATACTAAATCCGTCGGTTTTACCCATGAATCATTCCTGACAACCATTGGTGTCTGTGGGCCAAATCAACCATTTCTACCAATCGGGGTCTGATCTGTTATATTGTATAATGTCATCAATTGTAATTCCTTCCTGTGATGTTTCATTACCCTCGGTGTGTGATGGTGTTGGCAGCAGAGGTGTATTCAAGTCTTTGTTCTTGGCTAGTCCAAGGCAAGACGTCTGTTTCACTGTCTCGTTCAAAAACATGAGTTGTTGAGAGTTGAGGCATGCTCTAAATAAAGCTTCTATCCCCTGCACTTGCCAATCCCTAGTACACCAGACTCATTTTAAGTCTATGGTGTCTTTCCATAAGTCGTAACCTTCTTCAGACAACTGGGCCATAAAGGATGCAGAGTAAATATGTTTGGTGTCTGTCAACATATTTTTATGTGCTGATGTTGGTGCAACCTTATGAGGCTGGGTCAGACATGTTAAACCCTGAAAAATACAGAAATTTCTGTGCAAATGTTTTCAACTGCCCTTTGTCGGTGTTGGACAATGTTCCCAAAGGTGGTATGTGAACACATTTCTAGGAGTAGCAGATTTATGCAAAAAATGATGACCATAATGCTGAGAACAATACATTGATTCGTAATCTGCTGAGCTCTCCAATGTTTCACTATTAGAAAATGCAGCAGATTTTTCTAAATCAGACAACATGTTATTAACAGTTTAAAAATCCCAATCATCGGAAAATGTTCTTGAGGTAATGATATCACTTAATGATATTTTAAATAAATGTGGAATTCTTAAAATATCTGTCGGGCCAAATATATCGAAATCAACCTTGTCCCAAACTATACCATCTGCTGTAATGTTCACTGACGACAAGTCTCTTTATTCTTGATGAGGTGATCGATGTGGTTTCAAAATTAAATTCACCTTTTGGGCAGCAGAGCTGTGCCGAATGTAATGTCCACTAATAAGCATGTTAAAACCTATCACTAAGCTTAACCAGAAAAAAAAGAAAACAATCCCGGAAGTTACCCATAGTTCTACTACCCAGGGTGATACCAGGTAAGTCCTTCTAAGAAAGTTCAGAAAGTCTTTAACTTACTGCTTGCGTGATTTTCGGACTGGCGTTGTATCAGGTTCACTTGGATCCAAGGAAAACATATAAAAGTTTATGAAGTAGCCAAAAGTAGTTTGATCAATTGTTGGAATTGCATCATGATTTGTTGAAATCGTACTTTGCTCTCGTCGAGGCATGTTGACATAGACGTCTGTATTTGGTCGAATAGCAACTTGCGTGTTATTTTGAGTTTCAATTTGAAGGTGAACTTCAGGTTCAAGAGGAACGAGTTCCATTGCATTGTTGCATATTCCATCATTCTGTATAGGTGACTCTTCGAACGTGATGAGTCTTTCAGTTTGAACTTCTTGAATAGTAGCAAGAGGAGGGCGTCTGCTACTTTGGGGTCCACGTGGCCTACTGCTTAGTATCGGCCACATAGTGTGGTTTGATTAGGTCAGTTGAGACAAATCTTTTCTCCTTTTTTCTGGCAAGAGGCGGTAGAAGTACAGTTCTTGTTCCTGCAATTGCTAGGACCGGTACAGGTTTTCTGAAGGATGGCCCAAATTCTTTCTTCTCCGCAATTTTCTCTCTGACCAGATCCCGTCTTTTGGGATTCAGACAGGTTTTGCCGTGACTGATTTGACTTCCCCAGTAGTGGTCTGCTTCAGATGGACATTACTTAGTTGTGTCCTGGATTCATTTAGATCCTATAAAACAGCCAAACGATCATGGATGTCAAAAGGCTTTTCATCCACCACTGTGCATTCACAATCAAGATCAGGTACCCACATTCTTGTCCCAAACAGGACCTCATAATGAGTGACCCCCTTAGAGAACTTCTTGGCATATTATTGAGAGCCTGCTGTACTCCATAAAGATGTTTTACCCAACTTTCGCCCGTGCCTAATACTCTAGCTGTTAAAGATTGCTTTAAGACTTGTTTTTTTCTCTCCACTACCAAATTTCCCTTGGGATGGTACAGAGATGAGTACCGCAATGCTACACCCGAAATTCCCATGTCCTCCTTGTAAGCCCTAGAGCTAAACGCAGTGCCCTGGTCGGAATGTAATGTGCCAATTGAGTATGTCCCTATGAAGACTCGCAAATCCTTTACAACAGTTCAAGCGTCAGCCGAGCGCTGGGGCCACACCCATAGGAACCTCGAGCAGCAATCTACTGCTACTATGATATATCTTTTAGCTCCACCTCTTTTTAAGTGGCCGCAGTGGTCTAGGTAGACACACGCTAGTGGCTTGTCAGCTATTAACAATGGTGTCTGCGCAGGATGTGTTACAGTGGAACTATTCATCTGCTGGCAGATGTCACATTTCAAGACGTAGTCCTTAGTCTGCTTTGTTAAACCAGGCCACCAGTAGTGTTTCAATAAAGAAACAGTTGCCATAACCCCTGCATGTGCAGAACCTATCCCTTCCTGTGCTGCCAGAATTAGACCTAACCTACGATCTGTGTTCGGAATTACTCTATCCCCCACTCCAGGAATCTGAGCAAATGGAATGTTATTGGCATCTAACTTGTAGGAGTACTTGAGTGGAAATCTTCTTGGTACCGCTTTGCTGTTTATGCGTGAAGCAATGACAGCCACCATAATCTCACCGTCTATTTTTGTTTTAGAAGGAGGGATTGCAGCTACGGAAGCCGTACGTACAGCCCCCTTCGCGGCTTCATCAGCCAATGAATTCCCTTCAATGTGAACGCCATCACACTGATGACTCAGTGTATGTATCACGTGAGTCCTCGCTAGTTCGGATTTTAACTCCACTACCTGTACCCATAGCATTTTATGCTTAATTGTGCCACCTTTTGCGTCTTTGAACCCAGTATTGCAAGTATTCATTATATGACTGCACACAGTAAAAGGAATCTCACAAAATGAGTGTGGGCAATTCTCGCTCCGTATTTACAAGTGCCAGTATCAGTGCTTTTATCTCTGCCAACTGTGCCGTGCAGTCTCCTACAGATTGCATTTTAGTGCAACTTGGATGGAACTTTCCATCCCTGCATGCGACCTTTAACGATTGCACATGCGGTGCTATATTGTTGCTTACTTCCTATGGCCGGTTGAACAGATCCGTCAGTGTAAATTATATATTCATACTGATCAAGAGGCTCCATTTAATGCGCGCTACGCAGGGGGGATGTGTTATTTCAGTATAAAGGCTACGGTATATTGTGGATACCAAATGGGAAGAAGTGGTGGACCGCAGCATATGATGCAACGGGGCAACTATTGGGGGCTCCAACTGGTATGATGGAGTATGTTCCTTGATACCCTGTCTCAGGTGGATATACAGAAAGACATCCATGGGGGATTGCGGAGCTCCCTGAAGTAGTTGCTGCAGGGTACGAAACTTGCCATTCAAATAGAGGTCCCCCCCAGCGATTTATGTTAAACTTAGTTTTGGTCTTTGTGAACACTTGTTCCTGGAGGACAGGCATCAGCAGATGATATGTCAGAGGAAGCAGTGGAGAGTAAAGCATGGGAGCCTGGAGATAGCAGGCAAGTCATTGCCAAGCTCTAACTGTGCAGTCTACTGGAGTCAAATGTGCCTGGCGAGGTGAGGGGGCATTCAGTATAACTCCATCTAGCGGGATAGGGTCTGCCAGCCAATATTCTGTTGTTACGTGAGGTGTGTACCTGGGTGGGTGAACCCAATAGTGTGCGGAGTGTGCCTGGGCACACAAAAAGTACAGCTCAAAATTGGGAACATCGAATCCCCCCTGAGAGTAAGGTTGTGTATGGGTTTTCCATTGTAGCCGCGGCTGCTTACCACCCCACACCAATTTAATTAACTGCGATCGGAGCATAGAAAAGAAGTGTCTACCCGGATTAAGTGGGATGTTCAAAAACAAATATAAGAGTTTGGGGAGGACAATCATCTTAATAAGGGAAATGCGCCCCACTATGGGGGGGCGATCCATCGCGTGACATTTCTCCTTGTATGGTCTAATCTGTGCCCATAATTCAGTCGTAGTAGTTCATCACGAACAGTAGTGACTTGCACCCATAAGTACTTCACTTCATCCGCACACCACTCTATGGGATAGTCCATAGAAAATGAGATCACCAACGGGGTGAGTGGGAATAAATGAGACTTGGCCCAGTTGATGTGCATACCCAACAGCCCTTGGAATCTGACGAACTCCCGAAGGAGTGGGTTGAGATTGTGAATCAGATCTTTGACATACAAGGTGACGTAGTCTGCATAGAGAGAGATTAGGATGGGACGAAGGAAGCAACGCAGGGCCTTTTCCTGATGATGATGCCAGAGTTTCGCCGCAAGGGGCTCCATTGCCTGGGCAAATAGTAAGGGGGAGAGAGGGGAGCCTTGGCGGGTGCCTCGAGTGAGCGGGATAGTGGAGGAGGTGTGCCCATTAATCATTAACCTTGCTGTCAGGGAGGAGTAAAGAAGGCGTATCCATGTCAAAAGCCCAATGGGGAGTCCCATACACCGGAGAATGGTAAAGATATAGTCCCACTCCACAGAATCGAAGGCCTTCGTGGCACCTAAAAAGACTGCCACGAGTGGTAATTGTGGGTCTATGTTATGTAAAATTGAGAACAGGGTGCGAAGGTTGTGGGAAGTTGCAGGGATAAAACCCGCCTGGTCTGGTAACACTAATTTATCCATTAAGAGGCTAAGGCGATTTGCCAGCAGCTTCGCCAGGATTTTCATGTCTGTGTTAATAAGGGGGAGGGGCCGGTAAGAGTCGCTATGATCCGGAGGTTTTCCAGGCTTCAGGAGAGAGATGATAAGTGCTTCTCTCATGGTTTCTGGAAGGGTCTGTGCTTCCTGAGCCTCCAGGTACACCCCCTTAAACACCGGGATCAACTGATCTATATAGGACTTGTAAAAGTCGATGGGAAGCCCATCGGAGTCTGGAGCTTTCCCCGATTTCATTTGCATAATCGCCTCTCGGAATTCGTCGTCCTCGAACGGCGCGGCCAGGAACTCCTGTTGATGATTGCCTAACCACCCTAGGGCTATGTCTTTGAGAAATGGGGTGATGTCGGCTGTCCCTAAAGACTCCAAAGCTTTTCGCCATGCAGAAGCCCTGCACAGTAACTTTAAAATCTTCCCAAAGTGTGCTCATGTGCTCTACCTAGCCTCTGTTGCGACTAAAGAAGCTGGTAATTTCTCCCCCAACTCCGTCTGAAAGATGGTATCCAGCAATGCCTCAGGAACGAGTCTCTAGCAACGTGGGGTAGCGATTGAGTTGGGGGGTGCAATCATCATGCTGTCGGGAGCATGATCGGAGAGGGTCCTGACCATGTGCTGCACTGAAACTATCCACGGTGCGACTCCACGGGAAACAATCCAATAATCTAGGCAGGACCAGGAGGCATGTGCGGTGGTGTAGTAAGTACCCTCTCTCTCAATGGGATGTACACGGCGCCATGCATTGATGAGCCCGTCTTCAGGGAACAGGTGTGAAAGTGCCTCATAAGTTTTGGTGTAATGGTGTGGTTGGGGGTGCGATCGGTCAAGTGCGGACATAGCGCAGTGTTGAAATCTCCCCTCCAAATGACATGAGTAGTGCCTATTTTAAGAATTTGTCCCCATAATACAAGGAAATACTCCGGGTCGTCAATGTTTGGCCCATAGCAGCAGGCGAGTGTCACCGATTGTGTGCCTAGCGTGCCCCATAATATACACTATCGGCCGGCCAGCCGGATCACTGGGGAGCCTCCCAGAAGGAAGGGCATGCCTTTCTTAACCAGGATCAGGGTGCCTCGTGAGTACGTGGAGTAGGACAAAAAAACGCGTTCTGATGCCCATCTACCTCCAAAACAGGGCAGTCTATGTGGATCTGTATGTGTTTCTTGGAGTACGGCTATGTGCACCTGATGTCTATCAAGATAGGCGAGGATTTGGCGGCATTTGCGGGGGTCTCCGAGGCCTCTGATATTCCATGTGAGGAGTTATATGTGGAGCGGGTCAGTAGACAGGGGCATTACCTTGGAGGTGAGAGACAGCTAAAAATGTCAAGATACAGATATCTGTGTATATGTACTGCAAGGTGGTGTGCTGGATTGTGAGCTGCCGGTGAAAGCAACATTTGACTCAATAAAAGATAACAACAGTCTCCATCCCCCCTCCTTCCACAACAGCACCCCAATCGTGCTGGGACCATACCCTCCCACAATCCCCAGAAAAACCATATCTGCATATTCCATTTCAAAGCATTCTCATAGTGCATTTCACTGACCAAAAATAGAACATAGGTGGGAACGCCCATGCTGGGGGGATCGCCAGTGCACCACGAAAACCTCCCTTCCCTCAGTACTGCCAAGGCAGTGTCTCAGAGTTCCCCAAAGGGATTGGGGTGAGAGGGGGGAAGGGTACTTGGCTTAGTCCAGTAGCAAACCACCTGCTTTAACTGTATATTCCCATCTTGAAATGCAGAGTCCGTATGCCAATTGTATACTGATCCGTCCATGATGTGAGGTGGCAGCATGACTTATCAAAGACATGCGAGTACCTCATTAGGTGTGAGGAGAAGGTGATCTGGATAAGTGGTCTGCGGAGGTGCCCCTGGGGAGCGGCGCTGAACGGATTTAAGGAACTCTTCAACCTGATGTGGGTTGGTGAAGATGGAGTGTTTCCCTTGATGGATGACTCGCAGTCGTGCTGGGTACAGGAGAGCATATTCGATCTGCTCTTTGCGAAGTTTTTGCTTGACTCCAAGGAATTTTCAGCACGCTTCCTGCACAGCGACAGTGAAGTCTGGGAAAATTGTGAATTCCACGTCGTCATATCATAGCGTCTTGTGTTCAAGGGCCAATTTTAGCGTGGCATCCCGGTCACGATAATTTAGGAGGCGAGCCACAATGGGTCGGAGAGTTCCACCAGGAGTGGGTCGGGGCCCCAGAGAGCGATGCGCCTGCTCTACGATAAGTTGCGGCGAGTAGTAATCTTCATCACAGGCCCCCCTCAGCAAACATTCAACATACTCCTCCATGCAACCCGTGTTGGTGCTTTCTGGGATGCCTACGATTCGGATGTTGTTCCCGCGGCTGCGGGCCTCGAGGACCTCATTTTTAGCCACGATGACCTTAAGCAGTTTGTCCATTTGCGATATCTGAAGCTGCAGCTGCGAAGTGGTATCTTCGTTGTCGGATATACGCCGCATTGCCTCTTTGATCTGCCCATCATGTTTGTCCACTTTCTGAACCAGAAAGTCTAAGCAGCTGTTCATGGTGTCCATCTTTCCCGAAAGGTCAGTCAGGCTATGCTGCATGGTGAGGAGCAACGCTTTCACCTCATCTCCGGTTGCATGCAGACTACGCCTGCCACGACTCACCAGCCGACTGCATCGATTCTTCTGAGGCTGAGTGCGTGGCCACCCTCTTTGATTCAAATATCGGCTTAGGCTGGTGGTTGTCTGGTTTCCCCATCACTGCCAGAGAGGAGGGGGGTGTAGGAGGTATCCCCGGTGATCCCAGAGCTCGCCCCAGGGGGTGTCGCCTGGCCCTGCAGAACTGAACAGAGGCGTGGGCCGCGATGTCCAGGGGGGGTACAAAGCACTGAAGAGACATTAACACTCTTTCTTGTCAGCAGTATGAAAGACGGTGATATTAGCCAGGCGCACAGTGTCGGTCGCTAAATATCCCTCCTCCACCGCATATGAGGAACTCAGTTGACACGAGGATCAGAGGGCCCGCGCCACTCAGCCCGGGTCACTCCGCCAGCCGTGGCCCAAGCACAGTTCCCCAGCCTTTAGCAGACAGCAACAGATCCTCCGGATCGGAGGTCATGGCAGCCAAATGTGTATCAAAAAGCAGTCCAACAGATGGGGACGAATCTCCGAAGACCGCAAGCGGACAGCTACCGAGAGTCAGGTGCGACCTCCACAGCGGGCGCATCTATAGGGTGTCCCCACGGTAGCCAGAGGCTTCGCAGCAGCAGGCCGGTGGTATACTGGTTCCTCACTGCAGGGGTGGCAGGACTGCGTCTCCCTCTCAGATTCACCAATAGGGCAGGTTTCTAGATATTAGGCAGGATGTTCACAGGACAGGGCCACGTAAAACCTCACTACTTTAGCAGCACTCCAGTCCTTCAATCACGGCGATATTACGGCCCAGGATATCGCGGTAGCCTAGCCAAGGGGGTGGCAGTCTGAGACTGCCCGGCTCCAGAGTAGAATCAGGGGATCCCAGCTCTCGTGGCTGTTTTCCTCTGTCCAGGCCACTGACGTGTGTTATGCGCGTGCAGCACTCACGCATTCCAGGCATTTTGCAACACCAGGGGGGCCCCCTCCAACGCAGGCAGTCAAGCGGCTCCGGTATTCCCAGCAGGGCAGCGGCCGCCGCTCGGTTGTCTTTCACTGCCGGGCAGGGCTGCAGGCCTTCAAACATGGCTGCTACATTCTAATCTGTTAACGGCACGGACGGCAGCAGTGAGGGGCGACGGCCCTTGAAACTCACACCGGAGATGGAGGGTGGGTTAAAGAACAGCTTGCATGCAAATAGAGCTGAACCAGCAGGCAATTAGCAGGATTAGTGGAGGATTATGCTGCCAAGCAGCCAGAGCCTCACTGGTGTGCGACCATCTTGGTTGTGCGCCACCTAGCGCCCCCCGAATGTAAGGCTTTTGCGTTAGGGATGCTTGCCTTTGTCGCAGCCTCTAAGGCTGGAACTGGAGTCATGACTATTATTCGTTTCCCCTGAGCCAGTGCTCTTTCTCTTACTACAGCAGTCTGTACCGCTGTCAGAATCTTTTCAGTGGATGCAAAGCGCATCTCAGCATTTGTGTACAAATGTGATTTGTATGCAATTGGTACTGTTTCACCTTCATTATATGTTAGATAGGTGTACCCAGATTGACCCGCAACTATACAGATCACCAGGTTGCGTACGTTTACGCATGTCTGTAAGTGTTTGGAAGCTATCATGTCAGCTTGTAAGGAACATAGTGTATCTGTGTGTTCCTGTGTTCAATTTCTTGCTGAGAAATCAGGTTCAATTAAGTCGTAGAAAGGTTTTACTCTTTCTGCGTAATCCAAAATGTATGTTCGACCCAAATTTAGGAATCCCGGTATTGATTGTAGGTTTTTTAATGATTTTAGAGGTTGGAGCACCGCGCATTTTTCAAAAAAATTGGCTGACAGGATTTTTCCTTTACTTGAAAGCTCATATCCTAAAACCAGGATACTGAGGTGGGCTATTTTTGATTTTTTAAAGTTGAATTTGTAGCCCTCAGATGCAAATCCCAAAATTATGGTATTCACCCTCTACAAGTGTTCATCTAGGTCATCGTCCGTCAGATAAATATCATCCACATAGGACAATGCCTCTTCATCGAATTTTTGTAGTAACTCTGTTACTCTCTCTGAAAACAACCCCGGGCTGTTCTTATACCCCTGGGGGAGTTGCTGAAATTACCGCTAGGACTATAGCACTGATAATGGTGTTAAATACCTGCTTTCAGGTGCTATATTTTGGCAGAAAAATCCATTTGAGATATCTAGTGTTGTTTTTTTTTTTTTCCGCACAATGTTATTCATTAATGCGGCACTGTGTGCATTTTGGACTGCGAATGTCTTAGTGCAAGTGTTTAAATGTCTGTGATCTAAAACTAGACGATATGTATTGTTGGGTTTCATGACAAGAAACAAAGGATTGTTCATTTGAGAGGTGCATGTTTCGATCACCCCTTGGCATTTTTGTTGATCTAAGATCTCCTTGACCTGTTTTTTAGTTTCTTGCTTAATTGGATGCTGCCTCTGTGCAGTTGGAGTATTTTTTAAAGGAATTATGTGGCGGGTTGAATCCTCATCCCATCCAACATGGTTTTTATATAATGCTGGAGCTTGGGCTACCGCCTACTCCCATGCATATGTGTGTTGCAAATGCCTGGGAATATGGTCTGAGAATGCCAGTAGTATTACCGTTTCTCCTTTAGGGCAATCCATGACGAATGCTGGCGGCCAATCTTGTTCAGCTAACAAAATGTCATAGCCAAACGTAAGGTTCTCCCAAAAGAGACCTCTAACTTTCCTATACTTGTCCCCCTCCATCTGGAGTGTTATTTCATATACTTTATGTGGGACACTCACCCTAGTGTCATGTGGTTCTACCATGATATAATCATTCAAGTCTGCTATCACCAGAAATTCCATCAGGTTCTGATGAGCTATTGTTACTTCTGCCGCGCTGTCTAGCATCATCTGAGCCCATTCCCCGTTCAGAAGTTGAGTCCTCAGAATTCTGGGCATGTCTGATCTTTAGACCTGCAACCTTCTTCTTTTTGAACTGTGGCCTTTGCCTTTTAATTTTTCTTCTTTTTTAGAAGTGTAATCTTGAGCGTGCTGCTTGTCTCTGGACTTTGTACGCTCTTCTTGTCTCTCTGACCATCCTTCCCTCTCGGAGTTTTCGATGAACCCTGAAAGGAACGAGAGGAACGTATATCAGTATCCTGGTACCTGTCAGGTTTCCTAATATTATCCCTATTCCTGAGATTATACCTCTTTTCAGAGGGCTCCTGTAGAGGAGATCTACTTCGGGAATGAGATCTGTTTCCTTTAAATGTTTGCTCTTTTTAATTATCCCACTTCTTTTTAGAAGAAGCAGGTGTCTGCTTGGTAGTGTCCTTTTCAGAACTGCCCATTAGTTGTGGTTTTAAAGCTTTCCCACCAAAACTGTCTCTGCCTAATTCTGCATATGCAGTTTCATGTTCCTGTTCTAAAGGACTGAACTCCCTTAGGCATTGGCAGATAGCCACTGAAGCTGCTTCCCCTTTTATATTAGCTAAAATTATGGCTGATACCTGGGCATAGTTGCTTAGTAACTTCATCCCTAAGTTCAGAGCAGGCTCTGCTCCATACTCTTTCTGTATTTGTCTTAATACATCGGGTATCCCCGCTAATGAAGGAATACCATGAGTTCTGATATAGTTGGCAGCAAAGACTGTGCCCCAAGTGGTACAATCCTCTACTTGTGGTGTTATCCCCATGGGCAAGCATTATGTGTTTTTCATATGGGGTAGTATTTGGTAATACTGCCTCTAACTGTGTTATTTTCTGAGCTACCCAGAATGGCATTTGTTTGCGTTTTTTGGGCATTTTGCCCATTACTGCGTGTAATGTTTGTGGTGTGATGCCATGTTGCGTAGTTCCTATACATCCTGTACAGGATCTGCGCGTTCAGATAACATAAACTGTGGGTTTGGTGGCAGACTGGTTCCGAGCACTCCCACTGGATATGTTAACCTGTTTGCATAAGCTAGTAGAATATACTCTTATCGGGGAGAGAATAGTTTCTGGCAACCTCTGAACATGACAACCCTGATCCCCCAGGATCGTGGAAACAATATACTACTTTTCACTCAGTTATTCGTGCTCACTTAGTTTGTCTCAGAGATACACAGAATAAACAGTCTGAGTGTTTCAATAAAGATTTATTGAACAGGTGTTATTCTAGTGTAGAATTGATTTGCTGTAACAATCATTAGACAGTAGCAGAGATATATAATTAGCAGTAGTATGAAAGTAAAGGGATGGTACAGTTCTACCATTTTGCAGTAATCATGAATGTATACAAGTACATAAAACACATGATAAAAAAGTGCGTACTCCTACGATGTCTCCCTTACTAGATGTACCTAAATGTACCTAGCATCGGAGTAGGTGTTATGCCAAGAATGGGAAACAGCCTTAATCTTTAACAACGAGTGTTGTAACAATGATTCTTAAACAACGACCTTTTAATAAACCACGACTTCCTAAACAACGACCTACACGAACAACGACATCCTCATAAAACTGGCCAATAGATAAGTTATGCATCTTCGTTTAGCTGCATCGTGGTTAGGGGGCTGCAGTGGTTTCCTTTGCATTAAATAATCAGCCTCAAGGAATTTGAACTAACTCACAAAAACCTAATTCAGGGAAGACACTCTGGGCGCCATTTTGCCACTGGATTCAAGCTAGCCTGTCTGAAGAAGGGTGACATACCCTGAAACTGGTCCCAGGATGCTTGTTTCCAGTCCAGGCAGGACCTGGCCTGGCAGTTCCGTTTGGACTGTTCCCATGGGGCACAGGGTCAAGACTTATTTGCATATGGCTGGATCCAAACTGGGGTGGCGTAGTGGGCAAAAGAACAATGAATTTAACCCAGATCTTTTGACTGGGGAGAATTTTTGCACTGTCGGCATTCCGTCCATCATTTGTTTGCTGTAACACTTATCGCCCTAAGTGGGATGGGTATGCGCAGACATGGGTCCCTTGCTCACTGTGCCACTGGATTCAAGCTAGCCTGGCTGAAGAAGGGTGACATACCCTGAAACCGGTCCCAGTATGCTTGTTTCTGGTCCAGGGAGGACCTGGCCTGGCAGTTCGGTCTGGACTGTTCCCATGGGGCACAGGGTCAAGACTGATTTGCATATGGCTAGGTCCAAACCGGGGTGGCGTGGTGGGCAAAAGAACTATGGATTTAACCCAGATCTTTTGACTGGGGGAGAATGTTTGCACTGTCAGCATTCCTCAAATCATTTTTTTGCTGTAACACTTATCGCCCTAAGTGGGATGGGTATGCCCAGATGTGGGTCCCTTGCTCACTGTGCCACTGGATTCAAACTAGCCTGTCTGAAGAAGGGTGACATACCCTGAAACCGGTCCCAGGATGCTTGTTTCCGGTCCAGGGAGGACCTGGCCTGGCAGTTCGGTCTGAACTGTTCCCATGGGTCACAGCGTCAAGACTGATTTGCATATGGCTGGGTACAAACTGGGGTGGCGTAGTGGGCAAAAGAACAATGGATTTAACCCAGATCTTTTGACTGGGGGAGAATATTTGCACTGCCAGCATTCCGTCCATCATTTTTTTGCTGTAACACTTTTCATCTGAAGCACTACTATTCTCAAAGGACTCCGAGACCAGTAGGTTGACTGCTACACATGCCATTTATTTATCTGTTGTGTTTTAACATTGCTGAAGTTTGAAAAGTGTGTGTTTTTCTATATTCAGGATCTTTACAAAGCTCCGTAGGTTATGTTCACCACCCATGTTCTTTCTTCAGTGAAAATTGTTAATTTAAAAAAAATATTTAAATTAAAAAAAAAAATTCAGCGTTTTCAAACATACGTTATTAAAAGAACATTGTTGAATATTTGGGGAATGTAGCAAAATATTAATTATCGTGGTAGAATGTAGTGGTTTGGCTGCGTTCGTGATTTAGCTTTCGTGGTAAAGGCATTCGGTCTTTGAGTAGTAGTTGTTTAATCATACATCTGCCAAGAATCCCTCTAAGGTCTAATCAACCCCATTACTGGAGTAAGGAGAGAATGTGGGACCCCGTTCTGGTCTTGAGTTGGACACCCCGCGAGGGATGTTAGACACGGCTAGCTGGAGCGTCTGCATGCAGGAACCTCAGCGTCTCTGGTCAGTGTGTCAGTCGGGAAGTCACGGTCTCCTCTGTCTGTCTGAGCAAGACACGATGTATATATTCCTAGGGGTCCTACCTTGCTGTGTTACTGTGTTGGCCTAAAGGATGACGTCGGGCTTGAACTTTAACATAGATATTATACAGGTGATGTTCGTCCTGCTGTGAGTCCTGCTGTGCTTCCAAGAAGCCTCATGCATAATGTATGAGTTTCGAACTAGGGAAAAATCCACGTTCTGAATGCATTGTTGTATCTAGGTAAAAGGTCAGTCCCTATGAACCGTTATGTATGTAATGTAGGGAAGGCTATAGCTGAAAGGTTGCAGTGTTGCCTGCACCTATATAGGGTACCTATATGGAATATAACAGTCCAGCAGCTGTCCTGACTTCCTCTGCAGGTCTCATTGACATTATGGGGTAGCAGGTGCCATCTTGGAAACTTCTAATATTTCCAAATCCAAGATGGCGGCCCGCCAATGTTGCTTAATCTCGTATTCCCAATCCATAATGGCAGAAGTAACTTCGCTGGTCATTTCCTTACCTTCTGGGTTTCGTAAGGGTATTTAAGGGTGAGAGTTTGAAGGAATGGTGCTTTGCAATTGTTTCTTGGATTCAGGCAGGCTGCTAGTTAGTTTCTGTTGCTCTAACTAGTCTTTTCCCTACTTTTGTTCCAGGTGGTTTCTGATCCTCTCTGCTAAGTCCTGCCCTTCTGGAATTTTGTACTTTGGAGGTTTTTGGTGCCAAAGAGCTTTTTCTCCACCAGAAGTGGTTTCTTTCCTTTGAAATCCACTGACAAGAGGGCTCTCCGTTGGCTGGGTGGCTTCATGAAGAGATAGCCTATACTTTAGAGTTAATGTCTCCTGCATTCAGCCTACCATTTCATGACCAGAAATTGACACCAACTTTTAGTTGGTGATAAAGTACAAGTGTTTTGTGACTGCATTTCGGTCGCCAAACATAAGTATATCCGATTCCCTATTTGGAAGGGACGCCCTTTCCATATTGTGATTCTGTTTTTGTTCAGAAACCTAAACTGCGATTCGCTAAAATCATAGTTTGGTATTTGTACATTTCAAAAAGCATTTTTGCAGTCTCAAACGGCTCAATTCTTTGAATTAAGCAGTTTGTGACAGCAAAAATGCTTTGCACATCTGGCCCTAAGTTTTTTAATCAGTGGTCGCAGTGAACCTTTGGTAAGGTAGAGGAGTTTAGACTGGGGACAATCTCAGGTTCATTCAAATAATTGAAAATATTTTCTGCTTATCATCAACATCACAGCAATTTAAACCACAAAGAAATGGGTATCATAAAGAAATTTGCAAAAGGCACAACCATCATCTTTGACATGGATGAAAAAGGCATCGCTCTGCATATCATGGATAGAGCATATTATGTACAGGGGTTTGACACACATGTCTCTGATGGGAATACTTACATGAAAGTAGAAGAGAATTCCACCAAAGACTTCTCAAGAATTTTAAGAATAATTTTGATGAAAGGCAAGGATGGGGGGACTATTATAGAGATGGAAAGAAGCTTTTTAGCACAACCACACCCAAGGATTCTAACAATACTCATTCTGCCTAAAATTTACAGGAATGTAAAAAAAAGTCTGTTAGGCCCATAGTTTCCATCAGAGGCTCCATTTATGAACCAATAGGAAAATATTTGCAACCGCATCTACAACCCTCAGTACAATCCAGTCAATAATATCTGAAAGACATTACTGATTTCCACAATAAAATAAAGGGAATAAACAAAAACAGAGATGACATATTATCATGCACCATTGATGTAAAGTCACTCTACACATCAATACCTCATGAATTGGGAATTACAGCAATGGAGCATGCATTAACAAGTCCCATGGAGGAAGATTTGAAAATGATAATTTGGAAATTAACTCACTTTGCTGAAATATCACCGTTATTTCAAATGGAAGGATCAGTACTACTTGCAACTTACCAGAACATCCATGGACAATTTTGCAGCTCCCAGCTAGCTAATGTGTTCATGAAAAAATTTGAAGAAGAGCATATACTACCTAAAACGAAAGGAACATTTGATAGCATATTGGAGGTTTGTCAACGACATTTTTCTGTTATGAATTGTGGTTGTATGTCGGAACAGCGAGTTCCTCTACAACTCCTACCTTTACAATGCGGTCTCTACAACGGCCGCATCTTAACCACAAATTGCTTTACTATGCATTCCTTTACCATGAATTCTTGTGGCAAAGGCATGTATGGTAAACAGCTATCTGTGGCTCAGTTTACCACCCCCACCCACCCTCCCTCTCCCCCGAACCCTAAATACATTCCAACCTCCTAAAAATGACCCAAACCCCCACCCCCTAAAAACTACCCCAAACCCCCACCCCCTAAAAACTACTCTGAATCCCTCCCACCCCCTAAAAACTACCCAAACCCCTTTCTAAAAACTACCCCAAACCCCCACCCTCTAAAAACTACCCCGAACCTCCAGCCCCTTAAAATTACCCCAACTCCATCCCCTAAAAACTACTCTGAACCCCCATCACCTAAAAACTACCCCAAACACCCCCAACCCCTAATAACTACTCAGAACCCCCACCCCCTAAAAACGACCCCAAACCCCTACCCCCTAAAAACTACCCTGAACACCCCACCCCCTAATAACTACCTCAAATATCCTCACCCCTAAAAACTACCCCAAACCCCCATCCTCTAAAATTTACCCTGAACCCCCCCACCCCAAGAACTACCCTGAATCCCCTCCACCCCTATAATACTACCCAAACCCCGACCCCCTAAAAACTACCCTGATCCCCCACCCCCTAAAAACTAACCCAAACCACATCCCCTAAAAACGTCCTCAAACCCCCCACCCCCTAAAAACTACTCCGAACCCATCTTACCTGTCCTCTTCTCTTTCCGACACTCCTCTCTCCCCGCCCATCCCGAACACTAGACCGACTTTGCCTTAACAATGCACATGCGTGGTTAAGGCAAAGTCGTTGTTCAGGCAAGTCGTTGTTCGGCTTGTGACTCTGGCTCGTTCCGAATGTTTCCCTGGAATGGTACAAGGAATTAATTGGAAGGTTATTCTAGAGCTAAATTCTCTGGATACATGCATTAGTTTCACTCATGAAATCAGCGATCTAAGAAGCTAATTTTTAGATGTAGAAGTAATTTTACTAACAAAATCAGTACCAACATCTATGTCAAACCTACAGACCAAAATAATTTGTTTCTCTTTGAGAGTTTTCATCTGGCATAATTATAGAAGCATTTGCCCTACTGACAGCTACTATGCATAAAAAAAATTACATCAGATCACGAAAAATATGAACAAGGAAAATTATGGATGTGCAAAAGATTCAGAGACAGAGATTATCCTGAGACCATCATACCGAACAAGGTGGAATGCACAGAAACTAGAGATCTAACTATAAGTCCCTCCCCCGCAATGCACTGCTTATGACCTCACATATTACATCACTCATGACATGGTCAGCGACATCACTGATGACATCACTGATAACATCTCAAATGACATCACTGATGACATCATCCAGTGAATGGGAGTGTTTTAAAAAACTTTATGAGTGTTAAATATACATACCAAGTTTTATTGGTGAATCAATGGGTGTATGAGTGCCTGATTGGATGATTCAGTGGATGTGTGAATAACTGTATAGGTGAATAATTAAGTGTCTCAGTGAATGTATGGGTGAGTGACTTGTGTGAATGTCTTTATTTGTCTGTCAATTGGTGTCTACTTGGTTGTATAGGTGTGTGAGTGGGTGCGTGAGTTTCTGTATGGTTGAGTGATTGGTTGTCTGAGTATATCTATGGGTGTCTCAATGTCTGTGTGGGTGGGTGAGGGTGTGTGTAACTGCCTGCATGGTTTAGCGAGTGGGTCAGTCAGTGGCTCTATGGGTTATTGAGTGCGTGTGTGTAAGGGGCTGTATGTGTGAGTGTGTGTGTGTATGGCTGTGTCGGTGAGTGAATGGATTTGCTAGTGGTATATGGGTGAGTAACTGCATATATTGAAGTCAGTATAGGTAAGGGTTGGAGTATATGAGTGACTGTATGTGTGACTGAGCAATTGCAAGAATGTACTTATGGATGAGTGTGTGCTTGTGTTAGTGACTGTATAAGTGAGTGAGTATGTGTTAGTATCTGCATGAATAAATGAGTAAGCGTGTGTATAACTGTTTAGGGGAGTGAATGGCTGTGTAATTGACTGTATAGGTGAGTGAGTAGGTGTGCGAGTAGCTTTATGAGTGTCGTACTGTGTATGAGTGGCTGTATGAGTGTATGAGTGAATATATCAGTGACTGTAATAGTGAATGAGTTGGTATATGAGTGGCTGTAATGGGTAACTGAATGGATGTGTGTGTGGACCTATGAATCATGGAGTGGGTGTGTAGGTACTGGTATGGGTTTTGTCAATGGTTTTGAGAATGATAGTGTAGAAGTTGGAGTGGGTATATGAAAGTTTATTTTGAGGTTTGAGTGGGTGCGTCTGAGATTCTGTAGATGATGTCATCAGTGATATCATCTGTGATGAGATGTCATTTGAGATATCGTCAGTGATATCGTCAGTGATGTCACTGACCATGTCATGAGTCATATAATGTGTGAGGTCTTAAGCAGTGCATTGCGGTGGTTTCAATTTATAGTAGGCTCAGCTAACTATAACTGCTCAATTTCTCTGGTTTTGTACTGGTGAAATGTCAGCCTAACTACAACGTCCCTGTAACCTTTGGTTTTTTTTCAGTGAATTTCTAAGATTTTTTAAAATTATATTTCCTAACTATAATGTCCCTGTAACCTTTGGTTTTTCAGTGAATTTCTAAGGTTTTTCAAATGTTAATTCCTAACTATAACACCCCTGTAACCTAAAAATATTCTGTCTCTTTGACATCCTTGCCCCCCAATAAACTCTTAGCTCAGTGTACTTCGCAACCTAGTGGAACCAGTAGGTCATAAGTCCCCAGCACATTCTAGAAGGAACATGCTACTTCCAAATGAGATATAGCAGGTGTGCTTTACTTCACAGATTCAAAAGCATATCCGTCTGTATTACATTTCTTTTTTAAACAACCGTCAATAATAAGACTTCTTGGTAAGGCATCCAACACACTACCTAATTTTATTCACTTTCAGCATACAATGAAATATATCTTTTTTTTTTTAAACCACCTCCATTTGAACTGCTTTTTATTTGGAAAACAACCTCATTCAGCTCCAGCCTTCTTCTGACTGCTATAGCTCCTTCACTTCAAAATGCTTAGAGTATGGATTGTGGGCCACAGCTATATTTATTGGGCTAAAGAGGCTGCAAAAAAGAAAGGTATTGACGGGGACTTGGGCTTGCCAAATGTGCAGATTACTTGGTTTGGCCATAGAGGGTTAAAGTTTAATCAGTTGCTGGCTTTGGTTAAATCCATTATGGATTCCTGAGGTCCTCACTTCATGATTGTGCACTGTGGTGACAATGACCCAGGCACATTGAATGGAAAACCTAATGAAAGAAACCTTTGCAGAACCCGCATGCACCCATCGGCAGCTCTCTAAAAGATCTCCGCTAAAGAGACCCTTCGGGGGACCCGTAGGGCATTGCACCGCCGGCCCGACGAGGAGCACAGCCCGATGATGAAGCATGACATCCCTCGGGGTGTGTGAGGGCAACAAGAGACACTTTTGCTGTCTCCCCCCATCCGAAGTACCTCACCCTAGACCTTAGACCCATAGATCTACCTTGTTTCTTTTTTCTCTCTCCTTGTTGTGGTTTGGTCTCGGTTGACTAACAACCATACCGACCCTGGAACAGTGCCTTCTAGTGATTACCCCATTGACTTTTCGGAGCATAGGCACTGGACCATTAACTAGCTCCTGGTCCCCCCCTCTTTACTTTTTTGATACAGACAATGACCCAGGCACATTGAATGGAAAACCTAATGAAAGAAACCTTTGCAGAATTGATGTTGCTTTACCCTCACACTGTCTTGGTGTACTCTGATATATGCCAAAGACATAAATGGAAGTGGTCAAATCAATTCTGACCACAGATTGACAAAACCAGGAAACATGTTAATAAAACTGTTTCTGCATTCCTCAGAGACCATCGCGTGAGCTGTATCTATAACAACAATCTGCATTTAGACATGCATGGAATTTATAGAAATGATGGAGTGCACTGTACAGAAGAATGCAACAGGGTGTTTCTAAGTTACCTGAAACTCTGCATCTGGTCTTAGGTGTAGCTGTAATATACACACAATCCATACAAAGGTTCTTGTCAGAGCCACCCTAGTACCCAAAATATAATTAATTTTCTTTAAAAAAGATCCTTTGTTTTAGTTTTTGGGAATCTTCGCGATGACATCGTGATGGTCATGAATACGTCGCAAGAACTTAAGCAGACATTCAATGGCCACCAGACATCCAAAAATAATAAGTAAAACAAATCCATTCTAAACATTGCGCTACATATATTACTATATACATGCTTCTTTAAACACATTTGAAACTCATGTTTTGGTACTAAGTTTCTTTAAAATCTATCTTTAAGACCTTTTTCCATTTTTGCTGTAATCGGGAAGTTTGCGGCATTACTGTTAAGTGCGCCAATTGCTCCTTTTTCATAAAGTGAAACACATATATGCACACATATTACAGTATATATATATATATATATTCACTGAAAACATAGGTTTCAGGGATGTTATAGTTACAAATTAGCATTTAAAAAACCTTTGAAATTCACTGAAAAAAAGGTAGGTTTCAGGGACGTTATAGTTAGTTGGACATTTCACTCATACAAAACCATAGAAATTCTGCCGTTATAGTTAGTTGAGCTAACTATAACTCGCGCTCCCGCAATGCACTCCTGATGACGTCACACATATTACATCATTCATGACATGGTCAGTGACATCACTGATGACATCACTGATGACATCACTGATGACATTATGCATGTGACAATCTGATGTCTTCCTCTCTCTCTCTCTCTCTTTCTCTCTCACACTGTTTCTCTCTTCCTTGTATCTCTCTCTTTCTCTCTCTCACTCTTTCTCTCTTTCTCTGTCTTCCTCTCTGTCTTACTCTTTCTTTCTGTCTTCCTCTCTCTCTTTCTCTTTCGCTCTCTCTCTTTCTCTTTCTCCCTCTCTCACTCTTTCTTCCTCTTCCTCTCCCTCACACTGTTTCTCTCTTTCTATCTTCCTTGTATCTCCCTCTCCCTCTCTTTCTATCTCCTTTGCTGGACACAAAGTGCACCATCTTATTTTTCTTTTTGTCTTGCAGGCTGTGATTCACAAATTGTCGAGGAATGACACGCCATGGCTGTACATAGTTTTATTCATTGTTGCTTTCTTTTAATAAAATACTTTACACACATAGTTTTATTTGTTGTTATTTTATTTTAATAAAATGTTTTATATGTAAATCCATACATGACTAAGATTCTTATTTGTCCAACCTCACAAGCATCTTTTTTATTAAAACTGCAACACCAGCCGATTTCTAAGGCTCCACATTTAAAAACGTTCTTGTCACATTTGTTTGCGGGTGTTGAGAATGGGGATGACGGAAAAGCAGCTGCTGCTGGGGGATGTCGGAGCACTGTTGGGTGTCTGACCTGCATCATCGTTGCCTCCATTGCATCTCTTCTCAGAGACTTGCAAACCAGCGGCCTGGCTCGTAAAAGTGCGGGCCAGAGAAGTCGCACCGGATAGCTTCGAGCCCACCAGTGGTTCGCAGAGGGAGACTTGCGGGTCCAAGAAGGTTGTTGACGGTATGCTAGTGATGTGGGAAGAGGGTGTGTTACCTGCTGATGTGGGAAGAGGCAGAGTGAAAGGGGTATCTCTCACAAACAGAGCTCCAGTGTGTTTTCAGAAATGCCTCGGACAGATGCCAGTTGACGGACTGAATCACAAAATGGCTATCAATGCCGATATAGTAAGACTTATGAACAGTTCATACCCAGGTTCGCAGAGGGACAACTGCGGCCCGTCCGCTCAACTCACAGAGGCAGAACTGCGAGATGTCCGCTCTCAAAGGAACAGCAGCTTAGTAACTCGCAGAGGTACAGGCACAGCAGCGTACTAGCTCGCAAAGGTAGACAGCTGCGAGCCGACGGACTGGCTTCTAAAGGCATACCTCCAATGTGGTGATGTTGGGCACAGGGAGTGTGAAAGGGTTATCTTCCTACTAGTGTCCTGGAGTGGAAGTCGCGCTGCCTGGCGTTCACCTTTTTCTCCTTTATTGTTAATAAATGTTAAACCTTCACTGCATCTAAATCATCATTACACAGAGCTCAGCTATATTAAATTTACCCCGGAACCATTCTTTTATATTTTCACTCGATGCGAGGCACAAGATGGCTGCTAACACTTCCTGCTTTGAAGAGTTAGCAGTCAATCAGAGGCAAGCTCGTGCTCGAGAGTAAGGCACCGACCAGATATATATATATGTTTTCCCTTTAATATCTTGAAAACTACTGAATGGATTTACACCATTTAAAAAAAAAAACGCGCTTACTGGACCAAGACCTTTTCCCCTGCCAAATTTGGCATAATTCCGTTCAGCAGTTTGACCTGTAGCCTTGTCTAAAGTTTACTATAGAAAGTCACCCTTTTTTCTCATCCCCCCCTTCACCAATCACCCCTAAACTTTCAAGATAGGAGCTGATCAAATAAGAGAAATTTTTTGGAAAATTTTGTAAAAAATCATCAAACAACGCCAAAGTTATAAGCAGATAGAGAGCTCCAGGAGGGGGGCCGTGCAATCCCCCTCCCAACATGAGTGAAGCCCCGAGACTACGGAGACCCCAGCGGGCACCCACAGCCCCAGCGAGCCCCCGCTATTATTTTTTAAGAAATGCCCCCGGGACCTAGCCCACCCCGGGGTCTCATTAAAATAAAACACGGAAACCCGCGACTCCAGCACGAATTACGCTGATTTAAAAAAAATAATAATAATAATATTTGGGGGCCCTGGGGGTCCTTCTGGGACCCCCTGACCAGGCCTATGGGGTCAAGGTGTTTCTACTCTGCCCCCTTTCTTTTGTTTTCTGCCTTTGTTTCTCTGTTTTCCAGCGACTCGCTTCTACCGAGCCACAAGATGGCTTCCTGGTTTGGAGTGTTGGCAGCCAATTACAGTGAAGCTCGTGCACAGGACTTAGGCTCCGCCCAGATATCGAAACTTTTATTTTTCTAATTTCTCAGCAACTACTAAACGGATTTACACCATTTAAAAAAAGATCTCTTTCTGACCCACGCACTACCTTTGTGCCAAATTTGGGGTAATTCAGTTCAGTAGTTTCAGCTGTAGCCTTGCACAAAGTTTCCTATGGGATATTGATTTTTTCACTCTTATTTTTTGAATTTCTCAAAAACTACTGAAAGGATTTATACCATTTAAAACAAAGGTTGCTTTCTGAACGAAGCTCTACCTTTCTGCCAAATTTGGGGTAATTCCATTCGGCAGTTCGGGCTGTAGCTCGTGGCAAAATTTCCTATGGAAATTAACATGGGGAAAACGCATTCTGGAACCCCCCTTTTTACTCAGCCCCCGCTTGACAAATCACCCCCAAACTTTCAAGAATGGAGCTGACCTAAAAAGTGCAACTTTTTGGAAAATTTCATAAAGATTCGTTAAACAACGACAAAGTTATTAGAAAATCAAAAAATGCTTTTCCTATTGAAACTAGGTTGTGACTATAACTACCTACTGCCGACAGCCAGTAGGTAATATATATACAAACATATATATGTATAGATCTCTATACATATGTATATGTATATATAAATATAAATACATAGATACATGTATATATAGACATATATACATACATATATATATTTGTATATATCTGCACACAATGTTTCTCCTCTAAATATCAAAGCAGACACCTACCTACTGCAGTTAAAAGTTACTTGATTGCACTTCTGCATCTGTGTGTGTTTCCTACAGGCTGACCTGTCTTCCTTGAAAAAAACAACCCATTGTCCTCAAGCCATCCTCATAGTGAATGTTCGTATACAATATGGTAATATCAAGTGCCATCAAAACATAGTCATCCTCCATGAGGTTATCATAAATCAGCCTTAAAAAGTCCCCTCTGTCCCTTACATAGGAAGGTAAATTATTTAGATGCTGTTACAAGATAAAGTCAATATACTTTGATGTGTTTTCCAATAAACTCCCTTGTGCAGATATTATAGGTCACCCTGGAGGTGTTAGTCAAAAGGTGTGTGGTATAGGTCATAGGTATGTTGGCGCTTCAAAGAAAATCCACATATATTATCTGTTGTTCCCTTCTATGACGGTGCTGTAAGGTGTAGAGAAACCACAAACTCTACAGGAGAAAGCAAGAGCTCAACTTAATTGTTTGTCAAATCCCCAGCACACGTAATTATTAAAATTTCTAACGTTTCACTTCTGTAGGTCAAAACAGTACATAAACATCAATAAGTCATATACGAAGTCTTCTTCTTTGTTCTTTATTTCAAGTGGAACATCACAGTCACAGCCAACACGTGTTTCGTCGTATAGGGAAAGTAATCCCACGACTTCCTCAAGGCTGTGCAAATAAAACAATAATGAACACCAAATGGCATCAAGAACTTCTAAATAATGAGGGGTTGATCAACAATGTTCTAAACCTGTTGCGATCCGACAAAAGAAAGAAATGAGAAATTTAAAACAGTACAAATTATAAATTGCAGGTCATTGCGGAGATGTGATAATAAAGAGTAAAAACGTTGTGGCGCAATCCCGTAAGACATAGATATGTACCCATTGTGATCCGAAAGCAAAGAAATGAACGATTAATGCATTGCAGATAATAAATTAAAAGTATATACAGACGTAAAGAAAAAGGAGCTAAACGTTCTAAAGCACCTAGTAAGACTAAGACCCAAAAGGATGACCGTGAGAAAACACACGTGACATATTCTCGCCTAATGAGACACTAAGTTAAAGCGTTCTTCGAAGCCGTAGTGACAAAGTGAGTATTTGCACAGCCTTGAGGAAGTCGTGGGATTACTTTCCCTATACGACGAAACACGTGTTGGCTGTGACTGTGATGTTCCACTTGAAATAAAGAACAAAGAAGAAGACTTCGTATATGACTTATTGATGTTTATGTACTGTTTTGACCTACAGAAGTGAAACGTTGAAAATTTTAATAATTACGTTTGCTGGGGATTTGACAAACACCCTGGAGGTGTTGTTGCATTCTTGTGGACTTTCGGGATCAAATATAGCACTGGGGTTTTAGGATTGTCATTGTGTAATAACATGTATTCATCATGTGTGATTAGGCCATAATTCTCTGTGGTTGTGCCTCAAACGGTTGAGTGTCACACTAGTTTTAATTAGTGATAAATAAAGAAAAGTCTCTGAGCGAGTACACCATGGAACTGCTCACCGTATCTTGAAGTCAATGCTGACTTGATTCTGTGTATAGTTGAGATGCTACCTGAGATTCAGCCATAAATTTTCGGTCAGAAATGTCTATCTGCATAGTCTTTTGGAAAATTACACACAAGAACTCACTGAGAATACACATAAGAACGCGCTATACAAGCTCAGAGCTGAAACACTATTCCAATGTCGAATTTATGAAAATTTATTTTCAGAGGTGAAGCGCGCTATTCAGACACTACCTGTGCCTCTCAGAATCCAGTTGAAGTGCCTTGTTTGTTTCTGGAGCATGCATGTTGAGAGAGGCTGACACCGTACGTTTCCAGACACTAGACCACTGACTCTTCTCATACATAGAGCATCCATTACTTTGTGACCTGATTTCAGGAGAACTATTCAGTAAGTTCAAAAACAGTTTCAAGGGTATTTTGGAAGACAGAGGAATTAGCGTCCAATATATAGATATTTCTGTGCTCTTTCCAACCCGACACTCATTTTAGCCATAAGACCTGCCTTACCAACCTGAGCTACAATGTTCCTGACACTGTGTGTGCAGTTTTAACTGCCATGTTGATCTGGCAATATAAACCTTTTGCGTATCCCGTCATCGTTTGATGTAAAAAATAAACCTTCTGCCAGGCCCAAACTTTCCTTTTTAAATACATATGTCATCCCTGGGTAGGTCCTGGATATCTCAGAGGGCACAGTGCAATGTATTTAAAAAGTAGGACATTTACTTTTGAGTTTTACATGTCCTGATAATACTGCTGCAAGGCCTACCTCTCCCATGGGATAACATTTGAGTTACTTTATTACATTTTATAAGTGTAATTTCCAAATGGGAATAGGTGATCAGTTCATGCTTAGTGTCCCAGGAATTTGAATGTAAAATCCTAATTAATGGTGAAGTCAGATTATGAATTGCAATTTTGAAAATGACAGTTTTAGAAAGTTGGAATGTTCTTGCCTTAGCCATTTAGTGCCTGCAGCCTGAATCTGGGCCACGTGACTGGGTGTAACTGACAGTTGAGCTGTGTGTATTCCTCATAGACAGACATACACAATAGGGAGCTTAGGTGTGCATGGATGGGCCATCACTGGCAGGATGGGAGGGCGGAGCTGGGCACAGCCCCACTTACACTTGAATAGGCTGTGTCCTGCCTCCACATAGAGGGTGCATACCCTCTGTGGTTAGTCTGGAGCCAGGACAGCAAAGGCAAGATGCCTGGGGACCTCAAAGGGAAATCTCTAGAAGCTTCTCCCCCACTGCAAAGGCACATCTGGATATAAATACTGGACCTCAGACACAAACGTTTCAGTACACTTCTGGACCTGTGGATACTCTGCAAGGAAGAAGGGCTAATGTGCTGCTAAATGACAGCCATTCTGCTTGACTGCACTCTGCTAGAATACTGCCTTGCTGTGCTGCTTCCTTGCTGTGCTGACTTGCCACCTGCTGCCCTCCTGCCTCGGTATGAAGGACTGGACCTGCATCTCTTAAACCCAGAATCCCAGAGTGACTTCAAGATATAGTTGGCTGGCCTCCAGACTTGAGCCTCAGGGACAGAAGGCTCCAACAACCTTGCACCTGCACCTGGACTCGGCCATCTGTGAGTCTACCCTGCCAAGTGGTGCCACCCCACTCCTGGTCCCCTGGAAGTGGGCTGAAGGGGTTCGGCCAGCCTCTGTGGACACAGCAGAACCCCAAGCAGAACTGACGCTACTACATGGATTAGACCCATCGCAACAACCTACATTGCCGCCGCAGCCTGCATCGTATTCATATCCTCTGAATCCTTGGCGCAGGTCATCATATCTCTTGTCATCTGTAGTCTTGATGACTATATAAAACACACAAGAAGGGGGATCTGGGAGATAAAAAAGGTCCAGTGTCCATGCTCCCTTAATTGAATATATATCACCAGGAGGACAAAGTTCCTACGGGCAGGTGCAAAAAGTCACCCTGGCCCTACAAAAGAAAAAAGGAAAAAAGAGAGTGAAAAGAATCCTAGTTAGAAGACCCACTCAGGTAAATGGAAGACCACTCTATGTCCTCTGTTGCCCTCACACACCCAAAGGGTGTCATGCTTCATCATCGGGCGGTTGCTCCTCGTAGGGCCGGCGCTGCAATTCCCTACGGGCCCCCGAAGGGTCACTTTCACGGAGATCTTTTAAGAACCGCCAGATGGTGCATGTGGGTGTGTGGGGAGTGGGTTCTATGTAGAGGGTAAAAAGTAAAAAAGGTTCGTGCAAAATTGGTGAAAAGCATGGAGGGTCATCATGCAGTTGATTATATAGATGTACCCTGAGCAGATTTGGACTGCTCAAAAAGTTGTAACCCTGAAGGCACTTTATGCCCAGGGATCATTGATCATGGGTCAACATGTTTCGCGCCTCTTTTGCCCAAAAGGGTCGGTGGCGCTTCGTCAGGACCAGATTCTTAAAACAGAATGCACGTGAAAATAAGGTGAAACAGTTTAAAATACCCTCATTAACGGCCTGGGCAATGGCCTGTACACCCTCAGTATGGTGACAGGTCGATGGTGAAAAAAAGGTTGCTCCAGTTCAATATCTAGGAAAAAGGAAGAGAAAAAATAGATCACAGGGATGTGTATCAGTAAAACTTAATACAACATAAGTGTGCCACAGTCGTGTGCACATGAACCCCAAGCCAAAACAGGGACACACATCAAAAACATATATATATGAGGAAACCACAACCATGTATGGCATCTAACAGAATCTCCCATCCAACAATAGTCATATCATGGAGTGTGCAAAATGTGGTCAGATTAACTATATGTTGGGCCCAGTTAACTTAATCTCACCAACTACATCCAAACCCTTACATACATGGGAAAGCCTCACCCCCAATCACAGTAGAAAGGCTCTAACGGCAGGGTAATGGGTTGGAGCAGGATCCTACCTGACTGGCCAGAAGTACGTGCTCCAGCAGCTTAGCGCCAAAACCACCCGCATATTTTCTGGAACTAGGCCTGGGCAGACACCCCGGTATATCGACCCTGTCCCTGCGTTTGCCAGTAATCAACTGCCAACGGCAGCACACGCCACTTAAATAGGTCACGAGAACTCGTGTCAGGGTAATTTCCTTTTCCGGGACCTAGGCTCACTACAAAATAGGCTGCGCCTGCGTGAGGCATTCATGGTAGTGCGCGTGCGTGTACCAGGAAAACTAATCCCCTCTGCTCCGATCCGGGCATACCATTAATATATTAAATCACGTCACTCATACGCAATACCAAAAATAGAGCGTAATCAAAATGTCTTCCACGCGCAGCACATGTAGAATACTGTAAGTTGAAAAGTTGTCCAAGAGCATATTCCTATTATCAATGATCCCTGGGCATAAAGTGCCTTCAGGGTTACAACTTTTTGAGCAGTCCAAATCTGCTCAGGATACATCTATATAATCAGCTGCATGATGACCCTCCATACTTTTCACCAATTTTGCACGAACCTTTTTTACTTTTTACCCTCAACATAGAACCCACTCCCCACACACCCACATGCACCATCCGGCGGTTCTTAAAAGATTTCCGTGAAAGTGACCCTTCGGGGGCCCGTAGGGAATTGCAGCGCCGGCCCTACGAGGAGCAACCGCCCGATGATGAAGCATGACACCCTTTGGGTGTGTGAGGGCAACAGAGGACATAGAGTGGTCTTCCATTTACCTGAGTGGGTCTTCTAACTAGGATTCTTCTCACTCTCTTTTTTCCTTTTTTCTTTTGTAGGGCCAGGGTGACTTTTTGCACCTGCCCTTAGGAACTTTGTCCTCCTGGTGATATATAGTCTTTATGACTATGCCAGACTCTGCATCGCAGCCTCAAAGATCCTTGGAACTGACGCATCGCCCCGACTGTGCACCATATTCTCAACACCGGACTTTGCACCGCAAGCCACATCAACGGGATCCAAAATGAGGATGCAGGCCTTGCATTGCAGCCTCGCCGCTTCTCAGAACTGACACATCTCTTCAGCTGTGCAACACATCTTTGAAGCGGATCCTCACAATGCTGTGTAAATCATGGTTTAAGGTACTCTGTTCAGCAGGCCTAACTGGATCCGTGTACCCGGCCCACACACCATTGCAGTCAGCCTGAACATGTGACTTTGTCCCAATGCAGCATAACCAGATAACCACAGTTTGTGCTGTATGTCTTTTGGAGCTATTTTTACTAAAACTTTTTAATTGAATATCTTCTGTTCTACTGATTGGATCTTTGTCATTTCGGTCGTGTTTTATTTATTACAAAGGACTTTATTTGTCTTTATCTGTTGTGGGCACAAATACTGTTGCACAAATACTATACACATTGCGTCTGAGTTAAACCTAACTGCACAATGCCAAGCTACTCGAGCGTTGAGGACAGGTTAATTTAGGATTTGCATGTGACTTTACCCTGAGAAGAATTGTGGTTGCTGCTTGAGAAGGGTTTCACCCCTTCCAACCAGTAACCCAATTTTCTACACTCGGTAAGAAACCGGTTTCATTTCAAGTGTTTTTTAGCTTTTGTTTTAGGGTTGTTGTGGGGCCATCAGGGAGTTTATTATAGAAAGCATACCGTGGACATGCAGTAACTACAGAGATTATACCAGGGATACTCATTTACTATTTTGCTTGAGGTACTAAAGCCCATGAAGTGATCAAATTGGTCAACCTCTGTTTAACTCCAGGTCACTCACGACAAGTCTTTAAGCATATTAGCCTAGTGTGTTTTTGAATTGTCACAGGGTGATCAAAAATTGTAGGATGGGTTAGCCTATTTTGATTACCGTGAATTCATATTTATTCCCGAACAAGATAATTGCCTATTTTCAATATGGTTCACAATGTCATCCAAGATGAGTGGGTATAACACAAGGTCACAACATATATGGTTGAACAGGATTTAAAACCAGCATGAGTTGTGTCTGCTGTGATGAATATTCCAAAAAGCGTATTTTTACTAAATGTAATGGATTTCTGATTACAGACAATTGTAAAGGTGTCATTTTAGTTATCATGTATTTTTCAGGATAATTAAAAACACCTGGTACTAAATTGCCATCACAATACAGAGAAGACAAATATTTGAGTCAGTGCACAGAGATGATCACTTAGAATTAAACCACAGCAGTTCAGTACTGGGTACTGAACGAGCATGATCCTTTACAGAAAAAATAATTTTTCTTAACAATATGTATTAGCGTTGTGCGAAAAGTATTGAATGGGGATTGTCAACATAGGAAATGTTGATTTTTTTTTATTCAAATTGTTTATGGTTTCTATGGGCCACATGTATCAAAAATTCATTTTGCATTC
The DNA here is from genome assembly GCF_964204655.1 of Triturus cristatus. Taxonomy (NCBI): domain Eukaryota; kingdom Metazoa; phylum Chordata; class Amphibia; order Caudata; family Salamandridae; genus Triturus; species Triturus cristatus. The sequence goes on from NC_140591.1 coordinate 527,306,676, forward strand.
CTTAAATAGCGAATTTTAGGTAATCGCCATTTAAGGAATGCAAAATGGTATGTAAAAAAATAGCAATTACCTAATAGCGATTCCTAAAGTTTTGTAATTGCAAATAGGTAATCACTATTAGGTAATACTACTCCATTTGTTCCTATGGGCCAAAGGTGTGAATGGTTTTGCATTACCTAATTTGCAATTACCTAATTGGTAATCACAAGTTAGGCAATGCAATACTGAGGGTGCCCAGGGGCCTAAGGCCCCCTGAAGCACCCCAAAAATAAATGTGCACATGTAAAGTGCACACATGCGCTAAGGGCATGTGTGCGATACATGGCTCTTTGAAAATGATTTCTGTGCATTTTTCAATATTTGCACATGGTTACCATTGACTTGGAGATGATGGTAACAGCATTTCCTAAATGCACAATTTGCATTTTGAAAATGCTTGGTACATATGGTAAGGGAATCGCAAATTGCAATTCCCTATTTGTAGTCGCAATTTTAGGTAATCGCAGTTTTTGTGAGTCCCTAAGATTGCGCCTACAAAGCCTTTTATACATCTTGAAAAGGCTATTTTGAATTAGTAAATGGGCAAAATTACCTATTCACACTGTTAGCGAATACATAATTGTTATGTACATGTGAACCTAAATGTTCTGGGGCGTAGCTCCAGGGGGAGTGTTTGGAGTGTTACACCACCCTAAAAAATACGTTCTGTAGTAAATAGTTGGGTACAAGTGCTTTTAGTCAGGTAATGTGAAGTGTCTGTCAGATTTCACCTGGAATTTTTACATGCCCACACTGACATAAACACACACTGCCTCAAGTCTGTTTTGAGGACCTTAAAAATGTTGGTTAGTTTGATATATTGCGTTTTAAGCCCCACTAACAATCTGCACTCCTCTCTCTTTTCACTAAATCTTAAGCCCCTCTCATTTTGCTTCTCATATAATGTTTTTAACAAGATATCCCAGTGTGATTGTTGGGAAATCTGAAGCTCACCCCCAATCACACGGACCAAGCTACACCCCTGTATATTTTCCATTATGTATCAATCGTTATCGCTTAAATTAGTTCTTTAGGACACCCCTGAGGAAGGCCCTTAAATGGTACAGATAGGCAGGTGGAATCACAAAGGCACTTTTAGATATGTTTGATGAAGTATACAATGAAATAAATCAATAGAACTAAAATCTACCGAAGGAGTTTGATTTATTGAAGAACCAAGGGATTAAAGACATGCTTGATAAATTTAGAACTCAAGGAGGAAATTGAGAAACCCAATGGGACGCTTGAGTAGTGCTTGAGGGAAGACACTGCCCTGCCTCAGGACTAGTGCGGGATTGGTATTTTGTGATGCGCTTAAGATCAGTCAACGACACCCCCCAGCTCACTATCAGAATGCTAAACAGCGCAAGAAGGACAAACAGGAGTGTGCAGATATCAACAGGCGTAACTATAATATCCCATCATAGCAATCCTGGGGCCGTGTCACGATCCCGTTTACTGTGTGCGCTGTGCCAGCACAGATGGAGGCTATGTGCTTCATTTTTTCATATTCAGCTCATATATTAATTTGGAAAATCATCAAATTGGAGCATGTTTTGTTGACAGCAGTACTCGGAAACATACAGAGGCAATTACTGCCTGAGGTTCCTAAGCTCTGCTGTTTGCAGCCCATGCACTAGCTCGGAGATTTTTTGAGGTAATGAACCTGCTGAAGAGGTAAAAACGAAATGCACAGTCTGCTTTTGTGCCTGTGCAGTGAGAGAACGGCACCATGATACGTTCCAGGACTTCCTGTTTCTATTGTGTGAAGCTGGAAGGGGACAGTGAGTCGTCTGCCTTCGGGACAAATGGTATATCTTTGCCTGCAGAGGCATCTGACTCTGTCAAACTGAATGCAATAGCTTGTTTGTTGGGAGAGATGTATAACTCTCAATTTGCCAAAAACCTCGGCCCAAAAATTCTATAATTTTGGGTAGTCTGAGCACATTCTGAAAACAAGTGAATCAAATTAGTTTTTGAGATATGGTATTTTAGATATTTTGGGCCACATGTATCATACATTTTACCAGTCACAAATGGCCCTATTCACAGATTCCCATTGGCCCTATTCACAGAATCGGGCCATTTGCGACCGGGAAAATACATTTTGGTATGTATGAATTTCAATTTGCAATACGGTAACATGTTGGAATACATACCAATTCAGAATCTGGAAGGAGCGGGTTTAGGGTATTGAATCGTAGCGGTATGTAATAATGTTTCGCGACCGAAATGTGGTCTCAAAGCATTCACATTTTACCACCTTCTTCAAGTAGGTGGTAACCCATTCCCTAAGGGTCACCTTACCTTTTGGGAATGGTAGCAAAAACGTTTTTTCAGAGTAGGCAGTAGCCCTACATACCACTGCCTGCTCTTAGAAAATGTATAGAAAATGTCTTAGTTTTATTTTTTAAACGTAACTCATTTTTCTTTATTTAAAAGCAGTCATGGACATGGTGGTCTGCAGGCCCCAACAGGCCACCACCCATTTGATTTGTGTGTTTCCGAATGGGTCACAAATTGCAACCTACCTCATTAACATTCAGGAGGTAGGTGGATTTACGACCCACTAGGAATCCCTAAATGAAACTCATGACATTTCATACATTAGCGAATAGAAATTAGGTAATCACTATTTCCAATGATGATACATATAGCCCATAATTCCTATTGTGTTGTGTGGCAGTGTTCATAAGTGTACAGTACAAATCATATATTGTTGTGTTGCATTGAATTATACCTTCATGGGAAAAAGGCATCTTTGTGTGCTACTTACACGCGGGCAAAAAACATCTGGTGCACTTTGGTTTCCTAGTTTTTCAGAGGACTGCACAAGCTTCTCTTTCAGATTAGAATCCTCCATAGTAATGTATCCTGCTATATTGTGACTGCAATAGAGCCTAATAATGGTGAGATTCATATTAGAGGATCTACCACACTAGCAAAAAATTATCGATTACCTGGCACTATGACATCATTTCAGCTATCTGATTAGAGCTGAACAAATGTGAAAGGCAGTTGAGTAAACTCCACCTCTACATGTAAATACAGAATAGAAGTTAGAGAGTGATTTTGCCCTAAAGGCGTTGATATGCTTTTATGAGTATTGCATGGATTTACAGAAGTTATGACAAGTTTTAACCAGATGTAGGAGTTTCCTAAATCTTATTTACTTCATGTAATAAACTTTTCAGTTATTTAGGAAGCATCTTTGTCTCTCGTTTCAGTGAGAAAAATGTCAAGGGAGAAACATCCCTTGGAATTGTTGTAGTCAGTTCAGAATGTTCCCTAGCAGTGTGATTTGATATCAATAAGGGTCAAGCCACTGCAGTCCTTAGTTAGCTAGAAAAACTCACCTGTACTTCTTGCTTTCCTGAAACCCCAGATGACGATCAAGAAACCTTGGTGGAATCAAAGGAAAAATTCGGGAGGAACTATAGTAGGAGAGCTGTGAAGGGACACAGGAACCTGATTAAAATTCAGTGTTGGCTGGTGAACTTTCAGACAGGTGAGGCTGCATTACAGCCTTATGTTGCACTAAGCTGACACGATTCCAGGAGAAGTTCTCTACCCAAAAACATTTTAAAAGAAAATGTGCACAAGCGATGCATTTTGCAGAAAGACTCTCGACCTCGACCAAAATTGAGTAAATGCACAAAACTTAAAGAAACAGTTCAGAAAAGGCAATCATACTCAGGCTAAAGTTTTCAAAGTATCCTGGAGCATTATTCCTTCCCAGCAACAACAATGTTAATCATTATTTCTGATCATACAACAATCAGCCCAATACCAAAATCAATTAACTATAATGATGACTTTTTTATACTGTTGTTTAATATTATGTGTATCTTAAAACTCCACACTGATGCACACACCACAGCTTTATGGAGTAAATCCACCCCAATCTGCGTGTGCCCTCCTTGCTTGCCACCAGTGGGACCATTCACGTCTGCCACTGCACCTCAGCCTTTCACTGCAATCACGACAGTCCTTCTGCTCTACCACTGGGAAACATACATCTCTGCCAGTTCAGCTCATCTTCAACATACAGAAACAGATACTCTGCTACTCAACACACACCACCCCTGGTCACCAATGTCAATAATTCCTAAATTATAGTGCCTCCTTGAATTTTCTGATTGAGAAAGCTCTCTTATGTCAACGTTCAACCTTCTTAGATCAACCAGTCAGCATGCAATTCGGCATGTGGCCAATTCTTTATTTAAAATCCATAATTCTGAGTGGCCCGGTGCATTCTAATATGTGCAGTGACTTCTGGGACAACAGATTGGAATACAAAATAATGGCGTCAATTTCAGGAGGAGTTAAATCCTACCGAAATTCACGAGGGGAAAAACACTCAGTTAATACCAAAACATTCCGATTTTGGCACAGGGGCCACCAAAGTTCATGTTAGTCTCTAATATTATAAGAAACTTGTAACTGTAGATAGATAACAATCATAAGGGTAAATATCGCATCAAACACCAGGACAGACAGAAAATAAGCCGAGAAGGGCTTTTTGGGAGAAAATGAGTGCATGAGATGTGGTTGGGCACAATATACACAATATCTCTATGAGCATGCATTTCTGGTTGTCTCTACCAATTGATTTACGCTCCACAATCAATATAAAATAAATTACTTTCTGATTTTTACTAGATTTGTTTGGATTCATTGAAAACAGAAAGGGATCCCAACAGATCGGAATTGGTTGCTCACCAAAACTTGTTTATAGGCCAGTATAACTGAAAGATATGTAAAGTTATGTAATATTCGTTTTTGGAACACGATAAACAAAACATGTAATTCAAAGAAAAGTAAAAGCAAGTTATCCAGAACAAAACCAACCAGAATTTTGAAAGCAAACATGACCTCAAACCCCCATTCCTCCACATAAAAAAGATAATCCTCTCAGACACCTTGTCCATATACATATATGCAACTGGTCGTGTTTCTTTATAAGCAACAATTTTGCTAATACTGTCATAACGGTTAATGTGAACATTCCTGTTCTGGGTCACTCATAAGGAATCCTGTACCTCTCCGGAGCCTCTGATGCATCCTTCTCTGATCTGGTTGAGAGGATTTAAATGACTCAGCATTTTACACCCTGAGACTTCACCCTGGAAACTGTTTTGACTTTACCCTGGAAATTGATTTTCTTCTGCGCTCTTCTATGTCCTTACTTTCTTTTGCAAGATAAAAGCAGCAGAACCACACTACTACTTGTATAGGAGGAGCAATTGTGTCATCTCTTTTTAACCAGGCAAGAGTCATGTTTTGATCTTTGTGGCTGAGAGGGTATGTTTTTGCAATTGGTTCAAATAGTGCACAGACATTTTTCACTCCAGATACTCAACAAAAGCCATTGGTATAACACTAATTTAGGTATTCATCTATTCTTATTTTAGAGCCAAGACAGGGGACTCCCAGTGTGGGCTGATTCTCTGCCTCTTCTCCTAACAAAGGATGGGTTTAATTTCGCCACATCTTCTATTTTACCTACTTAGGTTCATGCTCCTGTAGCCTTCGATATTATAGCCTTATAGGTCAACGTAGCGGGCTATACCAGCCATAGAAGATCCGCTACAGCGTTAAAGGAAGTGGTACTTTAATGCCAGTATAGCCCAGCTACGGAGGGCTATCAGGCTATTAAAATAATCCGCCACTAGAGGGCTGAATATCCTAACAAATAAAACAAAGGCCTTGAGGAAGCTGGGGGTATTGAAATCCCCTCAGCTCTGTGAGGTCTTTGTTCACAGCAACAGTTGTGAACGACAAAATTGGAAGGCTGGAGCGCCGGACTTCTACCAGCCATTTGAAGCTCGGAGCACTCCATTATTAGGTTGAGCATTCGAAACCTCTTGTATATACTTTAGTATATACTTATATGTGTATGTACTTTGTGGGCTCTGGAGATCAGCCCTAGGACTTGTCTGTTTCTGCTTAGGGACTTTTGTTCTGTTCAAAAGCCTCTATTTAACTGTCTTAATAGAAAACGACCAGTAGAGATCAATAAAATCCCTGATTTGCTTTCCGCTGAGGGAATTTCTTTTTTAAAGTTTTCTGGCAACTGCCTCTATTTAACTTTCTTGATAGAAAACGACCAGCAGAGGTCAGTAAAATACCAGAATCACTTTAGCATTTTCTAGATTCCAGTCAAAAGAAATTGTCGTCCACGAGCACCCATAGACAATAATATTTTTCTCAAATCTTGTATTTTCAGTGATAATGTTAATGTTAATGTTAACTAGACTTATATAGCGCACTGCTGCCTCAGCAAAGAGGCGTCCCGGTGCTAACAGCAGAAAAACATAGAGGCTAAGAAACTGGGCGAATCGGCGCAGAAAGAAGTGCACATTAAAAAGAGGGATATGACCACCGAAGCCCCTGACTTTATATTAAAAACTGAGCTTTGGACTATACCATTTCCCGCTGAAAGGCAATATTTATCTCTATGTGTTCCCATACCTGGCGTGTCACGCAGTTTGGTGCTTACTGTCCCTCCATGTTAAAGAACTGTAGATGTTTCAGCACCCATGCTAATGTGCTGCATAGCTAAATACATATAAGATCCCAAAGGCGAGACCGGTTGCATAGCAAATGCTTGTTTTTAAAAGAGGTTCTAACATTCCAATGTCCTAATCTGCGATAGAACATTCTCAAAGTGACATCTTGGCACTTTCTCGCCTATTTACATCTGAGAATTCTGCTGCTCTCACTGAACATACTAACTATAGCCACATTACTGCATAGCAACTCTCACACACATTTCTACATATTTATGTTTCTGTCGCAAAATGTATGTTGCATATGCCTGTACTAATTAGTGGGCAAGCCACTGAAAGCTGGAGCCTGGCTGAACTGAGCTTTCATGTGGCTTATGTCTGCCACCCATGCTCTAACCTCATGCCCCAAGAATTAAAGTCAAAGCATTAACATTTGTTGTCAAATGGGTGAAAGAATGAGATACCAATCTAGTGGCTGAATTGAACAATGTAAACATAGAAAACCTGGGATTTATCCTGAATATTCCACTTGACCAAATTGTATGATTCTAGGTAAATATTTTATTTCACAGAGTCACTTTTTTCACTCATTATTACATATAGGACAACAAGATCGGAGAGATAAGGATGTGTGCTGTACAAAAACCTTTTTTGTGATTTAATAGACTATTTTGTAGCTCCATCTATATATAGAATTGAGGCCATATGTAGGGTACACATGAGAACTGACTTACCAATTTCATCGCAATGGCATTGTTGTCAGGGCAGGGGCCAATAATGTTTTTAAGTTCCTGTATACACACTATCATTTTTAATAGGTTCCGCTCAATGGAATGATATAATCTGATGTATTAATTTTAAATACTTTGCGCATTACAGAAAAAATTTCTTTTTAATTTTGAAGAGACATTATATTCCTACATGATGTTTGCTTCACGATTTACATGCCAAATATTTCTGTAGACTAGCCCATGTGAGGCTCGTAGAAACCAAGCTAGTTCCTTGGCTCAGCTCTGATTTAGCTCTCCCTGGTAATTTGTTGGCTCACTCACCTTTACTAATTAGCCAACCTGCCACCCTGCATTCCTATCCTAATAGTATCTATCAGATAACATGGCTAGCAAGATAAAACAAATTTAATCAAAGGCTTTGCTCAGGCACATAACGTGTTTGCATTGAGAAATTAGGTTTAATGGTGAAAATCCAATAAAATGAAGTAGATAGATTAATTACTTTCATATGGAGTTTTGTGCACAGTTTGGGACTTTGTCCTTTGTAAGTCACACCAAGCAATGACAATAGGATATAACTGTGCATTATTCTGAAGAAAGGGTTTAAGGTGGACCAGGTAAAACAAGACATGCTGCAATTTGCTGTAAAAGCCTGCAGCTTAGAACTTATATTTTCAATTTTTATCAAATTCTGGTGGAAAAGTTAATTGTATTAAAAACACTCCTTTTTTAATCTGAAAAGCGGAGCCTTTGTCAAAACAAAACTAAGAGGCTGATTTTGATATCGGTGGAACCGCCACCGATTGGCTGTCGGTGGCAGTCCCAACGACAGATAGCCCTTTGGTCCGACCACCGCATTATGATGCAGGCGGTCGGATCAAGACCCTCGCAGGGGAAGACCGCTGCCTCCAACAGGATCTATGATACTGTCGGCGATCGGAATCATATCCCTTGAATGGTGGCGGCGCCGAAGCAGGCACCACAGACGGGATTACGATGTATGTTTCCGACAGCATTTTAATGGTGGTCCGACTGCCATGAAAAGGCTGTCGGAAAGGGACTTTAGGGGCCCCAAACAGGGCCCCCTTCCCTCATGGGTCATTACAATGTGGCCCTGGGGGAACATGTAGTGCCCTGATGCACATCCATGCACTGTGTGCCATGCACCACATGGTGCATGCTACACGGTGCATGGATGTGCACAAAATGCTCTTTTACACTGCGGCTTGTGCTGCAGCCCTTTTCCTGGGCTGCAGCACAAGCCGCTGTGTTAAAGAGCAGTTTTGCAACTGCCAGTATGGCAGTCGCATACTAATTCGGCAGTCGCATAGCGGTCCTGATCTCCGTGATAGCAGGCTGTGGTCCGTCTGCCCGCTATCATAATCTGGCCCTAAATGTAACACAGTGTCATTTTTAGGTCTGGTGTTAGTCAAGACCTTTTGATTTTACTAAAATATGTATAACATACTTATATCATCCATTGGCCTGTTTTGCTTCCATCCACTACAGTATATAGTATATAATATGGTTAAGTGAGTCAGCCTACTTAAGCCACAGGTTAGCTTCGGTTTGAATGAATGCATTTTGCTCTCTCACAAGGAGCACATTCACACAGAAGCTAGCTCCCTTCAGTTCCAGTAGTTTTGTTTTTGCTTAATAATTGTTACTTTAGTGGTGCCTTTGTGGTTAAAGCCTGATGTAATAGCAGAAGGCTTCTGATGCATATCTCATCTTTGTCAGATCTCATCTCCTGCCAATGCTGTTGAAAATTCCTTTTGGGCTGTTTTGCTTTTCTGAATTGTGACTATTTGAAACTGTTCTGTGTAAAAGTTATGCTCTCTTGAGGGGCTGGAGTTTGCCTGGCTATAAGATGGGCGCAAGTTAGAATCACTCCGCTGTAACTGGCCACCTATCCTACAATATCCTGCTGCAAACTGAAGGCAATGGGAGGCAAAATGAAGCGGAACCCCCAGCTCTGATGTCCCGTGGTGCCCTGAAATGCTTGAAATGCTTGAAATAAGTACGGGCCAGAGCACGGCCTCCGTGATACGAGCTCAGCACCATAACTCGCAGGCCTGCAGAGAGCGGGCTGTCTGTGCACAGTGATCAGCAAAGTGCCGTGGGGGGAAGAGCTGCTCACCTGTTGGGGCCCGCTGTAGCTGCTCAAGTTCGGATTGCTCCAAAACTGTTCCTTGACGAGTCACCAGTCTTTGGCGGCTCCAGAGCGCGTCACCGCCCAATCTAGGCCTATGCGACTGCAGAGGGAGTGAACACTGCCAAAAGCGTGAGCACCGAGTGCACGGTTGGGCGCTGTCCTTCCATGATGCTGCCATGAACATTCAGGTGAGAGTGGAGGTGGTCCAACTGCCCCTGTTGCTGCCCCGATTACTGCAACTGAACCATAAGCCAGGGGCACACCTCTCCTAATTGCGGGCAGCGGCAGGGGACCCACTGAAATCGCTTCCAAAGTGGCGGCTTTGAATTTGCTAACATACCTGGGTCATTCTAGTTGAGACTGTTGGACGGCCCCAATGCTGATCCTTGTGCCCCCGGCGAGGAGAGCACCTTAACCACTTACCTTCACGGCAGAATGATCTGCCACCTCCAGTACGGGATAGCTGCCATATCAAGCTGCCTATCACCACCTAGGGAGTCAAACCTAGGATCAAAAGGGACTTAATTAAAACAGAGCCACCACAGATATCAAAGACAAAGCGGGAGGAGGGAGCCAGCTCGCACTTGAATTGAATTGAATTGAAAAGGCTCTTATATAGCGCATGGCTACTCGAAAGCATCCCACTTGGCAGGATAAAGGGTTGTGGAGGTGTCTCTGTACTACTGCAGCGCCAGCACCATTAGCAGTCGACAGCGAGGAAACAACATGGGTAAAATTGAAAAGTCACAATCTATGCTATAGTTCGAACCAAGGAAGTAGCAAAGGCAGAACGACCAAGAAAAAAACGCCTCTGAGTCGGGCTCGGAGGTTGGTGACCCTCCCAGGACTCAGACTTAAAGCAAATCCTTACTGCCATGCAGCATAGTCTGAACAAGATCGATGGTAAAATGTATGCGTTAACCTTTCGGATGGACAGGATGTCCGAAAGACTCGACAAACATGCAAAGCACCTAGGCACTGTTGAAAAAAGAGTTTCTGATGCAGAAGACACCTTAAACTACACGTCCCTTTCGCACGCCACCATTGAGAAGCAATTACGGCTTGTTCAGACCAGGATGGAGGATTTGGAACGCTGCTACAGGAGGAATAACCTTTGGGTGGTAGACACTTAAAAGTCCACAAATATTCCTAATATGGAGCTCTTTGTAGAACAACTACTTACCATACTGCTGGGAAGTGACTGTTTTTCTGCCATCTTCGTTGTTGAGAGGGCACATCGATCGCTGGAACCCAGGCCTGTTCTGGGGGCGCCGCCGAGCCCGATTATAGCAAGGCTTCTCAGTTACAGAGAACAGAACCTGAGAATTGTAAGAACCTCAATACAAGGGTATGGCAGTGTCCCTTTTTCCAGATTTTACACAGCACGTGCAAGATGCAAGAAGACTCTGCATCAGTCAAGAGGAAGATTCGTGCGCTGATGTATCCTGCCAAGTTGCAAGTTACAGGCAATGGAAAGTCACACATCTTCACGGACCCGTCACAGGGGATGCAATTTCCTTAATGAAGAGACACCGGACGCTCCAAGAATAGTCCTCAGTCAGGCAGTGAAGATTAGGCCTCAAATTGAAAAGAATAAGCCATCAACACATTCAGTTAGTGGATTTGTAGTATTAAGAACGTGCACATTGCCTGTAGGGTAACATGGCGGACTGTCCCACTCCCCTTGTCACCTTCTGTATATGTCCCCTCACTTGAGATGGAGAGAGCCAGTTAGAGACCCTTGCCTTTTTAATAAAAGCTGGCAAGCATTGGAACAATATTCAGGAAGAGGCCTTTCGCGTCAACCTCAGTTACTATCTGATTCTTCACTTTCCTTGCTTGCAGCGAGGGACGTGACACTGACATCTGAAACTGAAAGGGACAATGGATGCAATATTTACTTTGGCAGCAGGACCCTTTGTCCCTAATTTAGAACATAATTAGAAGCTGAACCCTTGTTCAGAGTGAGCGTAATCTACACAACTCTGCTGCTGGGTTCTCATGGCAACGGGCCGCGCTGCGTGACAGCAGCAGGCCCGTGGTTACAATCGGGCAGCGTAGACGCACGTCCATGACGTCGCCACGCAGCCCACGTGACCGGAACTGTTCTGGGACACTGGGATCGCCTCATAAACATAAGCAATACGGTCTCACAGCTACCACGCACGCCTACAAGGTGGGAGCAGGCGAGCACCGATGAGGAGGAGCACCACCCTTGGAGTAGTAAGGAGATGGGGGAGAAGGGGACACATTAGTCTCATTCCGCTTGGGTCCTCGTATCAGGGCTACTTTTGACCAACGGGGGTTAAGGGGCCCCCTCTAAAGGCCATTTGATATCAAAGAGAGGGATGCACAGAGAGGGCATGAATATATCGCCACCTTTCCGAATGAGCACATCTATTACTGAGGCATATGGTGGGATCAGGTAAATTTAATACTGACACTATGAGGTTTATGTTGTTGATGTGATGTGGCCGTAAGACGCAGCGCTAGTGCTACGGGCCTCCATACATAGTCATGCTACAGGGTAGCTCCCATTTTCCATCTAATACGAGAACTCCCACAGGGGATTGAAACGTTTGGGCATTCGCCTTACAAACCTGAGACTGGTCTGAGGGAACTAGCGGGTCACATTGGACCACATAATAGAGGGGTTTAACATTTACTCCTTGAACACCTGAACCTTATTACTGTGATTCTGAAATAACGATTACGATGTCTTTCCTCCCCAGAGTGTGACAACAGGGGGTGTCTCCTGGCCGACCACCAGTTTTAATATGATTTAGGGGTAAACTCGGTAAGTACACACTGTCCGAGCCCCCCTTCGATAGTATGTGAACGATTATATGATTTTATAGTGTGCTAGTGGTGCTGGAGACTACACCTACAGATTTGTGTAGTATCTCTGACTGGTTAATTTAAGAATGATCTGTATGACCATGAAGATTGGATCTCTTGTTCTCAGGGTGACACACCCGGGACAATTGTGGTACGGGTATTGGTATTGAGCATGCCAGTGAGTGTGCGTGCATGGATGTATACTCACACAACAGAGAGTAATGAGGGAATTCTTCCTTTCTCATCCTCTTCCCCTATGTCTCCTGTCCTCTTATTCCTTACAGTAAAATACACATTTTTCTAGAGGAAGTTCCTCAATGTAAGGATTAGGTTTTCTTACACCTACGAGCCTCGAACAGAGGACGGAGCAGTACATAAAATATACTGGGACCGGGAGAGTCCTCAAGAAGGCCGGCGTGACCCCGAGTATTGGGCACATACAGACGGCCGAAACATGTTGACTACCTGGCAGTAAGGAGGGGTGTAAGGAGCACATTATATCTCCCTAGCACCACCATCCTTCACGTTTTTAATCCTGGCCGGAGGATCTAGGAATAAAATATAGGTTTAGGGATACATTCGAGCTAGTTTTAAACTCACACCTCACTGCAGGTTCACTTCCGTCGTTCCCAGTCACGATTGAAAGCATTGTTTTCTCTTTCTATGTTGTGTTTGTCTTCCTCTACCCCATTGCACCACCCCAGGCGTTGGCTGCGCCGGGGTGTATTGTAAGCAGCCCTATGATGAAGCATGTCACACACCTGTGTGAGTGAGGGCAGTATTAAGACACAGCACGTGCCACCACCAGACCACGATACCATGTTTTTCACTCCCTACTGCTCTTGGTGTGTATATGTGTGAGGTAACAGCCTGCTGAAATGAACAGGACCGCCTTTGGTTCATTACCATCTACTGGCTCTAACATTTTGGACAATGTTCTCCACGCAGAATGATGTATGGTATTTTGTAAGTTATTGAGGGCATTGTACCTCTCCTTTATCATTAACTGCCACTGTACTCCTTCACTACAGAGATCTTTCTGAGAATTATTTACGCAGGACATTACCCCTAGATATCCCTCAGTGAGGATATATATTATAAGTTTCACTATACTTACTGCAAGATCCACTATGCAGGCCAGAATATGGAGTGAATTGAGCCTGGGCGACATCTGCCTCTCACTGTGCACCACACGGGGAGTGCTTTAGGTTGCACTTTGTTTTGGTATAATTGCTAACTTGTTACCCACTGTTAGAGGGCACTTAGCGGATGGGAAAGGGGAGTCTCGACTGTGCGCAGTTGGGGTTTGCATAGTGTGGGTGGGAGAGGGAGGTTGTTTGGTTGGCGAGACATTCACGATAAGTGGTAACTATGTAATTCTATGATCAAACCGGATGTGATTACTATAGGTAAGACTACAGGTGGGGACCGAGGCAAGCACGGTATGGCACGCAGCTACTTCAGCAATGGGTAGCACAGTGCGTTTTTTAACATGGAATGTAAGGGGATTGAATGATCACAGAAAGATTAGGAGTGTTGTGACGCATTTAAAGAGGCATTTGATTGATGTTACCCTATTACAAGAGACCCAACTGCCACTCCAGAGCAATATGTTGATGCAGAAGCTTTTTCAGGGAGGGTTTATTTCAGTGGGTTTTACTTCTCATTCTAGTGGTGTATTGGTATGGGTGAACCCAAAGTCAGAAATTTCAGCACATGCAATGGTGGCAGATCCAAACGGCAGGTATGTTATTGTGCATTGCCAGAAAGATGGGTTAACAGTTAAACTAGTAAATGTGTATGGACACAACCTCGACAACCTGCACTTCTACCATAGACTCAGAGTTAATTTGATATGCGACAGGGATACCCCTCTAATATTGGGTGGTGATTTCACCTCTACCTTAGACCCGCTTAGAGATCTCTCCAAAGGCCGCATCTGCCATCGTTCTGCTGATACTGGTGCCATCCTAGACCTTATAGATGGCCTAGACCGGTGGATACTTGGAGGCAACACTTCTCTGAGGTAGCAGGGTTCACTCACTACTCGGCTCCCCACTACATACACACTCAAATTGATTTTTGGTTTGTATCCAAGAGTCTGTTCTCCCAGATTGAGACCTGTGCCCTCCACCAATGCACTTACTCAGACCACGCTCCTGTACAACTGGACTTAAAATGTCCCATTAGACAGGCTCCGGTGTTTCTTTGGTTGATTACCCCTTACTCTCTAATTCACTGCAGAAATTGCAATGGCAATGGAGGTTTTCTTTGAAAAAAACATAGGGTCGGTAGACAGTTTTGCCACCATATGGGAGGCGTTTAAAGTCTATATTCGGGGGATAGTCACTCGGGGTGACAAATGCAAAAACAACAGTTGATGGACAGAAAGCAGAACAATGTCATACATTCACCCCAGTACAGAGATCTGGGCCTAAATCCATCGTTTTTTTGCTCACCATGCCGTTCCAGTTTGAACCCAGCCATATGCAAATCAGTCTTGACCCTGTGCCTCATGGGAACAGTCCAGCCCGAACTGCCAAGCCATGTCTTCCCTGGACCGGAATCAAGCATCCTAGGACCGGTTTCTGGGTTTCACCCCTCTTCAGCCAGGATAGGTTGATTCCAGTGGCATGGAGAACACGGGACCCATGTCTGGGCATACCCTTCCCACTCGGAGTGACAAATGCAAAAACAACAGTTGATGGACAGAATGCAGAACGTGCTCACTACGCCACTGGAGTCAAGCTATCTTGACTGAAGAGGGGTGGAACCCCGAAACCGGTCCTAGGATGATTGATTCCGGTCCAGGGAAGACATGGCTTGGCAGTTCGGGCTGGACTGTTCCCATGAGGCACAGGGTCAAGACTGATTTGCATATGGCCACGTCTGAACTGGGGTGGCGTGGTGAGCAAAATAATGATGGATTAAACTCAGATCTGGGACTGTTGGTGAATGTTTTGCCAATGTGCAACATTCCGTCCATCATCTTGTGGTTTTTGCTGTTCACCATATTTGGGAAGGGAATGCCCAGACGTGGGTCCCGTGCTCACTACGCCACTGGAGTCAAGCTATCCTGGCTGAAGAGGGGTGAAACAACGAAACCGGTCCTAGGATGCTTGATTCCGGTCCAGGGAAGACATGGCTTGGCATTTCGGGCTGGACTGTTCCCATGAGGCACAGGGTCAAGACTGATTTGCATATGGCCATGTCTGAACTGGGCTGGCGTGGTGAGCCAAATAACGATGGATTAAACTCAGATGTCTTACGGGGGGTGAATGTTTTGCCAGTGTGCAACATTCTGTCCATCATCTTGTGGGTTCTGCGGTATGGGTGACTAACACTCACAGAGGATAACTTATGGGCCCGCTTACACCGGGCGAGATCAAAGCAGCGATTAAGTCCATGCACACTGGAAGGGCCCCGTGTACAGATGGGCTTATAGTATCGTTCTATAGGGCCTTTCAGGACCAACTAATTCGTCACCTAATATCGCTATACGAAAACATGGTTCACGCCGAAACAATGCCTCCCTCCATTAGCAAGGTTTTGATAATCATGCTGCTGAAGCTGGGGAAGCTGCCTGAGGCCTGCTTCTCTTACAGACCCCTTTCATTATCGAATGTTGATACCAAGATATACGGCAAAATATTAGCTAACCGTTTAGCCGCACTGATACCACTTGTGGTGCGTCCAGGAGAGGCTGGGTTTGTGCCAGGTTGCAATCTCACCTTAAAGTTTTGAACTATATTCGGTACAATTTAAAGACTGGACCCAGAAGTCAAAGTTGCAGCAGTCTTCTTGGACGCCGAAAAGGCGTTCAACTCTGTGGGGTGGGCGTTCATGAAGGGGGTGTTTAGGAGAATCGGAGTGAGGAAAATCTTTCTCAAACTGGTTATGACACTGTACACCCTGCCTTTTGCTAGGGTTCGCCTGGGCAGGGCAGTCACAGTCCCTATTGCTATCTCAAGATGGACTCGCCAGGGCTGCCCGTTGCCCCCTCTCCTGTATGCACTGGTGTCTGAGCCCTTGGCCTGAGCCCTAGGCCTGTGCCCTGCAGGAATATCACAAACACAGAGGTCTACAGTTCCCTGGATACCAATTAATAATTTCAGCATACGTTGATGACACTCTTTTATATGTTCGGGACCCCGAGACACATCTGAATCCCATATTATCCAAGGTGGTACAGTTCGGGAGACTATCCGATCTTAAGATCAACGAGACGAAATTGCAAATTTTTCCTTTAACTCCTAGGACAATCCCTGCAAAGATAGACTTCTCTATGCAGTGGACATCAGATCCTGTCTGCTACCTTGGGATACAAATCCATACTGACCCTGACGTAGTAATAGCAGAAAACTTTGGGACAGCCATCTCGAGGTCAGAAGATGACATTAACATTAACATTCCCATACCACTACCACGCACCATGTTTGGAAATCTGCGCTCACTCTTAATTAAGCTAGCTTGGGCTGGGAAGCAGCCGAGGGGTTTATGGGAAAAACTGATCCTCCCGTACTCCGCTGGGGGACTGAAAGCGCCAGACCTAGAGTAATACTACAGGGTGGCACAGGCCTCTCACGCATACAGCGGGATTCACGGCCCAAAAGACTTGTCCCATATGTTTATAGAGAGAGATGCAGCAGACCCTCTCACACTCCCACAGATACTATTTAAGCCTCCCATTCAATGACATGGCATCCTGGACCCTCTAAATTCCACAGTGCATGCATGGCGTAGACTTCTGGATACCCAGGCAGGAGCACTCATGTACTCACCACTAATACCACTGGACTGGTGCACCTGGTTCCCAACGGGTAGAGAAAAGGATGTGCTCCTCACAATGATGCTCGTAGGCATACATAAACTGGGCAACTTGTTCCAAGATAGGGCTGCGCACAGGTGGGAGGACTTGACCAAGGAAATACCAGGGCTCTCACCATTGGATCGGTTTCAATATCTCAAGGCCGGCGTGCATGGTAGAAATTACTTGGCAATGACATGCAGGAACCCATTGCACTGCCTGCACTTACACACATTATACGTGTGGATACACTGCAAAACTAATAACTATATTATACTCCACTGCGCAGGAAACCAGGCAAGCACAACTCCATTAAGGCCAGACAAAAATGGCAGAGGGACCTAGACTTGCTAATAGACGAGAAGTGCTAGTCATACGACTGCGAGGCGACTAAGCGAGTGTCCCTGAACACCGATATCGCTTAATGCATTTTAAATATATTAACAGGGTGTACTACACTCCCAACAGATTGTTTCGCTATGGGCTACAAGACGCTGCGAAATGTGACCGCTGCCTGGAGCAAGATGCTGGGTTCTTCCATGTGACATGGCTGTGTCTCAGTATCTTGGCATTTTGGGAGAAAGTTTTTTCTGTACTTATTGAAGTCATCAGACAGCACTTGGCACCAAGCTCACTGGTCACGCTGTTGGGTTATGACAGGGAGATAGCAGCCATCTGTAGGAAATTGGTAGCGATGGGCTTGTTGCTTGCCAAGCGTAGAGTAGTTATACGTTGGGCTAAGGGACCAATACCTCTCATCACGGAATGGAATGCAGATATGCTTTATTGTAACACACAATCTGCCACTTATAATGAACTACTTCCACCACAGTGTCGTCCCAAGGGCTTTTGGGGATTATACCAGCAATATCTGATTGAGAAAGAGAGGGGGGAACCCGAGGGAGGAAACACCTGACCTGGACATTTAATGGAAATCTCAGAACCTCTAAGTCCTTCATTCGTTTATAATGCAGCAAATGTTCTCTATTAAAGTCTAATACCCCCAACTCTGGAGGCACTGCTTGTTTAATTTGAGATCTGTTCACCCTTAGAACAATATACTGCGCACTGTAATTAATATGCATGATATAAGTAATTCACGAACAGTTGATGCAGTAACACGTCTGGATAAAGAAGATGGGTTTTTCTCGCCCTGCTAGTTTTTGTAAGTGATTTTTATTTTTTGCATTTCAGTTATAATTGAACACTCATTGTGATATTGCAGACTATATTTTGTAAAATGCAATAAACAAATAATAATAATGAAAAGAAAATTACAACTAGTAATGTCATCAAATATGCTAATTAGTCCTAAGTGTCCTGTACAGAGGTACGATTTTGTGACGCGGAAAAAAAAAGTTATGCTCTCTTTACTTTCTCTCCTTTCTTCTTTCTTTACTTCTTTATCTCTTTCTTTCTCTCCTTCCTTCTTTCCTAATTTTACCCTTCGTTCAATCTCTCTTTCTCTCCTATGTCCTTTCCTTTCCTAATTTCTTTCATTTTATCTTTCTTTCCTTCTTTCTCCTCATTTTTCCTAATTTCTTTCCATCCTTCTTTCTCTCTTTTCATTCCTTCATTCTCTCCTTCTTTCTTTCATTTCTTTCTTGTCTCTGTCTTTTCTAATATCTTTCCTTTTTTTCCTTTGTTCTCTCATTCTTTCCCTCTTTCTTTCCTTCCGTCTGTATTTCCACACTGCTTTCCTTCCTCCTATCTTTTACTTTCTTTATCTTGCCTTCTTTCTTTATTTTGCTTGCCTTCTTTTTTCTTTCTCTTGCCTTCTTTCTTTCGTTCTCTTGCCTTCTTTCTTTTGTCTTTTTTTGTCTCATTTCTTTTTCTTTCTCTTGCCCAAACTATGTGTTTTTTTCTCTTGTCTTCCTACCTTATTTTTCTTGCTTTCTTTCCTTCTTTCTGTTGCATTATCTCTATCTCTTGCCTTTTTTCTTTTTCTTGCCCTTCCTTCCTTTCTTTCACTTGTACTCTTTTTCTTTCTTTTGGCCCACTTTCCTTCTTTCTTTAGAGCAAGAGGCACACAGGCTGATTCACTTATTTAGGACTGTGTTAGCCAAGGTCTTTTGATTTTACCAAAATTATGTGTCTAAGATGGTTACTAATAGGGGTTTCAGCCAGACTTTAGCCTTCAGTCTGGGGTTGGTGTCATTAACATTTTTCTGCCACCCAGTTCAGCATGCCTTAAGGGGCAATGTATCAGCCCATTCCCGCCGTTCATTATGAGTTACGGCATGCCACCCTTTCACAAGGAACACATCCACACACAAACTAGATCTCTTCAGTGCCAGAAAGTACTATGGCAATGTGTGTTTTTTTTAGACCAAAACATATTTTTAGTCTGTAGCAAAATTATTTTTGGGGGTTGATACTGGCCCGGCATATTCCCGAACAATAAAGTTTTTCAAAAACCATGACAAAACAAGAATTTCCAGAAGGCCGGTGGTCAAACCAGACCTATTGACTTTGCCTATGCTTGTTTCATTTCCCCTAATATAACAACAGCTTGCTCCTTCTGTTCCTTTAATTTACGTACCATGCAAATTATGCACGTGTATATGTCTAAATTGCATTTTTATTTCTATTCCTACACGTTTAGATGAGTTTCTTGTGTAGGTTACACATTCTGTAAATATGGTACAAATGTGTATTGTAATCATAGAGATGGCAACCTGCCCATTTCAGTTCACCTACACACATGTAATGTGCTTGCTTCATACAGCGTACTGGTATGTGTTGTGGGTAGGGATGTAGTTTAGTAAATGCATAAAATAAATACATAGTAAATACATCACATGTGCATACAGTAAGTGAATGTTGTAGTGTGCTGCTAGTTTCTTCAATTTTGATATTGTCATCATAAATACCACCCATTCTTGCACAAATTTAAAGCGACTGAGATTAATGTAAACGTGAAACGCATCACCTTTTTGTTTTCATCAGTACAATTAAGCAGTCCACCCATTGTATACACGTATCTGGCTGTGTGACTCATGTATGTTTCCTGCTTCCATTTCTTTTGATATTTCTTACAGAATTGCGTTTCTGTCAAGCCAAAAGTTTCCTGAATCATACACATCGACTTTAAGAATTTGTTACAATTAATGCTGCAACAGGAAAATATAGCTCATACTTATAGGCTCTCGTTCGCCATATTTTATTGGGTTGGATGATAAAAAGCGACTGTCAGCCTTACACGTAGTATTTCTCAATAACATAATATGCTTCAGTAATGGTGCCATGGTGTGACACAGTAGGAGAAGAATTAAATATGTCAACGGGAAGAGAGTGGATTGCCACAAAATTAATGCACACATTAGCAGAGATCTGTTGTTGGTAAGGTAAATAAAACAGGGCTAGAAGCCTGTTCCATAGTTTGCGGCTTCTTTTCAATGAGTAAGAATAGTGTAACATAAATCTATGGTTCATAGAAGATTAGGTGGCATATACAAACGTTGTTAAAAAATCTTTGTCATTTTAAAGTTTATTTGCTATTTTCGTGGCAAGTCAGTTTGTTTGATCACACTTTGCTGATTCTTAAATGGCCTGTTCTTTAAGATCATTCCTTTGGCAACAACTTGTCCATTTTCAAGCCATGATCGTTTGGGGACTAGTTTTGTAAGAAATACCTTTTTTCTATAAATTCCCACTCTACCAGGATCAGTGTTCTGAAGGTCGGTAATCTCATCTGTATTAAAAGTATTGATTACTGATAGCTGAATTGAATTACCTCTGAGGTTAAATGTCACCAGCAGTAATGACTATTGCGAGATAAATAACAGCGAGTGTAAAACATATTTTCATGTTACTGGCACAATTCGTAGAAGCAAACTACTAAAGCTGGGTAACAAAGATCATTGGCAAGAACAATTACTCGCTCTGAGACATGTTCTGTAAATTGCAGGGCAGGAAAATTGATTGACCCTGCTGCTAAACCCTGCCCCCTCTGTCATTACTTGGGTGTTTTGTATGGAAAATCAAAGCGAAGCTTCTTGGTTGCAGAGGCTGGTTCTAGTTTTCGGTACATCTTGAGACCTAAACTAAGCTACTCAGCAGCTGGATACCCTCACAGGTGATTAGCCGCGCTCTATAAATCCGGATTGATTGATTGATTGACTAGTTTGCAAAAGCTGGTTCTGGTGTTTGGCACATTCCTCTTTAGATAACAGGAATAATGACAGGGGTAGGTACTTCAGGGAAAAAAATCTATAGTGGGAGTGTGACATTGTTTGGAAAACCTGAAGAAGTGTTTATAGGTACAAGCTAACCAGGGACATCATATTGAAGCTTTTCAACAAATTACACCTTTCCTTGAGCCTACAAGTAGGTCACATGCAAAACATGCGAACATTGTTGGTTTGTTGCAAAGTACACTACCTGCATTCCTGACATGTTTTGGAAGCAATACTGTCCATCATGCCACAGGACCTCAGATTCCCCAAACTCAGCTCCAAACAGCAAGACGCCAATACAGACCTCTATACCACAGCCAGCTTCTCACATGTCCCGGGTGCCACTGACTGCATACATGTCACATTGTTGCCACCTACTTACATATCAAGCACACACTCAATAAATCTTCAGACAAAATTTAAGGCCTAATAATGCTTTACCAATCCAGTAGCCATGTACCCACGCCTGCACATGACAATTTTGCTGTGCCATTGATCAACATCTTGAAAATCTTCTCTGTACCCAAATTCTACTAATAGGAATGTATAACACACATGGCCTTCCAAACCCATGCCAATGGGGCAATGTTGTAGTCATGAATCAGGACGACTATAAACAAGACATTTTGACCCAACTAAATGACACGGCCCGCTATGAATTACATTCATATAATCCTATAGGACCATTAACACTTAAGATTAACAAGCACTTGGCAGATTGGCTCACTGCAGGTTTAGTGAATGAAGATGAATACATGTACCTGAAGGTTTTTAGACCCACTTTCCCTTGGTTGTACACCCTACCTAAGATACACAAACACCTCCCTTTCCCTCCAGTTAGACCCATTGTCTCGGGGATGGGTGGCCCGACTGAAAGGTTAGCAGAATATATAGATCTTTTCCTTGGACCTATGGTACGAAATCTACCACTGTATATCCAGGACACTAAACACATCCGCAGTATCCTATCAGATCTACAATGGCATCCAGGCACTATTTTGGTCACCTTAGAGGAAGTGTCTTTGTACACTAGCATCAAACCAGAACTTGGCCTTTGCACAGTGACTCACCTCTTACATAACAGACCAGCCACACAATGGCAACACACCACCATGCTTATTTCCATGATGGATCTTATTCTAAAAAATAATTTCTTCATGTTTGACCAACGTTGGTACAAACAAATCAGGGGAGTTGCCATGGGATCTAAGTTCTCCCCATCGTTTGTGAACGTATTCACGGGTACTTTGGAAGCGAATTGGATTTGGGGTGAGAAGGGAGCATCTTGGATAGACTCCATTATCTATTGGGGCCGCTACATAGATGAGTGTCTTCTACTGTGGTCAGGCACACAAGACGAACTGAACACATTTTATTCCCATTTAAATAACAATACCCTCCACATGAAATTCACTATGGAATCTAGCACATCCAAAATCAAATTTTTCGTTGTGGAATTGTACATCAAGGACAACAGATTGCACAGTAGACTATTTCGCAAAGAAACCTCATGCAATGCAATATTGCATGCATACAGTTATCATCCTGCACACCAGATTCGTTCTATACCATATGGGGAATTTCTGAAGGCAAGGAGAATTGCAGTGAAGAAACTGAATTTCAAAATTGTTTTAAAGATATGAAGTGCAGATTCAATAGGAGTGGCTACACCCCACATATGATTAGACAAACGGAGAATAGAATTGGGCACACACAAAAATCAGACACATTAAGGGTCAGGAATCCTACACGACAACACCATCAACCAATAAGACTGGTAACTGACTTTAGCAGTCTGAACTACATCATTAGGAAAAGCCTCACCAAACATTGGGGAATCCTACAGGCAGATACATCCCTTAAAGATTACATTACCAACTATCCTCAAATTACATTTAGAAGGGGCATGACTTTAAGAAATAGACTGAGCCCAACTGTCCCATGTTCAGCCAACGTTCCAACCTGACTCACCCAACATACCACAGGCTTCTACAAATGTGGCTGTTTTGGGGTGTGCAGATGGGCAAAACATGGGACCTTAAATTTTACTAACTATGACAAGAAAAGATATGACATCAGACACAACATAAACTGTAATACAAAGTTTGTTGTGTATATCATTGAATGTACATGCAGTAAACTATACGTGAGAAGTACCATAAGACCTTTGAAGGACAGAATCAGCGAATATGTTAGAGCATTACATCAACAAGATGCCAGATATCCGGATAACAAAAATGATTCTCTTTTTTGGGAATTGGTGTAATACAACCAAATGTGCAAGGTGGCAACAGAGAGCTTAAACTCAGATGCACAGAGGCCACTTGGATCATGCGCTTGTATTCAGTGGAACACGGTTCGAATTGTGACCATGAGATGCAATATTTGTTGGGGGACTAAAGTATGATTTAAACAATATGTCTCTTCGTTAGTACATACAGAAGATCATGTTATTCAGTAAAACGTATGTACACACTGATAACCGGTACATCACAGGTTGTCACGTATTCCGGTCACGATCTACCCTTCGTGTTCAGAAGTCCCATGGCAGAACGTAATAATCGGATCACCTTCATTGTGGTAAATCCTGCTCCACCTTGTTTTTCTTCCGTTAGCACTACTTTTCTTAACACAGAGCATCTTCAGAGATCGTAATCACTCTTGTGTGTTTATTTTAATATAGGTGCATCCTGACTTTCAAACGGGCCATTATTTTAGGACTTAAACATTGGTAAGCTGAGTCGGAATTATCACCAGCGGAGCGGTGAGCGCTCCACTTTTTCTCATCTTACCATCCTTATCCTTCACTTTACCTAACACTTTTACTTACACTCCCTTGTTATATGCTTTTTTTTCCTTTTCTCTTGCAGACTGTCAACATCACTTTCTCCATTATTCAGGTAGCGTCCATTCTCTTACTTATTTAATTTTCCTATGTTACAATTCCTTCCTTCTTACTATACCTCACCATTCTTTGCCCATAGAAATATACACTATGGTTCTTGTTTGAATGCAGCATGTTATGGAAATTTAAACACTTCCTTCCGTCTTATTGTAACCCACCATTCTATGCACGTAGAATATTTATTAAGGGGAATATTTACAATAACTGGTGCATCCCTGCATATCAGCTGGGATGCGCCAGTTATTGTGTGCCACAGCTCCGCCACCATGGATGCGCCGCATTTACAATGCGGTGCACCATGGGGCAAAAACGGCCCCTGATGCGTGACGCATCTGTGCCGTAAAAGTGGCACATTGCTGGAGTTGCGTCGCAAGCGCGACGCAGCTCCAGCAATGCTCTGAGGGGGCCCTATCTTGTTAATGCTGCGTCAAGCCTTACACCTGCGTCAGGCAGGCGCAGGGTTTTGACGAAGCATGGGCCTAAAAGTGACTGAGTGAAATCTTGTAGATTTCACTCAGCCAGTTTTAGGAGGCGTTCCTGCGCTGGAACGCCCCCCCCCCCCCTCTGCGCAGGAACGCCTACATGTGGTGCAGGGCTTTACAACGTGACGCATCTCCCAGATGCGTCACGTTGTAAGTACCCCGCACCATGGCACAGGATTTGCGCCGCCGCTGTGTCACAAAAGTGATGCAACGGCGGCGTAAATGAGGCTCAAGGGGCTTGTAAATCTGCCCCTTAGGCTCTTGTTCCAATGCAACATTTTATTAAAGTTTAAACGCCCGCGGAACATTTATTGAGACTCATGTATAATGTAGCATGTTATAAAACGTTGACCGATGAACATAATACTCTTTAAGTTTGTATATATGACCACACCATTCACTTGAGGTTGCTGTTTTTAATACGAATCTATACTTTGCTCAGATTGTTTCTTTTTCCTTCTTTTCCTTTTTGCTATATACCGACCATTAAGGTTTCCACTTGTAAGGTGTAATGTCACCATATGCAGGACATGTAAGTTCTATTTTTTTCCACCATTCACTTGTTACATATCAATAGTTGTTGATAATTTCCTTTGTATCCTTCCCAGCCCTGAGGAAGTCGCAGAATTATTTTCCAATTGCGACGAAACACGTGTTGGCTGGTTGCTTTTTGCTTAAAGAATATTGAATAAAGACAAAGAATCTTTTCATCCAAAAGGAACATTGGACCTTGACTGATGAACTTACTTGAACTGTGTTGACACATTTTCCACTGTGAAAATTATTTTACGTGTGCACAGGACTTGGCTGTATATGTAACAGTGTAGGGTTTCCCTACACGAACTCTAGGGGCTAAAGGGCTATTCAACTGACCTGGTTGCACCATACGAAACAGAGCTCATAGATATTTGCGTTTACACAGCAGAGCGCCACACTTCCTGATTTACTAAAAATCCTTCAATACTGATAACTCAATGAGAAAGAACACTGGCTCCCAATTATCAGCTCTCCTTTCTCATTTGTATCACTTCCTCCCGAGCCTAACTCTCTTAAACAAAAGACGTTATTCTAATTAACAAAGACAACTTTCTCCACCTGCAACAGAAACGTGAGAACAGAACAAATTCAACACACACATGGCTTTTTCTAACATCCCTATTCCGGAGCCCACAGGGAAAATACATTTCAGGCCTACAGAAATTGGCCAACATAAGAATTCATTTTTACTGCAAGCAACTTATGAAATCCTACATGTTAAGCATAATTAATGACGTCAATGTGCAGCTTTTATATGACGCACAATTAAATAAAAAATGCATTACATCTCATGTGAACAATTTCGTTAGCTAAATGACATCAAATACTATGAATTACGATATTATAACATGAATGCTACATTGTCTCTTTGCATGGCACGTCTTTTGTTCTACCATTAACACTTTCACATGTTATTACTGAACACTTTCTAATAGTCAAATGTTAACACGACAAAGGAATATATGAAGGTGAGGACTATCCATGATTATGACGCACCCCTACAAATAACAGAGCACCATCACGCACCATCAGTCACCCCCTCCGATGACAAGTGTCATCACAACAACCATAATTTACTGGTGAAAGAACCAACTTAAACAGAAGTTGTAGCCATTCTTCCCTGTCGGAACTTCTCTAGGCTCTTGAGATTCTCATAGTGACTGTCCTGCAGCCTCTCCATTCTCCCTTCACGCTCCCTAAGATAGCTCTCAGCCTGACCTGCCTTGTGCCATTTGTAGGCTTTCACAAATCCCAACAAGATGATCACACAAACCCCAACTATAATGATGGGCTTCAAGATGTAACCAAGTATTCCCTTTCCTAGGTTTGCGAACCAACTTCCAACATTTCTAAAGCCCTCTCCAACCTTGTCCCAAACACCCTCTATGGCTATATCATGCACCTCATGATATATCTCAGTGATGTTACTTATATACTTCTTCATATCTTTGCTGTTATCAGGTATATCAGTACAGCACTGTTAAACCCTCAACATTTTACAGATCCTGTCCTCTTTTACTTGCAAGACATCTAAAGCAAGGCGGTTCTGCATCACCATAGCTCTTATTGACACAATCTCTCTATCTACAAACAACAAAGACTGAACAGTATTCGCTGACAACTTATCCACAGTTGTTGACAACCTTCTAATCTTTATATCACTCAGAACTACCCCCAGACTTGGTATCATTGCTCCAAATACATCTCTAACTATTTCACCTTCGCTTGTAGATCGCTTCCCTCTATGATGCTCTCCACCTTTCAAGGGTCCTAAGTCTTCAACGTGGTAAATTTTGGGAAACACTACAGCCACATAACATGTACCATACCAATTCAATGGCAATCGCACAGAGGCATTTTTCCCACACATGAAATACACATTTGTTACTACTTGCACGGACTCCTGCAACAACATCTTTGCAGTCACTTCAATCGTGAACACATGATCACACACACTCTGTCCCACATAGACATCATCATAATATGTCTGTACCCGTCTAATGCAAAGCTTTCCTCTCTGTTCAAAATCCAAAGCTATTGGACCAGAGCTACCCTTTGCCTTGTGTGCCAGCTCCTCTTCGGTCCAAGCAATTTTCCCTGCTCTACTATTAGATTTGTCTGACAACTGTCTATGCCTATCCTCTACTTGATCTACAAATTTATTTTCTATGTCAGTTAATATACATGTCAAATTGTGACGATGTGCATAAACTGTATCTAAGGTGATGGTAGGTATAAAATACTTTCCCACTCTATCTTCCTGCTTATAATATTAATACTTATTCAGATGCTTATAAGCTGGAACCTCTGAAAGCACCACATCATAGTTGGAAAAATAATATTCATAATGACCCTTACCGTAAAACATACTAAGCAACAAACTACATGTAATATCATATGTCAAAGTGAGATGGTGGTAACGAATACCTTCCTCCACAGATGCAGGCAATTGCATGCACACATAGCAATCTCTCACATCCATCGTGTTCACATAATCATAAAGCAGCTTGGCATAAGTGTTAAGCGTATAATCACTTTAAGACAAATCTACTTGTAACATATGACCAGTCTGATCTAGCATATCCTTTTTAGCTCCTATGATACCCTCTTTTGTGCTAGAAGTAACAGGTTTGTCTGTCCCTTTCACGTCCACCTCTTCAACTTCTGCATCATGTAAGATTTTTACAGAAACAATAACTACTGCTATTACTATTATCACTCCTACTATGAGTGTACCTTTTACACACTTAGACCTACAATTCGAATTTCCAGACTCCATTTTTCAATTGTCGGTTTGACACAGCAAGAGGATTTTTACAAAGTCTCTCCCTTCACCTCTTATTGCTGCTATCCAGTCCAATGCAATTCTCTGACGTTTTGGAAATAAATGCACACTTCACTCTTCTTTTATTTACACAGTTCAAAAGACTTCCTTAGCCCTCTTTCTTCTTCAACGGAAAGATCTCTAAATGTATTCTTCTTCCACTCGGACCCTTTTAAAGCAACTTATTTACAGTCCACTGTTCAATCAACAGTGTCTTATGAGCTCACAACCAATTTCAGCTATGACGCATTGCAAAATCTCAAGCTGAACAGCTGCAATTTCCTGAGCTGGTGGCTGATATCCAAAGGTTGGGAAAGACAAGTCTTGTAGAATCAAAACGTGCACCTTGCTCAAAATCGAGGTCTTGGGACTGTCACTGTCAACACCCCCTCTATTTCCAAACCAGAAACTATCTGCTTGATATCAATTTTCAGTTCAGGGGTCCTGCTGACCACTCGTGAAGACCTCAACCTCCCGGTCCCCACTATTCCTGGCATCGGTTGCCAGATAAGTCCACTCTGGGGCGGCGCATTTTTGACTAGGCACCCTTGCCCTTCTCGTCCTTCTCAGACTCCCCTGTGCTTGTTCTGCGTAACTCAGCTCCGATTAAGATGTTTCAGACACGGGAGCAAAATCTCTTTCAGGTGCCAATCTCAGATTTAACCTCCTTTGTCTCCAGGGCCACGATTCCTCTGTGAGCTCTACCCTTCTTCTCTGCAGCCGACCACCTTGAGCACCAGTTCTTTCCGCTGAGTCTGACTCTATGTCACTCGCAACATTACCGTCTCCCTCTGAGTCAATACCTGGGCCCTGTGTAGCATGACCCCTCTCAGCTTGCTCTGGTGAGCAACCAGTTTCGTCAGTAATCCTCACAGCTTGGCTTGTCTCCTCCTGTGGCCTCACAACCACAGCTGGATTTTCTTCTTGAATAGGAGCTGTTTCTTCCTAGGGTCCTGAAACTCTGCGGGTGTTGGAGGCATGTATCCAGTTCAGTAAGCCCCCGCACTTCACAGCTGTATTTGTCACTACAATCACTTGATATTGACCCTTCCAGGGGGCGTCAAGGCAACTCTTCCTCATATGGTTGTGAACGAGCACTCAGTCAACCGGACACACATCATGGCACAGGTCCTTCAAGGTCGGGGCAGTCGCAGCTTCAACCTGCTGAGACACAAAACGGACTACATCAGCTAGTCCCTTGTAATAACCAAGTATCAAATCATCTGTGATGTTTATCAAAGCTGTAGACGGCATTGCTGGCAAGTGCATCGCCCTCCCCATCAACATCTCGTGAGGCAAGAGACCTGCCCTCCTGTCGGGGATGCTACGGATACTCATCAACACCAAGGACAATGCATCAGGACATTTCAAAGACGTGGATGAACACACTTTTGCCATTCGCATCTTGAGGGTTCCATTGATTTGTTCCACTATTCCTGAGGCCTTGGGCCTGTAGCTACAATGCAGTCTTTGATCAACTTGCAAGGTGGCACAAAGCATCCTCATGACCTCACTATGGAAGTGAGTTCCTCTATCTGACTCCAATGAGGTTGGAAATCCGAAATGCGGTATAAGCTCCCTAAGCAACAATTTTGCTACCGTGAGACTATCACACAACCAAGATGTACCTCAGACCATTGCACCTGGGCATCTCAACGACGTCAAGCTGAATCCTGTTAAAGGGTCCCCCTGACCTCCCAATGTGACTCAATGCAACCCCGTCTTTTCCCCAGCATTCACTTGTTGACACGTAACACATCTGCAACACACTGCTTCAGCAAAAGCACAAAACCGTGGATTGAACCACATCTGCCTGAACACTCACACCATGGCATCCCTTCCAATGTGAACTGCTCCATGAATCTGCCTTGCCATAGGGCTCAGTAAATCATCTGGTAATACCGCTCAACCATCAGCGGGAACCCAGAAACCATCATCTCTTTTCTCACAACCTGCTTTGATCTAACCAGGTTCTTCTTGTCCTGATAGTTCTCCCTGCAGGCGCTTGAGCTCATCTCAAGTGTCTGCTATGGTTAGCATCATGCTGAGCTTGGTTCTCTCTGGGCTCTCACCAGTATATTCTCCTGTGACAATCCACCCTTGTTCAGCACAGAAAGGTACAACTTCATCTGCATACCTATTCCCAAATGTGACAAAGTCCTCCTCCCCCGTAGGCAACCCATTTGACCACAGCAATCTCTTTTGGACATTGCAAAGCTTCCAACAACTGCCTCACATATTTCCCATTTCTGATTGGAGATCCCGATGACGTTTAAACTCCCCTCTGTGACCATAGCTGTCCGAAG
Source organism: Triturus cristatus (assembly GCF_964204655.1). NCBI lineage: Eukaryota > Metazoa > Chordata > Amphibia > Caudata > Salamandridae > Triturus > Triturus cristatus. Next base: position 527,336,990 of record NC_140591.1, read on the forward strand.
TCATGAACCACACCGAAACTGTACTGGCTATCAATGTAGATGGTGACTCGGATTTTCTCGGCAACCAAGCAGGCACGTATCAAGGCAATGATTTCAGCCACTTGTGCAGAGTATACTCCCTGTAAACAAGCAGCTTCCACAACTCCAGAAATAGTACAAACAGCAAACGCTGATCTCATATGACCCACATTGTCCCTTAAGTATGAACTAGCTACAAAAAAGATTTCATCAGATTCAGGCAGAGGTTCATCGACAATGTCGGGTCTTGGTTTGGTGCAAAGTTCAGTCACATCAAGACAGTCATGGTCCTCACAATCTTCATCATCAACATTTGGCAAAGGCGGTAAGGTAGCAGGATTCAATACAGAACATCTTTTCTGAGTCACATTCTCTGAGGCAAGTATGGCCTGCTTATGGCGTGTGAGTCTGTTATTTGTTAAATGCTGCGTCTTGGTTCTGTGCATCAGGAGCTCAACTGAGTGTGGAACATAGATCGCAAGAATGTGACCCATCACTATGCTTTCATACCTTTCAATGCTGACACCTGCTGCAGCAACGGACTTGAGACATCCGGGCAACGCTGAAGCTACCGGTTCTAAGGTAGCTGAGAAGTAGGAAACTGGTCTACGGAGACCTCCATGAGTCTGTGTAGTACTGACAGTGCACAACCCTCTCTTTCGCAGCAAAATAGTGAGAAGGACTTATTAATCAGGCATTCCCAGAGCCGGAGCATGACAAAGGCTCTCTCTCAGCTCTAAGAAGGCGATCGACAGTCATTATCCCATGGTACCGGATCACTTATATCCTTGTGTGTCAACCTCTGCAAGGACTTCACCTTCAATGAAAAGTTGGGTATCCACTAACGGCAGTAATCAACCATTCCTTTTGTGTGGTACGTGCAGTCATAATCATGATCGCCTCAACGCGGTCTGGTGACACCTTTCTCTTGACTTTTTCAATTCGGTTACCCAAGTACTGAACCTCAGTCAAACTGTATTGCAGCTTGCCCGGCGACTCCTTGTGTCCATTCTCTGCTAGATGATTTAACAATGCGACAGTATCAATACTGCAAGTGTCTTTGGTCGCAGACACGATTAAGAGGTCATCAATATACTGCACAAGAACTGGATTCTGTGGCAGTACGAGACTCTCAAGATTCTTCTTCAAAATCTGATTGCAAATCAATGGACTCTCTGAATACCCTTGTGGGATGCGACACCATGTTAACACACGATCTTCCAGATGGAAAGCGAATAAAAATCGTCTTTCTTCATGCAAAGGTATTGAGAATAATGCTTGGCACAGTTCAATCACTGTGAACCACTCAGCTTCGCATGGTATCTTAAAGAGGATCACTGGTGGATTTGGTACCACAGGACAATATGGAACTAGAATCGTGTTGACCTTTTGCAGGTCCTGCACGATTCTAAACTTCCCACTCGGCTTCTGCAGTCCCATTATAGGGGAATTACATGAGCTGCCCATTATCTCCTTCAAACTCCCTTGCTCAATCATGGACTCAATAACAGGCTTAATTCCTGCCACCGTTTCCGGCGTCAGATTGTATTTAGGCGCTCTTGGGAATTCAGTAATGGGCTTGACCTGAATTTTGACTGGCTCAACCCCTTTGATCAATCCTATCTCTTCCCCTGTGAAATCCCATACTTACAAAGAGACAGAGTGCCTCAAATCAAGTGGTAAGTCCTCAACAGTCAACACAGGGAACATCTCTATGCAGAGATTCTGGTTCGACAATTTGAATGCAATGTCATCATCATTAGTCTGCAACTCCACTCCTTTGGGCGTGCAATAGATGGTGCAGTTCAATTTACTCAAAAGATCGTGACCCAACAACCAGACCAGACTTGAATCGCACACCACAAATTGGTGTCGATCGTGAAATGTTCCTATTTTCACAGGAATCTCATCGGTCAATAGGTTGGTCATTCTCTTTTTGGCAACTCCTACAACTTGAATTGATTGTCCCAAGAGGCGTAGGTTTGGGACTACCGCGTATAGCACAGTAGAACGGGTAGCACCAGTATCAATCAAAAAGGTGATAGGGTGACCGTCAACATCTGCCTCTAGATACGGTCCTCTCTGGTCTACCTCCAAGACTGCTCTAAGGTACAGTCTTCCTACCCCCTCAGGCACTGTCATTGTAATGGGTCTGAAGCGAACTCATCGAAAGTCTCAATGAGTGGCATCTGCTAGTACACTCTGCTTGCTTATGGAATTCTCGGTGGTTGAGGAACTTGCACTTGTGGTCCCAAGTTTCCCCCTTGTACAGACCTGGGTCTTACTACAGTATTTACCGTCTCAGGTACCTGCACTATCTCCTCATCTTGGACCTGGTTAGTGGGATTTAAACAGCACTTGTGCTTCCAATGCCCAATTTTGTGACAATAATGACATGCAGTAGTCTTCTTCAGAGTACCTGCATCCACCAATGTGTTTGGATCTACAGGTTTCCCTCTCCCCTGATCTGACGAGTTTTGGGCCCGTCGTTTGCCATTCCCCTGCCTTTGTTCCAGCGTTCCTCCGCTCGGCGGTACCTGATCTATCCTTTCTGCATTTCTCATTTGGATCAGCATCAACTTGTTCTTGAGCTTCTTATGCTTTGAGTCTACTTCATCACTACAATACCTGCCATACCGTAGAATCTCATCCACGTACTTGTTCTGCCAACAGATCATATGCTGTTGAATCTTGAAACTAATCTCTGGTCTCAGCCCTATTTGGAGACAAACTGTCCCATATCTCTGGAATCTAATATCTAATCCACTGTATTGCTTAAAGGCTTGTAAGAGCCTCTCATAATAAGCATGAACTGATTCTTTGGGCTCTTGGGTTGCTCGATCTATCTTAACCCAATCAATATCTTGTAGCAAACTATTTGACTCTAACCATGTGATTACCTGCTCGTATTTTTTCATAACCACATGTAAAGGACCATGTGCAATAGGATATCGTTCTGACGTTGGCCATTCAACAGCCATTTTACAAGCAGACCACAAATCACTTGGCGCTACAATGTCGAACAATGTGTTCAAGTCAGTCCACAAAACCTTTAAAATCTTGACAAAGTGATCAACTTGTTTGTACCACTCAACAGGTTTTTCCCTCAGCCGAGGAAAATCAATAGTGAATGCTGCCAAATCACCCCTGCTCCAAGGCACATGCACATACCCTCCACCCGGTACCTCTCGCAATGGGTAAGCCTCTACTCCTGCTGTTCCTCCACCCAGAGGCGGCGTATTGCCTATACCCATCTTAACACTCTTCTTCTTGGACCACCTCTCTTCCCAATTGTCAAGCATACTCCATGCACATATTCCTATAATCAGTTCTCGAATGTGTGTTTTCAACCCTATGACCCTTTTCTCCTACAATTCCTGATCACTAAATTTAGCCTGTGACTTCCTTGCAACAAGTTCAATTTTCACAAATCTACATCGTATCTTCGTGCCAATTCTGTCAGTTTCTCATGGACCTTCCTTGCCTTATGGGTCACATCCTTCACCACGATCAACAACCCATCTTGCTCATAAAGTTCCATCCTTTCCAAGGGTAAATTTTCACTTATAATTTCATCTACTTCTGCTTTCAATCCCACCACATCTAGGACTTTGGCCCTCATAGCAGCTTTAATTGTTCCCTGACTCGATGTACTGTTTTGCTCTCCACTTTCTCTGCTTTGGTTTCCTTGGTGACTCCCTTCAACTATGGACTGCGAGACACCTTGACTCCCCGAAATTCCTTGATCCATTCCTCCTCCTGCTATTCTCCCCATGGGACCTCTAACGGGGTTTCCCACATCCTCAAGTCAGAACGTAAGTCTGGTAATAACACTGATATTACCGCTCTAGACTCAGTATGCCCCCTAGAAGAGTCTGCAGTAGCTGGCAATGGAGTACTAGCCTCTAAAGGTCACAAAAGGGGCCCAATTCCACTCACTGTACCATTTCCTCCAGCACTGATACCTTCTCCTGCTGCTGGTAACTGTGTTTGACTACCATTTTCTGCTTGCCCTGGATCATACACTGACACTATGGGACCAATGTGACCGGCACCGTAAGGGCATCCTGTCACTGTGTGACAGCATTAGCTCCACTCGTCTCCGTATCTCTCGATTGCTGCATTCCTATTCCCTATATTCCTGTTGAAATCTTTCCCACTACTCTCGCACTAGAACTTGTCTGTGATTCTCCTGTCCCTTCCACAAGCACTTGTCTTTCCTCCTCCAACGTTGGATCATACGGAGGCTGACGGTCTGCCAGCAACGTTTACAACAAGCTGTTATCTGTGTCACTATCATCTTCCTATTCCTTCCTCTTCTGGGCATCTCCTACTTTCACTAACATCGGAAATAGCCTTTCCCCCTCAATGATCTCTACTCTCCATCTTTTTGCCAATGCATCCCATCATGCATCTTGAAACGCCCTTATCAACTTTTTCACTCTTTCCTGACATCGATCCCTTTTCCTTGCATGGGCTGCTCTTATCCATTCCATGCATCCAAAGCCTTAAACTGTGTTGGTCTGGGTGGAGGTCGCAATAAATCCATCACTGCCATTAACTGGTACAATATATCCAACCTAAATGACCCATAATGTGGGAATGCCAAATCTCCCTCCTTCTCAGTTACTTTATGACAATTTTGAAGCTCGACTATGGTATGGAGTCTTACATTCGTGGCCATATAATGTGCTGGTGTGGCCATATAATGTGCTTCTTCACCCACTTGAGTTACTACTCCTCTATCTCCACTACAAAGGTCACGTAACACCCTAAAGCATCGCATATTTAACTAACTCCTTTTCCCCACAAGATGTTTCCGTTCTTACTTCCTGATGACAATCTATCAATCCCAGCGCAGCTTTACACCAACTGACCTATCACAGCGTGACTCACTCCGATGTGACTCCACTCCTCACTCAGCTCAGCAGTTCACCCTCTTTCATAATCTCTACCTTACACATTCACGGATCTCATTCATAGAAACAAGTACCTGTCTGTCCACGAAACGACCGGACAGTCACAAACCCAACTGTCTGTCCACAAAATGACCAGACAGCCTCACAAGTAATTGTCTGCCTCACCTCTGGCAACTGTCTGTCTGACCGGACAGTCACCTCAGACCATCTGTCCATGAACAGCCGGACAGTCATATAACTAATCGATAGGATCCAATCACTCCAAATCATTCACACATACAGTGGCCCACGACCTGCGTCAGCCACTCAAATTGCTATGGTCTGCCCTTGTGCACTAGTTTCCCATACGACTCTCTCAAACTCTCTCACACACGTTCCCTATCTCCCAGTGGGTTTGCTGATGATGCCTCACAACTCCCATAATCACTGGTCAGACAATTACTGCTCTAGGTGTCTTCTACACCACAAATCTATCCCGGGATCTTAAGCTACTTGTTGAGCCTACCATCAAACAAAACAAATCATATCATATGAAACGCACGTGTTCGGCCTGAAACCACAATCACTCTCAACCCAACTCCGCAAGACATCGCACACTCAAATCATCACTGCAATCTAGCACACACATCCCTATTCATACTCGCTCCACCGTGAACTGCCTTCCCTGCCACACTGTCACTCTCCATCGGTCTCCCCCAAAGTCCGTTCTCCTCAGCCTTCAATCATCTGAACTTTCATCTCCTGGGCTTTTTGGGCTCTCCGACTAACTTTCCCTAATATTCCTAGCTTCTCCCCTCACTGCTTAGGCAACCATCCTTCTGCTACCAACTGAAAGGGCCGAGGTCCTCCCTACCAAATTACTGTGAAACTCATGGCCGATGGACCATTGTTGCCTGCTGAGAAGAGTAGAGGGGAGAAATAACTCATTTAAACAGAACCATAATTTATAAGAACATGACTCTGAAGAATCACAGACTCTGAAACTCCGAAGTTTAGGGGTTTATTACAAGTCCAAAAACAAATGGATGTACAAACACCTCATTACAAGGTTGTAAAAGTACATGGGTATTAATACAAATCCAAACCTATGAGCTAATCTTATGCAATGAATCATAAACAGAATGACAATTTCCAGAAGCAGGACCCGAGCAATGATTGCCCCCACATTAAAATCCTTCTTCATCTGTGAATGAATAAAGAACATTAGTCTGTCCCTACACTTACACTATCGTGACATCTCTACTTAATATTTCCCAGGCAAGATCAGGGAAAAGGTATCAGCACGTGAAGACTTCCTAAGAAGTACACTCGCGTTGTATCAGTCAGGTAGCCAAAGCTATGGAGCTCATTCTAAGATGCTCCTTCTCTCTCCTTCGATCTCCTCATTCCTTCTCCTGACTCCACTCCAGGGCACTGTCCCTAATACAAAACCCCAAAATGCAAAACATGCCCACAGATCACCTCATCCTGCCCGACAATTTTCATAGGTGATGCAAAGTTGGAAAACAAAGAAAAATAAAAAGTGTTCTCCTCATTACACCTTCCTTGAGGAGGCATAACATGGTGGTGCAAAAATTCCTGTTTACCAATGTTTGATGTTTGTAGATAGGGATTTGCATCAAAACCCTTGGGTGTTTGCATGGACAACCCCCTTGATACAAAATATTGCAAAGCAGATCATAGCGCAACTTTGCATTACTTTGGGATACCATCCAATGCAAATCCTCAAATTGTTGTGATGTTAGAGACAGGCCTTCCTGGAAGCAAATCAAGGTCAGGGTTCATATGATGTCCCTTCCTGTGATGTCATTAAAGTCAAAGGGTAAGTGATGCCACTTCCGCTACCTCTGGCATTTTGGTGACTCGACACCCATGATGTCACACAAAAACAGTGACACATTACCGTCATGGGTTACTACCCTACCATCTTACTCGGACAAGCTGCCATATGCACACATGTCCATAGGTAAGATAAATTAAGAGGGAAAGTGACCAATCAGTCACATTATCTGTCAAATAACCACTCTGTGTTCTTCACAAGAAGTCAGCACATCATGTGTGCCACATACTGGTGGTGTGGTGCAGCTCGTACTGGTGCCTGCTCTCCCTCGCCCCCAAGGTGAAGACGAAGAGAAGAGAGACATGATTGTGCCACATATTTTCTGAGACAATGCTTGAGGGGTAGGTGGATTTATTGCCTTCGGTACATCAGCTATCCTGCAGAGAGCTGATGTTATATTAATTTGGGACACAAGCATCTATAGGGTGACATTTTACTCTGCCAGAAAATTACATGTATTGCTCTTGAGAGGGCATTAATAATACATTCTGGACATTTCCTTACATTAGAAGACAGTTACATTCTTGACAGTAGTATGGCCTTTAAGAAGTGCCTTGCTCAGAAGGGGCTCCTACAATCTATCAGTGTCATCAATGTTAGTAGAATATTTGTGCTCCTTCAAGTCTGCCATGTATGAATTCCAGGCCATCCTTCATCACTATAGAAGTATGCTACTCAAGTCAATTATTTCATATTTCACTGCATGCATGTGTGGCATGACACATATATTGCATTCCTTTCTGCTCTGCCATTCAAGGCTGTTATGCTGCTTTGTGGAAGGACTCACCACAATGTGACAGTCTTTCACTGCATACGCACAAAGAGAGATATTGCTTCTGTATAACTTGCAAGGTCTTGCACATGAATTGAACTTGTGTGACACTTTCCTTCTGCATGTCATCAAGCATTTCACCTTGATATTGCCAATATTCTCAAGATGCGCAGCTTTTCCCTTAGCTCCCACCACCCCATGGGAGCACTGACACAATACCAAAAACAACATTGTGATACAAAAATATAGGGTCAAAAATAATAATTACAAAAATATTGTGTCTTAATGGTTAAATATGGTAAATACAAAAATACTATTCAGGTGCAAGTGTCAGCTCCTCCCTTCAAATCTACCTCAGGAAGGCCCATCAGTCTGGTGATGGTCCATCAGGATGCAAATGTCACACACCAGGTCCCTTTGTGTGACTGTCTAGAGGAAATGCACAAAGCCAAGCTGTCACCAAACCCAGATATGTATTCAGAGACAGGCAGAGGCACAGAATGGTTAAAGTAAGAAAATGCCAACTTTCTAAAAGTAGCATTTTCAGACTTACAATTTAAAATACGACTTCACCATACGTTGTGATTTTCAATTGTGAGTCCAGAGACACCAAACTCAAAATGTCCGCCTTCTCCCAATTGGAAATTACACTGAAAATATGTTTTAAGGCAATCCCAATGTTAACCTATGAGAGAGAGATGGGCCTAGCAGTAGTGAAAACTCTGAAGTACATTTCTTACTTTTTAAATGCACTGTACCCTGCCTATGGGACTGCCTAATGCCTACTTTAGTGGTGACTTATATGTAATAAAAGGGAAGGTTTGGGCCTGGCAAGTAGGGTAACTTGCCAGGTCGAAATGCCAGTTTAAAACTGCACACAGAGGCTCTGCAGTGGCAGGCCTGTGCTATGTTTAAGGGCTACTGAAGGTGATGGCACTACCCGTGCTGCAGGCACGCTAGCAGCATTTAATTTACAGGCCCTGGGCACATATAATGCACTTTACTAGGGACTGACAAGTAAATTAAGTATGCTTAATGTGAATAAGCCAATGTTACCATGTTTAGAGTACAGAACTGTTAGAAATGGGGTCTCTAGTTGGCAGAGGTTTGCACCCTGTCCAAGTAGGGACCACAATCCTAAACAGGGTAAGCTAGATACCCACTTCAAATTAACCTATGCTCTCTCTGGTAGCTGTGCACAGAGCAAAACAACACCAAAATGACAAAAATCCAATTAGTAGAACCAGAGTTATGAATTTTTAAAAAAGAAACCAAAAATAGTGCTTAGAAGTCAATGGCACTAAAAGGTTACTTGGGGTTGTGCTAGACCATCGAAAAATCCAAATTTCAGGCGGATTGTGATTGAGGGCATGCGCGCTACAGGACTAAGGCAGGTCCCACTGACAAAGTACCTTGGATGGAGCACAGCCTCGATTTCAAAGACTCGAGGCAAAACATTAAGGAGGTGAAGTGTCGATCCATGGATGGAGGTATGCATCAGCATCGATCTTCGCTGTCGATGTAAGCTTTGGTGTCGAACCCCTTTGCGATGCTGGAGCTGCGTCGATGTTGAGCTGCACTGTCCGTTGACGTCGAGCCATGCCATCTGTAAAATATCTGTTGTCGAGTGCCCACTGGTTCAGTGTTGAAAGTGATGAGTCAGTTCTGCTTGGAACAAAGTCACCAGTGCGTCGATGTTGATGTGGAAAAGGCTGCATGAACCCACTACTGAGGCCCAGGAATGGAAAGGCACCTCAGGGAAGGACAGTACTCACAACTGGCAGAGGCCAGCAGCACCAGGAAGAAGTCTTTTGTGTCTCTGAGACTTCAGAAAACACCAGGCAAGCCAGCAAGCCCTTGAAATTACTCTGGGTTCAAATAAGATGGGTCCAGTCCTTGTCCTCAGCAGGGCAGAGATCAGCAAAAAGCAGGTCAGCTCAGCAAAGCAGAGAAGCAGTTCATCAGAACACTCAGTCAAGGCATAGTGACAATCCTTACAGCACAGCAGTCCTTACTCTAGCAGAGTTCTTCCCAGGTCCAGTAGTATACTGAGTTGGTAGGGTCAGAGCCCCAGTACGTATACCCAGATGTGCCTTTGAAGTGGGGGTGACTTCTAAGCAGCTCCTTGAAGTGCAAAGGTCCCCTTTCATGTCAGCCAATTGACCCTTGGTGCCCACTTTTTTGTCTGAGTACAAGAGGGATCAGGTCTTGTCCTTTACTGATCATCTGTGATTCAAAAAGTGACCTATTTTAGTAAAGACCCTTAGGTGTCTGTTAGTATTGCAGAGATGCCTGAAGACCTGGATGGCCTGTGAGCGACCTTCAGCTTCCCACCATGACTAGCGGCTGCTACTCGACCGCACCCTTCACATGCCTCATGCAACCGGACCTGTACTGAGGATGCGCTCTGCATTGTATGGACTACGGCTCTAAGATTATTGCGCTCTCGGTGCCGCAAACTGGATGATGATTACTTTCCGCATTGCTCAAACTATAGTTCCACGGTACCCACAATTACTATTTAGTAATATTCTCAGGCATCATTATGTAATGTCCTGATGATGATCCTTGCAATACTGTAGGACCGAAATTTTATCTACTCTTATGAACTGACCCTGTACTTTGTATATATAATTTAATATAGGGCAGAACTACTGCCATATGCTCATTTGCAACAAAGAGTATTTGTCTTTTTTGTGTCATAGATAATTGCCTAAATCTCTTTATATGAATCGTATGTTTTGTTTTTTCGTTTTCCACCCACCGTTTGATTTTTTGTTAATAAATGTGATTCTATTTGCACTCATAGACATTGTGTCTGGTTCTAACTTTTCTTTTTATTGAATGTGTGACTGTTGGTCATAGGGACCATTGTTACTTTAAAAGAGTATTGCAGAAGTGATCATGACACAGAAGGGTGTGGGGCTCTCAGGAAGATGGGTTTAGTGACTATACTGAGCAAAGGAGGGAATGATCTTTTAGTGATAAGTGGTGTGCATTAACAGTGGCGTAACGAAGGTTGAGGGGGCCCCCCTGCAAGGTACACAGAGTGGCGTAACGAAGGTTGAGGGGGCCCCCCCTGCATGGTACACGGAGGGGCCCAGCTCTGAATTTAATCCAGAGCTCTCAGGCCTGAGTACTGTGCAGAGGGGGCCCCCTGCAGCTTGGGGGCCACCCCACACCGCGGGGGCTGCGGGCGGCCTGTGTTACGCCCCTGTGTGCATAGGGATTTATTGATGCTGCATATTAGGTGTTCAAGATTTGGAAGAAGGGCCTGGGTAAGAACAGGGATGAACGTTTGTGTGAATTGTTTGTGATAGTGTTTGTTGTGTTTGTGTTGTGCTTGAACATGCTGTTTGTATTGAATATGCTGAATTTATTTATGAAGTAGTGAATTATGCCGTTTTGCTATTTTAACAAGTGTTGATGACGTGTTAGCGAGGCTTGCTGCAAAGCTTCACAGCTTTGGGCCTTTAAGAGTGTCAGAGTCACGCTTGGCTCTGGTGAGGATATGTTTTGCTTACTGGGTTGAGTGTCACAAGGCTATGAGGTACCTGTTATCTGTGCTATAACTTTACAAGCCTGTGAATGTGTCTTTTTTTGTTTTTGAGCGCCTAGGTGTACTAGGATGTGAGGGGTTTTGGCCAATGCTTTGAAGGGGGAAAGTGAATGGAAGTTAAATGTGGATCGAGGATTGATATTGAAATGGGGAGGATTCCGCTGATGGTATATATTGAAGGAGGCGGCTGAGGGGGATAGTTCCATGTTTTTTTCAAGTATGCCCTGGGGAAGTTCTGGAAGGAACAAATTATGATGGAATATGGGTTGAATTTGATCACCCTATGTTTGAAAACTTGAGGGACATTTCTATGTTATTGTATTTGTGCATAAGGCAAACATCAGATTAGGCGTAAAGGAGGAAATTCACGTAAACAGGAATAATGAATACATATAATATATACTACTGCTTGCAGCCCCAAGCTCAGAAATGTAAATAATAGGGTTTTCAATCACACAACTACACTCATGTTATATTGACCTCCGAATAATGATAAGACTACACCAGTCCAGTGAAATTTGTAACCTGAATGTTAAATGCAGATTTTAGTATTGAATTTTTGGGCCATGTGCTGCTTCACCTATGCATTAATCAATTGGTGCCTTTGTTGCAGTCAATGAGGAATACATGCCTGCATATCTTCATAACAAACCACACAAAAGAGGGAGTTCCCTTGCTTACGCACTGCTATATGAGAACCGAAAAAAAGGTTTTTCTGAACTTGTCCTAATATTTTAAAATGAATTTTATTATAACAGTTATCGTTCTGTAATCATAAAAATGTTCTCATATCTTTATCATTGTGACACAATTCTTTTGTTAAAAAAACATATTGCACAATCAATCAATAAAAAATACATTAAAACAAAATTACAAAAACTACAAATTTACAGATACCCAAAAATGACCAGCATTATGGAGACAAACAAGTACGTAAGACACTATTTTTTGTTCTTTACCAATACATATCCATTGAACTCAGCAGAACATTGAATTATATTTATAATTTCTGTGTTTGTTATTCTGTGCTGGTTATAGGATTATGTTTCCAGAAAAAAGGGCGTCGACGCGTTTCGATGGCTATTACATTGATGCTGCCATCTTTATCAAGACAAAAAATGTTCTGCTGTCTCCTGTTTTCTTGTATGGCTTTCTTTATTCCTTCTTATTTCTTGAAAGTCAGAGTATAATATAAGAAGACGGAATAGGTGCTGTCATCCGTAGCGTACCACGATCTTCTAGTGCTCTTCAAAATGTGTAACTGTGATGTAACACTCTTGCTCTATGGTGCCAAGCGATTACATGCTACCGATTCTTCCTCCCTTGGATGCGGATAGGTGATAACGGCATGAAACTGCGGGACCCAAACTCTCGAGGCTCGTTGTCCTCCTTATTACTTGAGTGGGACTTTTGTTACGTTCGTCGTGGTCTGACGGTACCGTCAGACCACGACGAACGTAACAAAAGTCCCACTCAAGTAATAAGGAGGACAACGAGCCTCGAGAGTTTGGGTCCCGCAGTTTCATGCCGTTATCACCTATCCGCATCCAAGGGAGGAAGAATCGGTAGCATGTAATCGCTTGGCACCATAGAGCAAGAGTGTTACATCACAGTTACACATTTTGAAGAGCACTAGAAGATCGTGGTACGCTACGGATGACAGCACCTATTCCGTCTTCTTATATTATACTCTGACTTTCAAGAAATAAGAAGGAATAAAGAAAGCCATACAAGAAAACAGGAGACAGCAGAACATTTTTTGTCTTGATAAAGATGGCAGCATCAATGTAATAGCCATCGAAACGCGTCGACGCCCTTTTTTCTGGAAACATAATCCTATAACCAGCACAGAATAACAAACACAGAAATTATAAATATAATTCAATGTTCTGCTGAGTTCAATGGATATGTATTGGTAAAGAACAAAAAATAGTGTCTTACGTACTTGTTTGTCTCCATAATGCTGGTCATTTTTGGGTATCTGTAAATTTGTAGTTTTTGTAATTTTGTTTTAATGTATTTTTTATTGATTGATTGTGCAATATGTTTTTTTAACAAAAGAATTGTGTCACAATGATAAAGATATGAGAACATTTTTATGATTACAGAACGATAACTGTTATAATAAAATTCATTTTAAAATATTAGGACAAGTTCAGAAAAACCTTTTTTTCGGTTCTCATATAGCAGTGCGTAAGCAAGGGAACTCCCTCTTTTGTGTGGTTAGACAACCTCATTTCCCTTGCAATTTCCAAGGGGTCCCTCTCATTTACTTGTACAGTATCTTCATAACAAAGCCAGCTTCATCCCGGCACACATTGCATTTTGTAAATTCAAGGGCTGATTTTAAAATAGGTATTTTGGCAGTGTTTGACATCGAATTGTATTTTAGCATCTCCTTTGCTTAGCTGAGCCTGGCATGAAATTAACTAGCTGAAGGAGCAGAGTGCATCAGCCTGTTATCATCAGAGAAGTTTTGAAGATATTTGATTAATTTTGCACTTGATAAAGTATTTTCATATCTGTTTTGATATTGTTCAGTCTGGCATTATAAGAGTCAAAGATTATCCACGTGTTATTACTCCTTTGATTTATAATGTAATTGGCTCTCCATCAGTATACCTTTTTGAATCAGCCGAGAACGATTGTATTTGGATAATGAAAAAATGTCTCTTTTCATAAACACAATTATCCAGCTCATCAGGAGACCTTTCAGTACATTTATATTGGATTGAAAAGAAGTTTATAATACACATTCCTTGCCTTGGAGAATTGTGTGGTCACACCTTTTGCCGGATCTCGTACCATGTATTTAGCACAGTAAATTAGATGAAAATATATATGAAGGCGTAAACAAGAACAATTGCCAGAACATACCACTTGGTGAATTTTGGAAACACAAATAAGAGGTTACCAACTGTGCTAAGTATGTGTCTTGGTAATTCAATGTTGTATACAAATGATGCAGTATATTTCAGCATGGATTCACTGTTCCTAGCAGGAACATTAAAGGAAAGAATAAAGACATATTATTTCACATACTAAAATCTATTAGAGGGTACAAGGAAAGAATAAAGACATATTATTTCACATACTAAAATCAATTAGAGGGTACCATTGAGCTAAATAGTTTTCTACACAAACATAAAATCACTTCTTAATATGGAATCAGCTTGTGGGTAGTGGTTATAATTTTATCTTTAAAACCCTCATTATGAGTGGCCCTTTAAAATCTGTTATTTCCCTGCCCTGAAATTACCGTTAGTAGGGGTCTCAGTAATTCCAGGGGCTTGGAGATTATCCGAATTATAGGTGTTTGGGGAATACATTTGCAGGAATCTATGCTTCTTCACATATTAAAAGATATTTACTAGTTGCAGTGGATACACAGGTTGTAGTTCCAATGGGCCTTCTAAATCCCATTACCTGGTCGATCTGAATTTGCAGGCCAATCTGAATAAGTGCCAAAGGTGTATATGTATAAGGGCTCTGTGACATCCTTGCACAACGCAACTTGATACATGCACGACGCAAACCTCTCAGTCATATTTATGAAGCCACGCAAAGCCCCTTTGCATGACTTTGAATGCCTTCACAAATAGGAAGTAATGCAATGCAGCATAAATCGCTGCATTGTCTTACGCTACGCAAGGGAGGTGTTCCATGGGCGTTGCGGTGAGTGTCGCCATGCAACCTCCATGGTTTTTGATGCGTTCCCAGATTTACAAGGATTTGTAAACCTGGGAATGAACCAAAATCTTACACTTCCCCAAGTGAGGCGTTACGTGGAGAAATAGCATGCTGCAGCACACATAGAAAGAGGAAACATCTCTGGATTGTTTTTGTGCAGCATGGTGCCCCTTCCTACACCAAAACAATCCAGCCTGTAATGCAGGATTGCATGGTGCAAGGGGCCTGCGTTTGCGATAGGCTGCCAAAACAGCACCAGTTTAGTAGAAAGGACAGGAATGCACCGTATTGGATAAATACTGTGAATTCCTGCCTTTTTCCTGTGACGCAGGGCAGTGCAGCAAGGTAACTTGCTGGGCTGCCCTGCGCCACAGTTCCAGTAAATATACCCCAAAGTTTTGAATAACATTGGTGATATCCTAAATAGAAGAAAAATGTGTTCCTTGCATTTGCAGGGAATTCGGAGATAAAACATTATTAAAAGCAGGAAAATGGAGAGAGTTTATTCTTAAATAACATGAAGATGTGTTAGTTTACTGCTGCTCAAAGTTCCCCAGTCCTTCCACAGGCTGGTGTTAAAAATTATACACGTTAAAGTTCCTGAGTGTATTTTCTAAAAACAGTCAATTGAAACAGACACATGTTATTGTATATAGTCATTGTGAGGAAATGCGTTATAAGTTGTGCAGGATTTATAGCCTGTGCAAGTAATAGATCCACAATTTCCTCTTACTGGGAGCCAAGCGCACTTGACTCTCTCTAGGTAGTGAAGCAGAGCAGTCCAAGGCCTACTTAGGGGAGGTAGTTTGAGCTAGTAATCCCCATTTGCTAGCATGCAATATTAATACTCCTCAATAAATTATTGTCCAATCTGTGCTTTTTCTTTAGGAGAGGAAAAGCACATTTATTACACACACTCAACTATATAATATGTATTAATTTACAAATATATACATAAGGCGGATAGAAATACCTTGGTGACACTGGTCATAACCACCAAAATCACAGTGTCCCCTCCACCTACACAACATGAAGCATCATAATACAGGGGGTATCGCATCATAAAACAGGCCTATCGACTTTGTCAAGGGGTCACAACAACAAAATACATGGCAGTCCTACTGGCTTTCTCAAAGGCCACCACATTAAAAAACAATTAACCCACATGTTTAAAACCACTGTTATGTCACCATAATCAATAACCATGTTTAAATGCAATCATTAATACCAATAAAGCATGTGAATGTTTATCAAAAACTACTGTCAACCATGTACTGTTAATAAAGCATTTACAATAAACATAATATGTGTCTGTGTTATTATTATTCGCTATTAGACCATATAAAATTCACTCACAGAAGCACCTACTAGAGAATGCTGCACTCCCAGCTGAAGAGTAAAGCTCCAACCTTGTGAGTGTTGAAAAATAATGGTGAAAATCCTGAGGGACCCCAGAAACATAGAATCACTTTTAAATAATGATCACAGTGGGGGCTGCTGTGATCCTGCTGCCCCAACTCACATCGTTAATCACTGTAGTGGTGCTCCTGCTTTCCGTGGTGGACTACAAAAGGCAGACAAATATGCAAATAAGCATTGCCTCGGGAATTATGGGGAGCTCCAAGCCGGAAAGCAGTGAATATTTTAAGCACAGTCTTGTGCTAATTTTGCTCCTGGCGGCGAGCCCTAGCCACCCGAAGCCTTTTCCAGGTGGCAGAGTTTTCAGGGAACTAATTCTATGGGCTCCATGGGCTAACCTTTTACTTTTCCTTGGCCTCTGGTGCTCCTCTCTTCTTGCTTGGGTGCAGAAGGCCAGATCCTCCCCCAACTGGTCCATAGGTGCTGTGAGGAAACTAGCGTCCCTGGTCCTGGACAGACCCACTGGCTGTGGGGTCAACTGTGGGCAAAGTTCTTAGTCCATTAGATCATCAGGGGCCTTGTTCTAGGAGCCATGTGCCCTTAGCAAATCCTAGGGTGCCCCACCACCCCTCCACCCCTGGCCCAAACCTTCCTGCACAGCATGCTGGGAAATTTAGGATGGTAGCTGCGATTTACCCTTGCCAGGGTCTTTCCCACAAAACCTTCAAAGGGGAGCCCCATCCTGTGTTGACTCCAGAAGTCTGGGCTTCCTCCTTTGTTGCATGAGCCTGGACTGGCACTACCCTGGTACAGCGTGCCAGTTAATTAAGAGATGCAGATTATCTTCCCGACCCCTTCCTCCTCAGGAGTTGAGGAAAACACTGTTAATTACTCCTTACTTCTTTTGTGTATTTATATATATTCAGGGAAAAAAACATAGGTTTCACAGACGTTATAGTTACCTGGACATTTCACTCGTAAAAAACCAATGAAATTCCCCCGTTATAGTTAGTTAAGCTAACTATAACTCGCGCACCCGCAATCCACTGCTGATGACATCACATATAACATCACTCATGACATGGTCACTGACATCACTCATGACATCACTGATGACATCTCAAATGACATCACTGATGACATCACTGATGACATCATCCAGTGAATGTGTGTTTTTCTGAAAATTAAATAGGTTTTATATATGTATATCTCAAGGTCGATGGAAGAATAAATGGGTATATAAGTGTCTAAATGGATGATTTGTTTTTGAAAAATTGATTGTGTAACCGACTGATTAAGTGTATCATAGTGAATACATGGCTTAGTGAGTAATGTTTAAATATGTAAATATCTGTATTAGTCTCTCACTTTGTGTATAAGTGGCTGCATGGGTTGGTAAGTAGCTACATGGGTGTCTATATAGGTTATTAGTTGGTTTTTTGAGTATCAGTCTGAGTGTCTGCATGGTTCGGTGGGGGGTATTACGTAGTGCATAGGTGCATGAATGAGTGACTCACTGTTTGTATGTGTTGAAGACAGCATGTGTGCAGGACTGTATGGGTGGATGAGTGTGTGTATGGGTGTGTTAGTGAGTGAATGACTGTCTCAATAGTGTCTTTATGAGTAACTACATATGTTTTAAACTAGTGTATGTAACTATTGGTGTATATAAGTGAGTATATGTGAGAGCGAGAGGTTGAAAGAGTTCCTGTATGGATAAGTATGTGTTTCTATAAGTGATTGTTTAAAAGACTAAGTATGTGTAAGTTTCCGTAGAAGTAAGTGTGGTGGTGTGTGTATAACTGTATATGCAAGTAAATGTATGTTTGATTCTTTATTAGCATGAGTGACTATGTGTGTGAGTAACTCTATGGATGAGTGGCATTGTGTAACAGAATGTATAGGTGTATGAGTACATATGATGAGTGAGTACATGTATGAGTGACTGTATAGGACTGTTGGTGAATGAGTGGACGTGTATGTGGATCTCCAATATTTTGTTAATTTTTAGTCTCTATTTTTTAATGTGTTTATCAATTGTTATATTAGGGTGACAGGAGGACTGCCACTCTATCACAAGGATGATGTCATCAGTGATGTCATCAGTGATGTCATTTGAGATGTCATCAGTGATGTCATGAGTGATGTCAGTGACCATGTCATGAGTGATGTTATATGTGAAGTCATCAGCAGTGGATTGCGGGTGCGCGAGTTATAGTTAGCTTAACTAACTATAACGGGGGAATTTCATTGGTTTTTTACGAGTGAAATGTCCAGCTAACTATAACGTCTGTGAAACCTATGTTTTTTTCACTGAATTTGCAAGGTTTTTTAAATGCTAATTCCTAACTATAACGTGTGTGAAACCCATGGTTTTTTCAGTGAATTTGTATGGTTTTTTAAATGCTAATTCTTATATTTAAAGTGTGTGAAACATTTCTTTTTTTTTTATATCTTTGCAAGGTTTTTTACATCTTTTTTTTAAACTTTTTTTTCCCTTTAAACACTATGGTAAAATTTAATGCATTCTGCAATATATTAATTTACACCTTTTTTAAAAAAAAATAGGTAAGATATAGTAGTATAACAAAGTGAATCTTTTTTCCATTTAAAAAAAAAAAAAAAAAATGTTTACCGTGCGCGTACGGTAAGCTTACCGTTTGCTTTATGTACGTAATATTTCTACTCTGTTTGCGTATGGTTACGCAATTTGCGTAGACGTCCGTACTGCGTACGCGACACGT
Source organism: Triturus cristatus (assembly GCF_964204655.1). NCBI lineage: Eukaryota > Metazoa > Chordata > Amphibia > Caudata > Salamandridae > Triturus > Triturus cristatus. Next base: position 527,355,891 of record NC_140591.1, read on the forward strand.
GAGCGCATACTTTACACGCGTATGCGCGCGCGCACGTTACGCGGAAGTGTTCGAGCTTGCCTGTTATGCGCAGGCGCGCGTGCGCGTGTCTTTTATATGCGCATGCGTACTTTTACCGTAAGCGCTCCGTAAGCGCTCCGTAAGCGTAACGTACGCGCATGGTTGGTCATGTGATCAAGAAATAACACTTTTGATTTTTGGTTTAAACTACTTTCCGTTCTAGAACCTTCCTACACCACACCCATTCCCCTCATTACTGCTTGCGACCCCTTAGGAGAAGGAGCTGAGTTGTCTTTGTGATACGATGGCAGAACAGCAGTCCTCTTCTGAGAGTGAGCCTGGTAGCAGCATCATCAGAGAGAGAAGGAGGAAACAAAAGACTTCTTTTGTATGGGAATATTTTACCTATCCAGAGGGGCAGAAAAAGGTAAATGCTCCTTTAGTCACCTGCTCACTTTGTGAGCGTGTCTTATCTAGAGGGAATCCAAGGAAGAAGTATTCCTTTGGAAATCCCTCTATGGTTAGACACATTAAGGATAAACATCCCAGGACTTATGCTCGACATACTGGAGAAACATCTCCAGTAAGTCACCCGAGCACACCTGCAGAAGCTCAGCCGAGTACATCTTCGGCAGCTCAGCTGAGCCCTTCCTCTGCGGTGGGAGCATCACCCTTTTCTGCTCCTCTGGATATTAACCCTCGTTTTGGGAGGGTTGCAATGAGGTGCACAAGATGTCATGGCCTCATTGTTCATGCGGAGACCAGTGTTTCCCTCATAAACAATAGGATAGACCAGCACATCTGTGGTCCTTGTTAGTATTCCCATTCTTCCTTTCCTCTTTCCCTTTATGAACACAACGGTTCATTTAAGAGCCAACCTTACCTCTTAACTTTTCCAAAAAAAATTTAAATGCCTTTTTTTTTTTTTTTTTTTACCGTACGCGCAATTTTTATTTTTTTTTAAAAACAAAAAAAATTTAAACACCCTACAAGGTCCTTGAGGGACTACTACAGAAATGAGAAAAGCATAGAGAAGAGTAGTGAAAAAAAGTGAGCATTACAGTAAATGTGTGATAATTCCAGAAATTTCACACTTACCTGACAATGAAAATAACTTAATAAAAAATAAGTGATTTATTTAACTTTATATAAAGAAGTTTATGTTTCACATTTTTCCTTTCTCAATCTGTAAAAAAAGAAAAAGGTATTAATATTTAACAATACATTTTAGAATACAGTGCACATATTTTCATATTTCAACAAACATTTTTTGCCCTTTTTTTTTTACTAACTACACTCCAGCAAAAGAAATCAGCCTTAGTGATGTTGAATGTATTATCGTTACTCACTGCTACCTGAAACACCACTCACTTGTGAATACTAAGCATGATTCTACAGGATAAACTGCTGGGTGTGTGCTAACAGTCTGCTTATGCAGACTGTGTATTTTCAGTTGCAAGAGACATATGCATGGTTACTTCCAAAAAGAACCAGAGAGACACGAAATACATCTCTGACAGCAATTCCTCTGTGCTCACAGACTCATGCTGTGATTTTACGCAGAAAATGAAATTTGCTTGCCAATTTCAAAGCACACTTACTACTGTTTTCTGTGATTTTAGGCAGAAAATGAAAATTGCTTGCCAATTTCAAAGCACACTTACTACTGTTTTTTCCTCCAAGTGTTAAGTACTCTAACAGTCGCATACATTTTCATTACAGTTTTCAGATACAGAAAAGAGCACATGTGCAAACAGCTTTTTGAGACCATGAACATGTGTGACCTTGGTGACTGACTACACTCCAGCAAAAGAAATCAGCCTTAGTGATGTTGAATGTATTATCGTTACTCGCTGCTACCTGAAACACCACTCACTTGTGAATACTCAGCATGATTGTACAGGATAAACTGCTGGGTGTATGCTAACAGTCTGCTTATGCAGACTGTGTATTTTCAGTTGCAAGAGACATATGCATGGTTACTTCCAAAAAGAACCAGAGAGACACAAAATACATCTCTGACAGAAATTCCTCTGTGCTCACAGACTCATGCAAAAATCACCACATACATCCCCTCTCAAACTCATAACTCACCTTTAAAATTAGTTAGTTGAGAAAGAAATGTGGCACTCAAACATCAGACTATCAGACTCAGAATATCAGAGCTGTACACCTCTCTCCTCTGAGCAGAACCAATTAATGGCAATGTTTCCCTCTCTTTTTTCACACATATACATGTTAATTACAAATCTCAGTGCTTCCCACTTTTTTCAAATGAAATCATACATTTCTATTGGTTGAAAACTTCAACCCTTTCCAAATGTACCCTTCCCCCAACTTGACTTCTGCCTGCTACCATAGCAACAGCTCATGGAACACTGCTGTGAGGAGAGAGGTCAGAAGTTCACCACACAATGTTTCAAATGGAAAGAGCAAGAGTGCTTCACCTGTCCAACCTAACAGCAAATCCAAACTATTCTTCTGTGGGAACACAATTTTCTGAACCAATACAAAACATGCTTCTAAAAATGTACACATACAGCCTACTTTTTACTGTAAAAAGATTTGAATCAGCCAATGAGTTCTTTTTATTTTAAAAAAATATGTATGCCTCCATTTTCAAACTGACTTTCATTTCATATTGCCATTCTACTGAAAGACACCTTCTGAGTGCATCCAGATCTCCTTGAAAGATGTTCACAGTGTGGATTGTAGGTCACAGCTATGTCTTCTGGAGTAAAAAGTATGCAGAAAACAGAGGTATGGTGAGAGACCTTGCTTTGCCAAATGTAGACATTAAATGGATTGGTCAGAGAGGGTTAAAGTGGCACCAGATATTGCCTTTGGTGAAAACCTTTCAACATCTCCCACAACCTAACCTTATTATTGTGCACTGTGGTGGAAATGACCTGGGCACTTTAACTGGTGTAGGTCTGGAAATTCTTATTAAGGACACCTTTTTGCAATTGATGTCGCTTTTTCCTCAATCTGCCTTTGTATATTCTAACATATGCCAAAGGCAAAAGTGGAACTGGTCCAACCAATTTTGTCCGCAGATTGACAAAGCAAGAAAGCACGTCAACAAATCTGTTTCTGCTTTCCTTAGAGACTATGGTATGGGTTCTATATACCACAACAACTTGCGTTACAACATGCAAGACATTTATAGAGGAGACGGTGTACATTTCAATGATGAAGGGAACAGAGTCTACCTCTTGAACTTTAGACTCTGCATCGGTACTTACTTATAGGTACCACAAAAAACACTCCATGAACACAACGGCTCTTTTTAGAGCCCCCTAATATCTTAACACTTAAATTTGTGTTTTTCTTCTTTTTTTTTAATTTTCTACCGTACGGTAAGCTTACCGTACGCGCACCCCGCGATTTTTAAAAAAAAAATTTAAATGTATTTTTCATACTTTTATGGCCTTCTTGGACCCCCTGACAAACGCTAGGGGGTCTGCAACTCTCTTCGTTGCCCCCATTCCACGTTCTCCTCCTTTGTTTATCAGTGTGAGACACACAAAATGGAGGCCGACACTTCCTGATTTCGACCGATTCGAATGTTTACATGTAACCACCAATCAGAATTAAGCTCGCGCATGGCAACGTGCGCGTACGGTAAGCTTACCGTACGCGCTCGGAGCGCGCCTATAGATATATATATTGATTTAAATGCTATTTTCTCAGCAAATACTGAACACATTTACACCAGACCTACAAAAGGCACATCCCTGACCTGAGGACTACCTCTCTGCCAAATTTCAAGTAATTCTGTTCAGCCGTTCGGGCTGTAGCTTGGACTAAAGGTCCTATGGAAAAATGCATGTGGAAAACACGTTTTGAGACCCCCCCTTTTTCTCAGCCCCCGCTTGATGAATCCCCCCGAGACTTTCAGGGTAGGAGCGGAGCGGAGCGCACCACCTATTTTGAAAATTTCGCCAGGATTCGTCAATCTGCGCCAAAGTTATTCAAAATAGAATGTTGCGGATTTCCTATGGAAACACGGTCCTAACTATAACTACCTACTGGCGACCGCCAGTAGGTAATATATATATACGGGGCGGACACTTGTCTGTACTAACTCTGGTGATGTTAATTAAACAAAAATGAAGCAGTAACCTTTTGTTCTTGGATATTTATTGAGACTCAAGAAATTGGTGGTCCGTACCTGTTCGTCTGGATCGATATCCAGCAACTAAGGCATAATCTTTATATATGTATATATACATATATATATATATATATCCAAAAGAAGAGAAGCTCTCGCTTGAGGCGCCACACCCAGCGTTCCATCACTCTAGTAGAACTTTCTGTATCCTTAAAATGTTTCTTAATGTCTTTTACAACCCCCAGTGGGTTGCTGGTGGCAAGAAAGGATTGAGTTCAGCATACTTCTGTACAACCAACTGCTCACGCCGTTCCATTTAAGCTGTTTGTTCACCGGCGCGGAACTGCCCTAATAAGCAGCGGGGCGCCTTTCGACCGGAGCAGGCTGATCTACATCCAAAAGAAGAGAAGCTCTCGCTTGAGGCGCAACACCCAGCGTGTTGTTAAATCCTTTATTTGGTTGGACTGCAGAATACAAATTGATGCTTACCCAGCAAAAATTCATAGCCATACGCGCTTCGTGCTTCCTCGCCCTTTGTCACTGGCATACAGGTAGGTTACAGCACCAAGCTTTTCTGTGTGCTCACAGCGTTTAAATAATTACCACCCTCATGGGCGTGTCCAAATTGCATGCTGGTACATGTAGTCAATATCACTCTAGTACTCTAGACCACCCAGGGCTTTATTTATTGAGGGAGGGAGCCTGCGTGGCCCCCCTCCTGGAGCCTTCGAGGGCCCTGGGGACCGCCACCCCCCAGGGCCGGCTCCTACAGTGTCCTGGGGTGCCCACCCCCAGGACACTGTTGTTTGCTATGAGTGGGTGGGAGTCTCCCGCCCTCCCATAGCAAACATCGTTTGGATTTTGAAAGAGAGAGCAGGGAAACCTGCTCTCTCTTTCAAAATCCAAACCATATTGCTTTTCCACACGGGGAGCTGCATGTCAGCAGCTCCCCATGTGGAAAAGCAATGCCGGCTCCTGAAGGACACGGGGAGCCGGCTGAGTGTTGGGGCATTGGGGCTCCCCCCACGGTCCCCAACGTTTTTTATAAGCCCCGGGGGATGGGGTCCCAGGGATAATAAAAATTTGTGATAGAGGCAGTTTTTTTTTTACGGTAAAATTAGGAGTCGCGCATCTTATCGTGTTGGGTGCACGATTTCTCTTGCGTAGGGTGCACGGTTCCTAACGCGTTGGGTGCACGACTCCCCAAAAAACTTGTAAAAAAATAATAATTACAAAGTATTAAAAATATAGTTTAAAAAATATATATAAAAATAGTTTCAAAAAATTTACACGTTATAGTTAGAGATGTCATCAGTGATGTCATCAGTGATGTCACTGACCATGTCATGAGTGATGTAATATGTGACGTCATCAGCAGTGCATTGCGGGGGCGCGAGTTATAGTTAGCTGAACTAACTTTAACAGGGGAATTTCTAGGGTTTTGTACGAGGGAAATGTCCAGCTAACTATAACGCCCCTGAAACCTATGTTTTTTTCAGTGAATTTCTAAGGTTTTTTAAATGCCAATTCCTAACTATAACACCCCTGAAACCTTTGGTTTTTTCAGTGAATTTCAAAGGTGTTTTAAATGCTAATTCCTAACTATATCAGGCCTGAAACCTATGTTTTTTCAGTGAATTTCAAAGGTTTTGTAAATGACAATTTTTAATGTATTAATTGTTATACTGATTTTTTTTATACTGATTTACTACATTTTTTAAACTATTTATTTTTAGATATTTTTTTAATTACATTATAATTACATTATACACTACAATACAAAATATACTTTCTCAGAATGAATTACTTTAGTTTAAATACTTGGCAAATAGGCAACAGACTTTTAAGTACAGTAGTTGCAGTTGTTGCAATGGCCAACCCAATTTCAAACACAAAGCAACATTGAGCTCAAGGTGAATTTCTAGTTAAATGCAATTAGTTACTTTATGGATTACTTTTCTAACCACAGGACTGTATCCTAGATTCAGTCCTTGGACATCTCCTGTAAACCGTTGAGTAAAAGCGCTTTGGTTACAGTAGTAATTTTTAAGGAATATTATTGTATTTTAAAACTTGACACTTAGAAACTTTTTCCCATAGAATCACCAAAGTTATCCTATGGCAGAAAATTAACTTAGCAGGTAAGTAGTGTTATCGTTTTTTTTTTCTTACTCAGTGGTGGATCCTGGATCCAGCACTGGCCAACCTCCTGTAAACAGTTGAAAGAATGTGTTTAAGTCATACAGACGATTTTTTAGGAATATTTTTAATTTGTGAAAATAGACACTTAGAAAATTTTCTGGTGAAAATGTCACAATGGATTCCTATGGAAGGAAATACAAGATACTGGTAAGTACGCTTAGAATTACTTTTCAGGGTCTGTGCTGGGCTAAAAGATGCAGCACTGGGTTCTCTCCTGATTGCAGGTGAGTAAATCGGAATTTGTAGTTCAGCTGATTTTAGAGGAATATTTGTACGTTTCAAAAATGGACACTTAGAAAATTTTCTGGTGAAAACCACACAATGGATTCCTATGGAAGGAAATACAAGTTACTGGTAAGTACGCTTAGAATTACTTTTCAGGGTCAGTGCTGGGCTTAAAGATGCAGCACTGGGTTCTCTCCTGATTACAGGTAAGTAAATCGGAATTCGTAGTTCGGCTGATTTTAGAGGGATATTTGTACAATGGTGAAGGAAGGGGGAGGGGCCTGAGGTGACGTGTGCAAGCACGCCCTGTGGCACGTTTTAAGTTGGGGAATTAATTCCTCTTCAATCCCGAGGTCCCCTAGGGGCCAACTAGCCCACCAGGTACCTCCAGTATGCGCCAGGGAGCTGCATTGCAGAGAGGTATTCAGAGGCCACGCCCCTTTTTACAACACTCTGCAACGCAGCTCCGTGGCGCTTAGTGGAGGTACCTGGTGGGCTAGTTGTCCCCTAGGGGACCTCTGGATTGAAGAGGAATGAATTCCCCAACTTAAAACGCGCCACAGGGCGTGTTTGCAAAGTATCACCTCAGGCCCCGCCCCCTACCTTCACCACTGTGCAAATGCGCCCCGTGGTACGTTTTAAGTTGGGAGATTAAGACCCCTTGAATCCTGAGGTCCCCTGGCGGCAAACTAGCCCACCAGGTACCTCCAGTAAGTGCCAGGGAGCTGCGTTGCAGAGAGGTGTAAAAAGGGGCGTGGCCTCATTACACCTCTCTGCAACGCAGACCCCTGGCGCATACTGGAGGTTCCTGGTGGGCTAGTTGGCCCCCAGGGACCCCCAGTATTGAAGGGGAATTCCTTCCCCCTCTGCAAACGCACCAGGCGGCGCATTTGCAGAGTGATGAGAGGAGGGGGCATGGCCTCGTCCCGACCCGGTTTTAAAAAAATGTTTCTTTTTAAGAAGGGGTCTGTGTAGCACCCCTTCTTTTTCTTATTGTTTGGCCCTGGGGACCCCTTTTTTTATTTTTGTTTTTGGAGGGGGCTGCCCTTTTGGCCCCGTTTTTTAAATTATTTATTTTTAGGAGGGGGGCCGCGTGGCCCCCCTCCTGGGCCACTACTGGCCCCGGGGACCCCATCCCCCGGGGCCTGGCCATCTCATTGGGGACTATGGGGGGGTCCCAATCCCCCCACGGTCCCAGCCGGCTCCCCGCTTCCTGCGGAAGCCGACATTGCTTTTCCACATGGGGAGCAGCTAACATGCTGCTCTCCATGTGGAAAAGCAATCATCTTTGCTTCATTGAAGCGAGAGCAGGTTTCCCTGCTCTCGCTTCAATGAAGCAAAGCAGTTTGCAATGGCAGGGTAGGAGCCGCGAGGCTCCCGCCCTGCCATTGCAAACAGCAGTGTCCCGGGGTGGGCACCCCGGGACACTGCAGGAGCTGGCCCTGGGGGGGGTGGTGGTCCCCAGGGCCATCTTTGGCTCCAGGAGGGGGGCCGCGCGGCCCCCCTCCCACTTAATTTTAATCCCCGGGGGGTGGTGGTCCCCGGGGCTTGGGGGTTCGTAATGGACCCCCTATTTTAAATAATTAGTGCCCCGGGGAGGTGGCGGTCCCCAGGGCGTGTGGGGGGCTCGAGCGCCCCCCACTTTTTTTTTTCTAAACAAACATGCCCCAGGGGGTGGCGGTCCCCGGGGCTGTGGGGGGCCATGAGCCCCCCGCATACATTAAATTAAAGCCCCGGGGGGTGGCGGTCCCCGGGGCTTGGGGGGGCCGTGAGCCCCCCCGCATATTCAATCTTGGAGCCCCGGGGGTGGCGGTCCCCGGGGCAGTGTGGGGGGATTGTGACCCCCCCACACTTTTTTTTTAAATTATGCCCTCGGGATTTGGCCCCCGGGGGCAAAATAGAATATTCAGCGCGGGAGCCCGCGCTGAATTTTCTTTTTTTTTCGGCCGAAGTTCGCGGTGGGTGCGCAAATCTCACCGATTTAAAAAAAAAAAAAAATCTGTTTTTGGCCCTGGGGGTCCTTGTGGGACCCCCTGAGCAGACCTAGGGTGTCAGGGTGTTTCTACCCTGCCACCTTGTCGCGTTTTTCACGTTTGTTTTTTAGGTTTCCTGTGCCTCGGTTCTACCGAGGCACAAGATGGCTGCCAACACTTCCTGATCTGGAGTGTTGACAGCCAATTAGCATTCAGCTCATGCACGGCAGGGTGCGCGCTGGGTGCGGGGAGGGTCCGCGGATCCTCCTCGGCCATAGATATATATGTACTTTTAACTGTCATTTTCTCAGGAACTACTGAACAGATTTACACCATTTAAGCAAAAGGCACGAGTCTGAACTGAGGACTACCTCTTTGCCAAATTTGGTGTAATTCCGTTCAGCAGTTCGGGCTGTAGCTGCGACAACAGGTCCTATGGGAAATTGCAAGGGTAAAAGGCGTTTTGGGAACCCCCTTTTTTCTTAGCCCCCGCTGGACGAATCACCGTGAACCTTTGAGGGTAGGAGCGGAGCGGAGCTGGCCAAAAGTTTGGAAAATTTCTAGAAGATTCGTCAATCGGCGCCAACGTTATTCCAAATAGAATGTTGTGGATTTCCTATGGAAAATAGGTCCTAAATATAACTATCTACTGGCGACCAACAGTAGATAATATATGTCTATATAGTAACAAGGTCCCGGCCCGTCAATGCCCTGATAGGACTGCCCAGGTACGGACCATAGCGCAGGAACAGATGCAGCAGACTCCAAAGTGTTGGTTGTCAAAGCAGTGATTTATTATCCATAAATAAAACTCCCAAGTGTTCCAGGCATAGTGCCTGCCACAACCCGTTTTGATCGCTACCCGCGATCTTGATCACATGACTTGCCACATGACATCTGCCCTTAAAAACATAACACCGTGCACTATTGACTATGAAAAATAGCCTAAAGAATTAGTAAAAAGTGAAGATAGACTTTGGACGAAGAAAGAACTGCTGAAATAACTTCATCATACATGTTCAAATACATTCTATAACATGTTTGACAGAAGAAAATACAATAAGTTGATTCAGTAAATGTATAAAAAAGCCAGAGATGGGTAAAAAAAGAATGAGATCCAAATGTATGACACTTGTGTGACCACAATAACAATTGAAAAAACATAAAAAATCATCATACAAACAAATACAAGTTTTAAAAATGCAGAATAAAACGTAATTTATAATCAGGCTTCATGATGATAAGCCCAAACAAGGTTTATAGCCTGCAATCCGACATATTTGCAAACTTGAGTTAGTTATAAATGTACATAAAAAAATTACATATGCCCTTCAAAAGAACCTGGCTGATTATTGCAGAAACGTCCCAATAGTCTCTAAAGTGCATAATTATGTGCAAATAGCAAATAAAGACCTTACTAGTGCAAAAATATAAAAAAAATAGCAGCATACATAAGAAAAGCCTTTTGCGGAATCAACATAATGAGGCTCAACCAGACATTTGGTAAAGTGCAAGTGCTAGATGAAACCACGCATAAAGTGCAAATACTGATCATGGTTGTTCATAATGGTTGCAAATAACCATATACCAAAGCAATGGACCTCAGGAAAAAATGTATACATAGATGTCCCAGTTACACCAGAAATAAACAACACCAATTAAGAAATAATCGGAAATTGAAAGCGAGCTATTAGCAGCAGCATGACATGCGATTCATCAAGGGTAAACAGACAAGTGCAGTATAGTTATTTAAAAGAAAATTGTGCAAATCTTCGCGTGTTGAGGCCGTTCGAGATCTTAGTGTCAAGAGTCAAGATAAAATGGGACTCTAATTGTCTCAGACTCTTTTCAGGATTGCCACCCCATTTAGAAACTGACACCACCCCCTATACTGAATAATGTAAATCATTGAGGTTATTGTGATGTACCAGTTTAAAGTATCTGCCTACGGGGTAACTGAGATCCGAATTTACTATGGCCTGTATATGCTGCAAAATACGTTTGTGGACAGGGAGCTTGGTACTGCCAATATATTTAAGCCCACAAGTGCATTGTAAGATGTAAAAGGCAAATTAAGTACGGCATGTTAAATGCTCTTTGATAGAGATTGGATTAGAGCTGAAAGCTGTCAAATACTTGCTCAGATTCTTACGGAATTTGCATGCACGTCATGAATTACATTTAAAAAAGCCAGGCTTAACCAACCAAGTTGATTTGACAATGACCTCTGGGCTGGTTCTAACTAACGCATCCCTCATCGAGGGAGCCCTTCTGAAAGTGATGGCTGGCAAGGGAGGCTACAAGGGTTTTAATGTGATGTCAGTCAGTACAATAGGCCACTGAGAATAAATAATGTGGTGTTTTTTTCTTTCCTGTTTGCTGAAGGCAGTGATAAATCTGACATCACGTAAATCATTATCATGTTTATCATCAGTGGGTGGCCCTTTGTTTTCATGTTGATTTTTTGTAATTCGATTTCCTCCCTAGAACTGGAATTAGCTTTGTTAAGTGCTCTGTCAAATACTGCCTTACTGTACCCTCGACCCAAAAAGCGCTCAAGAGCCTCTTTTTGACACATTGCCAAATCAGTCTCGCAACTACAGATGCGATGAATACGTAGAAATTTGCCGTAAGAGATACTTTGGATGAGATGGCGGGGGTGTGAACTATCAGCGTGTAATATAGAATTAGCTGTGGTTTTCTTGCGATGTTATTTAGTATTGATGCCACCCTCGCCAATGTAAACACTAACGTCAGGGAAATCTACAGTAATATTGCTAATAGTAGCTGTAAATTTCAAATTCAGTGAATTGTCATTTACAGTAGATACAAAACCATCAGCTTCTTCCTTGGTCCTTTGCCAGTACATCATCTATATATCTCCGAAAGTGCCTGATGTGTTTGTTCCAAACATCACTGCGGTGGGTCATGAGGACATGCTTCTCCCACCAGCCAACATGCAAACATGCATAGCTAGGGGAGAAGCATGCCCCCAAAGCCACCCCCCTCATCTGATGGTACACATTGTTGTTAAACAGAAAATAGTTATTAAGCGAGCACAATTCAATCATTTTGATTATCATATCACTGTGTTCATAATAATGAATAGATCTGCCACCAAGGAAAAGTTTAACTGCAGCCAACCCGTCCTGATGATTAATGCTAATATATAATGACTCAATGTCCATTACAATAAGTAATCAGATCTCCATTCAATTCCATTGATTTTAGACAGAAAGTCCCCAGTATCTTTTACAAAAGACGGCAAATTGGCAACTAATGGCTGTAGGAAGAACTCAACATATTTAGAAATCATCTCCATAACTTTTCCTGGCCAATATAATGGGCCTACCAGGAACTGGAATAATGTCTTTGTGGATTTTGGGGATGAAATAAAGTACTGGGGTAACTGGATATTCGATTCTTAAATAGTTGAAGTCATCTTTATATAGCAAGCCTTGTCTTTTCCATTGAGAATGATGCCGGAATATAGTGTCTTTGAGCTTGCTTAAATCATGTTGAGTGGCTCTTTTGCAGCATAGATTGTCTGGCAAATGCCTGTTTGCTTCAACCATATAGTGATCACGTTGCCACAATACCACATTCCCACCTTTTTCAGCTTGGTTGATAATAATATCATGTTGGTCTCTCAGTTTTTTCACCAAGCTGAAGTATTGTATTTCACTATGCTTCCTAGGAGGACGTGTCTCAAGAGTGGTACAGTTTAAGAACTTTAACTCGTCCACTACTCTTTCACTGAATGTGTCTATCGCGTATATGTATGTATATATATATATTCACTGAAAAAAAACATAGGTTTCAGAGACGTTATAGTTAGAAATTAACATTTAAAAAAGCTTTGAAATTCACTGAAAAAACCATAGGTTCCAGAGACGTTATAGTTAGAAATTAGCATTTAAAAAACCTTAGAAATTCACAGAAAAAAAACATCGGTTTCAGGGGTATTATAGTTAGCTGGCCATTTCACTCGTACAAAACCATAGAAATTCCTCCATTATAGTTAGTTCTGCTAACTATAACTCAGGCGCCCGCAATGCACTGCTGATAATGTCACATGTTGCATCATTCATGACATGGTCAGTGACATCACTGATGACATCAGTGCTTTGTTCTACAGACGCCTTTCAGCTAGTCTGCCCTCGAAGTAACTTAGTTACCAAGGGTGGACGAGCTATCTCAGTCACTCTGCCACAACTTTGGAACCAGCTCCCAGACACCTTACGGAAGGAACTGGAGTTGTTTCCCTTCCGGAAGCGGCTAAAAACTCTGCTATTCAGAGATACCCTTTAAGTACTCGCTACCATGACTGTCCAATCTGGCCTAAATGCAACCTTCTTTCTGTCAAACGCTAAGAGACCTGTCGGTATATATGCGCTATATAAAAATAAAATACAAAATACAAATACAAATATAGAATGTTAGCAATCTAGTTGTTCATTGGGATATTGTTGAGAGGCAGAGGCCAGGGGCACGGACTCTGAAAATTGAAGGCAGGTAGGATAGTGCAGATGCAACAATTTGACCACACTGGGCAGGCAGGAAGGGCAGTGGCAGCACAACAGACTATGGAGGGCAGTGGAAAGTGGGGCAGGGGCCACAAACCAACAATACAGGACTGGCAAGAGAGGCTGTGGCAATATAATAGACCATTGTGGGCAGAAGGAAGAGGGAGTGGTAGTACAACCATACATGCCAACAGACCCGTTTCAGCCAGGAAACGTCCAATGTTTTTAAGCTCAAATGGCCTTTATTTGATCTGTCTCCTGTCTACACTCTCCTCTTTTTCAATGTAACTCAAAGGGGAAAATCAATACCCCAGTTTTTTTTTCAAAATCTCCCTCTTACCAAGTTCAAAATGTTCGCAAGTATGGTACATTGGATCATGGTAGGCAGGAGGAATTGGGGTAGGGACATGGACTCGGATAACAGAGGACAGGAGGGACATGGAGAGGTGCACCAAACTGACCCTACAGGGCAGGCATCAGGGTTTGCAGCAGCACAATACACCACACAGCACATGCGGGACGGGAGTGCAGCACAACAATCCATAGAAAGCAATAGGGAGGGGACAGGACCATGCACATGGACAACAGAGAACAGAGGGGAAAGAGGCAATGGTAGCTAGCTGACCATAATGGACAGACAGGAGAGAAAGCTGCAGCATAACAGACCATAAAGGGCAGGAGGGACGGATCAGGGGCATTACAATGGAACAGACAAGCCATGAGGGAGGGAATAGGGGTCTGCACAAGGAAACAGAGGGCTGAGGGCAAGGGGGAAGGGCAGGAGCAGCAAGATGACCATGGAGGTCAGGCAGGATGGGCACTAGAAACAAGACACACCATGGAGAGCAACAATGAGACCTGGGGACAGACAAGAGAGTTCAGGGGAAGGGGCCTCACAACAGACCGCGCGGGGCAGGCAAGCTGAACTAACTATAATGGGGGAATTTCAAAGGTTTTGTACGAGTGAAAAGTCCAGCTAACTATAACGCTCCTGAAACCTATGGTTTTTTCAGTGAATATCTAAGGTTTTTTAAATGCTAATTCCAAACTATAACGTGCCTGAAACCTATGGTTTTTTCAGTGAATTTCAAAGGTTTTTTAAATGCTAATTTCTAACTATGCCTACAGAGCTAGGACATGTGAAGAAAGAAGAAAAAACGCACAGAAAGAAAAAAAGAAATGCAGAAAGAAGCAACAGAAGTCCTCAAAGACGAAGAAAAGTGCAGGAAGAAGGATAATGTGCAGAAAGAACAAACAGAAGAGCAGAAAGAAGCCTTGTTGCAAAATCATCCTGTACCCTCAACTTTTTCAGATGGATACTGGTGGTAACTGAGTCTGACTAACCAGTCCTAGAGCCAGTGCTAAGTTAAAAGACACTCAGAATACAGTGAAAACACCTACATACACTAGGGAACACTATGCGTTGGGGTCCCCCTGTGATTTGCATGACCTCCTCTGCAAGCCCCTAGTATATGATAGGGCAGAGGATTAAAACAACCTCTTAAAATGCGCCACAGTGCGTGTTTGCACACGTCACCTCAGGGCCCGTCCCCTCCCTTCCCCACTGTGTAAACACGCCCTGTGGCCGTTTTAAGTTGGGAGATTAAGTCCCCTTGAATCCTTAGGGTCCCTAGGGGCAAAATAACCCACTAGGTACGTCCAGTAAGCGCCATTGCAGAGAGGTGTAAAAAGAGGCATGGCCTGCACCACCTCTCTGCAACGCAGAGCAGTGGCGCTTACTGGAAGCACCTGGTGGGCTAGTTGGCCCACAGGGTCCCTCAGGATTGAAAGGGAATTATTTCCCCAACTTAAAACGCACCACAGGGCGTGTTTGCACACGTCACCTCAGGCCCCGTCCCCTCCCTTCACCACTGTGTAAACGCTAGGGGTGGGCGGAATTTGCGAAATTAACTTTCGCAAACTATCGCGAAAATGCTAAAAATCTCCGCAAACACGCTGGAAATATCGCAAAGACGCACAAGTTTTTTTCCCGCCTGTTCGCGGTATTTTTTGCGTGATCGCGGGTTGCCAACTTACCCATGCGGCTGCTCACGGGCGCGGCCATCTTGTTTTCACTTGTCCCGCCCTCTCGCAATGCTTACTTCCTGTTCCGGGTCGCGCAATGCATGTTCGCGCTTGTTCGCGGTAGATACTTCCTGTTCGCGACCGCTTTTACTTGATCGCGTTGCTTTATGCATGCTCGGGGAGAAAATATCGCTCGAACTTGCACACGTGGTCGCAATGGGTGCGGCCATCTTGTTTTTCACTCTATTGCATGGTTCTGGGGTCTGATTTTGAATCCTCCCTACATCTTTTCAATCCCTTGTTTAAAGCTACTTTTTTTTTATTTTTCTTATTTATTATTTCTCTAACTATTTTCCTGCCTCTATATTTTTGCTTTTTGTCTACTTTTTTTTTGTTTTTTAGCTACTTTTTCTCTCTTTCTATTGCCTGCTATTTATTTCCTTTACTTCTTTAATTTTATTACCTTTTCTTTCCTGCCCCGTCCCAGAACCATGTCTAAGGGTAGGGCTGGTCGCCGTCGCAGCCAGAGCCGCGACTGCCTTCCTTGCGGAAGGCGGCACCCACAAAGGGTGCAGGCACGGGCCTTATTTGGGGAGGTGGAGTTGGCTGCACTCATTTTCTTTGTGCAGCGCCACCTCCCCTCAACCCTGGCAGCAGGTGGCAGGCCTGGGTCCGGGTACGGCCTCCGGGAGCGTCGGCAGCGGTGGGGGACGGAGCGCCGGGCAGTGTCACGCTTCTCTGGGGTCCAGCGCACCCAAGCGCAGCTGACGCACCGGTGGTCCGACATCCTGAACCGTGAGCAGGACCTGCTGGACCTGCTAGGAGTGGAGGTCCCGGGGCTTGGTGAGTAACTATTTAATTATTACTACTTTGTGTCTGTTCTTCTGCTCTGTGTTATATATTGTGAATATCTTTTTTTTCTTCCAACCAGCTAGAATGTTGCTGCTTACATTCCAGGTTAATTACGTTTAAAAGTCTTCTGTGATTATAACACAGGTGCTCTTCTGCGCTACTACTAATCTTATTTGTTTGCAACTTTGCGTTTGCGCTCGCTTAGCGTGATTCTGTAAGAGTTTATTTTAGAGAAATTAAGTTACGTAATGCTACAGTGACTCTAGTCCACTCCTTAATTTGTCCTGTCACTAATAGATAGGGGTGGATTGATACTTAGGTTTAGGTACTTTGTATGAGTTTCTAATTTGTTAGTGGTATGCGTGATGCCTCCTCAGTTACGTGACGTGCTGCTAGTACGGCAGTCTTTATTAGAACCTTTTCTAGTTTGTTAAATGAGTGGTGGTAATTGGCTTAGCACTAGCAGAACATCAGCATCAATCAATCAACCCAAAATTTGGTGTATACAAAAAATGTAGTCATGTGTCCTCCATTTGACCATATGCATTGTTGAGGAATAAAAGAAGTGGAAATGCATTCTTAATGTACAATTGGCATGCCTGGAATAGGTGGGCTAGGCGTACGTCGTACTTAGGCTTAGTTATAACTTAGTATTCTGGAATCAGAATGGAAGACTGGATTACTGTTGATAAATAGTAACTTAAGTAGTCGATCCGCGAATCCCCTGATACTACTTGTTGACCAGATGAGATCGGTCAATTTAGTTATTGCAATTGTTGTTTACATAAGTGTTTTTTGACCGTTGTTGAAAAATATTGTATTTGTTTGACACCATCCATCAATGTTTGTCTCTTTCTTATAGCTTTCCTGTTCATCAGCACCCAGGGGCAGACAGACAGGGAGTGGGGAGTCGGCGTGACAACAGTCCGAACAGCACCACCAGGAGGACACCAATGAGGGCTCCTCTGCTGGCCCCAGTAAGTCTTCTTGTTTTGAATAATATTTCTTATTCCATAACTTTTACTGCACCATATTTTTCATGAACTATTGTTTCAGTTTCCAAATGTTTTTTTTTTACCAACAATTATCCTTCGATCTGTACGGTTTCAAAAATCTTATCCCTGCCTCTGCTATGATGACTCTCAGTACTACTACTACTATCAGTCTGTCTGTACTGTAGTAGCTAAGCTTGCCCAGTTGGCCAGTGCCACTCTTTATGTGAAAGGTTGTAATAAAACTCATATTCACCAGTAGCTCTAGCCATTGAGTCCAATCCTTTGGGTCGTCCTCTTGTATTACTTCTAGTCTTATTGATCTTGAGTCTTTGTTAATCTTGAGGCTTTGAAAATTCACAGCAACAAATGCCCAACCAGATTTATTACTATTTTGATAGGATAGCCTATAGGACATACTACTACTGTTGTAGGGATCTTGCACATACAGACCTTTGCACAAGAAAATAGGATGTTGGTGATGGTAGGTTGGACCTTCCTCACACACCTCAATCAGAAATTCAGAACCCACCACAATCCCCTGCTCGACTATAGTACTATCTTGTCATAACTATTAGGTCTCCGATCCCTCCCCCCAAGATACTCAACAATTAGACAACCTAGAACATAACACACCCAACCTCTCAGTCGTGGAAGCAATGCACATGCACACCCTTACTTTAATTTGCTCACTCGTGTAAGTTAGTCCACACCAAATACCACCAAGTCTATGTAAGTTCAAAATGTTTATTTTGAATTGAGAGCTCTGTACATTGTTCTATTATAAAATGCAGCACCAACCAGTAACTCAATAACATTAAAACAATAAACATTGTTGTTACACTTACTTACAGTTGGGAATTAAATCATGATAACTGAACAGTGGTGGAAGGCAGCACCACCATCCCCTAGGAATTTAGTTTAGATAAATTTATTAATGAAGATGTGAGTGAAGGGACCCCTCACCTTAGAAGAACCTAGTACTGGTAGTTGTTGCATCATTCAGAAGCTCTGCAAAGCTCTGGTTCGTAGAAGGGAATTTCTGTCTGTAATGCGAAAAATGAAATGGTGCGCGTTAGTATATTGCAACTTGCAAGCATTTCTCAGCTGTGCCAAAAAGTGTAGCATTTATGGATAAGCAATATGGACTAACAGTACACCAGTACTTCCTAAAAAAGTGGCTTGTTAATGTTTTTGTTGACCGCTTGTACGCAGCGCGTAGACCGTAGCAGTGTGAGGAAGGTCATGTGGGCTCAAAGTTGTCTTATACAAAAAGCTGCAAGGTAACGTCACATGTGCAAAAATAAAAGACACAAAGGTAAAATGGTTGCATGGCTCGGGCTAACTAAGCAAAGGCTAGAATAACCATATATAACTATTAGTGTCTACTGTACTACTACCTGATTTGTACTAGTGATGTATGTTAGTATTAACTAATTTTTCAACCTTGCTACTGATCAATAGGGGGGAGGTGTATATGACGCCTATTAAATGTGCAATGTTTTCTAGGCGCACTACTGACCACCATTGCCGGGGCCAGCGAAGGCGATGCAGAGGGAGAGGATGCGGCAGTTGCTGCAGATACCAACGGAGCGGTAGGGGGAGTGGCAGCACCAGTGGTGGGCGGTGGTAAGTTAGATTCATAATCCTTAACTATTGTTGAACTTGACAGTACACTCACTGCAAGGGTGTACTGTATTTATACTGTACTGTTGAGACTTAGGGCCCCATTAGGATGGCGGGCATATTGCCCCCGCCGGGCCGGCTGTATTCACCGCCGACACCGCAGGGGCAAACCTCCCGCCTTCCCTGTAGAAAAGAGTCAGACCCCCCCACATGTCGACCAGGCGGAAAAGGGTTCAATATGGTGGTGGTGTCTCTCTGAACACACCGCCAGCCATATAATCTGCATTTTGGAATGCCTTTGCGTGGCGGCATTGCCGTCCGCCACGGAAAGGCATGCAGACATTGCAGAGTATGCTTGGGGGCCCCATGGAGGGTACCTACCTATACTATGTGCGGGGCCCGTCATGTTGTGCTTGGAAAAGCAGCACAACATGTATTTTTAGCATTGCTTTTGGCACCGCCAACCAGAATGTAAAAAAAACAGGATGCGCCCGCCACTGTGCCGGGCGCATCATCCTAATTAATTGTCCCCACAGGACCACCACCCTTTTTAGCGTGAGGATGGCGGGCGGACAAAGTCCGCCCGCCATCTGATGTTGTAAGTAAGTATGAGTTGTTGTGAACGTTTGAAGAGTGAACTAGAAGACTAGAATCCCTTTAATTGGCATAGGAGCGGGAGTATTGAGTAACCAACGGCCTCATCTATCTGATTTCAACTCCGCTTTGAAAGTTTTATGGAGAAGAGCACCTGGTGCACTGTTCAACTAAAAAGTGAAAGACGGGTGGAAGGAAGAAGGACAGGGCGAGATTTAAAATGTTATGTACTACTGTGCTTTATAGTGCTACTCTACCATGCCACTATGTGTATAAATAATTAACTTGTCTTACTGTTTTTCTAAGAGTATATTTTACAATTGTCTTGTTTTTTTACTTTTTGATACACAGCTACTCCTAAACTAAATCAAAGGGAGTTGGCCGCCAAGGCACGGTGCCGGAAGCTGGAGGCAATCCAGCGTGAATACCGGCGGCTGGTGGTTTTGGCAGAGGAGGAGGAGGAGACTGCAGCAGCAATTGAAGCCTCCTCCAGTGCCCCGGGCCCCAGCCACCGCCCTCCAGCGGTGCGGCGCCATCGTCTGGCGGTTGCCCGCCACCACCGTAGTGCCATCTCTGGTGCCCCCCCCACTGTGGCTGCAACTGCCGCGCCCTCAGACGTCGCGTCGCCCGTTTAGAGGAGCAGATGCGTGTCCTCTTTGAGTCCCGCCCCACACCTTAGTCCCTGTCATCAAGTTCTGCCCCTTTTTTAATTCTTGTTTGGGTGGGTGGGAACTGGTTTGGGCGTTGGGTTTTAGCTTTACGGACTTTTTCTCCTGGACTTTCCTACAGACATTGGTTGGGGTTAGGGAGGGGGGTGGGTCAGCTTTTGTGGGTTTAGTTTTTTTTTGCTAGGGTAAATTAAATATATTTTTCACTGTTACATGCAATGTTGTTAATGTTTTGTAGGTGGGGTAACTGTTTTACATCACACTGTTTCCTTGCTGGTGCAGGGCCGCCCATAGCCTGTGTTTTATTTAAATAATTGGCTGACTGTGTAAGACACAAACAGATAGATGTGACACACCTCACTGATTGACTTGTCCTTCTAGTACTTTCAGTCTGTCCTCTAGTCTATGCATTCTTTATCTGGACTGGTGTGTGAAATTGAAATCATTGAAAACATGTCCATTATTAATTCTGCCTCCCCCAAACTTCTCTCTAAACCAGTGATTGATGTTTATGTTTAACTTAGGCACAGCAATGGCTGCATGGTGAAGATGGTTTCCTTTTTCTAACATGCCATGATTGGGGTGGTGGTGGTGGTAGTATAGTAGTAGTAGTAGTAGACACTGGCAGGGCGGCAGCATTTGCAAAAAAAGAAAAGGAGACAGTCAATCGCCTTTGAGAGACTGTTAGAGGAGTAGCAGAATGAAGTACAGTACAGAACTTACCGAGCAACAATATAATGCTAAAATATTTTACAACAAAACGTAATGGCGGTTGGGAAGGGATAGCCTACTAGACAGAGTTACAAACTATGGGGCAGATTTATGAGCCCCTTGTGCCTCATTTACGCCGCCGTTGCGTCACTTTTGTGACGCAGCGGCGGCGCAAATCCTGCGCCATGCTGCGGGGTATTTACAACGTGACGCATCTGGGAGATGCATCACACTGTAAAGCCCTGCGCCAGCAGTAGGCGTACCTGTGCAGGGGGGGGGGGGCGTTCCATCGCAGGAACGCCTCCTAAAAGTGGCTGAGTGAAATCTACAAGATTTCACTCAGTCACTTTTGAGCCCATGCTTCGTCAAAACCCTGCGCCTGCTTGAAGCAGGCGTAAGGATTGACGCAGCATTGTAATGATAGGGCACCCCCGAGCCTTGCTGGAGCTGCGTCGCACTTGCGACGCAAGTCCAGCAATGCGCCGCCTCTCCGACAGGAGATGCGTCACGCATCTGCCCATCCGAGTGCCACAGTGCGCCGCATTGTAAATGCGGCGCATCAATGGTGGCGCACGGGTGGGCAGATGCGTCGCAACTCTTCTGGCGCATCTCTGCTGATTAGCAGAGATGCGCCAGACGTCATAAATCTGCCCCTCTAGTTGTGTCGAGTCACTTGGCTAGGCCTACAGCCTAACAGTTAGTGCTGTGTACGAGGAATGACAACAAACAAATCCAATCAATGCCAGCAATTAATGCTGAGGTATATGTTCCTTTGTTAAATAAAATAATCTGTAAAATATCCTACTCATGGATGGGCAAGCAGAAGAAGATCATCGCTCTGCCTTGAAATTGAAGTACTGTTGCTTTCGCCACATCCGCCCCAGCAAGTGTGTGATTAAGTATTGGAGTACATTTAATTTAGTCACACCTCGACAATAAGTCACACAGCCCGAGGGAAGAGGGTTAGGGTTTGTTGAATGGATGGGAAGGGTTTTTTTGGGAAAGGTTTGACATTGAAAAACAGTATGCATGGACAAACATGACAATCTTTGAAGACTAACATATCTATATGTTAAGGGAGAAAAAGGAAATGCATGCATGATGATGAGAGACCCGGATTACATACACTTCTTGTTCTGTTGTTCCGGCCTTAATACTTTTACAGATAGCAAATAGAAATTTTAAATATTGGTAGGGAAGAATCGTAAACAGAGAGCAAACCTAATGATGATAACAACAAGAACACACTGTTGTAAAGATTGTATACAAAATAATTATTCAAATTATTTAAAAGAAGATAAAAGTTGATACTGTTACTGTGTTATCCTGGTAAAAAATGTGGACTGGATTTGCATCTCGGCATTCCTCTTGGTCCTCTCGTCCATCAATTTTGGGTGTGTTGCCTCGCTACTCGCCACTGCCCGGCTGGAAAAAAAATGTCGATTTATTGGTAAGGTGAGTGTGCATTGTAATGTTTTCCAAAGTATAGGGCAAGGCCCGGCCTGTAATTGTAGATGGAAAACCAAAGGGGATATTGAGAAACAAAGTTGAAACAAATGCACAAGTTATGGTGTAGTGCAACAAGAACACTTTCCGAGGTGGCATGTATGCATCATCTCTAGTCTCTACTCTAGTCTGTTTCCAGCGTTGACCTTCAACAATAACAGGAGAGAGCAGGCCCACAGTGACAAGCCTGACAGCACGTTGCTTAGCAGTAGCACATCCTACGTTTAGACTTTACAGTACTTTTTTTTTTTTTAAAGAGTTGGACAAAGGCAAAGCACATTATCCATTCCAAACATAGCATTTTACAGTTTAAGTTAGTAAATCAATGCACCGCAGTCATGCCACCGCTACACTCTATTCCACTTCTACACAGACATTTGGGTCAGCTGTGGTTGTTGTTGACGTGTTTACCTTTAGGCTTTTAAGTTTTATGCCACTCATGAAACGTCCTCCTGATTTCATCATGATCTCCGATACTTTTGCTGACTGACTGTGAAGATCGGCCTGCAGTAGAAGTAAAATTGTTATTACACAACAAGAGTAGAAATATTATTGACTTTAGTCAGTCTTTAGTGTGTACAGAGAGATAGATTACTAGTACACTTTGACTTCACTTTGTGCACAACAAGCAAACAACGAAAACACAAACACCAATCGCTCAGAGTCAGGTGTCCAAAGCATGCCATTAATTGTCATTACCTGTTCCTTCTCATCTTAAGTTAACGGGCCGTCTATTTTGCCATCATCATGGACGGTGCTGTTGTGTCAATCATACTCATTGCGCAGATCGAGGAGGTCCCCTTCCTGTATTGAATTAAAAGCAATGTATCACCAAGTTGCAGGAGAAGTACAAATTTCTTATTTGCAAGAAGGGGAAAATTGAATTCACCTTGAGTTAAGTTTAGTGTGTTCTGTAGAAAGATGATTAGTGGCAGTGCACAATTACATAACTTCATGCTCAACAAACACAACAAAATCATTCAGTCTGTGACTCTGCGTCCAATGCATGGCATCAATCATTACCTGTTCCATCTTATTTTCAGTTAATGGGCAGTCTCTCTCGGCTCTGAAAGGAGGATAGCTATAGTAGTCATCTGATTCATGCTCCACTTCTTTTGGCAGGACAAGGAAAGTTTGAATTTGTTCTTCTAGTATTTTTACCATCATCCAATCATCATTCACGAGGGCAATGGATTTGGGCGGGAGATTCAGTATGATGGAGCGGAGGAGCTGGATTCGGAGGAGTGTACTGTCAAATTGCAGAGATCTGAAACTTGTATATTAAATAAGAAGAGTAGAAGACGGTGGTAATAGATTTGTTGTGATTCACAAGTTTGTAACCGGAACGACAGACACACAAATAAAGGGGGGGAAAAAAGGGAGGAAGACAGTAAGTGCAAGCCTAATTGTCAGGGAAGTATAGCTCATCCTCAAACTCGGGGGGGTCAGCCAGTAGTAGGTAATCATCATGTGACACACTACTTCCGTCACCTGAGCCACTGTCCTCATCTTCCTCCATTGCTTCATGAATTGTGTAATTTGGTGGTATGAAGTGCTGATTCATTTTGATCATTGTTAACCTCTCCACATTTTTGGGCGAGAGACTGGTCCTTCTCAATGTTACAATGGAACCAGCAGCACTGAAAACACGTTTAGAAGAGACACTTGTGACAGGGCAAGCCAGATAGCTTATCGCCAGCCTGCTGAGCAGTGGCCATTCTGACCTTTTCCTATACCAATACTGCAATGGGTTTTGATCAATGTACACCTCTGTTGGGTCAACCAGATAGGCCTGTACCATCCGCTCAATGTTCAAGGGTGCTGCTGGTAAGCTTTTGTGCTCTTTTCTCTGTGCATCAGCACTGTGCTTATTAATGCCTAACTGTACATACCAATCGTCTAATGATTGTACTGGGCCTAATGATCCAGTTATTGTTGCTGTTGTCGATAGTGATGGTGAGTGTTGTGATCCAAACGCACTGCCCTCAGCCGACGAAGTTGCACTTGATCCTGCATGCCCTGCTGCAGTACTTCTTGTGGGTTGATCTTGCGGGCTTTTAATTAGCAGCCGTTCGTTTTCCAACTTACTGGCTGCTTCAGCTATACAAGTTTTGTAGCGGGCAACATCAATCTCGGTAAAAAGCAAAGAATGTTTTCAGTCGAAATTTTGCATGTGGATCCAGAATTGTGGCATAAATGTAATGTTCTTGTGACAAAATGTTATTTTGTATCCTTGCATTTTCAGCTAAGCGACGGGCTAAGCTCTCCACCAAGTGATAGGCTTCCCTTTTGTCCTCTACATCTTTGTATGATTCAGACACATTCTTCAGCTGATGCTCTAGCATTTGCAATAATGGGATAGCTTGGCCCATTGTACAGTCCTCCTTGCTGACTTCACGTGTGAAGACCTCAAAAGGACAAAGCATCTCAGTCAGGCATTTAATTAGGCTCCATTGCTCCATCTCAAGGTTCATGCCTTTAACAGTAGCATCCCCTCTTCTTTTCCAGACATATTCATGGAGTGATCTGTACTGCTCATACAGACGATCAAGCATGTAATACGTTGAGTTCCAACGTGTTGCCACCTCCTGGATGAGTGCCTTGACTGGCATCCTATGTTCACGTTGGATGATCCTCAGCTGCTTCCGAGCTTTAAAAGAATGGCTGAAATGAGTGCATATTCTTCGGCAGATGGCCAGTAAATTGCTGACCATGGGTTCTTTTTTCAGAAAGTCTTGAACTATAATGTTTATGCAGTGCGCCAAACACGGAACCTTGAAATAGGAACCAAGTTCCATGGCCTTAAGTACATTACTGCCATTTTCTGTGGCAACAAAACCAATACTAAGCCCTCTTGGCCAAAGCCATTCCAAAACCTTGCCGTGAAACTCGTGTAAAATGTTTTCAGCCGTATGAGATTTCTCCATGGCGAACATGGCTACAGTTGCATGTTTCCGAGTACCTTTAAAAATCGCAGCTGGGTCAACAGCACCTCGTGCAGATAGCTTATCTCTAACCCCCACAAAAGAGACCCAGTGTGCAGTGATGCACATGTAATCTGTGGCTTGGCAACTGGTCCACATGTCTGTTGTCAGGTGGATATTGTGAACAGCACTCTGCTGCAATGCTTGTCCAACCAATTCCAGCACATCATGATGTAGTGCCGGAACAGCAATTCTTGCGAAATAGGACCGGCTGGGAACCTTCCATTTAGGGCAGATGGCTGACACAAATTCAAGGAAACCCACCCCTTCCACAAATGAAAAAGGAAGAAGGTCCAGCGCTAACATTTTAGCCAGCTTCGCATTGTACAACCGTGCCGTTGGGTGGTTGCGTTGGAACTGCCCCTCCAACCTAAACATGCTCTCAATGGTAGGCTGGATTACTTTCCTTTGTGGTGCTGTTTTCATTAACCCACTTAGGCTCAACGACACAGTTTGTCTCATTGCGGTACTCGGTCGCCTTGGTGTCTCAGCCTGACTCTGAGTATGGCTCTTACTGCGGTGCCACTCAGATGTTACTGAGGAGGATGTGGGCAGTACCACTGCACTACTGGGGACAGGGCTAGAAATGCCTCCCTCTTCTTCACCTTCCACCACAATAATATCGCTCCCTGATTCTTCCTGACCAACTTCAATGGGTTGAGTTTTTCTACTTTCTTTTAACTGAAGTCGGTGATTCTCCCACATGATAGTGTGGTGTATTCTGAGATGACTTGCTTGGCCTCCGGTACCATAGTTTGTACCAAGCTTACCCCGCCGAACACCTTGCCGACAAATTGAGCATATAGCAACGTTCTCCTCCTTGGTGCTAACAGAAAAGAAGTCCCAAACTGTGGAGGAGAACTTTCTGACACTGCTGGAAGTGTCACTTTCAATACCAGATGAACTGGAGGGTGTGCTTGAAATGTGACCCTGTGCACCTAGACTGTGACTTTTACTACCACTACCTACTGAGATCGTTGAGCAGGATGTAGGTCCCTGCCGGGCCTTGGAAAATATGGTAGCTGGAGGTAGTGGTGGTGTAACCTGTGTTGGTGATATCCGTGCTACATCCCGCTCAGTAGCAGCCTTTCTGGATGGGGTGAGAATTTTGGTCTCCAATCCCTTTGGGGCGGGAGTAATGTGCATGATGACTGGCTCGTCTACATCAACATCAGCATCACCCCCCTCTTCTACATCTACCTCCATAACTCTAAGTTTTTCTGGGACCTTCCTTTTCAGAATCATTGTCTTGTGGCGTATATTACTCTCAGACTGAGCTGGTGGCTGCCAAGTGGCATCACGATCATCAGAAGCGGGGCTTGAAGAAGAAGATGATGGACTAAGCCTCCTTTTCCTTGCTGGTGGTCTGGAAGACAATAGATCTTCTGAAACAGTAGTTTGACTTGCTCCACTTTGTCTGCAGGAAGCTCGATTTCCTGAAATGCCCCTACGTCAGGAGCAACAACTACTATGGTGGGCTGTTGCGGCTGCTGCTGTTCTTGTTGCGGCTGCTGCTGTTCTTGTTGCGGCTGCACATTTATCTGCTGAGTTTGCGCCTGCGTTGATTGTGTACTACTTTGCGATAATGACATTTCTTCAACATCGCTGCTCGTTAGTAGACTGGCTACCTCTGCGACACTAAAGATCTTGGGCCTAGGTTGGTGGGGTTGGACCGCTGTGCTGCTCCCAGCTTGGTTCCCGGACAACGCTGCTGCAGGCGTAACTTTTTTGGTGTAAAAAAAAACATTGGCCGGCACACCACCAGTCGTGGTTAATGGCACTTCCTTTTTCTGTTCCTTCTTCTCACCGGCAACTTTCTCGGAACTGGACCTGGTACCTTTCTTTGGGGCCATCTTCTTCAGATGTCAGGCAGGATGCAGATGCACAACAAGTTCTGGTCACACGTGGACGTGATGCGCAGCAGGACTTCTGTCTGGCAGGCAGTACAACGGGTAGCCGGGTGATGCTGATGACACCTCCTCCTCTGTCTTTTGTGCACCTAAAAGCAAATAAGCCTGGAGAAGAACATCAGTGAAATGTTGCATGTGGTTCAGTTACATATTACGGTACTAGTGCAAACAAAAGATATAGTCTAGCCATTTATGACTTTTTTTGAACAAGGGCTATGTTATACTACTGTGTACAGTCAGTCACACACTACACTCTCAGGAAGGATAGGAAAGTTAATAATAACCACCAAAATAAAAATGTAATGGAAGTGGGGTGGACCCTATTTACAATTAAATTATTTGAACATCTCAGCATCCATGGAGCTGCTGCTGGCAAAGGGGGTGGATGTGGATGGAAGCAGTAAGCCAAATAGCCAATAGGAAAACCATGCAGACCTATGGCAAAAGCACGCATAACTCCTAGTCCATACACAAAAAAGGCCACCAGCCACATGGACACTCACAACTCACAAACAAGCAGGGGGCCTGGGAAACACCAGGAGTTGACAAAAGGCCTATAAAAGCCAGGTAAAGGATGCATGCTAAAGCACACTGCTCTGCCTTTTTAATGCAACAAAATGCAAATACGAATATTCATAGGCCCCAAAAAGGTCTGCAGGGTGCATGCATTGCACACCAACACACCAGACACATACAACAAAAGCATGTCTTTAAGACAACCAACATCAGAAAGCCCACCCCAAAAGAACACACTTCCCCAACTCAATCTAATCCCAACCATGCCCTAAATGATGTCTAAATTGAACAGACCACACAGAAAACACTTGATTAATAATGCTGTGGATACCTGCTCTGATCCTAGTGGATGAAAGCAGGCCTGTTGGCAGACAAGGCCAGGCAAGCTTGCAGGCCTAGGCTTCAAAATGGCCACCAGCCACATGGCCAGGCCCAACAACATCAGAAAGCCCACCCTAAAAAAACACACTTCCCCAACTCAATCTAATGCCATCCATGCCCTAAATGATGCTTGAAAATGAAATACATTCAAAAAACACCAAAGGAAAAGTTGCTTCATCATGCACACACCCATGAGGACATGCCCATGACTAGCTCGGGCCTACTACTGACTACTACTACCCACAACATTGAAAAAAAAAGGATTGATGATAGTTACCAAAAATAAATTGTAGTTACAACAACTGCAATGCCCACAATCAAACAGACACAACAACCACTTACTTGTAAAATATCCAAATCAAAAAATCCTCAAATCCAATTGCAATGATGCAGCAGACAAAAAAAATGATCTTTCCAGCTCAAAATCCAAAGGCAGAATGAGCAGGAGATGGACAAAGCACTGGGAGGAGCCTGCTGGACAGGAACAGGAAGTTGGGGATTCTGTGTCACTTCATCCCTCTCCCCACCTTTTTAAAAAAGGACTCCTTGGACAAAAAAGGACAGCCAAATGTCAATCTGAGGAGTTGTTTTCATACAAAATCATCATTTGCAGAAGGTTTCATGCTGCTAGAGCTGATATTCTTCTCCAAATTAAAATTTTTACATGTTCGAGTTCTCGAGCTTCACATTACTTCCGCCGGATGTCGATGGCGTGTCGGAAATGACTTGATTGCGTTCTCTCGCTCCCTGTCGCGTTGGATATGACGTGTTCGGGGTCTCTTTCTCCTTTTCGCGTTCAATTAGACGTGTCCGCATCCTCACTCTCTCACTCGCGGTGGAGAATGATGTGTTCGAGATCTCAATCCTCTCATACTCGCGCGGTGCATGATCGTGAGAAGAATGACGTGATCGCACGACAAATGACGTGATCGCGCGATAAGTGACGTTAATGCGGGCGCGAACTGTTGAGAGACAGCGCAAAATGGCTACCAACAATCCAATATCTCGTGGAGAACGCGACCGGGTCGGGAACGCGGGGATTCAGGTAAGGCGATCGCACGCACGAGCAAGAAACAAATTACCGCTTAGATGCGGATTGCGGAAATTTTGACATTTTCGCGCTTTCCGCGGAACGCGAAAATGTCAAATTATCGCAATTTCCGCGAACGGAACGGAATTTTGGCCCAGGCCTAGTAAACGCGCCCTGTGGCCGTTCTGAGTTGAGAGATTAAGTCCCCTTGAATCCTAAGGGTCCCTAGGATCAAACTAGCCCACTAGGTACCTCCAGTAAGCACCACAGAACTGCGTTGCATAGAGGTGTAAAAAGGGGCGTGGCCTCAGATCACCTGTCTGCAACGCAACTCCCTGGCGCATACTGGAGATACCTGTTGGGCTAGTTGGCCCTCAGGGACCCTCAGTATTGAAGGGGAATTAATTCCCCAACTTACAACTATCCAGGGGGCGCGTTTGCAGAGTGCTGCAAGGAGGGGGCGTGGCCTCCAGCACGATGCCCGTCCTTTATTTATTTTATTTTTTTTAAGAAGGAGGGCTCTGTGGCCCCCCTTCTTTTTCTAATTTATTGGCCCTGGGGACCCCATCCCCCAGGGCCTGCACCCTCATTTTTTTTGTTGAAAAAAATTAATTTGGAAGGGGGCCGCATGGCCCCCCTCCCAAGGCCTTAATCAGCCACGGGGACCCCAACCCCCGGGTCATGGCCTTTTTAAAAAAAAAATCTTTAGGAGAGGGGCTGCGTTGCACCCCTCCTCAGGCCACTTATGGCCCGGGGGACCCCGTTCCCCGGGGATGGCCTTTGTTTTTTATTATTTTTATAAAAAAATATATTTATAGAAACACCTAGGACATGCTGGACAAACCATATGTACCTATCACCATGACGATTTGCGTGATATTCATTAAAAGGCGACTATGCATACAATGAATCCACATGGAATGTATTTACACCGCTAGTGAAGTTCTGACGTTTCTGATGCCCTACCGTGCCTAATCCCGGCGCCCCCGCCGGTGGGTACTCTCCAAGTAGACACCCTTGTCATTTATGTATACAAACATGGGTAGCTATTGACGGGCACATTTAATACACACGCACACCAAGCCATTCAAAGGGGATTCGACAAAAATTCGACCAAACCATGCAAGAAACCCCCCTCACGGTTAATAAAACACACATCCACCGCCGGATGTGTAATACTTTTTATTTTACTCTCTGGAAAGGAGACGAACCTCACTTGAGAGTCACAGCGTGCTCCTGGCTGAGCCCAATGCTGTGTTAAACCTACCAGTGCCCGCCGAGTGCCACACACCTCTGTGTTGTATTCCACCAGCTAGTGCGTATGCTATGACACTCTCTAGCCCATGTGCACTGTAACACCACCCTGTGAATATGTCATGCCATACTTGCATTCGCACGGGTTATATTGCCCCATCTAACGTGCCTTCCTCGATGCCTATGTTATAACGCACAGCGCTATGCCATACATATTACAATCTGGGATCCATATATTTGTCACAGTGCATATGCAACGTTACACTCCACAGCACATATTTTATATTGCAACTTTAGAAACTAGTTTGGTTAAACAACACTGCCCTGTGCAGATTACACTCCAAGGCGCATATTGCATAGCACGCGCTAGTGCCTGTGCTATCTCGCACTCTCCAATGAATCTGTCATTGCGTACAATGTATTGCATATTATATTTCATGCCCCGGTTCATCTTATATCACACTTTTTGGTGCATAGTTTATACCATATACTATATCTAGTTTTCATTTTCAATCGTGTTCTCAGGACTATGTTCTATATAACACTGCGTCCACCTACCCTTTTCACGGACATTACATTTTGCGATGGGGGTGGAGGGTCGGGGGGTGTTTCTGCCAAGTGAGCCCGGAGCCACAGTCACAAACGTCCTCTTCTTCCTGAATAAAAGTGATATTATGCTGCATACTTGTTCATATTTTAAGTATTTCGCACAGTCACACATTTTAAAAACAATAAAGTTCCTAATACCCACCTTCTCTGAACAGTTAGCTTGCAGCCCCATCCACCTCCTCCCTATCGTCTGTTGTCTGAATCCATGGACTAGCCTCCTCCCTCCTGCCATGCATGGTCTGATGTGCTGCCTCTGCCCTCCATTTAGCATGATGTACCAGTCCACTCCTCCTGCCCTCCATTGCCCAATTCTATGGCCCATCATTGACCTCCTGCTTAGCCTCTGTGCTTAGCTTGCTACCCCTATTCTCCTTCCCCCTGAACTCCAATGTCTTTGTGCATGTCCCCACTCCATCCTTTTTGCCCACTATGTTCCATGGACCTGCCACTCCTATCTACTCTGAGTGTTCTGTTGAGCTGCCACTCCCCTCCCACCTGCCTAGCATTGTCAGATGACTGTAACCTGTCCCTGCCACCACCACCCTGCCTGTCCACATGCCATGCCCCTATACCCTTTCTCCTGTCCTCCATGGTCCATTTTACTGCCACACCCTTCTGCCCTCCCTGGTCTGTTGTGCTGCAACTGCTCCTCCTGCCTGCCACGCGCAGTCTGTTGTGAGGCACCTTCCCCTAAACTCTCTTGTCTGTGCCCAGGTCCTGACCCTCCCTTCTATCCTCCATGGTCCTTTGTGCATGCCCCTGCACCCTCCTTCTTGCCCATCATAGCCAATGTGCTGCCACTAACTCTCCGGCTTGCCTTGCATGGTCTTCTGTGCTGCCATGGCCTCTCCCACCTTCCCTGTGTGGTCAGCTAGCTGCCCCTGACCACCTCCCACCTTCCCTCCATGGTTTGTGTGTATGCCATCATAGTCTCACTGTTGCTCTCCATGGTGTGTCTTGTTTCTAGTGCCCATCCTGCCTGACCTCCATGGTCATCTTGCTGCTCCTGCCCTGCCCCCTTGCCCCCAGCCCTCTGTTTCCATGTGCAGACCCCTATTCCCTCCCCCCTGGCTTGTCTGTTCCATTGTAATGCCCCTTATCCGTCCCTCCTGCCCTTTATGGTCTGTTATGCTGCAGCTTTCTCTCCTGTCTATCCATTATAGTCAGCTAGCTACCATTGCCTCCTTCCCCTCTGTTCTCTGTTGTCCATGTGCATGGTCCTGTCCCCTCCCTATTGCTTTCTATGGATTGTTGTGCTGCACTCCCGTCCCACATGCCCTGTGTGGTGTATTGTGCTGCTGCAAACCCTCATGCCTGCCCTGTAGGGTCAGTTTGGTACACATCTTCATGCCCTCCTGTCCTCTGTTATCCGAGTCCATGTCCCTACCCCAATTCCTCCTGCCTACCACGATCCAATGTACCATACTTGCGAACATTTTGAACTTGGTAAGAGGGAGATTTTGAAAAAAACTGGGGTATTGATTTTCCCCTTTGAGTTACATTGAAAAAGAGGAGATTGTACACAGGAGACAGATCAAATAAAGCCCATTTGAGCTTAAAAACATTGGACGTTTCCTGGCTGAAAACGGGTCTGTTGGCATGTATGGTTGTACTACCACTGCCTCTTCCTTCTGCCCACAATGGTCTATTATATTGCCACAGCCTCTCTTGACAGTCCTGTATTGTTGGTTTGTTGCCTCTGCCCCCCTTTCCATTGCCCTCCATAGTCTGTTGTGCTGCCACTGCCCTTCCTGCCTGCCCAGTGTGGTCAGATTGTTGCCTCTGCACTCTCCTACCTGTGTTCAATTTTCAGAGTCCGTGCCCCTGGCCTCTGCCTCTCAACAGTATCCCAATGAACAGCTAGATTGCTAACATTCTATATTTATTACAAAAGTGTGGAACGCCTGACGTCATCTTGATGTAATCAAAACTGTAATACCTAGAGCATTTCCTTTAGAAATTACATATATGAGAGGGTCTTATTTGCATCAAAATTATGGTTAGTGCTCTAAAAAACTAAAATGAGGACATATTTTCTGAGTTTTCAAATAGCGACAAAGAACTTTTAAATTATTTGTAATCTTTATGTTTTTTTATCCAGTTCACCACTTGATTAAATGTTGCACTTAGGAGAGAAGATGTGGTGTTACTTCCAGAGCTGCAGACTTTGCAACTGGGGAAACAGGTTGGAGTTTCTGCTACAGCTCAACATTATGTGATTCTGGTCAAAACACTTAATCTCCCCATGTCTACAACCAAAATGAATTTGATCTTGTGTGATTTAACCAATGCTCATGTAAAGCACTCCAATACCTGACAAGTCTGCACTATATAAAACTGCAAATACACAAAAAATAAGTGTTTTGCACACTTCTGTCATTGGGCTACATGTGGGCTACATCTGGGTGATATTTGTGCTGCATTTGGGCCCTTTTGTCTCTGGTGGCCATCTTGGGAGATTTATTTGTTATGAAGTCTGTAGTAAAGCTACTGCTCACCACGGAAGTCTGCTGATGGTATTAAAAGTGCATGTTTCAGTCTGCATATCAGAATTTTTTAATGAAATAGGTGTGCCATACTTTTGTCATAAGTAAGACAGTAAGCGCTCTGGTTGTTCTTAAGAACACTCCGGGACATTCTGATAATTGGGCTACATTTGGGCCCTTTTGTCTCTGGTGGCCAGTTTGGGAGATTTATTTGTTATGAAGTTTCCTAATTTCCTCATTTACTGCAGTCTCCTCAGTAGGCAATACTTTCAGTTTTTTACTTTGGTTCCATCAAGAAGGAATTCAGATGTGTCACACATTTGCCATAAATTCTGAATGTTAGCAGTCTAGTTGCTCATTAGATCACTGTAGTAAAGCTACTGCTCACCAGGGCAGTCTGCTGCTGGTATTGAAAGTGCATGTTTCAGTCTGCATGTCAGAATTTTTTAATGAAATAGAAGAGGATTTGAGAAGTCACTCAAAATGTGCCCTAATTTTTCTTTCTGCAGCACTAATCATACTTTCTATGGCAAAATGAACCCCCTCATTTTATTCCTTTTTAAATTAAATGTTTTAAGAGTAACCACTTTAATCCAATCAAGATGGCTTCAGGTGTGTAATACGTTTGTCATAAGTAGGACAGTTAGCACTCTAGTTGTTCTTTAAAACACTCTGGGAAGCTGCAGTAGAACACAAAGGAATCAACTGACAGTCTCTGCCCTTGTTGGATGTACCTGTTTTTCTGAGAATGTCAGACTTCATTCTCACATGACTGAGAAAGATAATGTGAATTTACAGAAAATATGCTCTCAGTTTAGCTTATAGATCACCTTCCAAACCTCTGTGGGAAAAGCATGAGAAAATAGTTTTCTCTCAATTATGATTCATGATGTCACAGCAGAAGGCTTTTTCACATGGTAAAATCACCTTAGAACACACCACAATTCCTAAAATGAGTATGGTACCATCAACAAATGATTTATAATGTAACTAAAGTCTTAAAACCTTCTATTAACTGCAATGCTTTTTAATGAGGTGCTATCATGTATATTGGTCCCAAGATGGCTGCCAACACTTCTTGGATGAAGTACTGACAGCCAATCAGATCTCAAGATGAGATGTGTGGTTAGGCTCCGCCCAGATGTATCTATCCTTTTAACTCTAATTTTCTCAGGAACTACTGAACGGATTTACACCATTTAAGCAAAAGGCACGAGTCTGCACTGAGAACTACCTCTTTGCCAAATTTGGTGTAATTCCGTTCAGCAGTTCGGGCTGTAGCTGCGTCAACAGGTCCTATGGGAAAATGCATGGGGAAAACGTGTTTTGGGACCCCCCTTTTTTCTCGGCCCCCGCTTGACGAATCACCGTGAAATTTTCAGGATAGGAGCGGACCAGAGCTGGCCAAAAGTTTGGAAAATTTGGCGAAAATTTGTCAATCGGCGCCAACGTTATTCCAAATAGAATGTTGCGGATTTCCTATAGAAAATAGGACCTAACTATAACTACCTACTGGCGACTGCCAGTAGGTAATATATATATATATATATATATATATATATATATATATATATATATATATATATATATATATATATATATATATATTACTTCATTTCCAATCCGGTGAAGATAATCCGCCGAACAAGACAGGACACAGACCCAAAGTAGGTGCTCAAAATTAACGTTTACTCCTTCTTCACCATGACGCGTTTCAGCTCGTCAAAGCCTTGTTCACATGACATGTATGAGCCAATACATTGTAGATATTTTGAAGTGCAAATACCGTTACGTAGACACATCACATGATACGATAGCCATAGACATAGAAACAGTAAAAATACCAAAATAAAACCTAAAACCAACTTGCGGCCGATATGTAAATAATATACTAATTTGTTGTCAAACCTTCAGTTGCTCATGAATACATGTAAAATACATATTGTATACAACTAGACAGGATTAACCGACTTTTGAAGAATAGATTGCGGTTGGTTACCCACATTGTCTATGATGCCAAATACAAATAACATACATATGTATATACAGTAAAATACTGCTAGATCTAGATAGGTATGAATGGCAATACAAGGGGTTGGGTACAATATTGTAATTACAGAGACTACGCTAATGGACTGAAGAATAGGTGGGCTGCGTGTGCCAAGAAAAGTACATATAACGGTATGAGGGAACAAAAATAGTAAGGGAAAATAACCCATGATGTGCAAAAAAAGTGTGAATCTAATAAGCCAGATTATGTTAATTTGTAAATCTCGCATATTGGAACAATAAACATGTCCAGATAAGGCATATGTATTCAAAATCAAACAAATAAATAATGCGTGTGAATACATATGTGGAACTCAACGTTAAAATAACTGAGTTTGCCCTTAGAAAATATAGCAAGGTGGATAAAGTGCGCAAAGTGCGAAATGCAAGGAAAGGGGAATGCAACAATGCATCAACGGACTGATGAAGTGAAAATCACAGATTATCCGTTGGAATGGGTGGAATAGGTGGAGTTAAGGGAGGACGAGACAGAACGACCTCCTATCTTATATAGTGATCAAGGACAAAGTTATAGCAGCAATATACACAGATTACCCAAAATTGGATATACAAGTATGGAAAATTGCCGTATCAATAAATGTAGGAAAATGCCTGGTGCAAACCAAATACAATGTCTCTTGGAGAGTCTGTGTTTGAAGGATAAGGCGATGGGAAGTGCAAATGTTAGCAAAAGATAAAATATGTATAAAATATGTATAAATATGTGCAAAAACAGCAATTGTAAACAATCTTCTATTTGACAATAAATATATATATCTTAATAATAAATAATCATAAATATGAATTAATAAATACATGCATAGAATCTTTTCATCCCTAATTTGCCTCTCCTAATACAGTTCCTGGACCAGTTTGAACCAACCATGAATAAAGTGCAAATATACAAAATTACTGCATTTAAATCATCGCACCATAGTAAATAATCTGGTCAATCAATAAAAGAGTATCTCATGTACAGAGTGAGCTATATAAAATCACCATAATCAAAGTTAAAGACATGTATATAGATCTTCTGTGGTATTTAGGTCCCCTGGTGACTTAGTATCAAGCTGAATAATATATCTAGTCTTCAGTTGTCTCAATTTTTGGTCCCTATCACCACCCCGTCTGCTAGGGGGTATAGTATCAATCACATAGTAGCTCAAATGTTTAATGTCTGATTGATGAAATTCTTTAAAATGCCGAGCTACCGGATATGTGTTGTCTTGGTGAGTTATAGCTCGTAAATGCTGTAAAACTCTTTTGTGGACCTGAAGTTTGGTGCTTCCTATATACCTTAGGTCACATGGGCACGTAAGGACATAGATGGCATATTCGGTTTTGCATGCGAGTAATTTTTGTATTTTATACTCTCTGTCACAAAATGGGGTAGTGTAAATTTTGGTGTTTTTGCCATGGATACATGCTTTGCAAGTTTTACATTTAAAAAAGCCCTTATGAGTCTGTAGCCATGTTGTATTTTCAATGATTTCAGGGTTAGTGGTGACTAAGCTATCCCTCATGGATGGTGCTTTACTGTATGTAATGGACACACGTTGCGGCAGCAATGGTCCTATTACTGGATCGTTAAGTACCAGTGGCCAATTGTTTTGTATTATCTTTTGAATAGCTTTATGTTGGCGACTGTAACCTAAAATCAAACGAAATTCTTGGGCTGCAGGGCTGATGGCAGATACGGAAAGGGAAGCTGTATGTGTCTGTTTATCTTTTAAAAGACTATCCCGAGAGCTGCTCATGGATTTGGTAATCGCCTGAGAGATAATATTGGGAGCATATCCTCGTTCGAGGAATCTCTTTTTGCTCTCAAGTTGGGCTTTATGTAAATCCCCTTCATTGCTGCACATGCGTCTCAAACGAAGCATCTCACCGTATGGTATGCTATTAATCAAGTGTTTGGGGTGAGAGCTCTGAGCATGCAAGGTGGAATTACCAGCTGTCTATTTTCTGTGGAGACTTGTCTCTAACACATTGTCATGAATATAGATTTGGGTGTCTAAGAAGTCAACCTCAGTTTCGCTGATCATAGCAGTGAAATTTAGATTCAAAAGATTGAGATTAATGGCCGTTACAAAATTAGAGGCTTGTTCTTTGGTACCCCGCCAGATAACAAAAAGATCATCTATGTAACGGAGCCATTTGATGATATGACATTCAACTATATGCTTGTGTTCAGTTTTGAGTACCAGCTCCTCCCAGCAGCCCATGTGAAGGCATGCGTAGCTGGGGGAGAAGCTGGCACCCATTGCTACACCCCGAATTTGCTGGTACAATAAGTTGTTAAACATAAAGATGTTGTTGTACAGACAATATTCAATTATTGATATAATCATATCACTATGTTGTTGATCATAAGTGGGTTTTTTTGCCAAACAGTGTTGAACTGCATTGATGCCATCAGAGTGTTGGATGCTGGTGTAAAGCGAGGATACATCTAAAGTCATAAGAAGATAATCTTGTTGCCAGTGCACATCCTTTGTTTTCCGAATAAAGTCTCCCGTGTCTCGCACATATGACTCTAGATTCTTGACATGATCTTGCAAAAAGTAATCTACATAGATAGATGTATTTTCCAATAATCCATCCTTGGCTGTAATGATCGGTCGACCTGGCGGTTTGTCTCTGTTTTTATGAGTTTTGGGAATAAAATAAATTGATGGGGTTGTAGGGTTATCTTTTTTGAGAAATCTATATTCATCTTCACTAATAAGGTCTTTGCCTTTCCAAATTGCCAGTTTTTTGTAAAATTTGAAATAGGTGTCCTTAAGAAGTGCTGTGTTGCTGCGACTATAACATTGTCGATCATTCAGTTGACTAAATGCCTCTTTTTTGTATTCCTCCTGGGGCCAAAGGAAGATGTAGCCGCCCTTATCACTGTTGCGTATAACTATATTTTTGTTTTTTTCTAGTTTTTGAATCAAGCTCGAATACTGCTTGTCCTGTTTGTTGTATTTCTTCCTGGTATTCAGAGTAGATTTGTTTAGTTTTTTAATGTTCGCCGTGACTGTTTCATGAAACACATCTATAGCATCTCGTGGGGCAATGGGATTGAAATTGGAGGTTGGCTTGAAGGGGGTCCGAATTTTTTGATTTCCTTGTCGAGAGGTTTCCTTGGTAGATGGTAAGTTCACAAGTTCTTGTGTGGTATTTCCATCCCATAGGTCAGTTAATTCATTAAATAATGGCACGTCTGACTGAGTTAGTCTAAATTGGGTATTGTCATCAACCTCAGGGATGTTGCGTTTGTTCAGAGAGTTGTCATTTTGAAGTAGGAAATATTTTTTTAATTTTAATTTTCTGACCCCTTTATAGATGTCCGTCCTAGTTGATACATAGTTGAAATCATTTCTTGGGCAGAAGGAT
This sequence comes from Triturus cristatus, assembly GCF_964204655.1. Taxonomy (NCBI): domain Eukaryota; kingdom Metazoa; phylum Chordata; class Amphibia; order Caudata; family Salamandridae; genus Triturus; species Triturus cristatus. Next base: position 527,394,505 of record NC_140591.1, read on the forward strand.
AGACCCAGACTCAAAATACGGATTTCTTCCGAGGTAAGCTCTAGTTGAGAGAGGTTAATTACTGTGTTGTCGTTAGGGGTTATTGGGTTTATCGTTTCTTCCAGTATCCTCGACCTCTTTTTTTGTTGTTGAAGGCGGCGCTTCCCTGCCTTCCGTCTCTGCTTTCTCCTGTAATTTGCGGTTGTGCGGCGTGCTCTCTTTGTGGCCTCGGGCGAAGAGTCTGTCTTCTCTCCTCGCATAAAAAATTTAATTCTTCACCAGGAGATGGTTTGACCTTTTGTTGTTGTCCCTGAGATTGCCACATTTCGGATTCTGATTCACTTCCTCCCGTTGAGCTGAGGTCGGAAAAAGTAGTGTCATTGTTGATTCCCGCTTTTTTTGTTAGATTTGGTACAGCATTCTGTGTATTGTGGGATTTGTTGATCTTAGATGCCCGAAGTGAGTCATACTTTTTTGCAAATGTAAAAATTTGTCCAAGTTCGTAATCCGTTTTGTCTCTAAGGAATTTAAAAGCTTTACGTTCTTTTATTTTTTCCTCTTCTTTTTTAAGTCTGGATGTCATATCTTTACAAAGTTTGATAACCTCCTCTGTTTCACCAAGTTTGTCAATTTCTTCATTGAGTTCATTAATTTCTTTCAAGAGCCGTGCCCGGTCAATATCAGCATATTTAATCAAGATAAGGACGAGTTTGCGTGAGGATTCCAAGTTGCATTCAGCCCACTCCCGCATGAGATCAGGGTTGGGATCTTCGTATGTAGGAGCAGTCAGTATGCGAAGGCCACGGGGGATACGTTCCACGTCAATGTATCTTTGCAAAGATCTTGACTCCCACCATTTGCTTTGCTCCATACGCATCTTTTTTTCAAGTATTTTTAATTTTTGTTTTGCAGAATTAGATTCGTTACTATTTGTGTTTTCAACTGTTGTGGCACTGCGAGAAGCCGTAGGGGCGTCCGAAAACATTTCCATTGCGGCTGCTTCTCTTTCTCGCATTGTGTCAACCGACATCGTGAAGGAGTTGATATATATATACAATGTCACTTAACGCTCGCTCTGCGCGTGGAATACGGCTTGCTGAGCGTGTGATGCACTCTCCACTACCCCAGAATACCCAGCGTCCTACCTGATTCGGTCCGTAGACACCCAAGTCCTCCGACTTGCATATCACCGACTATGCAGGCTTCTTGGAAATAATGGGTTCTGGGGGGGTCAGACGCGTGATTCCTTTCTCGGACCAAAATGATTCCAGGAAAACCCGGAAATGGTGTTCTACTGTCCGCGTCGACCCTGCAGCCAGTGGAGGGGTCCGTGTATGACCGTGTAGAACAGAAACGGTCAATCACATTACTTCATTTCCAATCCGGTGAAGATAATCCGCCGAACAAGACAGGACACAGACCCAAAGTAGGTGCTCAAAATTAACGTTTACTCCTTCTTAGCCATGACGCGTTTCAGCTCGTCAAAGCCTTGTTCATATGACATGTCAGAGCCAATACATTGTAGATATTTAAAGTGCAAATACCGTTACGTAGCCACATCACATGATACGATAGCCATAGACATAGAAACAGTAATAATACCAAAATAAAACCTAAAACCAACTGGCGGCCGATATGTAAATAATATACAAATTTGTTGTCAAACCTTCAGTTGCTCATGAATACATGTAAAATACATATTGTATACAACTAGACAGGATTAACCGACTTTTGAAGAATAGATTGCGGTTGGTTAGTCACATTGTCTATGATGCCAAATACAAATAACATACATATGTATATATCCGAGCAAAGTATTGACTCCCCCTGCTTCCAGCCGGCGAAGAAAGAGTCACGGACCCAAAAACAGGTCTTTATTTCACGACAGCCGTATGACGCGTTTCGGGCAACAGAATGCCTTATCACATGCGGAAATGCAGTCCGCCTACAGTTTTTATTATGCATTGTGCCATTTCCCCATGTCACGTGATTAGAATATACAGATACAGCATACTATGTTACAACCTATCACATAGTCTGTCTTCTGATCCGCTAATTTCTCTATTTACTCCATAGTTAAAATGTCATAATCAAAATTTAAAAGCTATATTATCATAGAGAAAAAAACAGTGAGTATTATACATTGCATCAATTTATGAGCAGTTCTTTGGTCACAGTGTTGTCATACATTAAATTACTGAATGCATCAAACATTAAAACATATATAAGTATACATATATTTCAAATATATTAAATGTTTTAAATATCTAAAATGCATTATAATTAATTGAATATTAAATATTAAATATTAAATATTAAGTGTTAAAACAAATTGTATTGCTGCATGAATGCTGCCTAAGACATTTTTATTTGAACTGTGCAAATGAACAAATGACAATCTCACATTGTGGTTCTATCATGAAAAATGAATAGCCATGATAGGTGTTGGAAGGGGGAATGTTGTTTTATGGAGTGCAACTCCTATTGCTGCATGAATGCTGATTCTAGATACATCCCCTGATCCCATCATGATCTTTTAAAGCCAGAGTGTACCCTAGCTGAGATTGTTGGACATAACTAGTGGAATAAATAGACTAAAAAACTCGGATCTTAATAATATAAAATGAAAAGATTCAAAACCCATAAAAAATGCTGTATGATCCATGGTAAGGCAAATGCCGTACCTAGCTGTTAAAGTGCTAGTGCTTATAAAATACTTCAAAATAATTGGACTGTGGGTTAAACACAATATAATAAAAACAAACAAATAGCAGCTGAAGAACTGATATAAAATACCAGTATATCTGAATTAATTCATTCATATATTATTAGATTCATTACCTAGTTTACATGCGCATATATGTTGAGATGAATCCACACTGATAGATTTACATATGTATTGTGTTGACAGTTTACAAAAAATTATTATAAAAAAATATTATAAAAATATATTATAAAAAATTATGAAGATACTCTGTGTTGTTCAGCCCTTTGGGGAATCTACTATCAAGTTCGAGAATCATTCGGGATTCTAGTTGGTGAAGAGACCACTCCCTATTCCCTCCTCTACGGGGATTAGGTACTGCTGTAATCACATAGTACTTGAGGCATTTGAGGTCATTGTTATGTGTTTGCTTAAAATGCCTGGCAACTGGGTAAGTTGTGTCATTATTTACAATTACACGCAGGTGCTGCAGAATCCTGACATGCACCTGTAGCTTCGTGCTGCCCACGTATCTCAATCCACAGGTGCATGTCAGGACAAAGACAGCAAATTCTGTTCTGCAACTGTAGTTGCCTTTGATAATTTTGGCAATGGGGCTGAAAGGGGTCAAATATCTGGTGGTGTTGTCTCCAAACTTACAAGCTCTACAGGTAGAACACTTGAAAAAGCCTTGTCTTGGCTGTAACCACATTTTACCAGAATGGACCTCTGGGCTGCTTTTCACTAGTTGAGACCTCATAGAAGTACCCTTCCTGAATGTGACTGTAGGGTTGTCTGATAAATTAGGCGCCAACATCGCATCTGTGAGAGTGATAGGCCAGTTGCGTTTGATAATGGATTTGATTTGTCTTTCTTGTTGGTTATATGTCAAAATTAGTCTAGGTGCATTGTTATCCTGTGGTTCCTCTTTTGTATCAGTTTTTGTTTCTAAAAGAAGTTCTCTAGGTTTTTGCATCACTTTTGCTAGTGCTTCCTTAAGGACTGAGTCACTATAGCCCCGTTGTTTGAACCTCATTACAGCCTCATATGTGCATCTTTCTAACTCGTGTTCAGTGCTGCATATTCTTTTAATTCTCAGGAGTTCCCCATATGGTATGCTCCTAACTAGATGCTTTGGTTGTTTGCTATTAGCATGGAGTGTGGAGTTACCCGCGGTTGCCTTTCTATGTAGGGTAGTAGCTTTGTGTCCATTTTTAATGAAAATTGGCACGACTAGAAATTCCGTGCTGTCAGCGCTAATGTGAGATGTGAACTTGCGATTAGCAGAATTATCATTGATATTATTGATTAATGTTTTTGCACTCTCTACATTGCCGTGCCACACTATAAAAACATCGTCAATATATCTAAGCCAATATTTGACATGTCTATTGTACATCTCTGAGTGTACAGTCCTGAGAGCCTGCTCCTCCCACCAGCCTACCACCAAGCAGGCATAGCTTGGAGAGAAGCAGGCTCCCATGGCAACACCCCGCAATTGTCTATATACATCCGTGCTGAACATGAAGTAATTATTGTTAAGGCACCACGATATACAGTCCATCAGCATTTTGTTGTGTTTGAAGCATTCTGCTGGTCTGGAATCTAAAAAATGCTTTATGGCCATGAGTCCTGTGCAATGTTCTATACAAGTGTAAAGCGACTCAATGTCCAGAGTTATGAAAATCATGTCTTGTTCCCATTCAATGTTTTTGATCTTATTCAAGAAATCTCCAGTATCTCTAACATATGTGGGAAGATCTTTGACCAGTCCTAGTAAAAAATAGTCCACATACTGGGATATGTGTTCTCCCATACTGTTTATGGCAGATATTATTGATCGTCCTGGAACAGGAATAATGTTTTTATGTAATTTGGGAATGAAGTATATTATTGGAATCACTGGATGCTCCACCCATAAAAATGTGTATTCCTCCAAAGATATCAGGCCATCTCGTTTGAACTGGTGTAGCTTTTTTTCCAAACACTCTTTAGCTTTATTGTATTCTTTCCAATTAGATTTAGCATAACTTTCTTGATCTGTCAATTGTCTTTGTGCTTCATTGAAATAGTCCTCTTTAGTCCAAATTATTATGTTGCCACCTTTATCAGCTTTTGTTATTACCACCTCATGATTTTTGCTGAGTTTGCCAATTAGTTTGATATATTCATTTTCTCTATATTTCTTTTTTTGCTTTTTGTGGTTTATTTGATAGTTTAACTTTTTCATTTCCTCAGTTACTGTCTCGTGAAATATATCAATTGCATCTTTTGGCATTGCTGATATGAACGTATATTTCGGTCTAAAAGGGCTACTGCCAGCCCCTTGTTGTGTAATGTCCATTAGCTGAAGTTGTTCTTGTGTTAAACCTGCTAAAGTAAGTGCATCCTTTTCCTTCTCAGTATCAGCATTTAATTCATATATGGTGATTAATAACTGAATATCAGACAACTGTAAATTACTCTTGCTGCTTAGATTCTTTTCTTTCTCCAACCGATTTGCTTCTAAACCATTTTTAATAGTAAAGAATTTCCTGAGTTTTAATTTACGGATATAGCTGAATAAATCTATCCTTGTTTGCGCATAATTAAATTCATTCAGGGGACAATAAGACATTCCCAAACTGAGTAATCTTTTCTCCGCAGTTGTTAAAACCATCGAAGATAGATTGACAATGGTTTTATCTTCCATGTTGTCTATTTGCGCCAATAGTTTCTTTTTGGTTTTGCTTTTGTATTGTTTCCGTCTGTACCTCCCTTTTGCATTCCTGTATTTTCTGTTTGCTGCCCTTGTTTACGCGGTCTCAGTGTGTTGCGCCGGTCCGTTACTAAAAAATCGACCTCTTGACCTAGACTATATATATATATATATATATATATATATATATATATATATATATATATATTATCTACTGGCGGTCGCCAGTAGATAGTTATAGTTAGGACCTAATTTCCCTAGGAAATCTGCAACATTCTATTCCCAATAAGTTTGGCGCCGATTGACGAATCTTCGCGAAAGTGTCCAAACTTTTGGCCAGCTCCGCTCCTACCCTGAAAGTTTCACGGTGACTCGTCAAGCGGGGGCTGAGAAAAAAGGGGGGTCCCAAAACACATTTTCCCCATGCAATTTCCCATAGGACCTGTTGTCGCAGCTACAGCCCGAACTGCTGAACGGAATTGCACCAAATTTGGCATGAGGTAGTCCTCAGTTCAGACGCGTGCCTTTTGCTTAAATGGTGTAAATCCGTTCAGCAGTTCCTGAGAAAATTACAGTTAAAAGTACATATATATCTATGGCCGGGGAGGAACCGCGGACCCTCCCTGCACCCAGCGCGCACCCTGCCGTGCACGAGCTGAATGCTAATTGGCTGTCAACACTCCAGATCAGGAAGTGTTGGCAGCCATCTTGTGCCTCGGTAGAACCGAGGCACAAGAAGCCCCAAAAAAAGCATCGCAAAACGCGAAAAGGGGGCAGGGTAGAAACACCCTGACCCCCTAAGCCTGCTCAGGGGGTCCCACAAGGACCCCCAAGCCCAAAAAGAAAATTATTTTTTTTAATTAAAATCGCGGGATTCGCGTAGGGTACGCGCATCCCGCTGAGGAAAAAAAAAAGAAGCGCGGGCTCTTGCGCTTCGTTTACAATTAGCCCCCGGGGGGGCCAAGTCCCGGGGTAATTTTTCATAGTTATGGGGGGCCCAGAGGGGCCCCCATGCAGCCCCGCAGACCGCCACCCCCAGGGCTTGTTTTAAAAAAAAACAAAAAACCTGTGTGGGGGGGCTCGCGCCCCCCCCCACATGCCCCGGGGACCGCCACCTCCCCAGGACACTACATATTTAAAGTAGGGGGTCAAATACGGACCCCCAAGCCCCGGGGACCACCAACCCCCGGGGCTTTAGCTTAAGTGGGAGGGGGGCCGCACAGCCCCCCTCCTGGAGCCTTGTCGTGGCCCTGGGGACCGCCACCCCCCAGGGCCGCGACAAGGCTCCAGGAGGGGGGCTGTGCGGCCCCCCTCCCACTTAAGCTAAAGCCCCGGGGGTTGGTGGTCCCCGGGGCTTGGGGGTCCGTATTTGACCCCCTACTTTAAATATGTAGTGTCCTGGGGAGGTGGCGGTCCCCGGGGCATGTGGGGGGGGCGCGAGCCCCCCCACACAGGTTTTTTTTTTTTTTTTAAAACAAGCCCTGGGGTGGCGGTCTGCGGGGCTGCATGGGGGCCCCTCTGGGCCCCCCATAACTATGAAAAATTACCCCGGGACTTGGCCCCCCCGGGGGCTAATTGTAAACGAAGCGCAAGAGCCCGCGCTTCTTTTTTTTTTCCTCAGCGGGATGCGCGTACCCTACGCGAATCCCGCGATTTTAATTAAAAAAAATAATTTTCTTTTTGGGCTTGGGGGTCCTTGTGGGACCCCCTGAGCAGGCTTAGGGGGTCAGGGTGTTTCTACCCTGCCCCCTTTTCGCGTTTTGCGATGCTTTTTTTGGGGCTTCTTGTGCCTCGGTTCTACCGAGGCACAAGATGGCTGCCAACCCGGCTGCAGTGTCCCGGGGTGGGCACCCCGGGACACTGCTGTTTGCAATGGCAGGGCGGGAGCCTCACGGCTCCCACCCTGCCATTGCAAACTGCTTTGCTATCTGGAAGAGAGAGCAGGGAAACCTGCTCTCTCTTCCAAATAGCAAAGCAGATTGCTTTTCCACATGGGGAGCAGCATGTTAGCCGCTCCCCATGTGGAAAAGCAATGCCGGCTCCCGCAGGAGGCGGGGAGCCGGCGGGGCCGTGGGGGGATTGGGGAACCCCCACTGTCCCCAACGGAGGCCAGGCTCTGGGGATGGGGTCCCCAGTGCCAGTAGTGACCCGGGAGGGGGGCCACGCAGCCCCGCTCCCCAAAATAAAAATAAAAAAACTGCCCGGGGGATGGGGTCCCCGGGGCCAAAAGAGGCCACAGGAGGGGGGCAAGGCAGCCCCCCTCCAAAAAAAACGGGCCCTGCCCCGGGGGATGGGGTCCCAGGGGCAAATTAAGGCCTCGGGAGAGGGGCCACCTAGCCCCACTCCACAGTTTAAAAAAAAAAAAAAATAGGGGGCAGGCCCTGGGGGATGGGGTCCCCAGGGCCAAAAAATAAGAAAAAGAATGGGAGCAACACAGCCCCCCTTCTTAAAAAGGCAAAAAAAAAAAACGGGCTCGGGAAGAGGCCACGCCCTCTTCTTTCATCACTCTGGCGCGTTTGCAGAGGAGGAACGAATTCCCCTTCAATACTGGGGGTCCCTGGGGGCCAACTAGCCCACCAGGAACCTCCAGTATGCGCCAGGGGGCTGCGTTGCAGAGAGGTGTAATGTGGCCACGCCCCTTTTTACACCTCTCTGCAACGCAGCGTCATGGCACTTACTGGAGGTACCTGGTGGGCTAGTTGGCCGCCAGGGGACCTCAGGATTCAAGGGGGCTTAATCTCCCAACATAAAACGCGCCACGGGGCGCGTTTGCACAGTGGTGAAGGTAGGGGGCGGGGCCTGAGGTGATACTGTGCAAACACGCCCTGTGCCTCGTTTTAAGTTGGGCAATTCATTCCCCTTCAATCCAGAGGTCCCCTAGGGGACAACTAGCCACCAGGTACCTCCACTAAGCGCCACGGAGCTGCGTTGCAGAGTGTTGTAAAAAGGGGTGTGGCCTCTGAACACCTCTCTGCAACGCAGCTCCCTGGCGCATACTGGAGGTACCTGGTGGGCTAGTTGGACCCCTGGGGGCCAACTAGCCCACCAGGTACCTCCAGTATGCGCCAGGGGGCGATTTACTCACCTGTAATCAGGAGAGAACCCAGTGCTACATCTTTTAGCCCAGCACTGACCCTGAAAAGTAATATTAAGCGTACTTACCAGTAACTTGTATTTCTTTCCATAGGAATCCATTATGTGGTTTTCAGCAGAAAATTTTCTGTGTCCATTTTTGAAACGTACAAATATTCCTCTAAAAGCAGCCGAACTACGAATTCCGATTTACTCACCTGTTATCAGGAGAGAACCCAGTGCTGCATCTTTTAGCCCAGCACTGACCCTGAAAAGTAAATCTAAGCGTATTTACCAGTAACTTGTATTTCCGTCCATAGGAATCCATTGTGTGGTTTTCAGCAGAAAAGTTTCTGTCTATTTTCACAAACTAAAAATATTCCTCTAAAATCAGCCGAACTACGAATTCCGATTTACTCACCTGTTATCAGGAGAGAACCCAGGGCTGCATCTTTCAGCTCAGCACTGAACATGAAAGGTAATTCTAAGCGTACTTACCAGTAACTTGTATTTCCTTCCATAGGAATCCACTGTGTGGTTTTCAGCAGAAAATGTTCTAAGTGTCCATTTTTGAAACGTACAAATATTCCTCTAAAATCAGCCGAACTACGAATTCCAATTTACTCACCTGTTATCAGGAGAGAACCCTGGGCTTCATCTTTTAGCCCAGCACTGACTCTGAAAAGTAATTCTAAGTGTACTTACCAGTAACTTGTGTTTCCTTCCATAGGAATCCATTGTGTGGTTTTCAGCAGAAAATTTTCTAAGTGTCCATTTTTGAAACGTACAAATATTCCTCTAAAATCAGCCGAACTACGAATTCCGATTTACTCACCTGTTATCAGGAGAGAACCCAGTGCTACATCTTGTAGCCCAGCACTGACCCTGAAAAGTAATTTTAAGCGTACTTACCAGTAACTTGTATTTCCTTCCATAGGAATCCATTGTGTGGTTTTCAGCAGAAAATGTTCTCTGTGTCCATTTTTGAAACGTACAAATATTCCTCTAAAAGCAGCCGAACTACGAATTCCGATTTACTCACCTGTTATCAGGAGAGAACCTAGTGCTGCATCTTTTAGCCCAGCACTGACCCTGAAAAGTAAATCTAAGCGTATTTTACCAGTAACTTGTATTTCCGTCCATAGGAATCCATTGTGTGGTTTTCAGCAGAAAAGTTTCTGTCTATTTTCACAAACTAAAAATATTCCTCTAAAATCAGCCGAACTACGAATTCCGATTTACTCACCTGTTATCAGGAGATAACCCAGGGCTGCATCTTTCAGCCCAGCACTGAACATGAAAGGTAATTCTAAGCGTACTTACCAGTAACTTGTGTTTCCTTCCATAGGAATCCATTGTGTGGTTTTCAGCAGAAAATGTTCTAAGTGTCCATTTTTGAAACGTACAAATATTCCTGTAAAATCAGCCGAACTTCGAATTCCAATTTACTCACCTGTTATCAGGAGAGAACCCTGGGCTGCATCTTTTAGCCCAGCACTGACTCTGAAAAGTAATTCTAAGCGTACTTACCAGTAACTTGTGTTTCCTTCCATAGGAATCCATTGTGTGGTTTTCAGCAGAAAAGTTTCTAAGTGTCTATTTTCCCAAACAAAAAATATTCCTAAAAAATCGTCTATATGACTTAAACACATTCTTTCAACTGTTTACAGGAGGTTGGCCAGTGCTGGATCCAGGATCCACCACTGAGTAAGAAAAAGTAACAATAACACTACTTACCTGCTAAGTGAATTTTCTGCCGTAGGATAACATTGGTGATTCTATGAGAAAAAATTTCTAAGTGTCAAATTTTAAAATACAATATTATTCCTTAAAAATAACTACTGTAACCAAAACGCTTTTACTCAACTGTTTACAGGAGATGTCCAAGGACTGAATCTAGGTTCCAGTCCCGTGGATAGAAAAGTAATCCATAAAGTAACTAATTGCATTTAACTAGAAATTCACATTGAGCTCAATGTTGCTTTGTGTTTGAAATTGGGTTGGCCATTGCAACAACTGCAACTACTGTACTTAAAAGTCTGTTGCCTATTTGCCAAGTATTTAAACTAAAGTAATTCATTCTGAGAAAGTATATTTTGTATTGTAATGTATAATGTAATTATAATGTAATTAAATAATAAATATCTAAAAATAAATATTTTAAAAAATGTAGTAAATCAGTATAAAAAAAAATCAGTATAACAATTAATACATTAAAAATTGTCATTTACAAAACCTTTGAAATTCACTGAAAAAAATATAGGTTTCAGGCCTGTTATAGTTAGGAATTAGCATTTAAAATACCTTTGAAATTCACTGAAAAAACCATAGGTTTCAGGCCTGATATAGTTAGGAATTAGCATTTAAAAAACCTTTGAAATTCACTGAAAAAACCAAAGGTTTCAGGGGCGTTATAGTTAGGAATTGGCATTTAAAAAACCTTAGAAATTCACTTAAAAAACCATAGGTTTCAGGGGTGTTATAGTTAGCTAGACATTTCCTTCGTACAAAACCCTAGAAATTCCCCTGTTATAGTTAGTTCAGCTAACTATGACTCGCGCCCCCGCAATGCATTGCTGACGACGTCACATATTACATCACTCATGACATGGTCAGTGACATCACTCATGACATCACTGATGACATCTCAAATGACATCACTGACAAACTGCAGTGTCCCGGGGGTGTTTCTACCCTGCCCCCTTTTCTTGTTTTTTGCATTTGTTTCCCTGTTTTCATGTGCCTCGGTTACCGAGGTACAAGATGGCTGCCAACACTTCCTGGTTTGGAGGGTTGACAGCCAATTAGAATAAAGCTCGTGATCGGGAGGGTGCGCGGATCCTCCGTGCCTCTAAATATCGAAACTTTTATTTTTTGATTTTCTCAGCAACTACTGAATGGATTTACACCATTTTAAAAAAAAGGATGCTTTCTGAAGCAAGCACTAACTTTTTGCCAAATTTGGTGTAATTCAGTTCAGCAGTTCCAGCTGTAGTCGTTTCTAAAGTTTCCTATCGGAAATGCATTTTTCGTTTTCTTTTTTTAATTTCTCAGGAACTACTGAACGGATTTACACCATTTAACAAAAAGAGTTCTTTCAGAAACAAGGGCTACCTTTTGACCAAATGTGGCGTAATTCCGTTCAGCAGTTCGGGCTGTAGCCGTGTCTAAAGTTTCTTATGGGAATTAACATTGAGAAAACATGTTTTAGGACCCCCCTTTTTCCTCGGCCCCCACCTGCCGAATCACCCCGAAACTTTCAAGATAGGAGCTGACCGGAGCGCCCCACAAGTTTTAAAAATGTTGCAAAGATTTGTCATCCGGCGCCAAAGTTATTAGGAAATCAAAAAGCACTTTTCCTATGGAAACTAGGCCCTAACTATAACTATCTACTGGCGACCGCCATTAGATAATATATATAAATATACTAGCTCACTGACATTACTGAGACAAGCCAAAGACACCCTACTGGTCACAAGGTTTACCCTCTTGCTAACACAATCTTAGCTAAGTAAAAATGTGGCCTCCAATGAAACCAGTTATAAATGCTTTTGTTCAACTGCGTTCACTTATGGAAGACTAGCATCACCTCCTCCATTTTATGATTTTGTTAGTTGTTATTGTTACTTGAAATTTTTATAGTCTTTTTCTGCACTCGGTGTGGACTTGCAGTGCTCAGCCTTTTCTGTTTTGTTGCAGGCCTGATCATGCATGCATGGATGGGAGTGTGTGATGGGTATGCAGTGTGGCCTGTGATGGAAGAGTGTGGTGAATGATGCTCTGAATCATATACATTCACACTATGCTCAGGTGTGCACATGATAGAGTATGATGAAAGAGTAGCACAAAACATACATTCGTCTGGTACATTGTTTCTAGCCTTTGCCTGCTTCTAAAGTTTGGGTTTAAACACCTACAATCACCCTTTGCATAGGTTAACCCAAAAACGGGTGGTGTAACGTGCATACACCTCCACTGGTTGGTGTTCCTCTTCTCTTTCCATGGTTGTGTGTATCCCCTATGGTGGTATAGATCAATGTTAAGTACATTTTCCAGCTGCAGAGACTCATGCAGAAAACGGACAATTCAGTGGTATTAGGTTGAGAACTGTGGGACAGGATAACAAATGTCTGTAATTTGAGGAAATGAAATTCATAGCCTTTGGTGCATTAGTATTCAAAAATACAGGAATAGTTTCTATATCACTGGTGTTGGTGAGCTGCTGTTCTGCAGTGGGAGTTGTAAAGATCAGGCTGACTTGATGGACAATGTGTGGTGGCTCCATGTTGACTCAGCAGTTTACTGATGGTAAATGAACTACTTTTTCGGGGTAGGAAGGTGTTGTGACCAGAGTGGGTCTGTAATGTGAGGAGAGGATATTCAGAGCCACTGAGACTGGTGATGAAGGACTGAGACAGCCTTAATGAGAAACATGTGTAGGGCTCCTGAGAGCAGTTGAGACAGTTTATTGGTGGGGTTGGGTGTTGGACCATTCTGTGAAAACAGATAATGTATGTGGGTTGAGAAAGCCATTGGGATTTGTATCAATCAGTTGATCAATCACAGAGTTTGCCTCACTTTGACTACATCAGGATGTATGGCATAACACTGATGACAGCAGGGTAGGTTGGTCCAAGAAGCTTAACAGCATCAGTGTATTTCTTGATAATGTTGAACCCAGTTAACAAAGACTAAGGAGAAAAATCAGAGTGATCATTCAAATCTGAAGCTTCATTAATCATTCAACGCTGGATTGATAGGCTATCGTCTCTGTGCTCACTGTGGGTCTGGAGTCAGTATTACCACAGAGTGCATTGACTCAGCCAGTGCAGTAACTGAGTCAAAACTCCCCCATTTTAAAGAGAAGACAGGGGCATTCCTTGAACAAATGGTGAACCAGATTTCAAGGCATCTGCAGCAAACTGAATCTTGCAACTTTGTAGCTGGGCCATGGGAAATTCCCTGTGCCCACACAGTGCACCAGCTGTTGTAATGCCAAGCCAACATTTTTGTTGGCAGTGGTATTACTGTTGCGAGAAAGTGGTCTGTGGTTGGCTGAGAAATCCTTGGCAAAGCGTGCCACAGGACACACAGCAGACCCTCCACAAGCAGTAACGGAAATTCAGTTTATGCAGCATAGTAAAAAGGCAGAGGCTTTGAACTGTGTCAGCAGTCAATTGCTAGCAATGCATAATGAAAGGCAAGTGACCCATGGATTCAGCACCTAATAAAAAACATGAAAAACCAATTGTGTCATATACTCTTAACCATTGTGAATGTCTAACATGTTCACTATGGCACGCTAGGTGATATGTGGGTAATACGTTGTCAATCACACAGAATACAATATTTAAGCAGTGTGTTAACGTATCATTTGTGGTCTACCTTGGATGTATAGGTCATCACACATAGATTCATTGGCATCTCAGTTTTTCTACTTTACTCTAATTGAGCATTGTACCCTTTAGATGTTTGTCTAACGTTGCTTGCCTATGCTGACATCAGTACTGTGAACCATATGAGCACTCTGCCAGTAACATTACCCCTGCAACATCCATGGGCCTATTAACTAATGGCACTATTCCATGAAACCCCTCCTTTGGAATTAATAATGTTATTTTGAGCTCTGCCCCTCACCTTGCTATTAATCTTTTCTCAACAGACACTTCAAGTGCTCCTCCATTGACTCTAGCCTGCACTTATCATGGCATCTCTGTGACAGATGTGTAAAATGCTATTTGAATGCTTGTCAAATGGATTCCTTTTCAATACTGCCGTTTTCAGATTTAACATGTAATACCTTCATTTGCTATGACACGTTTTCCTACCTTCATGCTTGCCTAGGTTTCAGCTATAACTTGCGTTTACGGAAAAGACTGGACGTAGGTGACATTTTTCAAACAATTCCCTGACACAACATGTAGTCAGTTTAGGTGTGGCATTCTGCATCGGGGTGCCTGTAATGTTTAAGATTGTGTTGTTATCACCCATGGCCAAGCACACCTTTGGTATGTGTTCTCTGGATGATGTGGCCCTATTTGTCTTGGGCCAATGCAGTCACGTTTGGTAAAAATTGTTCTTAAAGTGCTTCGAAAGGGCAGAAGTGCAGTGTTTCATACCATATAAATAAAACACACACGTTGACATTGATATGACTCCTGCTATATGATGCGGTAAAGTGTACAAAGGCAGCTTACCGACCTTGCCCATGGGCCCTTCTGCTTCTCCCCCTGTGGAATACCCTCCAGGGCTGCCATGTTCACCACTGGCCTCATCGCCTCCACCCATGGCTCCAGTGACAGTTTTGATCCAGGCCCGCCAGCAGCGGCTAGGCCCTCTTGTGGTTTTTTGACTGGTTTCTCAATCTCCCTTTCAGATGTTTGAAACTTTTTACATCCCTCCACGTCACAGCATTGGGAGGAGCCTCAGTGATCGGTGATGTTCTACAGATTCTTGCACACAGCGTAATAAGAATGTTAGCTATGAGGGGGCTCGTTAACTTTGTCTCTCCATCACAACCTCACCTGCAAGGACTTGGAGCTCCCTGTCTGGCAATGCGTTTCCTATTAATGGCTGAAGCCATGTCTTTCACTCATGGTGGTGTCATAATTGTGAATGGCACGTGTAGTTGTAGTTGCCTAAGAGTGCTCTATTGGTCCATAAAGGCTGCCTTCTGATAGGTGTGTCCATGGAGACCTTGGAGTGCCAGGATGGGAAAGGTACCTTAGCGGGCTTAAGCATGCCGTATAGCGCCTTCACTAACTTCTTATTCGGCGCGGGGCTCTTCCTTATTATATATTTGCTATTTTTATATGAGATATCACTGCGCATGTGCAGTTTTTCTGGGTGCATTACTGAGTGCGGTAATACCACAGCCGGGAACACCTCACCCGATTCTGTGTCTAATGTTTTTGCATCCAAATCTACGGAATGTGGCACCCCTGAACCGGAAATATTTATACTGTTTTACCTATGGTACCAGGGTCCCAAAATTGTCCTGTGGTATGGGTTTCACTGGGTGTGCAGTTACCCCATCAGGTAATCCAGCAACGTGTAATCTAGGCCACAGGGGTGTTTACCACACCAAGTCATCCAACACCTCGTTAACTGGACCAAAGAGGTGATTGGCGGCTAAGACAGATGAAGCATGGTATCTTCAGTGCTTCATGGCAGTGCTTGTGAGTTCACAGAGTCTGCCTGCGGTGGCATCATTACGTGTCTTTGATGTACTGTACAGCCAGTATAATAAGCGGCACACAAGCAGCACACAAATATTTGAGGAAATGACTCCACATTAGTAGGTTTTCCGTAAAAGGTAATTAGGACGTACATCACGCCAAAGTGCTTGCAGCTGGCAGGTGAGGTGATGTTACTGTGATAGAAACATTCCATCGTAGCTGCGGAAACATGGCAAAGACCCATTCTCTCCCGGGAGAAAAAGTGACCCAGAGCTTTGTTTGTTTTGGAACCAGAGCACTTGGCTCCTGATCCTGTCTTTATCACTTAATCAAAAACTTTGTGGTCCTAGAAAACTAATAGATTGCCATGTGCTGCGAGTCCTTCATCAGCCAAAACAGTGAGCACCAAGACCCACAGTGAATACCAATATACCCCTTAATTGTAATAAAAGAATCTGCAGTAATATGTGCACCCTGGGTGTGCTCCGGCATTACTCTAGCGAGATGGTCTATAGGTGGTTTAATCGAAAAGCATTTGTTTTTAAAAATTTTCGGCCAAAATTCGCGCTGGGTGCACGAATCTCGCTGTTTTAAAAGAAAAAATGTTTTGTTTGGCCTTGGGACCCCCTGAGCAGGCCTAGGGGGTTAGGAGGTTTCTACCCTGCCCCCTTTTTTTATTTTTCACCTTTTTTTGTTCTGTTCTGTTTTCTTGTGCCTCGGTTACCGAGGCACAAGATGGCTGCCAACACTTCTTGGTTTGGAGTGTTGACAGCCAATTAGCATAAAGCTCGTGATTTGGTGTAATTTCATTCAGCAGTACCAGCTGTAGCCGTATCTAAAGTTTCCTATGGGAAATGCATTTTTCGACCTCTTTTTTTAAAATTTCTCAGGAACTACTGAACGGATTTACACCATTTAACAAAAAGGTCTCTTTCTGAACCAAGGGCTACCTTTTTGCAAAAATTGGTGTAATTCCTTTCAGCAGTTCGGGCTGTAGCCGTGTCTAAAGTTTCCTATGGGAATTAACATGGAGAAAACACGTTTTGGGACTCCCCTTTTTTCTCGGCCCCCGCTTGCCGAATCACCCTGAAACTTTCAAGATAGGATGTGACCGGAACGCCCCACAAGTTTTGAAAATTTCACGAAGATTCGTCAACCGGCGCCAAAGTTATTGGGAAAAGAAAAAATGCTTTTTGAATAGTAACAAGGTCCTAACTATAACTACCTACTGGCGACTACCAGTAGGTAATATATATGTATGTATATATATATATATATATATATATATATATATATATATATATATATATATTATCTACTGGCGGTCGCCAGTAGATAGTTATAGTTATGACCGTGTTTCCATAGGAAATCTCAAAATTCTATTTTGAATAACTTTGGCGCCGGTTGACGAATCCTCGCGAAATTTTAAAAACTAATGGGGCGCTCCGTTCAGCTCCTACCCTGAAAGTCTCGGGGTGATTCGTCAAGCAGGGGCTGAGAAAAAGGGGGGGTCCCAAAATGCGTTTTCCCCATGCATTTTCCCATAGGACCTTTAGACACAGCTACAGCCCGAACGGCTGAACAGAATTAGTTGAAAATAGGCAGAGAGGTAGCCATAAGGTCAAGGAAGTGCCTTTTGCAGGTCTGGTGTAAATCTGTTCAGTATTTCCTGAGAAAATAGCATTTAAATTAATATATATATCTATAGGCGCGCTCCGAGCGCGTACCGTAAGCTTACCGTACGCGCACGCCGCCGTGCGCGAGCGTGATTCTGATTGGTTGTTAGATCTTAGTAAACATTCGAATCGGTCGAAACCAGGAAGTGTCGGCCGCCATTTTGTCTCTCGCACTCTGAGGGGGTGAAAAACAAAGGTGGAGAACGTGAAAAGGGGGCAGGGTGGACGGTTCCTGACCCCCTAGCCTTTGTCAGGGGTCCCAGAAGGACCCCCAAGGGCAAAAATTAATTGTAATTTCTTTTCGAAAAATCGCGGAATGCGCGTAGCGTACGCGCACGGCGCAAACGGAAAAAATCAGCGAACTTCGCGTAACGATTCCGCGACTACGCGTACCGTACGCGCACGGCAAAAAATCCATTAAAATTTTTTTTTAAAGTTTCAAGGGTTGTAGAAGATAATAACTGTGATGTACAACTATATGTAAACATTATATTTTAAAAAATTAACCATTCCATAATGCAGGATATAGTACATATATTATTTTATACATAGGTTGGATATTATTTTTTAACAAAAATCTCAAAAAAAAAATTGCATTTAAAAACCTTTGCAATTCACTGAAAAAACCATAGGTTTCACACACGTTATAGTTAGGAATTAGCATTTAAAAAACCTTGCAAATTCAGTGAAAAAACCATAGGTTTCACACATGTTATAGTTAGCAGGACATTTCACTCGTGAAAAACCAATGAAATTCCCCCGTTATAGTTAGTGCAGGCAACTATAACTCACGCGACCGCAATCCTCTGCTGATGACGTCAGATATTACATCACTGATGAAATATGTGTTTTTCTGAAAAAAAAATATTTGTAATATATGTATAGCTAAAAATTAATGGAAGAAGACATGGGTAAATAAGTGTCTAAATACAGCGATGTAATATCTGACGTCATCAGCAGAGGATTGCGGTCGCGTGAGTTATAGTTGCCTGCACTAACTATAACGGGGGAATTTCATTGGTTTTTCACGAGTGAAATGTCCTGCTAACTATAACATGTGTGAAATCTATTGTTTTTTCAGTGAATATATATATATATATATATATATATATATATATATATATATATATATACATATATATACATATATATACATATACATATATATATATATATATATTATCTACTGGCGGTCGCCAGTAGATAGTTATAGTTAGGACCTATTTTCCATAAGAAATCCGCAACATTCTATTGGGAATATCTTTGGCGCCAATTGACGTATCTTCGCAAAATTCTCCAAACTTTTGGCCAGCTCCGCTCCGCTCCTACCCTGAAAGTGTTGCATTGATCGGTGAAGCGGGGGCTGAGAAAAAAGGGGGGTCCCCATGCAATTTCCCATAGGATCTGTTGTCGCAGCTACAGCCCGAACCGCTGAACGGAATGACACCAAATTTGGCAAAGAGGTAGTCCTCAGTTCGGACTCGTGCCTTTTGCATATTTGGCGTGAATCTGTTCAGTAGTTCCTGAGAAAATTAGGGTAAAATAGTTAGTGATATCTATGGCCGCGGAGGATCCGCGGACCGTACCCGCACCGTAAGCGCACCCTCCCCGAACGGAGCGCCACCCTCCCAATCGCGCACTGAATTCTAATTGGCTGTTGAGCGTCTCTCTACATTGGAAACCAGGAACTGTTGGCGGCCATTTTCTGCCTCGGTAGAAGCGGGGCTGAAGATGGAAGGGGAATAAGTGTGTAAAAGATATAAAGGGGGCAGAGTGGAAATACTCTGACCCTCTAGATCTGCTTAGGAGGTCCCAGAAGGACCCCCTGTGGCCCCCTTTTTTTAAAAAAAAGCGGCGAAATGCGCACATGGTGCGCGCATCTTATCGCGTTGGATGCACGGATTCTCTCGCGGTGGGTGCGCGGATCCATGGCAACGTTTTTGGAAAAACGACAAGAAATCATTGGTTGTATAACAACTTTCTACACTGAAAGGTAGGGTGTATATTTTAGTTTTTTAAAGGTATGATTGTTATTGGTTAACAAAAACAGATTGTAAGGAACATTATATATGATAAGCTGATATGTTGAAAAGTCAAGCACACTTCCTGTCTTGTGTAGGAACATTATGTGCTGAACTTGTGACCTGTGAGCTCAGTGCAGTGTTCCATGACCTGTTTCTATGGAAACAGGCAGAAGGCAGATTGGGGGAAGGGTTGAAATGTATTTCAGTTGGAAAGGGTTGAAATGTTTAACCAATAGAAATGTGTGTTTGCTTTTGAGTTTATGAGCGAAGGATTGTGATTTGATGTTTACATGTATATGTGTGGAAAATGAAAGGGAAACTTTTTCATTCTTTGCTTTTGCTGAGAGGTGCACAGTGCAGAGATTCTCTAAAAGAAAATATGGTGAGTGATTGATATACTCCTTAATCTACAAAAGAACTTGAAAGATGAGTTATTTAATTGTGAGGGGATGCAGGTAGACTATTTTGATTTTAATCAGACTAATGTATTTATCCTGCTAAAGTGTAGGGAGTACTTTTTTTCTCTACAATGTGTGTGCATGTAGAAACCATTCTGTGATTTGCATTTGTGTTTTTCATGTGTTTGTAGACAGATAACTGTGCAGTTTTTATATTTTGGTAGAATTAGAAACCAGCCATTGTTTATGAATTTGTGAAATGAGTTATGTTATGTTTCTATACTAAAATGTACTTCTAGATGAAGAAATGTGTTTTGATATAGTGCAAGGGATAGTGTTGTTTGTCTAGAATCACACAGTGAGTGTGCATTTGGGAACCAATGTGAGAGAAGCATTTGGTAACATTGTGTATTTGCTGACAGATAACTGTTGTAAAACCAGTCAGGTTGTCAAGTTTTAGTAGCATTAGAAGACAGTTATGGCTTATGCTTTCATTAAATGAGTCAGGCATTGACAGTAAATTGCACTCGTGAAATATGTAGTGAATGAGTTTTGGTAAACTCTAAGGGATAGTGGGGCTTGTCTAGAATCACACTGCGAGTTAGTGTGTATTTGGGATCAGTGTGAGAGAATCATTTGGTAACATCATGTATTTGCTGACAGATAACTGTTTTAAAATCTGTCATGTTGTGAAGTTTTAGTAGCATTAGAATCCAGTCTTTGCTTATATGTTGATTAAATGAGTCATGCTTTGACACTGATGTGCTGTACTTAAAGATGTAGATTGTGTGCAGTCCCCTTACCCCTTCCACAGTAGTGAATGAGTTTTGGTAAAGTCCTAGGATAGCGTTGATTGTCTAAAATTACACTGTGAGTCTGTGTGCATTTGGGTAAGGATTGTGAGAGAAGCATTTGGTAACATCATGTAATTACTGACAGATAACTGTTTTAAAACCTGTCATGTTGTCAAGTTTTAGTAGCATTAGAAGCCAGTCTTTGCTTATGCGTTGATTAAATTAGTCAGGCATTGACATTAAAGTGTAGTCGTGAAATATGTAGATTGTGTGCAGTCCCTTTACCACTTCCACTGTAGTGAATGAGTGTTGGTAAACTCCTAGGGATAGTGTTGTTGGTCTAGAATCACACTGTGAGTCTGTGTGCATTTGGGAACCACTGTGAGAGAAGTGTTTGGTAACATTGTGTATTTGCTGACAGGTAAGTGTTGTAAAATATGTCATGTTGTCAAGTTTTAGTAGCATTAGAAGACAGTTATGGCCTATGCTTTCATTATATGAGTCAGGCATTGACAGTAAATTGTAGTTGTGAAATATGTAGATTGTGTGCAGTTCCCTTACCACTTGCACTGTAGTGAATGAGTTTTGGTAAACTCATAGGGATAGTGGTGCTTGTCTAGAATCACACTATGAGTTAGTGTGTATTTGGGATCACTGTGAGAGAAGCATTTGGTAACATCATGTATTTGCTGACAGATAACTGTTTTAAAACCTGTCATGTTGTGAAGTTTTAGTAGGATTAGAATCCAGTCTTTGCTTATGCGTTGATTAAATGAGTCATGCTTTGACACTGATGTGGTGTACTTAAATATGTAGATTGTGTGCAGTACCATTAACTCTTCCAGAGTAGTGAATGATTTTTTTTAAACTCCTAGGATAGTGTTGCTTGTCTAAAATCACACTGTGAGTCTGTGTGCATTTGGCTAAGGCTTGTGAGAGAAGCATTTGGTAACATCGTGTATTTGCTGACAAATACCTGTTTTAAAACCGGTCATGTTGTGAAGTTTTAGTAGCATTAGAAGCCAGTCTTTGCTTATGCTTTGATTAAATGAGTCAGGCTTTGACACAAAACTGCAGTCCTGAAATATGAAGATTGTGTGCAGTTCGCTTACCACTTCCACAGTAGTGAATGATTTTTTGTAAACTTCTAGGTATAGTGGTTGTTGTCTAAAATTACACTGTGAGTCTGTGTGCATTTGAGAACCACTGTGAGAGAAGCATTTGGTAACATCGTGTATTTGCTGACAGATAACTAATTTAAAACCTCTCATGTTGTCAAGTTTTAGTAGCATTAGTAGCTAGTCTTTGCTTATGCATTGATAAAATGAGTCAGGATTTGACACTAAGGTGCAGTACCATGTACTATTCTGTTCACTGTGGCGGAACTGAACATTTAAAGGTTTTACCTAAGCACTGGCCTAGAAGTAGTCTGATTATTTAGTCAGTTTCTAAGTACCAAATAGACTGCTTCAAATGTCTATGCAGTATGCATGTAGTGTTCTAACATACAATAGACTTGTCTTTTACACCTTCAATTCCCTAGTCAGTATCCATACACTTCCAGGAAACATCCTGTCACTTCCTTTGCAGTCATCTAGAGACCCATTCAACAGTATGTACTAATCCATTCACTGTGCCAAAACCCAAACACTTATAAATTCACCAAGACACTCTCTTTCCAGTACTCTTATGATTTGCAGACCTCTAAGCACCTACACACTTGTCTTTCACACCTTCAATTCCCCAGTCAGTATCCGTTAACTTCCAGCAAACACCCTGTCACTCCATTTGCACTCCTCTAGTGACCCATTCAGCATCATGTACTAATCCATTCACTGCGCCAAACCCTAATAAATTCACCCAGACACTCTCCTTGCAGTACTCTGATCATTCAGTCAGTACCCAAGTACTCATCCAGTGACCCAAGCCTTAGTATATGGACTGCTTCAAACCCTTATCCACTATGCATGCAGTCCTCTAACCACCTACACAATTGTCTTTCTCACCTTCAATTCCCTAGTCAGTATCCATACACTTCCAGGAAATACCCTGTCACTCCCTTTGCAGTCCTCTTGTGACCCATTCAGCACCATGTACTAATCCATTCACTGTGCTAAAACCCAAACACTTATAAATTCACCAATATACTATCTTTGCAGTACTCTAATCATTCAATCACTGCCTAAGTATTCATACACTGAGCCAGGCCTTAGCACTTGGACTGTTTCAAACCCCTATGCACTATGCATGCAGTCTTCTAACCACCTAGACACTTGTCTTTCACACTTTAAATTTCCTAGTCAGTATCCATACAGTACAGCACTTGTGACTGCTTTTCCACTCCTCTAGTGACCCATTCAGTACCAAGTACTAATCCATTCCCTGTGCGAAAAGCCTAGCACTTATAAATTCACCAAGGCACTCTCCTTGCTGTACTCTAATCATTCAGTCAGTACCCAAGTAGTCATGCAGTGAGCCAGGCCTTAGCATATGGACTGCTTTAAATGCCTATGCAGTATGGATGCAGTCCTCTAATCACCTACACAGTTGTGTTTCACACCTTCAATTCCCTAGTTCGTATTCATACTCTTCTAGCAAACACCCTGTCACTCACCCAGTGTGTCTCCTTATAGTACTGTAATCATTTAGTCAGTTAGCATGTAGTCTTTTAGTGAGGTAGGCTTTAGGGCATGAACTGCTTCAACGTAGTATGCACTATGCATGTAGTGTTTTAACGATCGTCACACTTGTGGTTCAGGACTATAGTTTCTTAGTCAGTTTTTATATAAAATGTGTTTGTACAGTAATGGAATAGTATAAATTTGAAAGTTATTAATATACATTTATTTGTGATTCTTTTTTACAGATACAGAACAGGAGTGTTTCTCATCTGTTTGCACTCTTCTCGTGCAAGATTGTTTGGATGAAGGGTACTTAGGTGTTTCATCATACTTGCTGTGCTGCACAAGTATTTTTTGTTAGGGTCCCCTCATAACAGAACTCTTTGGCAAATCTTGCGAATGAAGAAGGTGGCATTGGTCTTGTTTGCCCCTTGGAAAAAGTTAAACATTTCTTCACCACTGAAGAAAAACGTTGTGGGCGTGGTGCCTTCTGCAAAAAAAATTCCTCAGATTCGGTAAATATTTTAAAGTGGCAACATTTACAGTTTTTGTAAGTTAAACTTATAAAATGTTGTTAGCTGTATACATTTTATATATCTGTTATTTTTTTTCTTGTGGTATTTTGTTGAGAATACCATGTTGTTTTTTTTAACAATCTTTCTGATTTTCCAGGTCTGTCGTCGACATCCGTGGTTCCTACAGGAGTGTTCCGCCTTGATGTTTTGTATTATTGTTGTTACATTTTGTTTATTAGTTTATTGTTTATATTTATGTTAATAAAAAAATAAAGTTTGAAAATAGTTTATCGTTTATATATTTATTATTATAAAAAATAAAGTTTGAAAACAAAATTAATAATGTTTTTGGTTGTGCTCTTAACTGCTGTGTGACTCTTTCTTGTTCTTATGACTGTTATTTGATGGAGTCTACCATGGTGTTAAATTTTGGGGCACTTATCGCTGGAATACTGGTGATATCTGCAGTTTGCACAAACTTCTGAATAGTGTGTTAGAGTTATCTCAACTTTACTTCCGTTAAAGTGCTGATAATGAAATGGAGAGTAGCCGTTCCCGTGCAAAAAGACACGAGGTGCACCTTTGCGATTTATTCTAAATACTAAAATCCTGTTTTGTATTGCACTGAGGTATTGGCTGCACTTACAGTGTACACACAACATCTATTAAGAAATCTCATTGTATTTATATTGATTGAGAATAGTGCGTCAGGTGCTGGTTCTTGACGAGATACACTGCTCAGTTCGTATATTGTTGTGCACACGAAAAAAATCACATCACAACTTTCACACCAATTGCAATGCGAAACAAATTCCGGCGATAAGACACGTTAGCACCAGGGATTTTACACCTGCTTTCTGCTGGTGTTAAGCAGGACAACTACCTGCACCATGAAAGGGAACACAGCCAAGAGCAACACCAGAACACCCACAGGTGCCATAGAGTCAATGAGCATGATACAGGGATACCCATGAGGGCCAGAAGACTCATCTCAACAACTGCAGGACTGCCAATGCCCCCCAAACCCACATCTTAGTAAGTGTGTCCCTGTGGTCATTGTCTCAGCATGATAGGCACGAGCCCTGCAACATCACAGTGTGCTGTCACCTCAGCGTTGGCAGTGAGCCTGGATGTGTAGCTATGTACGCATCCTCCTGCATGCACAACTGGCGTGTGCTGGTCTGACGTTCACAGGTCAGTGCAGGGGTGTGCCTATCCGGCAAGGGGAACGGGGTGTCTCAGACATGTCCGTGTACAGGAAGTGCGGTAAGTGTGTCTCTGTGTTCTGGTGTGGCCTGTTACAAGAGCCGCAGCAGTCGATGTTGTAAAGTGGCATGCACCACCTCCAAACGGCACTGTGATGTTGTAGTTGGAATTTAGCAGAAGATGCGCAAATAGGCATTACAATGGCGTGCCGTACGAGAGCACGAGATACAACAGCTCACCGTACAAAAGTGTGGGGGCTTGTGGGAGGGAGGAGCAGCCGTTTGGCAACATAACACACAGTGAACTTGACCATGTGCCACATGCTGGGCATCTCATCCATGATGACCACGGTCGCAGACATCCCACAACACCAACGACTGGCCTTTGTACACATCCTCTATGAATGCAGCGTGGTTTTCACTTCTATGCTCGTTCAGTGGTGTGATGTTGGCAGGTTGTGTGACTTGTGCTCCTTGTTGGTGTGTTTCATTTTGGCTAACGAGCGTAGCGTAGTGCTTCGCCCAGGCTTACTGTACAGGTGAGTGAGTGGAGGTGCATGTAGACCTAAGAGTCAATGAGTGGGTATGTAGTTATTGGTATTGGAGTATCTATGGTTTTCAAAATGGCCATCTGAAATTTTGAGTTGGTGTATCAAAAGTTATATTAGGGTGTGAGAAGGTGTACTAATTTATCACATAGATGATGTCATCAGTGATGTCATCAGTGATGTCATTTGAGATGTTACTGACCATGTCATGAGTGATGTAATATGTGACGTCATCAGCAGTGCATTGCGGGGGCGCGAGTTATAGTTAGCTGAACTTAACTATAACAGGGGAATTTCTAGGGTTTTGTACGAGGGAAATGTCCAGCTAACTATAATGCCCCTGAAACCTATGTTTTTTTCAGTGAATATATATATATATATATATATATATATATATATATATATATATATATATTCACTGAAGAAAAACACTGGCAGTTTGGAATTGTGATAAGATGTTACTGTACACTAAAAAAACTTAGAAATTCACTAAAATGGACGTTATAGTTAGGTGAAAAGGTCAGATTTAAATTAACAAAGCCACTGAAATTCACCAGTTACCTCAAGTAACTATCTAGAGTCCTAAACTAACTATAGTTTGTGCCCTCGCCATGCACAGTAGTGTCATCAATTATGTAATTCTAATGATGCAGTGATGTTATCAATGATGTCATCGAACATGTCATTAGTGATGACATATGGAAGGTAATTAGAAGTGCATTACAAGGGTCCATTTCATTGTACTTTAGGCCATGAGCTATAGTCACTATAACTGGTGAACTTCACTGTTTTTGATTGTGTAAAACGGACATTTCCACCTATATACAACATCCACTTAACCTTTAGTCTTTCCAGCCCCCTCTCCCTGAGCGCGGATCCATGGCAACGTTTTTTGAAAAACGACAAGAAATCATTGGTTGTATAACAACTTTCTACACTGAAAGGTAGGGTGTATATTTTAGTTTTTTAAAGGTATGATTTTTATTGGTTAACAAAAACAGATTGTAAGGAACATTATATATGATAAGCTGATATGTTGAAAAGTCAAGCACACTTCCTGTCTTGTGTAGGAACATTATGTGCTGAACTTGTGACCTGTGAGCTCAGTGCAGTGTTCCATGACCTGTTTCTATGGAAACAGGCAGAAGGCAGATTGGGGGAAGGGTTGAAATGTATTTCAGTTGGAAAGGGTTGAAATGTTTAACCAATAGAAATGTGTGTTTGCTTTTGAGTTTATGTGCGAAGGATTGTGATTTGATGTTTACATGTATATGTGTGGAAAATGAAAGGGAAACTTTTTCATTCTTTGCTTTTGCTGAGAGGTGCACAGTGCAGAGATTCTGTAAAAGAAAATATGGTGAGTGATTGATATACTCCTTAATCTACAAACGCACTTGAAAGATGAGTTATTTAATTGCGAGGGGATGCAGGTAGACTATTTTGATTTTAATCAGACTAATGTATTTATCCTGCTAAAGTGTAGGGAGTACTTTTTTTCTCTACAATGTGTGTGCATGTAGAAACCATTCTGTGATTTGCATTTGTGTTTTTCATGTGTTTGTAGACAGATAACTGTGCAGTTTTTATATTTTGGTAGAATTAGAAACCAGTCATTGTTTATGAATTTGTGAAATGAGTTATGTTATGTTTCTATACTAAAATGTACTTCTAGATGAAGAAATGTGTTTTGATATAGTGCAAGGGATAGTGTTGTTTGTCTAGAATCACACAGTGAGTCTGTGTGCATTTGGGAACCACTGTGAGAGAAGCATTTGGTAACATTGTGTATTTGCTGACAGATAACTGTTGTAAAACCAGTCAGGTTGTCAAGTTTTAGTAGCATTAGAAGACAGTTATTGCTTATGCTTTCATTAAATGAGTCAGGCATTGACAGTAAATTGCACTCGTGAAATATGTAGTGAATGAGTTTTGGTAAACTCATAGGGATAGTGGGGCTTGTCTAGAATCACACTGTGAGTTAGTGTGTATTTGGGATCAGTGTGAGAGAATCATTTGGTAACATCATGTATTTGCTGACAGATAACTGTTTTAAAATCTGTCATGTTGTGAAGTTTTAGTAGCATTAGAATCCAGTCTTTTATATGTTGATTAAATGAGTCATGCTTTGACACTGATGTGCTGTACTTAAATATGTAGATTGTGTGCAGTCCCCTTACCCCTTCCACAGTAGTGAATGAGTTTTGGTAAAGTCCTAGGATAGCGTTGATTGTCTAAAATCACACTGTGAGTCTATGTGCATTTGGGTAAGGATTGTGAGAGAAGCATTTGGTAACATCGTGTATTTACTGACAGATAACTGTTTTAAAACCTGTCATGTTGTCAAGTTTTAGTAGCATTAGAAGCCAGTCTTTGCTTATGCGTTGATTAAATTAGTCAGGCATTGACATTAAAGTGTAGTCGTGAAATATGTAGATTGTGTGCAGTCCCTTTACCACTTCCACTGTAGTGAATGAGTGTTGGTAAACTCCTAGGGATAGTGTTGTTGGTCTAGAATCACACTGTGAGTCTGTGTGCATTTGGGAACCACTGTGAGAGAAGTGTTTGGTAACATTGTGTATTTGCTGACAGGTAAGTGTTGTAAAATATGTCATGTTGTCAAGTTTTAGTAGCATTAGAAGACAGTTATGGCCTATGCTTTCATTATATGAGTCAGGCATTGACAGTAAATTGTAGTTGTGAAATATGTAGATTGTGTGCAGTTCCCTTACCACTTGCACTGTAGTGAATGAGTTTTGGTAAACTCATAGGGATAGTGGTGCTTGTCTAGAATCACACTATGAGTTAGTGCGTATTTGGGATCACTGTGAGAGAAGCATTTGGTAACATCATGTATTTGCTGACAGATAACTGTTTTAAAACCTGTCATGTTGTGAAGTTTTAGTAGGATTAGAATCCAGTCTTTGCTTATGCGTTGATTAAATGAGTCATGCTTTGACACTGATGTGGTGTACTTAAATATGTAGATTGTGTGCAGTACCATTAACTCTTCCAGAGTAGTGAATGATTTTTTTTAAACTCCTAGGATAGTGTTGCTTGTCTAAAATCACACTGTGAGTCTGTGTGCATTTGGCTAAGGCTTGTGAGAGAAGCATTTGGTAACATTGTGTATTTGCTGACAAATACCTGTTTTAAAACCGGTCATGTTGTGAAGTTTTAGTAGCATTAGAAGCCAGTCTTTGCTTATGCTTTGATTAAATGAGTCAGGCTTTGACACAAAACTGCAGTCCTGAAATATGAAGATTGTGTGCAGTTCGCTTACCACTTCCACAGTAGTGAATGATTTTTTGTAAACTTCTAGGTATAGTGGTTGTTGTCTAAAATTACACTGTGAGTCTGTGTGCATTTGAGAACCACTGTGAGAGAAGCATTTGGTAACATCGTGTATTTGCTGACAGATAACTAATTTAAAACCTCTCATGTTGTCAAGTTTTAGTAGCATTAGTAGCTAGTCTTTGCTTATGCATTGATAAAATGAGTCAGGATTTGACACTAAGGTGCAGTACCATGTACTATTCTGTTCACTGTGGCAGAACTGAACATTTAAAGGTTTTACCTAAGCACTGGCCTAGAAGTAGTCTGATTATTTAGTCAGTTTCTAAGTACCAAATAGACTGCTTCAAATGTCTATGCAGTATGCATGTAGTGTTCTAACATACAATAGACTTGTCTTTTACACCTTCAATTCCCTTGTCAGTATCCATACACTTCCAGGAAACATCCTGTCACTTCCTTTGCAGTCATCTAGAGACCCATTCAACAGTATGTACTAATCCATTCACTGTGCCAAAACCCAAACACTTATAAATTCACCAAGACACTCTCTTTCCAGTACTCTTATGATTTGCAGACCTCTAAGCACCTACACACTTGTCTTTCACACCTTCAATTCCCCAGTCAGTATCCGTTAACTTCCAGCAAACACCCTGTCACTCCATTTGCACTCCTCTAGTGACCCATTCAGCATCATGTACTAATCCATTCACTGCGCCAAACCCTAATAAATTCACCCAGACACTCTCCTTGCAGTACTCTGATCATTCAGTCAGTACCCAAGTACTCATCCAGTGACCCAAGCCTTAGTATATGGACTGCTTCAAACCCTTATCCACTATGCATGCAGTCCTCTAACCACCTACACAATTGTCTTTCTCACCTTCAATTCCCTAGTCAGTATCCATACACTTCCAGGAAATACCCTGTCACTCCCTTTGCAGTCCTCTTGTGACCCATTCAGCACCATGTACTAATCCATTCACTGTGCTAAAACCCAAACACTTATAAATTCACCAATATACTATCTTTGCAGTACTCTAATCATTCAATCACTGCCTAAGTATTCATACACTGAGCCAGGCCTTAGCACTTGGACTGTTTCAAACCCCTATGCACTATGCATGCAGTCTTCTAACCACCTAGACACTTGTCTTTCACACTTTAAATTTCCTAGTCAGTATCCATACAGTACAGCACTTGTGACTGCTTTTCCACTCCTCTAGTGACCCATTCAGTACCAAGTACTAATCCATTCCCTGTGCGAAAAGCCTAGCACTTATAAATTCACCAAGGCACTCTCCTTGCTGTACTCTAATCATTCAGTCAGTACCCAAGTAGTCATGCAGTGAGCCAGGCCTTAGCATATGGACTGCTTTAA
The DNA here is from genome assembly GCF_964204655.1 of Triturus cristatus. Lineage (NCBI taxonomy): Eukaryota > Metazoa > Chordata > Amphibia > Caudata > Salamandridae > Triturus > Triturus cristatus. The sequence goes on from NC_140591.1 coordinate 527,424,589, forward strand.
ATGCCTATGCAGTATGGATGCAGTCCTCTAATCACCTACACAGTTGTGTTTCACACCTTCAATTCCCTAGTTCGTATTCATACTCTTCTAGCAAACACCCTGTCACTCACCCAGTGTGTCTCCTTATAGTACTGTAATCATTTAGTCAGTTAGCATGTAGTCTTTTAGTGAGGTAGGCTTTAGGGCATGAACTGCTTCAACGTAGTATGCACTATGCATGTAGTGTTTTAACGATCGTCACACTTGTGGTTCAGGACTATAGTTTCTTAGTCAGTTTTTATATAAAATGTGTTTGTACAGTAATGGAATAGTATAAATTTGAAAGTTATTAATATACATTTATTTGTGATTCTTTTTTACAGATACAGAACAGGAGTGTTTCTCATCTGTTTGCACTCTTCTCGTGCAAGATTGTTTGGATGAAGGGTACTTAGGTGTTTCATCATACTTGCTGTGCCGCACAAGTATTTTTTGTTAGGGTCCCCTCATAACAGAACTCTTTGGCAAATCTTGCGAATGAAGAAGGTGGCATTGGTCTTGTTTGCCCCTTGGAAAAAGTTAAACATTTCTTCACCACTGAAGAAAAACGTTGTGGGCGTGGTGCCTTCTGCAAAAAAAATTCCTCAGATTCGGTAAATATTTTAAAGTGGCAACATTTACAGTTTTTGTAAGTTAAACTTATAAAATGTTGTTAGCTGTATACATTTTATATATCTGTTATTTTTTTTCTTGTGGTATTTTGTTGAGAATACCATGTTGTTTTTTTTAACAATCTTTCTGATTTTCCAGGTCTGTCGTCGACATCCGTGGTTCCTACAGGAGTGTTCCGCCTTGATGTTTTGTATTATTGTTGTTACATTTTGTTTATTAGTTTATTGTTTATATTTATGTTAATAAAAAAATAAAGTTTGAAAATAGTTTATCGTTTATATATTTATTATTATAAAAAATAAAGTTTGAAAACAAAATTAATAATGTTTTTGGTTGTGCTCTTAACTGCTGTGTGACTCTTTCTTGTTCTTATGACTGTTATTTGATGGAGTCTACCATGGTGTTAAATTTTGGGGCACTTATCGCTGGAATACTGGTGATATCTGCAGTTTGCACAAACTTCTGAATAGTGTGTTAGAGTTATCTCAACTTTACTTCCGTTAAAGTGCTGATAATGAAATGGAGAGTAGCCGTTCCCGTGCAAAAAGACACGAGGTGCACCTTTGCGATTTATTCTAAATACTAAAATCCTGTTTTGTATTGCACTGAGGTATTGGCTGCACTTACAGTGTACACACAACATCTATTAAGAAATCTCATTGTATTTATATTGATTGAGAATAGTGCGTCAGGTGCTGGTTCTTGACGAGATACACTGCTCAGTTCGTATATTGTTGTGCACACGAAAAAAATCACATCACAACTTTCACACCAATTGCAATGCGAAACAAATTCCGGCGATAAGACACGTTAGCACCAGGGATTTTACACCTGCTTTCTGCTGGTGTTAAGCAGGACAACTACCTGCACCATGAAAGGGAACACAGCCAAGAGCAACACCAGAACACCCACAGGTGCCATAGAGTCAATGAGCATGATACAGGGATACCCATGAGGGCCAGAAGACTCATCTCAACAACTGCAGGACTGCCAATGCCCCCCAAACCCACATCTTAGTAAGTGTGTCCCTGTGGTCATTGTCTCAGCATGATAGGCACGAGCCCTGCAACATCACAGTGTGCTGTCACCTCAGCGTTGGCAGTGAGCCTGGATGTGTAGCTATGTACGCATCCTCCTGCATGCACAACTGGCGTGTGCTGGTCTGACGTTCACAGGTCAGTGCAGGGGTGTGCCTATCCGGCAAGGGGAACGGGGTGTCTCAGACATGTCCGTGTACAGGAAGTGCGGTAAGTGTGTCTCTGTGTTCTGGTGTGGCCTGTTACAAGAGCCGCAGCAGTCGATGTTGTAAAGTGGCATGCACCACCTCCAAACGGCACTGTGATGTTGTAGTTGGAATTTAGCAGAAGATGCGCAAATAGGCATTACAATGGCGTGCCGTACGAGAGCACGAGATACAACAGCTCACCGTACAAAAGTGTGGGGGCTTGTGGGAGGGAGGAGCAGCCGTTTGGCAACATAACACACAGTGAACTTGACCATGTGCCACATGCTGGGCATCTCATCCATGATGACCACGGTCGCAGACATCCCACAACACCAACGACTGGCCTTTGTACACATCCTCTATGAATGCAGCGTGGTTTTCACTTCTATGCTCGTTCAGTGGTGTGATGTTGGCAGGTTGTGTGACTTGTGCTCCTTGTTGGTGTGTTTCATTTTGGCTAACGAGCGTAGCGTAGTGCTTCGCCCAGGCTTACTGTACAGGTGAGTGAGTGGAGGTGCATGTAGACCTAAGAGTCAATGAGTGGGTATGTAGTTATTGGTATTGGAGTATCTATGGTTTTCAAAATGGCCATCTGAAATTTTGAGTAGGTGTATCAAAAGTTATATTAGGGTGTGAGAAGGTGTACTAATTTATCACATAGATGATGTCATCAGTGATGTCATCAGTGATGTCATTTGAGATGTTACTGACCATGTCATGAGTGATGTAATATGTGACGTCATCAGCAGTGCATTGCGGGGGCGCGAGTTATAGTTAGCTGAACTTAACTATAACAGGGGAATTTCTAGGGTTTTGTACGAGGGAAATGTCCAGCTAACTATAATGCCCCTGAAACCTATGTTTTTTTCAGTGAATATATATATATATATATATATATATATATATATTCACTGAAGAAAAACACTGGCAGTTTGGAATTGTGATAAGATGTTACTGTACACTAAAAAAACTTAGAAATTCACTAAAATGGACGTTATAGTTAGGTGAAAAGGTCAGATTTAAATTAACAAAGCCACTGAAATTCACCAGTTACCTCAAGTAACTATCTAGAGTCCTAAACTAACTATAGTTTGTGCCCTCGCCATGCACAGTAGTGTCATCAATTATGTAATTCTAATGATGCAGTGATGTTATCAATGATGTCATCGAACATGTCATTAGTGATGACATATGGAAGGTAATTAGAAGTGCATTACAAGGGTCCATTTCATTGTACTTTAGGCCATGAGCTATAGTCACTATAACTGGTGAACTTCACTGTTTTTGATTGTGTAAAACGGACATTTCCACCTATATACAACATCCACTTAACCTTTAGTCTTTCCAGCCCCCTCTCCCTGAGCGCGGATCCATGGCAACGTTTTTTGAAAAACGACAAGAAATCATTGGTTGTATAACAACTTTCTACACTGAAAGGTAGGGTGTATATTTTAGTTTTTTAAAGGTATGATTTTTATTGGTTAACAAAAACAGATTGTAAGGAACATTATATATGATAAGCTGATATGTTGAAAAGTCAAGCACACTTCCTGTCTTGTGTAGGAACATTATGTGCTGAACTTGTGACCTGTGAGCTCAGTGCAGTGTTCCATGACCTGTTTCTATGGAAACAGGCAGAAGGCAGATTGGGGGAAGGGTTGAAATGTATTTCAGTTGGAAAGGGTTGAAATGTTTAACCAATAGAAATGTGTGTTTGCTTTTGAGTTTATGTGCGAAGGATTGTGATTTGATGTTTACATGTATATGTGTGGAAAATGAAAGGGAAACTTTTTCATTCTTTGCTTTTGCTGAGAGGTGCACAGTGCAGAGATTCTGTAAAAGAAAATATGGTGAGTGATTGATATACTCCTTAATCTACAAACGCACTTGAAAGATGAGTTATTTAATTGCGAGGGGATGCAGGTAGACTATTTTGATTTTAATCAGACTAATGTATTTATCCTGCTAAAGTGTAGGGAGTACTTTTTTTCTCTACAATGTGTGTGCATGTAGAAACCATTCTGTGATTTGCATTTGTGTTTTTCATGTGTTTGTAGACAGATAACTGTGCAGTTTTTATATTTTGGTAGAATTAGAAACCAGTCATTGTTTATGAATTTGTGAAATGAGTTATGTTATGTTTCTATACTAAAATGTACTTCTAGATGAAGAAATGTGTTTTGATATAGTGCAAGGGATAGTGTTGTTTGTCTAGAATCACACAGTGAGTCTGTGTGCATTTGGGAACCACTGTGAGAGAAGCATTTGGTAACATTGTGTATTTGCTGACAGATAACTGTTGTAAAACCAGTCAGGTTGTCAAGTTTTAGTAGCATTAGAAGACAGTTATTGCTTATGCTTTCATTAAATGAGTCAGGCATTGACAGTAAATTGCACTCGTGAAATATGTAGTGAATGAGTTTTGGTAAACTCATAGGGATAGTGGGGCTTGTCTAGAATCACACTGTGAGTTAGTGTGTATTTGGGATCAGTGTGAGAGAATCATTTGGTAACATCATGTATTTGCTGACAGATAACTGTTTTAAAATCTGTCATGTTGTGAAGTTTTAGTAGCATTAGAATCCAGTCTTTTATATGTTGATTAAATGAGTCATGCTTTGACACTGATGTGCTGTACTTAAATATGTAGATTGTGTGCAGTCCCCTTACCCCTTCCACAGTAGTGAATGAGTTTTGGTAAAGTCCTAGGATAGCGTTGATTGTCTAAAATCACACTGTGAGTCTATGTGCATTTGGGTAAGGATTGTGAGAGAAGCATTTGGTAACATCGTGTATTTACTGACAGATAACTGTTTTAAAACCTGTCATGTTGTCAAGTTTTAGTAGCATTAGAAGCCAGTCTTTGCTTATGCGTTGATTAAATTAGTCAGGCATTGACATTAAAGTGTAGTCGTGAAATATGTAGATTGTGTGCAGTTCCTTTACCACTTCCACTGTAGTGAATGAGTTTTGGTAAACTCCTAGGGATAGTGTTGTTGGTCTAGAATCACACTGTGAGTCTGTGTGCATTTGGGAACCACTGTGAGAGAAGTGTTTGGTAACATCGTGTATTTGCTGACAGATAAGTGTTGTAAAATATGTCATGTTGTCAAGTTTTAGTAGCATTAGAAGACAGTTATGGCTTATGCTTTCATTATATGAGTCAGGCATTGACAGTAAATTGTAGTTGTGAAATATGTAGATTGTGTGCAGTTCCCTTACCACTTGCACTGTAGTGAATGAGTTTTGGTAAACTCATAGGGATAGTGGTGCTTGTCTAGAATCACATTGGGGCATATCAACAACAACCGGCGATAATTATCGCTCAGCGCTCTTAGCGTGAGGATAATTATCGCCGGCTAGCGTGAATTTTTATCGCTGAGATAGCGTGCTATTAGCAACGCTTATCTCAATAGCGATAAAAATCTACACGCTAACAGGCTAACGTGAGATTATCGCTGGAAACCCAGCGATAATCACACGTTACCTTGTTGATAGGGACAGACAAACTTAGCCATGATATCCTCCTTCCATAGGATATCATGGCTAAGTCTGAAAATTAGCAGACGGAAAAAAGCAGCGTTAACCGCGGTTAGCGCTGCTTTTTTTGTCTCTAACAGGGTTAGCGACATTCTTGATAATAGGAGAAATGTCGCTTAGCGACATTTCTCCTATTATTTTACTCTGGAACGCCCCCTTTGCATCTCATTAGAGATGCAAGGGGAAGCGTAGAGTAAAAGGGTGCTAACATGCAAATTTGCGTGTTAGCACCCTGTTGTTGATAGGGTGCTAGTTTTATCTCTGCTTTTTTGTCTTTTAAAGCCAAAAAAGCAGAGATAAAGCCTTTGTTGATATGCCCCTTCGTGAGTTAGTGTGTATTTGGGATCAGTGTGAGAGAAGCATTTGGTAACATCATGTATTTGCTGACAGATAACTGTTTTAAAACCTGTCATGTTGTTAAGTTTTAGTAGGATTAGACTCCAGTCTTTGCTTATGCGTTGATTAAATGAGTCATGCTTTGACACTGATGTGGTGTACTTAAATATGTAGATTGTGTGCAGTACCATTAACTCTTCCAGAGTAGTGAATGAATTTTTTTAAACTCCTAGGATAGTGTTGCTTGTCTAAAATCACACTGTGAGTCTGTGTGCATTTGGGTAAGGCTTGTGAGAGAAGCATTTGGTAACATCGTGTATTTGCTGACAAATACCTGTTTTAAAACCGGTCATGTTGTGAAGTTTTATTAGCATTAGAAGCCAGTCTTTGCTTATGCTTTGATTAAATGAGTCAGGCTTTGACACAAAAGTGCAGTCCTGAAATATGAAGATTGTGTGCAGTTCGCTTACCACTTCCACAGTAGTGAATGATTTTTTGTAAACTCCTAGGTATCGTGGTTGTTGTCTAGAATTACACTGTGAGTCTGTGTGCATTTGAGAACCACTGTGAGAGAAGCATTTGGTAACATCGTGTATTTGCTGACAGATAACTAATTTAAAACCTCTCATGTTGTCAAGTTTTAGTAGCATTAGAAGCTAGTTTTTGCTTATGCATTGATAAAATGAGTCAGGATTTGACACTAAGGTGCAGTACCATGTACTATTCTGTTCACTGTGGCAGAACTGAACATTTAAAGGTTTTACCTAAGCACTGGCCTAGAAGTAGTCTGATTATTTAGTCAGTTTCTAAGTACCAAATAGACTGCTTCAAATGTCTATGCAGTATGCATGTAGTGTTCTAACATACAATAGACTTGTCTTTTACACCTTCAATTCCCTTGTCAGTATCCATACACTTCCAGGAAACATCCTGTCACTTCCTTTGCAGTCATCTAGAGACCCATTCAACAGTATGTACTAATCCATTCACTGTGCCAAAACCCAAACACTTATAAATTCACCAAGACACTCTCTTTCCAGTACTCTTATGATTTGCAGACCTCTAAGCACCTACACACTTGTCTTTCACACCTTCAATTCCCCAGTCAGTATCCGTTAACTTCCAGCAAACACCCTGTCACTCCATTTGCACTCCTCTAGTGACCCATTCAGCATCATGTACTAATCCATTCACTGCGCCAAACCCTAATAAATTCACCCAGACACTCTCCTTGCAGTACTCTGATCATTCAGTCAGTACCCAAGTACTCATCCAGTGACCCAAGCCTTAGTATATGGACTGCTTCAAACCCTTATCCACTATGCATGCAGTCCTCTAACCACCTACACAATTGTCTTTCTCACCTTCAATTCCCTAGTCAGTATCCATACACTTCCAGGAAATACCCTGTCACTCCCTTTGCAGTCCTCTTGTGACCCATTCAGCACCATGTACTAATCCATTCACTGTGCTAAAACCCAAACACTTATAAATTCACCAATATACTATCTTTGCAGTACTCTAATCATTCAATCACTGCCTAAGTATTCATACACTGAGCCAGGCCTTAGCACTTGGACTGTTTCAAACCCCTATGCACTATGCATGCAGTCTTCTAACCACCTAGACACTTGTCTTTCACACTTTAAATTTCCTAGTCAGTATCCATACAGTACAGCACTTGTGACTGCTTTTCCACTCCTCTAGTGACCCATTCAGTACCAAGTACTAATCCATTCCCTGTGCGAAAAGCCTAGCACTTATAAATTCACCTAGGCACTCTCCTTGCTGTACTCTAATCATTCAGTCAGTACCCAAGTAGTCATGCAGTGAGCCAGGCCTTAGCATATGGACTGCTTTAAATGCCTATGCAGTATGGATGCAGTCCTCTAATCACCTACACAGTTGTGTTTCACACCTTCAATTCCCTAGTTAGTATTCATACTCTTCTAGCAAACACCCTGTCACTCACCCAGTGTGTCTCCTTATAGTACTGTAATCATTTAGTCAGTTAGCATGTAGTCTTTTAGTGAGGTAGGCTTTAGGGCATGAACTGCTTCAACGTAGTATGCACTATGCATGTAGTGTTTTAACGATCGTCACACTTGTGGTTCAGGGCTATAGTTTCTTAGTCAGTTTTTATATAAAATGTGTTTGTACAGTAATGGAATAGTATAAATTTGAAAGTTATTAATATACATTTATTTGTGATTCTTTTTTACAGATACAGAACAGGAGTGTTTCTCATCTGTTTGCACTCTTCTCGTGCAAGATTGTTTGGATGAAGGGTACTTAGGTGTTTCATGATACTTGCTGTGCCGCACAAGTATTTTTTGTTAGGGACCCCTCGTAACAGAACTCTTTGGCAAATCTTGCGAATGAAGAAGGTGGCATTGGTCTTGTTTGCCCCTTGGAAAAAGTTAAACATTTCTTCACCACTGAAGAAAAACGTTGTGGGCGTGGTGCCTTCTGCAAAAAAAATTCCTCAGATTCGGTAAATATTTTAAAGCGGCAACATTTACAGTTTTTGTAAGTTAAACTTATAAAATGTTGTTAGCTGTATACATTTTATATATCTGTTATTTTTTTTCTTGTGGTATTTTGTTGAGAATACCATGTTGTTTTTTTTTTAACAATCTTTCTGATTTTCCAGGTCTGTCGTCGACATCCGTGGTTCCTACAGGAGTGTTCCGCCTTGATGTTTTGTATTATTGTTGTTACATTTTGTTTATTAGTTTATTGTTTATATTTATGTTAATAAAAAAATAAAGTTTGAAAATAGTTTATCGTTTATATATTTATTATTATAAAAAATAAAGTTTGAAAACAAAATTAATAATGTTTTTGGTTGTGCTCTTAACTGCTGTGTGACTCTTTCTTGTTCTTATTACTGTTATTTGATGGAGTCTACCATGGTGTTAAATTTTGGGGCACTTATCGCTGGAATACTGGTGATATCTGTAGTTTGCACCAACTTCTGAATAGTGTGTTAGATTTATCTCAACTTTACTTCCGTTAAAGTGCTGATAATGAAATGGAGAGTAGCCGTTCCCGTGCAAAAAGACACGAGGTGCACCTTTGCGATTTATTCTAAATACTAAAATCCTGTATTGTATTGCACTGAGGTATTGGCTGCACTTACAGTGTACACACAACATCTATTAAGAAATCTCATTGTATTTATATTGATTGGGAATAGTGCGTCAGGTGCTGGATCTTGACGAGATACACTGCTCAGTTCGTATATTGTTGTGCACACGAAAAAAATCACATCACAACTTTCACACCAATTGCAATGCGAAACAAATTCCGGCGATAAGACACGTTAGCACCAGGGATTTTACACCTGCTTTCTGCTGGTGTTAAGCAGGACAACTACCTGCACCATGAAAGGGAACACAGCCAAGAGCAACACCAGAACACCCACAGGTGCCATAGAGTCAATGAGCATGATACAGGGATACCCATGAGGGCCAGAAGACTCATCTCAACAACTGCAGGACTGCCAATGCCCCCCAAACCCACATCTTAGCAAGTGTGTCCCTGTGGTCATTGTCTTAGCAGGATAGGCACGAGCCCTGCAACATCACAGTGTGCTGTCACCTCAGCGTTGGCAGTGAGCCTGGATGTGTAGCTACGTACGCATCCTCCTGCATGCACAACTGGCGTGTGCTGGTCTGACACAGGTCAGTGCAGGGGTGTGCCTATCCGGCAAGGGGAACAGGGTGTCTCAGACATGTCTGTGTACAGGAAGTGCGGTAAGTGTGTCTCTGTGTTCTGCTGTGGCCTGTTACAAGAGCCGCAGCAGTCGATGTTGTAAAGTGGCATGCACCACCTCCAAACGGCACTGTGATGTTGTAGTTGGAATTTAGCAGAAGATGCGCAAATAGGCATTACAATGGCGTGCCGTACGAGTGCACAAGATACAACAGCTCACCGTACAAAAGTGTGGGGGCTTGTGGGAGGGAGGAGCAGCCGTTTGGCAACATAACACACAGTGAACTTGACCATGTGCCACATGCTGGGCATCTCATCCATGATGACCACGGTCGCAGACATCCCACAACACCAACGACTGGCCTTTGTACACATCCTCTATGAATGCAGCGTGGTTTTCACTTCTATGCTCGTTCAGTGGTGTGATGTTGGCAGGTTGTGTGACTTGTGCTCCTTGTTGGTGTGTTTCATTTTGGCCATTGTTAGTCTATATGTGTGTTGTACTTAATTGTGCATGTGTGCCATTCTGCCCATCTCCCCCCCCCACTCCCTGCTTCTTCCTTTTCCTAGTGCTGTTGTGTCTATAATTTTGTTGCTGCACACATAAATACATGTAAAGAATAAATTAGAATAGTTCCTTGATTCTTTTAGGTTTCAAAACTTCTGTATTGGTTTCTTTTTAATTTTCCATATGAACCGTTTTTTTTAATATTCAGCAACACATAGAAGTCATAAGTGCAACGTATTCTATCAACACACTTTCTAGAACATTCTACAATACGTGCAGGTTAAAAGTTCATAAATTTTTTAAAACTTTACGATATTTTTTTGTAACATTTTCTTGAACATTTAACGACATGTGCAGGTTAAATGTTGATGATTGTTTTAAGTTTGAACAGTGCCTTCCAAATGCAAGTAGCAGGTGTGGTTGAGCTGAGCAAATTTTATCCTATGATATGTACTCCACGTTGAAACTGCTTTTTCTTAACCAATCACAAAGATGCTTTTCCACAAAACTAATGTGCACCCTACTTTTAAAAAAGAATGCTTTTCATGATATCTTCAGAGATAAGTTATAGATAGGTATTAGCATTTAAAAAACCTTTGAAATTCACTGAAAAAACCATAGGTTTCATGCACGTTATAGTTAGGAATTGGCATTTAAAAAACCTTTGAAATTCACTGAAAAAACCAAAGGTTTCAGGGGCGTTATAGTTAGGAATTGGCATTTAAAAAACCTTAGAAATTCACTGAAAAAAACATAGGTTTCAGGGGCATTATAGTTAGCTGGACATTTCCCTCGTACAAAACCCTAGAAATTCCCCTGTTATAGTTAGTTCAGCTAACTCTAACTCGTGCCCCCGCAATGCACTGCTGATGACATCACATATTACATCACTCATGACATGGTCAGTGACATCACTGATGACATCACTGATGACATCTCAAATGACATCACTGATGACATCACTGATGACGTCATCCATTGAGTATGTGTTTCTGAACAGTTTTAATATGTTTAATATATATAGGGAAAGGCCTGTTGAAGAATAAGTGGGTGTACAAGTGTGTGAATGGGTGATTTTCTAGGTGCGTAACTGACTCTATAAGTGAGTCATTAAATGTATCTTACTGCAGACTAGTGACTAAACTGTGTGGATGTCTGTATCTGTCTATCTGTTGGTGTATAAACGGCTGCATGGTTTTGTGAATAGCAATATGAGTGTCTCTATGGGTTATTGATTGGTTGTCTGAGTATCTGTATGGGTGCCTGAGTGTATGTGTGGGTGGGGTGTGTGTGACTCTGTGCATAGAGGGGTGAGTGGGTGATTCTATGGGTGCATGGTTTTAAGAGTGCAACTGTGATGGACTGTATGGTTGGGTGAGTGTATGTAAGGGCGTGTTAGTGATTGAATGTATATCTCAGTTGTACATGTGACAGTAACTACATATGTGAAACACAGTGTATATGTGTATAAGAGTAAATAACTATCTATATGTGAGAGTGTGTGATTGCGGGTCTGGCTGTATGGATGAGTGTGTGCCTGTACTAGTAATTGAATAAGAGTGTCAAAAATGTTTAGCATTTTTATGAGTAAGTGAACTTGAGTGTGTTTAACTGTATAGGTGAGTCAATTGGACTGTGTTTAATTATTTGCACAACTGACTAGGTGTGTCAGTACCTGAATGGATGATTGGCAGTGTGTGAGTGTCTATATATCTGTATAAATGCATATGATAGTCTTGTACGGAGTGACTGTAAGTATGAGTGACTGTACAGTAACCCTGGGCGTAGTTCGCGAAACGCAAAGTGCAGTTCGCACTACGCGAGCTACGCGTAGCACTTCGCGAACTGCGTAGTACCTTGTTCGCACTGTGCCAGATGTCGTTTTCAATGATTGCACAGTGCGGACAAGCAACCGGCACTGTGCAATCATTGAAAATGGCATCTTGCACAGTGTGAGCTGTAGTTTTCTGCTGCTCGAGTAGATTTTTACTCGAGCGGCAGCTTTCTCAACGCGAACTGGTAGTTTCTCATCGCGAGCGGTCGCGAGCATACGCGACCACTCTCAATGAGAAACCTGACCTCCTCGCGTTGGGAATCTCGCCGGGAGGTTTATTTTCCATGCTCGCGATCGGCAACTTGATGTTGCTGATCGCGAACAAGGAAAAAGTCTCGCCGGGATGTCATTTTGCTTGCTCGCGGTCGCCAACTTGACGTTGGGGACCGCGAGCAAGCAAAAAATGACCGCAGCACTACGCAACACTACGCTACGCGTGTTCGCAGTGTGCTACGTGCAATTCGCGTAGTGCGAAGTAGCGCGAACTTCGCAAACTACGCGAGCGTAGCGTAGTGCTTCGCCCAGGCTTACTGTACAGGTGAGTGAGTGGAGGTGCATGTAGACCTAAGAGTCAATGAGTGGGTATGTAATTATTGGTATTGGAGTATCTATGGTTTTCAAAATGGCCATCTGAAATTTTGAGTTGGTGTATCAAAAGTTATATTAGGGTGTGAGAAGGTGTACTAATTTATCACATAGATGATGTCATCAGTGATGTCATCAGTGATGTCATTTGAGATGTCACTGACCATGTCATGAGTGATGTAATATGTGATGTCATCAGCAGTGCATTGCGGGGGCGCGAGTTATAGTTAGCTGAACTTAACTATAACAGGGGAATTTCTAGGGTTTTGTACGAGGGAAATGTCCAGCTAACTATAATGCCCCTGAAACCTATGTTTTTTTCAGTGAATATATATATATATATATATATATATATATATATATATATATATATATATATATATATATATATATATATATATATATATTCACTGAAGAAAAACACTGGCAGTTTGGAATTGTGATAAGATGTTACTGTACACTAAAAAAACTTAGAAATTCACTAAAATGGACGTTATAGTTAGGTGAAAAGGTCAGATTTAAATTAACAAAGCCACTGAAATTCACCAGTTACCTCAAGTAACTATCCAGAGTCCTAAACTAACTATAGTTTGTGCCCCCGCCATGCACAGTAGTGTCATCAATTATGTAATTCCATTGATGCAGTGATGTTATCAATGATGTCATCGAACATGTCATTAGTGATGACATATGGAAGGTAATTAGAAGTGCATTACAAGGGTCCATTTCATTGTACTTTAGGCAATGAGATATAGTCACTATAACTGGTGAATTTCACTGTTTTTGATTGTGCAAAACTGACATTTCCACCTATATACAACTTCCACTTAACCTTTAGTCTTTCCAGCCCCCTCTCCCTGAGCCTTCTATGAACCCAGGGGATTCCAAAGAAGGAGGGTGGCCTATGACACCCCTCCTTGAGCCACTTAAGGGCCCGGGAAGCCCATCCCCCAAGGCTGATTTCTTTTTTTTGGGGAGGGGTGGTGGCTCCCCTCCCCAAACCTTGTGTGGGAAACAGGGACCTCATCTCCAGGGGTCTAGGAATTTTAGTGGGGCTTCCTTTCCCTTGTCATACCCCAGGGTAGATGGCAGCAGTGCACCAGGGACCCCAACCCCGGCGACACTGCAGTTTCCTGCGTACAAGGGTGCAGGCAGGGCGAACATAAACTCCCTGTCCATGCTCTTTCAGGGCAAGGAACACAGGTTTTCTTCTATGCAGTAGGAGCAGAAAAAGTTGCTCCCCTGGGTAGGAGCAAACAGATGCAGCCGGCTTCCAATGCAAGGCAAAGGGTGGTGGCTGGTGATCAGGTGGGGTCCCTGGGGTTCCCGCCACAGCCCCATGATGAGCAACTGCTGCAGGTGTCCTGGGTGGGCACCAGGACACCCAAAGAAATATTTAAATGGGATGTGTCCCTGGGGGATGTGGCCTCATGATAGGGAGTTGGGGGCTGCACACTATCCTGCCCATAATTAAAGTGGTCGGCCCGAGGATGGTGGCTTAGGGACCAAATGATGGCCTGGAGAGGGGTACCGCATGCTTTCTCCCCTAAAAGTAAATCCGACCACTGTGGATGGGGTCTCTACAAGGTTTGGGAAGGGGGACCATACATCCCCATCGCTCAAAATGAATTCAGCCCTGGAGAATAGGGTGTCAGAGCCTCAACAAGGCTCGGGGAGGGGCACCATGTTTGCATACCCCCCTAACAATGAAGTTACCCTGTCTTTTTTGAAGGCCAGGAGCTTGCTTTTTCTTTTAAGTTCACGGATCCTAACAAGATTTGTGGTAACGTTTTTAAAAGAAATACTTTTTTAGCCAGGGAGGTTTCCTCTAGGAGTAGCCCTGGGGGGCAGGGTATACCTATATGCTTTTTACACTTCCCTTGTAGAACTCATATCCTTGGTGTGGTCTTTCCTCAAACATTTTGTCTTCACCACTCCTGTTTTCTGAAATTCATTTTTGTTGGTTTTAGTAAACTACATAATATAGCGCTGCTAACCAAAGCTAAAGTGCTTGTACTCTCACCCCTAAACATGTCAAAATTGGCTTACACTTGACTGGCATATTTTATTTACTTGTTTACTTACTTTTAAGTACCTAGTGAAGTGCCACTACATGTACCCAGGGCCTGTAAATTAAATGCTACCAGTTTACCACCAGCACTCATTGTACCACCCATTTAAAAAGCCCTTTAAAACATGTCTCAGGTCTTCCATTGCAGCCTGTGTGCAATTTTGAACAGCCAATTCGACCTGTCAAAATAATCCATTTGCCAGACCTTATCCTTTCTTTTTAATAAATATAAGTCACACCTAATGTAGGCCCTTATCAGTCCATAGGGCAGGGTGCATTGTATTTAACAAGTAGGACATGTGTTTTTATGTTTTACATGCCCTGGTACCTCATTACATTTAATAAGTGTGCAGGCAATTGTCAGTCCCAGGAGGCACAGCTACGTTTATCTGCCATGAGGAACTTGGTATGCCATATTTGGAAGATCTTATTGTCCTAGCCTCCCTACTACTGTGGATACAACTATGGTCTTCCCCAGGGCTGGCCTGACAAGAACTTGTATGTCTGACTGCCTGACATTAGATGGGGTGGACCAAATCCAATGGTTTAAGTATTTGAAGGATACCTTTCATAGCTCGGGCCTATCAGATTTATACAGATTCCCATTTCAAATTTGCTCTAGCCACAAGTCGTGTGACAATGAGTTGTATTTGGAGCAGTGCATCAGCAAACGTTTAAAGTTGTCTAAGGCCAAGCAGACAATTGTAAACTATGCCGATGTCTCAACAACTCGTAGCATAAAGTCGTACTTGGGGTGGATGACAAACCCGACATCTCGCCATTAGCTTATCCTCTTTAGACTATGCATTTTGCACTTTAAATTTGCCCCCCCTTATTGAGGGGATGGAATCAGATTTTAACTTTGTGTGGGTATGACATCATCTCGATTCCAGCACTAGCCATTTACGTGTGTTTCGCTCCTTATATCAAGAGCCAAGATGCCATTATTTGGTGATGCTATAGC
The DNA here is from genome assembly GCF_964204655.1 of Triturus cristatus. Classification (NCBI taxonomy): domain Eukaryota; kingdom Metazoa; phylum Chordata; class Amphibia; order Caudata; family Salamandridae; genus Triturus; species Triturus cristatus. Next base: position 527,440,020 of record NC_140591.1, read on the forward strand.
CAAAGGCTAAGGTGAGACAGCACAAGGAAGGGCTAAGTTTCTGCAATCCCTAGGATCCCCTGAAATTTGCTTTGCAGTACTTAATTGTATAAAAACATCTTTTCATAACAGAAGGACATACAAGTTATAATTAAGATTGTGTTCACCTCAGGCGCCCTGGTAATATCTTTATTTAACTTTCATTTTTCATTTGAACTCAAATTTAAATATTTGACTATTCCTGTCCTGAATTATATTATCTGTCATGGGCCACAAATTGAAATCTTAATAGGATACTTTTGTACAGTTATTTGAGCAGTGCTTATGTTTTTTAGATAGGATGTGTTCTTTATGGGTCTATATAATATTTAATGTGGATTTTTAACTGATGTTTTATTATTGTTGTGTGCTTCTATGGCTTTTTGTCGAAATAAAGTTTATCTTGACAAATAGGTGCTAACCTTTGATTGGGAACAGTTAGAAATGTCACGTTTTGTCTCAAATGAATTGTAATTTAAAATGGTCTTTAATGGTAAAGTTGGATTTTAAGTCACATTTCTAAAAATGCCACTTTTAGAAAGTTAGCATTTTCTTGTCTTAACTATTTGGTGCCCGCAGTCTGTGCCTGGGTCCCATCACTGACTGTCTGGGAGGAATACACAAAGGCCACTTGCCAATCTAGTGAGACAAAAGTGACAAGCTGTTTTCAGGATAGGGCATCCTTGCAGAATGGGTGGGGTGGAGCTATTCTCTGCCGCACTTACATTTCAAACGGCTGCCCCAGCATACTCACAAAGAAACTTGACAGCAGCTTTTTGTCACCCTAGGCTACTTGGAGCCTGGGCAGTGGATGGAAGGAATTTTCCAGAACCAGATGTGGGGGAGGCCTAGATGTTTCCCCCACTTCAAAGGCTGGCACCAGGTATAAATATTGGACCCTCAGGCCAACTCTTCAGGCCAACTCTCCCTGGACCTGTGGACTACAGAAGAAGGACTGGCTTGTTCCCCAGGTGACTGCTCTGCTGCCTGACAACCTGTCATGTTCATTTGAGGACTGCCCTGATGGTTGAGGCCTGCTTTGTTCTCCAGGGTACTGCCCTGATGCTTGAGGCTGGTCCTGCACTCTGAGAAGGAAGACTGGACCTGCTTCCTTCATTCCAGGCTAACCTGAGTGACTCCAAGGGTCAATTAGCTGATCTTCTCTGAGCCACAGGAATATAACAAGCTCTAGCGGCCTCACTGCAACTGCCCAGCTGACCTGCTGCAATTGGATTTGCCCAAGCCCTGATGGCGTCTGCTAGAGTGAGTCTCTGATCCCCCAGAGGTGACTCTCCAGGGTCTGGACCCTTGGCTGGCATCACAGTGCACCTCTATGTAAAGAAAGGAGAAATCCTAAAATTCTGGGCTCTCTGCACTGGTGAGCAGGCCTGTTCTCACCAAGACTCTGCCGCCCAGGCCGACTGCCAATGTGAAGCTACAATGAACTCGACTCTTTGTGCTACAGTGACTGCCAGAGATGACTGGCAATGTGAGATGCAGTTTGTGCTACAACAAAGACAGCCTGTGGTGACCACCAACGCGAAGTTCCAGTAGTGTGTATTTGTGATGCCTTGCAGGATCTTCATGCGGCAGCAATGACCAACTACAGGCCTGCTCTTCTCGCTTCAGCGATTACCATCCAAAATGCTTTCCTTGCTCCTCACAGCCTCCAACACCGCAAATGAAACTCTAAGGGGCTCATTATGATGTCAGGGAGAGATCCTCTACCCGACACCGTCTCAGATTCTGGACCGACCGACTTGCGGTTAGCGGTTCCAACCGCTGGATTACGATGCCACCGAACACTGTTCGTTCAGATCCCATTGTTTCCTATGGGACCTTATGTTACACCTCAGAACCGGCCATAACACAGGCTCCTATGGGAAAATGAGGTGTGTATGTAAAACCCTGCATCCTGTCGCAGGCACCCCACTGTGCCTGCCTGAAAATGAAGGGTTTTACTGGGGGCTACCTGACATCGTAATGAGCCCCTTATGTTGGACCTTGAAAAGGTAACTTTTTCAGGGGAACTAACCTGGTTCCTGTTTCTGGACCACTTTCCATCTCGGTCAGCATGAACTTGTGACTTTCCTGTGGTCTAGCACTACCAGATGACTACCAGTGCCAAAATGTGCTTTTAGGCACTAGACTTACCTAAAACTTTGGAATTGCATATCTCTGGTTCCACTGATTGGATCTTTACCCTTCTGGAATCATTTTATTTTTTGTACTCTAGTTTTCTAAATTGTTGTGGGATTTTTCTTGTGTTGAGTTTTCACTTTATTACTGTTTAACTGCTGCATAAATACTCTACACTCTGCCACCAAGTTAAGCTTAGCGCTTTTGTGCCAAACTGTGAGAGAGTTAAACACAGGTCAATGTAGTGACTTTTTGTGGTTCGCCCTGACAAGGATTGTGGTTTTTCACTCCCCTCAATCCAAAAACAAATTTCTTAAAGTCTGACTCCTAAAATGGCGACCATCACATCTTTTGCTGATGTGCTGCCAGCCAATCAGATCTTATGTATAGACCTGCCCTCCCATTAACTGCCTACATACTAACACGGAGTCCCAATCACAATCATTAGGAAACACACCCAAAAAATACACCTCATCTCTTCATAAAGCCACATACAAGACCACTGACTCTTTGTCAGTGAAATTGCTCTCCCACCCTCGCAGCTCCACCATTGAGTGAGGCCTCCCCAGCCCCTGCACTCTCTAGTGTGAGTGTTTGAGGCCCTCCTCCACCCACAGGTTCACCTGCACCTGGTGGTCCAGTGGACCTCTGTCTCCTGATTCCGCTCCGGCTTTCCACTCGTTTTCACTCGTTTTTCAACCACTTCTCTAAATCTGGATTTCTGCTTTTTTCTGCTTTCTGCACTTTCCTGTGCTCTGTTTGTCTTCTCTTTTTCCCACTTTCCGCTCCGGTTTTCCCCTCGTTTTCACTAGTCTTTTCACTCATTTTCACCCTCTTTTCTAAATCTATATTTCTGCTTTTCTCTGCTTTCTGCACCTTCCGCTGCTGCCCCCGTGACGCCTCCCCCCAGCATGACCAGCGTGACCAATCCAGCTCCCCTCCCCACTCCCGCCTCCCAGCTGTCCAGCCCTCACTGACCCCTACTTAATGGCGGCAGCTGCTGGGACAGGCAAGCAAGACCACTGACTTTTGTCAGTGAAATTGCTCTCCCACCCTCGCAGCTCCACCATTGAGTGAGGCCTCTTCAGCCCCTGCACTCTCTAGTGTGAGTGTTTGAGGCACTCCTCCACTTGCTGGTTCACCTGCGCCATCCCTGGTGGTCCAGTGGACCTCTGTCCCCCGCTTTCTGCTCCAGTTTTCCACTTGTTTTCACTCATTTTTTCACTCGTTTTTCACCCTCTTCTCTAAATCTAGATGTCTGCTTTTTTTGCTTTCTGCACATTCCTGTGCTCAGCTTGTCTTCTCTTTTTCCTGCTTTCCGCCCCTGTTTTCCATTGTTTTGACTCGTTTTTTCACTCGTTTTTCACTCTCTTTTTTAAATCTATATTTCTGCTTTTCTCTGCTTTCTGCACCTTCCTGTGCTCTGCTTGTCTTCTCTTTTTCCCCTTTTTACCACTCTCCTCCTTTCCCGCCCGTTTTTCCCCTGCCGCTGCTGCCCCCACAGCCCCTCACCCCCACCACATCCAGCACGACCATTCCAGCTCCCCTCCCCACTCCCGCCTCCCAGTTGTCCAGCCCTCCCCGACCCCTACTTAATGGCAGCCGTGCTGCTGGCATGCCAAAGGCAAACCCGTCTGTGCCCGTCTGCGACCCGACCGCGACCAGCGCCAGGAAATCTGGACCTCCGCCCCTCCAAAGCTATGACCCAGCAGCGCTCCATGCACACAACCCAAGCCCCAACAACAACTGCAAGCTAGCATCACCAGCCGACACCCATGGACCCTTCAGCTGTCACTGCTGCACACACACCTGCAGCACCACCAAGAGCACGGATCCAGCATAACCCGCCCACAAGAACACAACCGAACCGAAGATCTTGCAATGCATCATCCTCAATGTCCGATCACTCCACAAACATGCTATAGAAATCTGGGACCTCCTCGACAGCACCACACCAGATGTAGCATTCTTCACCGAAACCTGGACCAACACCACACCGGGACCGGACATCACCATCGCCATCCCCCAAGGATACAAGACCTCTAGGAAGGACTGCCCCACCAGCCCGGGAGGAGGAATCGCCTTCGTCCACAAATCCACCCTCCACCTGAACCCACTCCCGTATGAGCACACAGACCTGATGGAACACCTCCACTTCAAGATAGTGGCCAGCCCCACCGCCACCCTCTGAGGAACCCTCATCTACCGACCCACTGGACCCCGTGGACCCTTAGCCAATTCCAACACAGACATCATCTCCCCACAGGCCTGCGCATCCACCAACTACACCCTGCTGGGAGACCTCAACTTCCACCTCGACAACCAACTGGACCCCAACACCGCATCCCTCCTAGACAACCTCCACAACACTGGGCTCCGTCAGATCTTGACCGAGCCCACATACTCAGCAGGACACACCCTCGACCCCCTCTTCCCTACAGGAAACTCCATTACCTTCAGCCACAATATTGAACTCCCATGGACCGACCATCGTTGCGTCAACTTCACCTTCAGAACACCCACCATCCACAGACACCAGCACCTGCTCCCACGAAAAACTGGAACAAAATCACCGACGTCCATCTCACCTCCTCACTCAACAACTCCACCTCAACCATCGTGGAAAACGATGACCCCAACACCTCAGCCGGAACCCTGCATAGATGGATCATGGACAGCGCAAACACCATAGCCCCCCTCAAGAAAAACAACAATACCTGCACCAAGAAAGCCAGATGGTTTACCACAGAACTTTGAGAGTCCAGACACAATTGCTGCCGCCTCGAAAAGGCCTGGAAGAACAGCAAATCCACAGAAGCCCACAACAACTTCAGAGCCGCCACCAATGCTCACCACCAACTCATCAGAGAAGCAAGGAAAAAAGCGATTGAAGACAGAATCTCCACCCATGTGCACAACAGCAAGGTACTCTTCAACATGATCAAGGTGTTCGCCCAACCCACCAGCGAGTCTACTGACATTCCTCCCTCACAAGACCTCTGTGATAAACTCAGTACCTTTTTCCACCACAAAATCAAGAGCATCTGCAACAACTTTGACGAAGACAATTAACACACTAAACCCTCACCAACCACCCCTGACACCAGGAAATCAGTGATTGACAACTGGACAGCCCTCACCACTGAAGACACACTGAAGACAATTGAGTCAATCCACTCAGGGGCCCCCACGGACCCCTACCCCCACCACATCTTCAACAGAGCCGCCGAAACCATCGCACCCATGCTCTGCCACACCTTCAACTGCTCCCTGGCGACCGCCTCGTTCCCCGACGAAAGGAAACACAGTCAACCCACTCCTGAAGAAACCCTAGGCGGACCCCACCAACCTCAAAAACTACAGACCCATCTCCCTGCTCCCGTTCCCAGCAAAAGTCATTGAGAAAGCCATCAACAGCCAATTCGCCACATTCATCGAAGAGCACAACATTCTCGACTCCTCCCAATCCGGTTTCAGAAAAAACACAGTACGGAAACTGCCCTCCTCGCCGCAAGAGATGACCTCTGCACCCTACTGGAAAATGAGAAACAGTAGCCCTCATCCTCCTTGACCTCTCAGCGGCGTTCGACACAGTCTCTCACCACACCCTAATACGTAGACTCCACAACGCAGGAATCCAGGACAATGCCCATCGACTGGATCCGCTCCTTCCTCTCCGGCAGAATGCAGCGGGTCAGACTCCTCCTTTCCTCTCGGACTCTACACCTACCACCTGCGGAGTCCCCCAGGGCTCCTCCCTCAGCCCGACGCTCTTCAACATCTACATGGCTCTGCTCGCCCCCATTGTCAGAACCTTCGGACTCAACATTCATTTTCTGGATGTCCTTGGTTGATTTAATGTCTAACAGCAGGGCTGCATTGTCCTTACATAGACGGGGCTTCTATGTTGATCAATCCATTGCTTCATCATTTGTGTAGGTTGGCCTTTATAAATGAGGGAGCAAGGACATTTAATCATATATGCTTTATCAGGTGATACTGTTAAGGATGATGGTAGTACCTTGCAGTACTTCTCAAACTCATAAGTCTTGGTGTTAATTGAGAGCCTGCAAGCCTGGCTCTTGCCACTATTGTCCAGTGATCTGGGGAAGTCCCTAAAGTGTAGTTATAGATATATTTGCTTCCTTTTTTCCTGTGTATGGGTATTAGAAAATGCTTTATTTTTTTAAGCATTTACACACGAAAAGGAGTGGGTCAGAGGACAAATCTGATATATATATGCCAGTTTTGTTGTATTATTTTCTGCAACTTGTCACTGACATGGGTGAATGTACCAACACAAATTATATGTTTGGTGGACCCTTGTCGGACTTTTGGTTGTAACAATGTCTTACAAGGGAAGAGCCAGGCTCTCTGCATTGCCTGTTTGAACAGCCATATGGGGTTTTTCCTGCCAACCAATTTCAAGCATACTTGATTAATTGATTGATACTCTCAATAATCATCATTCGCTGAATTTCATATTCTAAGGTTAAACTATCACACTCCTTTCTCCAAAACTACTGAATCACAATAAAAAACACTTTCTGGACCAAGATCTTAGCTTTCTGTCAAATTTGTTGTGATTAAGTTCAGCCATATTTACGGTATTGCTGTTTTCCTATGGAAGCAAGAATGGGGAAAATGCATTTTAGGACCATCCTTTTTTCTTGGCCCCCACTTGACAGATCTCCCTGAACCTTTCCAGGTAGGAGCTGAGGCAGATGAGACTTTCTTTTGGAAAGTTTTGTGAAGATTCATCAATGGCACAAAAGTTACAAGCAAAACAAAATTGCTTTTCTTACGGGAACGTGGTCCTATCTATAACTGCCCAGTGGTGACCACCATTGGATAATATATATTATCTTAAGCAATACATATGCAACAGTTGGAAAGCACAGCAGATGGCACAGTACCCAGTGAAGCTGTGTAAAAATGCAAAATTATTGTTATATAGCTCATCTTATGAACTGCATATTATTCATGTTGATAACCAGTCATAGAATTGCACATTGCTTCTGTGTATTATAACACTATGCAGTCAAATGTCAATGTTTCCACCCGTTAAAGCCAGCATCAATAGAGCTACTCAGGATAAATGGATCATCTGGTGTGAATCATACATAAAATAAAATAAAATAAAGTGAGGATCCCCATCTGTGCTATAAAAAGTGTTGTGAAAATTAGCTGGTAACAGGAAAAATAAACTCAAAAGAATATGCACCCAATTGAATGTAGCTATATAGCATGTTCATCAAGATGCAAATGAAATGAACACCACAAATAATGTAGGTACATAAACTACAAGAACACATAAAGAAATATATTGAATATAATACTTCCACTAGATTAGAAGTCTATATAAGGATTTGCCTTAAGATAAGTGTGAACTAGCTCAATAAGCATCACCATGCGTGTGGAGGAAGTAGTCAGTTAGAGTCAAACAGTCCATGCAGGACATTCAAATCAGTTGAATGGATGCCATCAGGAACTAATGGTAAACTACTGGATTCAAAATGGCTTATAAAAATTACTTTCAAACGTTCCTATGCCTACTCAAAAAAGGCAATAGAAGAGATGAAGAAAGAGCCGGTTCAACTACATTTGCTTATGTAAATCACTCAAGACATAGCACATTTGTGGTTGGCTTTGAAACTAGCAGAATTCACACTCCCTTATCTCTGTAATACGTGTATATGGCACAGGCACATAAATGACATATTTGTAAGCTTGCAGGGCATATTAGACGCACTTAATTAATTCCTCTGGTTGTTTAATGCCTAAAATACTGAGCTTCAATTTACTTCCCACTCCAGTAAAGGTGAAGTGAACTACCTTGATAGACTGGCAATTTACGCAAATATTGAGATATATCTAGGCTATCCTGTTTTAGGTTTAAACCTATAATAACTATTAAAACTCCACCGAAAGAGAATCATCCCTCATCAATGTAAACATATCAACATTGATAAACACCAGCACAACCACAAACTAAAATGCCATTCAAGAAAAGGAAGGGGAGTGAGAATAAGGTTTGACCACCTCTATAATGTCATAATATTAAGTAAAGACTAGGTGAATGGCCCCCAACTGTGTCCAGGGATTTGTTTATTCAAACATGTGCATATAGAACTCTTACTTTTTAATCCATTAACAGTTCTGCAAATGAGATAGAGTCTTGACAGAGTGAGTGAATGTGAAAGGTATTGAGATATGAGAGAGAGTAATGAGATATGAGTGTGAGTGAAAGTGCAATCTTCCTATGCTTAAAATAGACTTTCTATGCTTAAAGCAGTTTGGCAAAAGTTCATTGGACACACTGCTACTGGAGAAGCACTACATATCCAGCATTACTTCTCCTTTAAGTAAAATATGTGCTTTATAACTGCAAAAAAGAAAACATGTTTTGTAAACACTGAAAAACACAGTTTTGTCTATTTTGGGAGTTAGGCAGCTGAATAAACACTGATATCCACTATTTTCAAAAAGTGTAGAAAACACTGAGAAAAAACCACCGACATCCACAAAACATTAAGACAGAAAGCAGGACAGTCTAGATATATTCTACTTTATTTGCAAGGTAACTGAGAGAAACTCATTGACTTTGCCATCACTCTCGAGCTTTACATGACAATTTACTATTTGGACAATTTCTTTGATTAAGGCTCACATACACTAATACATCTAACATTTTAGCAAGCCCAGTGAAGTATGCTTGAAATTGGTTGGCAGGAAAACCCCATATGGCTGTTCAAACAGGCAATGCAGAGAGCCTGGCACTTCCCTTGTAAGACATTGTTACAACCAAAAGTCTGACAAGGGTCCACACAGCATATAATTTGTGTTGGTACATTCACCCATGTCAGTGACAAGTTGCAGAAAATAATACAACAAAACTTTCATATATATATATCAGATTTGTCCTCTGACCCACTCCTTTTCGTGTGTAAATGCTTAAAAAAATAAAGCATTTTCTAATACCCATACACAGGAAAAAAGGAAGCAAATATATCTACAACTACACTTTAGGGATTTCCCCAGATCACTGGACAATAGTGGCAAGAGCCAGGCTTGCAGGCTCACAATTAACACCAAGACGTATGAGTTTGAGAAGTACTGCAAGGTACTACCATCATCCTTAACAGTATCACCTGATAAAGCATATATGATTACATGTCCTTGCTCCCTCATTTATAAAGGCCAACCTACACAAATGATGAAGCAACGGATTGATCAACATAGAAGCCCCGTCTATGTAAGGACAATGCAGCCCTGCTGTTAGACATTAAATCAACCATGGACATCCAGAAAATGAAATTGAATGGCAAGTCATTCAAATTAATACATAAGACACCATGAGTGGCAACTTGCAACGGCTACTCTCAATCCGCCATTGTAGATTATTTAATTTAATATACATTACTGACAATTAACTTAAAGGCATATGGGAACTTAGAAATATGTCAGTGTTCAAGTAAAATCTTGGATATATCTTGTCACCACATGATATGGGACTATTTCTAGTCAATTCTTCTTGATATCTAACTGTGCAATTAGTATGGATAGATATATAGGCAATATAAGTCCACTGCAATTGATCTATATGTTCACAATTGTCTACACAGAATGTGACAATTTTACTAGAGACTTTAATCTGTTGCATGGACCGCACACTTTGTTAGTCTTGCTGCCTATGATAGTGCAACAATGCACTCACTATCCTTTCGACTCAATGCACTTTTACATTTGCTGATCGTCCGTTGATAATTCCTACCACTATACACTTCAAAAAGACTCAGCTTGGCCAGTCTTTAAGTTATCTGTACTGGCCAATGCACATAAAACACACCTCTAACTGGTGGAATGACTCATTAGTAGGCCTCACATGGTGCTATCCAGTGTCAGTCAGCAGTGCAGCGATCTGAATCAGTGGCCATACTTGATCCTTTTGTCATGCTCTTTATTTGGCAGTCTGCTCTCCTGGTTTGAGCAATTTTCACAAACAGGGGTACTCAAAACTGCTATTTCCACATTCTGTTTAATGGTGTTCTTTAAGTTAGCTTAGAAGCATTCATAAGTAATTTCCTTTTGTCCAGGTTTGGTCCGTTGGCATGCTATTGTTTCTTAATTTCGGGTTGATACAATTAACTATATATGGTATAAGTGCATTTCTATATTCTTTCCTGACTTCAGTAAGACTGTGCCGTCTATAATTTTCAAATGCTGCATGCATGGTTTTTAAGATATACATACATTTAAATGATTGTTGGTATGCAGCAGTAACTGGGCCCTTCTCTCTTTTATGACTATAGAGAGTAACAGAGGATTGTTTCAGTTAAACTGTTTTTAAGAATTGCACGGTTCAGCATTGCAAGGTGTATTATTGTAGGTATTTTTGTATCAGAGAATCCTAGGATCCACTGCTTATGATTATCCACGTTATCTATGTTCTGGTTGAGTTTCAGTGTGTGCCCCATTGTTGTTCTACAATAATGGTCCAGTCCTGGAGGGCTTCTCCTGGGGATCAGGGCTCACTCTAGGCAGTGGCCAGCGTCAGGGCTCACGGAAGTCGAGATGCAGGTCCAGTGCAGCAGAACATCTGCGTAGTTGCAGGGAGGCTTCTGAAGATTTGTTGTGTCCCTGTAGCTCACACTGCAGATCAGCCAACTGACCTTTGGAGTCACTCAGATTAGCTTGGGATGAAGGCAAGCAGGTCCAGTCTTCCTTCTCAGAGAGCAAGGCAGTCCTTCAAGCAGCAGGGCGGTCCTCTGAGAGCAAGGGAGTCCTCCTACTGTAATTTCCACCTGTCTAGGAGTGTTCTGAAGAGTAGCACTGGAGGTTCAATATTTATACCTGGTGTCAGCCTTTGGAAGACAGGGTAGGCTTGGTGTTACGTTCCTTTTGTGGGGTAGGAGGCACATCCATTTGGATTATAAGTGGGGTACAGCTCCTCCCCAAACCAGCGTCACCTAAGCCACATATGTATTATGGTCTGGAAGCAATTCACAAACCGCAATAGCAGAGCCATTCACAGTCATTTGACCGAGGACACTTGCAGAAGGCACAAATGGTTGGGACAAGAAAACACTAACTTTCTAAAAGTGTTGGCATTTTTAGAAATGTGACTTTAAATCTGAATTTACCATTAAAGAACATTTTAAGGGGGGCATGGCCAAGATGGCGGAGCGATAGTACGTGCTCTCTCGTCTCTCCGCTCTCGCCCAGCTAGGCCTCACCATATAGTGGCGGAGTTGGGGGCCATCGGGGGCAGAGCTCCCTAGGAAAACTTCCCCAGGAGAGTGGTGCAGCTAATATCACTGCCTGAATTGAAAGCGCAAGTTCGAGTGAGCTGTGGGAGGCGGCGGCGAGAGTGTGCACCTGGCAGCCATGGTGAGGCAACTGTCCGGGGCTGATAAGGTGACACAGAAGCTCAGACGTAGCCCTTACCGAACGCCTGGGTGGCACTTACGGGTCGAGGTAGGACAGACCAGTAAACAGCGGAGCTCCTGGAGGCGAGCGATGTTGCCCTGGCGAGCGAGTGGTGGCCCGGCGACGGCCTAAACAAATCACACTGGCGGGGCTGGGAGGCCCACGCACAGAGGCAGAGATGACATCTAGCTCATCACAGGGCCGATCCGGCCTGAGGCCCCCGGCTTAGAGGAGCGACGGGGAGGAGAATGCGGGAGCAGGAGAGCGGCCCACCCCCGACTAGAGGCCCACCATGTGACCCAGAACCCACCACCGGAGAACAGCAAGATTGAGAAACCCCGAAGTAGCTCATAACGAGACACCCGGACAGAGCTGGCGGGAAGAGGTGAGCCGGACCAGCAAACAGTGGCACTCCTGTGGATCAGCGATGCAGCCTTGGTGAGCGGGTGGAGACCCGGCCTGAGTAAATCACACAAGCGGGACGGTAGGTCCACACACAGAGGTGGAGGCAGTGTCAAGCTCGCAATGGAGCCAATCCAATCTACAACCCCCGGGCCTAGGGGAGCGATGGGGAGTAGGCAGAGGGAGCAGGAGGAGGGGCCTTACCCCCAGCTAGAGACACACCAGAAGAACCCAGAACCCATTACCTGCGCACAGCAAGAGCGGCATGCCGGGGCCTGACAGCACCCAGAAAGTTGGGGTGCTCAGCGGAGGCCCGGCCGTCGACCAGCAATGTTGAGGCCTGTGGGCCCCGGCCGAGAAACTGCAGCACTGGGGATCGGCTGTGAGCGACATCAGCATACCCCAAGTCTCTGGGGCGGTGGACCAGATGAGGCCTGAGGCCTGAACCAAGCAAGGAGGATGAGGAGCACCGGGGCCTGATAGCACTCGAGAGGTGGCAGCATGAGGCAGAGGCCTCAGCTGGCCACTATTGGAGTGAAGCAGGTGGCGGAAAACAGCGGACACACTCTATTGAGGTACCCACCTGGAGGATTGTGGTGAAAATCGGGGAGAACCTGATCGAATCCCTGGGGGTGTCGCTGGCCCCCCGAATACCCAGCACATGGGGGAACAATGAGAGGCGGGGAGCAATGACGTGGGGGAGACCAAAGCCGAGCCCGAAGCTCACAGCAAGGCCCTCAGGCCTAAGGCGCCCCTATGTGGGATTTTCGCCCCACATGAAGAGATCCCCCCTTGCATTTACGACACCTGCTAATGTGAAGAGAAGAGGGGGCTGTGCTTAGGGGCTGGGGAGTGAATAGATGGTGCTTGCGAGCCCTGAGAAAAAATACAAGATGATCTGAGACGTTCAACAAAAGTCACCCCTCTAGCAACTAGCTGAGCAAGCGCACAGAGAAGTGCAGGATCCCATTGCTGCCTCCCCATTTGAGCTCCTTGATTCTCAAGATAAAGCTACGCAACGCAAGGAGCGCTAAGAAAATCCTGGATCCCGGGGACTGCACTGTCCACCGATCCAACACACGACAGGGGATGGTGAAATATTACTGGTAACGAGGGGCACGATCCTAGAAATGGCATTTGGTAGAGGGAAGAAGGACAGGTCAGTGAAAGATATGCCCAATTTGCAATCTGAAAATCCCCTCCCCTGAAACCCACAACAGAGGCAGAGGGGGCCAAGGAAATGGAGTATCCGGTCAGCCGTTCCTTCCTGGAGTCGCTCTTTGCCTCCCTCCGAGAAGATCATACCTCCATGAAGCGGGACTTATCGGCTGACCTCAGGGACTGGTGCGCTGGGATCTGGACTCACTAGGGGAGAGAGTCAACATTTTGGAAGAACATGAGTCCAGCAAAGATGAGCTAGAAGGCCTCCAACAAGAGGTCATTCGCCTGCGTGAACAGAACCTTGACCTGGAAGTGCACACAGAAGACCTCCAAAACCAGTCCTGGCGCAATAAAATACGCATCAGAGGCATCGCGTCCAGGACGGAGGACACAAACGTTGAGGCCATGGTAACCGGCCTCTTCTGTGCACTTTTTGGGGAGCCAGCAGACTTCTGCATCAAACTTGACGGCACGCACAGAGTGGGGCCCCGCCAGTCTCAGCCCCACCAGCAGACATAATAACTTGCGTACATGACTTTCAGCTTAAGGAGCAAATTTTACGCGCTGCCAGAGAGGATCCTGCATTTAAATGCAAGGGCCAGAAGCCCATCCTCAAGACTTAGCTGCGTTGTATCTATTGAAACACAAAGCATTTCGTTCTGTCACCACACACCTAAGAATTGCTGGCATCTCCTATGCTTGGGGTCACCCTTTCAGATTAATTTTTCCCTAAAACTGAGAAATCTGGCAGATACGCTCAGTGGCTGAGGCCTGTAAGCTCCTGGGTATCGAGGCCCCCTCGATGGAGGAACTGCAACAAAATAAGATGACCAGCAATCGCTGAAGCGGCCATGGATGGACGATAATCAAACCTCCAGCATTCAAACTGCGCCCTGACCCAGACACCATGGCTAAAGAATGGCAAGCAGTCTTGGCAACCCTTACTGGGGATCCCCGTGGTGGATAATCGCTGGAATAAACAGGAGGAAATAGCAGACGTTTGTAGATCCCTCCTCTTGGTACATTTTTCATGACTACTTGGGGCTGATCCTGGACTGGAGCGGGGAGATACCGGCCACTGGTACCCGTTCATCTTTTATTTTTGGAGCACAATGCTCCAGACTGTAGTTCACTACATGATGCCGGTTTTCTGGCTCATGGATTTATTAGTTTGGGTTTTGTTTTAAATTATTTTTGCCCTCCCTCCCGGGTTCCGCAACTCCTTAGCCCAAATCTCAGGCACCGTTCCTCAGAGAGTATGTTTTCTTGACCACTGGGGTATGCCCGTGGGCAGGGACCTCCCGGAAGAAACTAGCCCCTTGTTTAGCTTTCAATTCCGGCCTGTAAGCACATGTTAATGAACACTAAAATTGTTACGCTAAACTGTAAAGGGTCTGAACAACCCGATCAAACAAACAGCTATCTTATCCTATCTAGAGCAATCAGGCTCACATATATGCCTGTTACAGGAAACCCACCTCCTAGCTAGGGACACGCATAGACTTAGGTTGAGGGCTTTCCCACATCAAAACTTTTCCTCACACACAACTTATACAGCTGGAGTCGCTATCCTCATTTCCCGCACCTTTAGGATAACGGTGGGCACGAAACTGGCTGAGATTAAGGGGAGACTTCTAACTCTTTCAGTCACCATCAACAAGCACTCTTATACCCTTGGCTCCATATACACACCTAATGAGGAACAAGAGGCATTTTTTCGACGGGCAGTGATGGACCTAACAAAATCACCAGATAGGCAACTCTTACTAGGAGGAGATATAAACACAGTTTTTGATAATCAATTAGACCGTTCAGTGCAGCAACACAAACAGGCAGGGCCTCTCTTGCAGACAGGGAAGGAATGGCTGCAGGACCTAGGATTAGTGGACATTTGTCACACCTTACATCCACGAACCATAGATTACACGTTTTACTTGCAGGCACACAAAACATATGCCTTAATTGATTACTTTATTGGGTCCCGAGCGCTACTCCAGCTTACACTTGATTTAGAGATCGAACCCCGTTCCCACTCTGACCATGATGCACTGACACTCACACTGGCGATCCTCCCTCAGATAGACCATCCTACACCTGGCAGCTACGTGATACACTTTTACGTCGCCCGGGGGTGATACAACTACTCAATGAGACATTGAAAGAATTCTTGACTTTTAATGACACCCCTGAGACTTCCATCACTACGCTCTGGGAAACACTTACACTAGTCGCAAGAGGGGACTTGATTGCTACCTCCGCAGTTGATAACAAAACCCAACAAGATAAGAGAGAGGGCCTTACGAAACAATTGCAAGATTTAGAACGCACCCATTAATGGACAGGGGCCCTTCGGGTTCAAAGATAAACACCTGGATACGGCCTTGGCGCAAACTTTCAATCGACACCTTTTCATCTCACTTTGGGCCTCTCTCACAAGGAGTAAAGGTGGATGCAGTTGACTCCGCTGTTAGTAACCTAGAACTATCTATCACACAGACCCTTGATAAAGTTCTCCCTCTTACAAGGGTCCAAGTAAAAAGTAATGCTTCACCATGGTTTACTGAGGAACTAAAAATTGACAAGCAAAAATGTCGGGCCGCTGAACGCCAGTGGAGGAAATTAAAGACTGATGAGCACCGCGGAAATTATATAAATTTTCACTCAATTTATATGAACAAGATTAAATCCGCAAAAAGGGCTTATCTTACTCAGCGTATCAACAAAGCGGCTCACTCTAGTAAAGAGCTACACAAGATACTGAAGGAATTTACCGCCCCTCAGGTTGAGCGATCTTCTTTTGTACCTACCCAAGACTGGGTCGACTCCATTGCCTTGTTTTTTGATAACAAGATCAAAACTATCTATGCCTCATTTCTTTCTCGGACAGCCGTTCATGTCTGCCATATCACCAATATGAGTCAAACTAGTCCCTCGCCTCAACAGAATAACATTCCTTTATTAACGGAGTTTGATCCCATAACAAGCATCGAAGTCAGGGAGAGCCTAGTAAGGGTTAAGTCTGGCTCCCCCGCCGATCCCTTTCCTCCCCGCTCCTGTGCCAAAATTTTACCTTTATTTGTGGATACCTTAACCGTTGTTTTCAACCAGTCTTTTAATCAAGCCACATTCCCCCGAAGATGGAAACAGGCACAGGTGAAGCCCATTCTTAAAAAACCCTCGGCTGACCCTAGCTTGCCAGCCAACTATCGTCCTATCTCTTTGCTCCCCTACTTTGGGAAGGTCCTGGAGCTCTTAGTTAATAAACGTCTCACGACCTATCTAGAGACCCACAGGCTCCTCGATCCTTCCCAATCAGGCTTCCGTGCGGCTCATAGCACGGAGACCGCAGTTATTGAGGTAGTGGACAATATCAGACTGGCCCTGGATCGCCGAGAGTCGGCAATCCTGGTCCTTTTGGACCTGTCGGCAGCATTCGACACAATCTCCCACAGTATTCTCAAACATCGTTTGTGGGAGATTGGTGTCAGAGGGAGGGCCCTGGACTGGTTTGCGAGCTATCTGGCGGATCGTTTTACTAAGGTTTCTGTGGACGGGATTACCTCCCGTTCCTACCCAGTAACGGTCGGGGTCCCGCAGGGCTCGATCCTCAGCCCAATGCTGTTTAATGTTTACCTAGCCCCGTTGGCTGACATCATCAGGTCTTATGGTTTTGACACCCTATCATATGCCGATGATACTCAGCTGTTAGTGACTTGTGATCCTGACCAGTCTGATGTCCAAACACGTTTCAAGAGCTGTTTAATTAAGATCAATGACTGGATGCATTTAAACAGGCTTCAGCTTAACGGTGGGAAGACCGAGGTAATCCTATTCGGGAAGGCTGAAAAGTTCTGGACCTGTGACTGGTGGTCTCCAGAGCTGGGTACCTGCCCTACGCCCAAGCTCGCAGTCCGTAACCTGGGTATCACAATTGATAATTCTTTATCTTTGAAAACCCACGTAAATCAAGTGCTGGGGACTTGTTTTGGCATCATGCGTCTGCTACGCAAGATTTTTAAATGGCTACCCATAGAGGCCAGGAAACCTCTGGTCCAGGGTCTAATCATCAGTCGTTTAGATTATGGCAATGCCTTATTTACAGCACTCAACCAGGATCAACTCTGCAAACTACAGATTCTCCAGAACACGGCCGCGAGGCTTGTTCTGGACCTCCCTCCACGCACTCCCTCTGCCCCCATTTTGAATACCCTACATTGGTTGTTAATTCGCCAAAGAGGGCGCTTTAAAATCCTATGCCTTACGCATAAGCTGATGCAAGGCACCGGCCCTCTATACTTGGCAAAAAAACTTCAAAGGTACGTCCCAGGACGCTCGCTGCGGTCCAGCGCTAGACCTCTACTTGTCCAACCCCGTGTCCGGACTGCCCGCAATGGAGGTCGCTCTTTTTCATACCAGGCTCCTACGCTATGGAATAGACTTCCTTTGGATTTACTTTCCATAACCGACCATCTACTTTTTCGCAGAAAGCTGAAAACCTGGCTCTTTTCCCAAAAAGCTTAGGCACATCAATATCACGTTACTGTCCAGTCTCTTTGTCTTGGTTGCGAGCGCCCTGCGACCTTTGGTGATTTGTGCGCTATATAAAAATCTTTGACATTTGACATTTGACATTTGACATCTATAGGCGGTACGTTCGCAACTCGCCAGCCTAGATTTGAATAAGGCAGAACATGCCGTTCTTAGGCTGCAACACTTCTTTTATATAAGGGGGGACAGGTACGGGCACCTCCTGGCTAATAAGCTGCGTGCCCAGTGCCAAGTTGCCACTGTTCACACACTATTTGATGAGTCCGGCAAAGAGTGCTCGAGAGAGGCAGATATAACGTGAGCAATTAATGATTTTTACGCAAAATTATATACTGCTCAACATCTCTCAGAACAAGCCTCCCTCACTTATCTACAGAGGACAACCCACCCCAGACTAACACCAGAACAGGCAGCCAGTCTTGATAGCCCTATTTGTTTAGTCGAAGTGATAACAGCTATAGCCCGCCTCAAGCTTCTTAAATCTCCAGGCCCTGATGGGTTCTCCTCTATTTTTTATAAGACTTGAGGGATTAAGAGGTAGATTTCCCGTATATACGAAGTATCGGACCTATATTATGTTAGCATAATGCATCTACACGTACACTTCTCTGCTTGATATATATATATATCTGCTTGGAGGAAGCGTATTAATTTCCTCTTCTTATATAATTGTTATTAGGAGAGTAGGCCGAGAACTAGATAGACGCCATCTTTTAATTCATGCTCGAGCACGGACTGTGATCACTTGTTGATCACGTGCGGTTGTCAGGTCCCTGCTCATCTGAGTTACTGGTAGCAGCGGAAGGTAGGCTGTTCTAAGGCTCAAGGTCACATCTGGCTTTGGGGGTGATAAGCGCATTCCTGGAGGCGCCGTGTCTACACTCCCAGGCACCAAGACGAAAGGGAGTCACCCCTCCTGACCTCATCGGTAATATATAGCCAAGCCTTTGTACTGATCTGATGTGTGCCATATATGGTCCTTTCCTGGAGCTCCAGGGCCAACTGGTGTTTTTGCATTTACTGTATTATATGTGTTGAACTGAAAAGTATATAACCTCATGTTTGAATATGAGCCAGCAGTCTTCTCGGCCCACCTGATGGGTGAGGTTCGGGAAGGCTCCTCTATAGAGTATTTTGCTTAATAAATGATTGAACCTTCTTCACCGCCAGCTGACTGATTATTGGGTAATGTTATTGGACTATTGGTAAGTATAGTCATTTAGTTTATTTTTGGTACTTCAGTTGGCGACTCCGCCGGTACTCCGTGCTAGGGTCGTCCTCCCCGTAAGCGGGTGGTAAGGACAAGGGGTAATTCTGGTCGAGCGGGTGGACGGACAAAGGATCCTTCGAAATGTAGCCATTTTTGGTATGAACTTACTCCGCTCTCACGATCAGAGTACTCCCCAGCTGCTAGTAACCCTTCACCGGAGTCCTACGGGCATAACCCAGGAATTGACTGTGTTGGTCCCAGGAAGCTGGCGGTGAAGAACGTGCATTCGTACCTGTGTGCACCAGGTGAGTGGATTGTTTTGGTGTTTTTTTTGGAACGAACTGTTGAGCAGTGCTTTTGAAGCAATTAACTGTATAGTATTTGGTGGTCAGTGTACCACGGAGAATCTTGGGGGTCTGACGGGGCAGCATTGTGGCTGCACGTGTGGATGCTCCACGGACTTGTTTGGTGAACAATAGAGACGCCGATCGGACGTCTTGGCGTGGCATGTGTGATGCGCGCCCGGCCGGACTGGTCTCGGAAAGGCCTGTGGCTGTATCTGGGTAGCCTCGGGGACACATCTGAAGCGGTGCTAAGGTAGCGGGCTTAGTCAGAATAGTCCCAAGGGTGAACCAGGAAGGCTGCAGGATGGTCTGTAGGAAGGTCTGTGGTTATACCTGTCTGACAGTCTCTTGGTAGTCTTTGGACTGCCTGATTTTGGTATCTGTATGGTCTTGAATCTGAATTTGATTGATTCTCCATGAACAGGAGTCAACGGGCTCTGTTCCTTGTTTGGAAAGAAAAGACGTCATTTGAATATCTTTGTATATATAAATATATGTTACTGTCTTGTGTATTCTAGAATAAGTGTGAGGTAGTATGTGGTGTGAACACGTGAACATGGCCATGTTTGGAAGTTTGTTTGAATGATTGAATGTGGAACGCGTATGGACAATAATCATGCCGTGTTTTAGCAAATTGAATTGTTTTAAATGTTGTTGACTTGTCGCCCTAATGATACACGTCTGGCTGAAAGCCAACCTGCCCCGCCAGAGGGCAGCCCGAGTTATGATATGTATGTAAAGCATGGAATTACACCCCTTTTGTTTAATACTTTATGGCACAAATATAACAAGGACAATGTGGAATTGCAATGGCCCTTAACCGGGTCTTTTGATGAGAAAAAGATACATTTTCTGCAGGTTCTATTATTCTCTAGACGTAGTCGACAGTCAATGTTTGACTCCCTGAACCTGTGGCAGAAGGAAGCAAAGCGTAGACGTATGAGGGAGGAGAAAGTGTATAGGATGAAAGGAAATCAGACGATTACGCAAAAGGCTATAGCTTATGATAAAGCGCAAACGGAACAGGGGATTGACTGTGCAGACAGACAGTTTAGATTGCAAGTAGATAAGACCTATGTGCCTAGGACAGATGCGGAGGATGAGATAGAGGATCTATTGGATACTCGTCCACCTCCACCTTATGCTCCGCAGCGTGTATATCCTGTTGTCCCCCCGACTTCAGTACAAGCCCCTTCAGTTTACGCCCCTGCTGACTCTTCTTTGCTTGCCCCTCTCGCCCCTGCTTTGTCTCCCTCAGTGTCTGCAGCAGCTACCCTGTTGCCTGTTATTCCGCCGTCTTCCATTATGATCCCAGTTGTTTTGTCTCCTCCCACCCCTGTGTGGGCCTCTTTTTCTGCAAGCACGACCCCGTCTCCAGCTGTTTCGACTCCATTTCGTGCTCTGGGGCATTTCGACACACGGAATTTGTTTACGCGTTCGGCTATAGGGCAGCATGAGAAACAGATGATTGACGATCAGTCATCCCATTGGATGCGACAGCCTATTTACCATATAACTGATATATGGATTACACTCCGAGACTATGAGCCTGTTATGCAGCAGCATATGGCTGCACGTCTCATTACTCTCTGGGAACAGTGTTTTCTAGAAGGGTTGGCACCCCAAGTGATGTATGACATCCGGGACAGGGCTCATAAGGCTGAACTTAGTCCAGAAGAGGTGTAAAAAAATGTGCAGGTTTTATGAAATTATCGAGGACAGATGTATCAGAGGTGTCCCTCATGGGACGCTCAGCATCCTATGCGAGAGGTCCATCCTATCCTTTCTCCCGAGATACCGGAATTAAAAGATGATCAGACCTCGTGTGGAGGCTCGAGTGCAGGAACAATGGGTTTATACCCCTTGGAAGAGGAGTGAGGTCCTCTCGCTAAAATTACAGTTACCCGATCCTACGGCTTATTATAAAGAACTTACGGAGGCGGCCTCTTCGGCCGTCATGACCTTAGCGGACATAGAACTGTTTTTTGCTTTATTAGTCCCTGTTGACATATGGTGTCAGGAGCACGATCAGGATCATGCTCCAGAGTTAGGTGGAATGTGGGATCAGATTAAAGATTGGGATAAGGATTGTAAGCCTGGGGATAAGCCAAGACCTGAAATATTGGCATTACCTGGCCGTATCATCACCTATATGCATTCCCTCATTCCACCTCGTAAGGTGGATTGGGACAAATTGACCGCATGTAAACAGAAGAAAGTGTTTCTGATTTTTTCACAAGGTTTGAGGGCGTATTTATTGATTTTAGTGGACAGGATTTATCGGTGGAAGGCGGTATATGATTATTCATTAATCGTTTCTGCACGGCTACAGGCCGCTGAAAGTACCTGGACCACTTCCACGCCCTCGGTCATATTGAGTATGGCCCAATATTATGAGCATAAAGAAAATGAGAGTAAAGATAAGACGGAAAAGAAAACGAAGAAACTTAAAACGTGGGTGTTGTTGCAGCAAGTTGCTCAAGGACGAGGTAGAGGAAGAGGCGGTAGAGGGTTTGTCTCGAGAGGAGCGGGGGCTGGACGAGGCAGAGGGACTGCTGTTGTTTTAGGAATAAACCAATGTGCTTATTGCAAGGAGGAAGGACACTGGCAATCCGAGTGTCCATCGTTGCCAGTCCAGAACGGGGCTACAAGAAGTAGAGGAAGAGGTCAGGGAAGTGTAGATCGCAGTGACATGCGACGACAAGAGGCGACGCAAGTTGGACAGGAGAGGAATTATTTTGATTATCCCAGAGGTAGGCAATATTTTAATGAAGAGGGCGACATGGACAGGTCCGAGGGGTATGTCTATACATAGGACAGCCATGGACAGAGTGAGGGCGAGGTGTCGGTACCCGTTGATCAGCAAGGACCTTATGTGCGGGCACATTTGATGGGGACATCTGAAAAGTTTTTAGTTGATACGGGAGCAACGAACAGTTCTATCTCTAGTTCCCTGGTCCCAGGGGCTGCTCTGTCTGGGCACAATAATGTTTCGGTAGGATTCTCAGGAATTCCGGTGGTGAGCCCTATTTCTAAACCTATTCCCGTCACGATTGGTCCCGTTACAATAGACTCCCCGTTTCTTTTGACTTCAAACTGTGGTGAAAATTTGCTGGACTTGGACCAATTGAAGAAATTGCATGCTAAAATTCATTGTTCACCCGAAGGCGTTTATCTGACCATTAATTCTTTAGGGAAACATTCTTCGCATTGTTTCACTAAAAATGAACCCCTCCCTCCTGAACTTGCAGCTATTCCACCAACGTTGTGGGCCACTGGCGACACAGATGTAGGATTATTGAAGATTCCACACGTTTCTATTACTCTAAAACCTAATGCTCGGCTCCCTCGTGTACCTCAGTACAAGATTTTCCCAGTTGGCAAAAGGGCTCTGCTCTCTATCATACAAGATTTGGTAAGAAAGGGTGTGGTAGAGGAGACGGCTGCTAATGTATGCAATAGCCCTATTTTGCCGATTCTCAAAAGAGCTCCTGTTGGATGCGATCCAGATTATGTTGATACCTATCATTTTGTGATTGATTTGCGCGAAATTAATAAAATAGTGGTGCCCCAATACCCAGTGGTCTCAGACATCACTACTATTCTTATTATGATTCCCCCTACTGCTAAGTATTTCTCTGTCATTGATCTGAAGAATGCCTTCTTTAGCATTCTGATTCACCCTGAGAGCCACCATATTTTTGGCTTCTCCTTATCTGGTCGCAGTTTCCGGTTCTGCCGCACTCCCCAGGGGTATACAGAGAGTCCTAGTATTTATAGTCAAGCTTTGAAAACATTGTTGGATGATTTGGTTTTGCCCTCTGGTAATGTACTTCTGCAATATGTGGATGATTTGTTGGTGGCCTCTGATACGGAAGACGGTTGTAAGGAGGCTACCGTACGACTATTGTCTCATTTGGCTGCTAATGGGAATAAAGTATCCCTTTCTAAATTTCAATATTGTCGACAGGTGGTGACCTATCTCGGTCATCTACTGTCGAAGGAGGGAAGGAGACTAACCCCTGAGCGCGTGTCTACCATTTTTAATATGTCTGTACCTCGTACTCAGCGTGATGTTCGTGCATTTCTTGGCATAACTTCTTACTGTCTAACTTTTCCCTTCTTACTAAACCTCTTGTGTACCTAACCGCTAAGGATGTGCATGAACCTTTTCCCTGGACTGATGCTTGTCAAGATGCTTTTGACTCTTTGAAATCTGCGCTTTGTTCTGCACCTGTTCTTGGTACTCCTGACTACCGAAAAACTTTTGTGCTTTACGTACACGAGGTGGACGGTTGCTCGCTTTTTGTGTTAACACAAGGATTTGGTGGTAAGCAAAGACCTTGTGCCTATTTCTCGGCGGTGTTGGATAACGTTGCCAGAGCACTTCCTAGCTGTTTAAGGGCCACTGCGGCGGTTGTGGTGGCTATTCGACAGTCGGAAGGGCTCGTTCTGAACACTGACTTTGTTTGCTCCACACATTACGATTAAACGATGTGCCACTCTGAACCCAGCCACGTTACTACCCCTCCCTTCAGATGCGACAAACAATGATGTTCATGATTGTATATTTCGGACCGAGGAAGAAACGAAGGGACGAGTAGAGCTGACTGACACTCCTCTATCTAAACCTCAAGGGGAGTTGTACGTCGATGGCTCTTGTTTTAAGCTACCAGATAGCCACGACAAATGCTGCATATGCGATAACTACTCTTCACACTATAGTTGAGGCTTCTCGAGTATCCTATCAGTCAGCACAGGCGGCTGAATTAGTGGCATTGTTTCGGGCCTGTGAGTTAAGTAAAGGATTGAGAGTAAATATTTACACCGATAGCCAATACGCCTTTGGCGTGGCTCATAGTTTTGGCCGTTTGTGGGCAGAAAGGGGTTTCCTCACTTCTCATGGTCAGCGGATACAGCATGGCCCTTTGATTTTGCAATTACTGACAGCATTGACATTACCAGAGATGGTGGCTGTGGTTAACTGCAGCGCACATAAGGCAGTGGTAGACGCAGTGGGGGAGGCTAATGCCTTTGCTGATCAGGTAGCTAAGGAACCTGCAAAATCCGAATTAACCTCAATGTTTGTGATTAGGTCTGCTAGGTGGGCGGCTGAAATGGAGATGTTTGATAACACGATGGAAAGTGTCCGAGAAATACAGAAAGAGGCTACCCCTGTTGAATTGGCTCACTGGAAGGAACAAATTGGGAGGTAGAGGCAGAGGGTTGTTGGACTGATCTGACAGAAAAACAACGGTAGTTGTTGCCTAATGCCTTAGTGAATGCAGTGGTGACAATGGCACACGGCTTAGCTCATATTGGGGTGAAAGGTATTTGTGCATTGTTAGACCCTGTATGGTACAACTCTAATATTCCTAAAACTGCTGCTCATTTGGTGCAATATTGTATGGTTTGTCTGCGACATAATCCAGAGAGCAGGGAGCCTGTTCTGAGTGGAAACTTTGCACCTCCGTCTTTGCCTTTCGAGGTGCCTTCAAATGGATTATATCCAGTTGGAGCGAATTAACAATGTTAAGTATGTCCTGGTCGTGGTATGTGCTTTCAGTAAATGGGTGGAAGCCTACCCGACAAAAGAAAATACTGCTTTGGCAACGGCAAAGGCGTTGGTAAAGGAGTATTTCCCTTGTTTCGGATTGCCTCGTGTGATCTGGAGCAATAACGGAAAACATTTTAATGCAGAGCTCAACACACATATATGTAATGGACTGCGGATCAGGGAAAAATTTCATGCGGCCCGACATCCTCATATTGAAGTTAAAGTTGGCCAAGGTCCCAGAGAGCACTGGATTGAAATGGCCAGATGCTGTGCCATTAGCGTTAATGCCAATACGAGTCACTCTACATTCTCGTTTGTCTCCATATGAAGTCATTTTTGGGTGTCCCGCTAATGTGTGGGGTGTTCCGAGACCCAGGACGTTTCGTGATATAGAATATCCTATGCTGACAGATTATTTGTATGCTTTGACTAAAGATCTTCGTTCTATCCATCGACAGGTTTCAGCAAATTTGCAGCCCCTGTGGGAGGGTCCTGGACATCGCCTGGAACCAGGCCAATGGGTTCTGGTTCGTAACTATCAACGGAAATCTAGCCTGGATCCTCGTTGGTCTGAGCCATTTCAAGTCTTGCTGGCCACCCGGATGGCGGTGAAAGTGAATGGCAAACGACATTGGATCCACGTGTCGCATTTGAAGAAATTATCCCTTCCACTTCCTTATGATCAGCGAATCCACAACGGGGTCCTGACACAGGAGGGTGAGCGAATTCCTCAATACATCCCTTTTTCTGACGCCCAGGGAATCGGAGAAGGGCAGTGAAAAGGTACACCAGGTTCAAAAGGGGCTTCGTCATCAGCACCCTTGATTGCCCCAGATTCTGTTGTTCCTACAGCTAGCCCAGAGGTTCGCAGTACTCCTGTGTCACTGGATTTGTCGACCTCTGTTTTGTTCTCTGACCAAGAAGCACCTGGCCATACTCGATACAACCTGCGGCCCAGAAAGCAGCACGGTACACCAGGTGAACACGGTAGGAGATAGGGAGAGACTTGAGTGATAGGGTACAGACTTGTGCTATGATTGTCTGTTAGATATGCTTCTGGTGTACTGAGCGAGACACTCGACTGAACGCGTTGAGAGCGTTGGACATTTGTGCGCTCTGTTCAGAAAGAAAGACTGAATTGCACATTCAAAGGTGTGCCCAGGTTGTGTTTTTTTTAGCGGTAGGCGCCTGCCTGTGAGGCTCTAAACGGACACAGGAAAGAAGCACCCTCTGGCAGGTTGGACTGCATTGCCCTAGTTTATTGTCGGACTTTTAGTTAGCATGTATCCCTTTGCTCGTTTTGTTCCTGAAGAGGAACGTCCTTTTGAACCACGTTATTTTCCTGCATATATGCCTGTTTTCTCTAGTTGGACTAATAGGGTAAGGTCACTTTTGTAGCTACTATAGCAACAATATTGCTCATTTTAATGGGAGTATTTGTATATTTAGAGTGCCGCCACCCAATGCATACTGTTCTAGGAACTACTACCCCACCTCCGGAACATGTGTTCCATACTATGGCCCCGCATAATGAAAGACATCGTCAGACC
Organism: Triturus cristatus; assembly: GCF_964204655.1. Lineage (NCBI taxonomy): Eukaryota > Metazoa > Chordata > Amphibia > Caudata > Salamandridae > Triturus > Triturus cristatus. The sequence continues at coordinate 527,466,378 of NC_140591.1, forward strand.
TATGTAAAAAATGTTTTTATTGAAATGCTTCATCAGACACACAGTACCACCAATGCTACAAATTGTTGGGTTTGTGGTCTTCTTCCATCTGTCATGCATAAGCACGATTTGTTCATATACATGCCACTGTCTTATCTGGGAAGTTGTGAAGCTTGGTTCAAATTGCTTTCTATGATGTATATGCATTATACTGTAGACGCTCAAAGGTTTTCGGAAAAGGATTATAAAAACATTTTAGCATACATTGAGGTTCATCAAGGATTCAATCCTGATGGGAATAATGGGGAGGGGACCTTAGATCCGAATGCTTGTATGAATGTATATGTTACACATGAAAATACCACCTAGTTGAAGAATGAGATTTTGGACTTTGTCGAGTTTAATTTCACTCAATATTATCAACGCTTCCAGGACCGTAATGTTACTGAGGATAGGGCCATTCCGGTGCCTGTATTAAATAGTACTGCCATGTTTTGTGTTCAAGGAGCAGGGCACATATTAGTGGCCGATGTAATTACACTTATCGATTGCGGTCTTTTAACAGCCCTCCGCTGCTAACCCCTCCCAATGTATATTTTGTCTGTGGAGGAAATGCCTATACTTGGCTTCCTCGAGGCTGGGCTGGGCGTTGCTACCTGTCCTCTCTGTACCCTCCGGTCTATATTGCCCCTTCTAATTATCATAAGAATCACCGACTGGATAAACGTAGTGTGTTTATTAGAAGACATAAAAGAGTGATAGATACCGCGGATGTAGATCAGACCGACACTCCGTTGCAGTATTTTACTGACATTATGAAGGGAGTATTACCCTTTTGGGAACCTGTGATCACTAGCCAGGAAATACGTCGTCTGTCTAGGGTGGTTGACGGAGTTATCAACACCACTGCAGGAATACTGACCAATATAGCGGTAGAGCTACAGGCGACCAGACTTGTTTCGCTTCAAAACCGTATGGTTTTAGACGTTATCTTGGCAGATCGAGGAGGAGCATGGCGTGTGATCGGCAGCTCTTGCTGTGTCTATATTCCTGACTCCGCCCCCTCCTCCTCCTTTCATTTGGCTATACAGAAGTTACATCGTTTAGCTTCCGAGATACACGTACAAACTGGTACGTGGTCTCTCTCTGGTTGGTTCTGGGGTCTGCTATCTACTTGGGGATGGAAAATCCTGATGGTGCTGGCATGTATAGCCGGTATCATATTTACGTGTTGTGTCTGTGTACAATGTGGGCCTGCATGTTGCTCTTATTGTGCAACAAAACTCACTTCCTCTGTGTTCAGTCCCTCCCCAGCTGTGGTAAAAGCTAAGTTAGTTCAGCAAGAGCTTAGGGACCTAATGCAGATTGATGAAAGAATGTTTGAAGATTGAACTGTTTTAGTTAGCTACATCATGCTAAAAGGGCCGTTCTGAGGGATTAAGAGGTAGATTTTACGTATATACGAAGTATCGGACCTATATTATGTTAGCATGATGCATCTACACGTACATTTCTCTGCTTGATATATATCTGCTTGGAGGAAGCGTATTAATTTCCTCTTCATATATAATTGTTATTAGGAGAGTAGGCAGAGAACTAGATAAACGCCATCTTTTAATTCATGCTCGAGCGCGGGCTGTGATCACGTGTTGATCACGTGCGGTTGTCAGGTCCCTGCTCATCTGAGTTACTGGTAGCAGCGGAAGGTAGGCTGTTCACTCCTCGATCTAAGGCTCAAGGTCACATCTGGCTTTGGGGGTGATAAGCGCATTCCTGGAGGCGCCGTGTCTACACTCCCAGGCACCAAGACGAAAGGGAGTCACCCCTCCTGACCTCATCGGTAATAGATAGCCAAGCCTTTGTACTGATTTGATGTGTGCCGTATATGGTCCTTTCCTGGAGCTCCAGGGCCAAGTGATGTTTTTCCATTTACTGTATTATATGTGTTGAACTGAAAAGTATATAACCTCATGTTTGAATATGAGCCAGCAGTCTTCTCGGCGCACCTGATGGGTGAGGTTTGGGAAGGCTCCTCTATAGAGTATTTTGCTTAATAAATGATTGAACCTTCTTCACCGCCAGCTGACTGATTATTGGGTAATTTTATTGGACTATTGGTAAGTATAGTCCTTTAGTTTATTTTTGGTACTTCAGACTTTTTGCACCGTAGCGCCTATTCTCACTAGGCTTCCCAACACTATAGGCTAATCCTCCGACATCCCCGCCACGATGCTCATGGCCTCTTTGTAGTAATCCCAAAACCTGGCAAGGATGCTCGATATTGCCCTTCTCTTTTAAATACAGACTTAAAGCTCTTCATGAGGATCTTGGTAGCTAAGCTTGGACCGATGATGCCAGGCTTGGTGCAATGGGATCAGTCTGGCTTTATGGTTACCAGACAATGCAGCGACAACACGCGGGGACTTATTCACCTCCTTGTTTAAGGCACAGCACCACAAGGCGGAGCAAGTGGTGTTGTCGGTTGATGCTGAATAAGCATTTGACCGGGTGCATTGGAAGTACCTGGAGGTCATTCTCTCATGGTTCGGAATCAGGAACCGCTTCCGCAAGTGGATATTTAGTGGCTACAGCCACCCCACACCTGCGATACTGGTGAAAGACCACTCCCCTGACTCCTTTCCGATCGCACGCGGCACAAGGCAAGGGTGTCCCCTCTCCCCGCTATTATTCACACTTTACATGGAGCCTATGGCCAGAGAGTGCGGGAGAATCCACTGATCTCCTGGATCGGATTCAGGGGGGACCTCCACACCATCAGCCTTAATGCGGATAATGTTGTCGCCACACTGGAGAAACCTCAGACCTCCATCCCTGCATTTTTCACTGTGCTTTAGAACTTCGCAGAGGCCTCAGGCTTCCAGGTCAATGTCGCCAAATCGCAGGCCCTTGGGGTCTCCCTTCTGTCTTTCACTATGGAGGCCCTTACACAAATAGCTCCAATTCAATGGGAGACGGAATTAATATTATACCTAGGGATAAGGCTGACGATGTCTACACGGGCTACAGTGGCCTTGAATTATACACATCTCCTTTCCCAAGTTCAAAAAGATCTGCACCGCAGGTGGACATTCGGCCTCTCTTGGCTTGCTCGACTTGCAGCGCTTAAAATGAACATGCTACCCAAAATATTATATATCTTTCAAATGCTTCCTGTGGAGCCCCTCCTCCCCGGCGTTATCAAATTGCTCCAGGATGATTTTTTATTTATTTATATGGGCCGATAAAAAGCCCAGGATGAACAAACAGCTATGCTACAGGCCCCCTGGGGAGGGAGGATTGGGAGTCCCTAATATAGCCCGCTACTAGTAAGCCGCCAAACTTAGCGTTCTGTTGGAATGGTCCAGTAGGGAATGGGAAAAACACTGGCGTTTTACGGAAAGAGCAATCGTGGGATGGGTACTGTAGGGGATTCCCTTTCTTAACTAGACCTAATGCCCCGCAGGACAATATTGTTCACCAGTCACCCGCACAATATTAAAGGCCTGGGATTCCACTGCGACAAGATATGGCTTAACCTCCTTCCCTTCACTCCTCACACCTACAGTAAACAATAAAGAATTTACCCCTGGCCTGGATCAGGCAGGTTTACACAACTGGGAAAGGGAAGGGTGTAGGTCGATAGGACATCTTTTTGATATGGAAGGCCCACTGACCTTCGAAGCCCTCCGCTGTGACCTCTCTCTGCCTGAATCCGAACGGTACCACTTTCATCACGTACGACACTGGGTCATGCAAGCCTCGGTGCACCCAGGGGCCCAAAGACCACTCACCGCATACGGAAAATGGCTACACACTAAGATGAATAACTCACACCCTGTCACTGAACTTTATCACTTACTACTCTCCCCAGAATCTGTGATCCCCTCAGCCGGGCAACAGCACAGGGAGGTGGAACTTGTATGCACGCTCTCACAGAAGGAATGGGGTGAAATTTATTACTGGGCATGCCACACACAGCACAGAATGTTTCTAGTATCGAAACAGTGATTAAGATATTCACCTACTGGTACCTTATGCCCCCCGATTACACAGACTGCTGGAGGAACTGTGGATCAGAAGGCCCATTAACACATTTATTATGGGACTGTTCCGTCATTTCCTCCTACTGGGAACAAATCTTAGACAACATTGATAAACACTTTGATACAGAGATACCACACTTTCCAGCGTATGCTTTCTTGGGTTTGCCCAATGTGCTCACACTCTCCCACTGATCGCGCAAAGACAGACAAATGGGAATAGCACTAGGGTTGGCATTGCAAAATATCCTATCTCACTGGGACATGGACAGGACACTCACATACCAGGGGTGGCTACACAAACTGGCATGATCTGGGCATAGAATGTATGTCTCTCTCAATACAGGGAAATAGCACTTCATTCGCAAATTTATGGCACCCATTCCTCTCCCTACTTTGCACCAAAAAGAGGGAACTTATGTGTCCCACATACCTGCGACTCTTGCGCCTTGCACAGCCCCCACAGGAAGCCATACCACCTGCATCACCAGGCACCACATCCTAAAGGTACAGTTAACTGGACCCGGGAGGGATTTAGATAAGAGAGGGGTTGTGAGGATCCAGGGTGGGACCTGGGGTGGGGGGGTGTGGGGAGAGGAGGGAGTTGGGGTTTTTGTCTATGTTCCCTGCTGTTTATGCTTGTGCTACATGGCTTACTGTTGAAGGCACTGTTTGAGGCATAAATCTAAATTATCAATAAAAAGATTTAAACCTTTAGAACATTTTAAATTACAATTCATTTCAGTCTAAACAGCATATCTCTATCTGCTTCAAATCCAAATTTAGCACTTATTAAATGTAATAAGGTAACCCAGCATTAACCAATAGGAGAGATAAGCTTTACAGCTTTATGAGTTTTTTACTGCCAGGGAATGTAAAGATTAGGCTCATATGTCCTACTTTTTAAATGACATGCACCCTGCTCTTAGGGCTTTTAGGGCCTACCTTAAAATTGGTGTATAAGTATTAAAAAGGAAAGTTTAGGCCTGGCAAAAAGTTTGTTTTGCCTGGTAGAATGTCAGTTTAAAACTGCACTACAGACTGCAGTAACAGGCCTGAGGCATGTTTTGAAAAGCTTCTTCAGTGGTTGGCACAATGAGTGCTGTAGATCCACTAGTTGCATTTAATTTATAGGGCCTTGGTACCTGTAGCACCATTTACTATGGACTTACAAGTAAATTAAATGTACCAATCATGTAGATGCCAAGTGTGTCATGTTTTTAGGGAGGGAGAGATTACATGCACTTTACCACTAGCAGTAAAAAAGTGCACAGACTTCTGATGCCAACAGGTTTAGCAGCAGAAAGTAAACATCTGGGAGAGACCATGCAAGATTGGCCAGGTCCAACTGGGTGTATTTAAAAAAAGTTTTAAACTTTTGAAATTTTGTTTCAGAGCAGAAAATTGCCCCCTAGGCCGCCGTCTACTCTCCAACAAAATAAAATAGTTTTTACAAATGGGAATGAGTCCCATGAGACCATCTTCCTTTTTGAAAATGGCTTACCACCTCATGAGAGTAGGTAAAAATTCCCTGCCACCCCCACTCACAGGGCTTATGTTGCCCATCACCCCTGCCACCCCCACCCATAGTAGACCTGTTGCCCATCACCCCTACCACCCCCACTCACAGGGGACCTGTTGCCCATCGCCCCTGCCACCCCCACTCACAGGGCTTATGTTTCCCATCACCCCTGCCACCCCCACTCACAGGGCTTATGTTTTCCATCACCCCTGCCACCCCCACTCACAGGGCTTATGTTGCCCATCACTCCTGCCACCCCCCACTCACAGGGCTTATGTTGCCCATCACCCCTGCCACCCCCACTCACAGGGGACCTGTTGCCCATTACCCCTGCCACCCCCACTCACAGGGCTTATGTTTCCCATCACCCCTGCCACCCCCACTCACAGGGCTTATGTTGCCCATCATTCAGCCTCGGCGTATCCGCTTGCAGCGCTCTGTTATTGTGTTGCTCCCGCATATTTTAATACTCCCGTTTTGTCGCCTTAGTTATTTTTGGGTTCCACTTTTTTCCCCTGTTTTTAATACAGCCGGCCACGCTTACCTGCACGCTGTCATCTTACTCGCACAGTAACCTGGAAAAGCACCGCATTTCGCGGGTCCCTCACCATTGTCTCGTTGGCGGCCATATTAGGTGAGGGGTGAGCCACATCGCGGTCTAGTCCTCATTCAGGAGGCTCGACCAGCATAAATAGCAGGCTAATTCTAGGTGAGTTCTCATTCAGCCTCGGCGTATCCGCTTGCAGCCCTCTGTTATTGTGTTGCTCCCGCATATTTTAATACTCCCATTTTGTCGCCTTAGTTATTTTTGGGTTCCACTTTTTTCCCCTGTTTTTAATACAGCCGGCCACGCTAACCTGCACGTTGTCATCTTACTCGCACAGTAACCTGGAAAAGCACCGCATTTCGCGGGTCCCTCGCCATTGTCTCGTTGGCGGCCATATTAGGTGAGGGGTGAGCCACATCGCGGTCTATTCCTCATTCAGGAGGCTCGACCAACATAAATAGCAGCCATGCCTACGCGCAGCGTCATCGCGCAGCGGGATCGCCGGACTTCCGCCGGAGTTACGCCTGAGTTCAGCCCGTCTGCGCCCGTCCGTGCTGAGGACGTGCTGCAGGACGGGCTGGACTCGGCTGGCGCCCCCCTTCCACTCTATGAGGTGCCTAGGGAATACTCTATGTCGGAACTCATGGCCTTTAGACCTTTAGTGCAACGATGCTTTCATCGCCTTTCACCTGATGATATCCTGTATTCTCAGCGATGCATGACATGTAAGGCTTTTCTTCGCCGCGCTGCTCCCAGTTCTATTAGATTCCATTCACGCTTGGGATGCCTTTCTGCTTCGTTGCTTAAAACCGGTTTCCTAATTAATGCGCGATCGCTGATCAAGCATAATGTTGCTTTCCATGAATTTGTTGAAGAAAGACAGCCAGATTGGGTCTTTATCACGGAGACTTGGGCTTCGGATTCCTCCGGTCACGATCTACTCCTGGCCATCCCTGATGGCTATTCTCTTCATAGGCAGGATAGACCTTTGCGTAGAGGTGGAGGAATCGCTGTTCTTTTTAAATCTTCTCTTTCCTGCTCCATTAAATCTCTATCTATGCCTGGAGATCGTTTTGAGGCACTTTATTTCTGCATCTTATGTGCGCCATCTGTCTCTTTTACTGGGATACTCATATATAGGCCACCTGGCCCTAGGGCTAGTTTTTCTTCAGATCTCCTTAGAATCCTAGAACCTTATTTTGGAAAATCTTATCTTTCCATTTTGGGTGATTTTAATTTTCACCTTGATGATATCAACTCAAAGGATACCCTGACATTAATTGAGTCACTCGGAGCCTGTGACCTTGTTCAGTTGGTGAGCAGCCCAACACACAAGGCTGGCCATATCCTTGATGGTGTATTCTCTAGTGATTCTAGGTTATCTACGGGCTCGCCTTTGCCGTTGGTCTTGACAGATCATTTTGCAATACCTCTTGAATTTGCCCTTCCCGCCCTGCCCTTAGTTAATCATGTCGCCACTTAATTTACTCTTAGGAGAAATTTTAGAAATATTACCGATGATACTATTGCCTCTCATATCCGGATCTCGGAATCTTTCTCCTCGAAGACTGCGGATGATGCAGCTCAAGAACTTATGCACTCTATTACCAGTGCTGTGGAAGAGCTTGCCCCCGCCTCCTTGCGATATGTAGCTCGTCAGAAACCCACTGCCCCCTGGTTTTCTGAGCATCTGAGACTCCTAAGGCAGGGGTGCAGGAATAGCGAGAGAAGATGGAGGAAGTCCTGGGATCCGAAAGATCGAGTGGCTCACAATTCCGCTTTACGGGACTATAAACAGAGAGTTGTAGTGGAAAAGCAGGAGTATTTTTCCAATCTCACAGGTTACCTAACTTCATCTAGGGAGCTTTTCAAAATTGCTGATTCACTATGCTCTCTTCAACTTCCTGATCCTGTAGTGAGCTCTCAGGACCTTTGTGATAACATCTCGGACTTCTTCCACAATAAAATCTTGGATATTCACCTAGCCCTAGAAGCCCATTGCCACTCCCTGGATAAGGATATTCCATCTGCTATAGCCAGGTTAGACACTTTGGGTAAAGAGCCTTCCAAGCTACTGAGGGAATTTCCCTTATTGTCTTTGGAAGGACTGAATCTCCTACTTGATAGGACTAAATCTTCCTCTCCTATGGATCCTTTACCTCTAAAAACCTTGAAGGAGTGCAGAAACAGCATTCTGCCGCCTATGTTGGAAGTCATGAACAAGTCTATTGTCCAGGGTTCTTTTCCATCAGTATGGAAGAAGGCTATTGTAAAGCCTCTCCTTAAGAAACCATCTTTGGACCCTGGCCTTCTTAAAAACTTCAGACCTATTTCTCTGCTTCCTGCTCCTGCAAACATTTTGGAGGCACACCTCAACTCTCATCTCTCCACTTTTCTTGAGACCAGTGATTATCTTGATAACACACAGCACGGATTCAGAAAACATCACAGTACTGAATCCGCACTCACTGTTGTAGTTGATAACATCCGACGTAAAGTGGATAGTGGCCAAACTACAATACTGGTCCTATTAGACCTCACAGCCGCGTTCGACACCCTGTCTCCCACCATTCTTAAATCTCGGCTTAGTGAGGCAGGGGTTACTGGACCGGCCCTGAATCTTCTTAACTCCTTTCTCCTTGGTATAGAACAGAGAGTAAAGCTTGGAAATGTCCTCTCCCCAGCCAAGTCATTACAATGTGGGGTGCCACAGGGGTCGGCCCTTAGTCCGACCCTGTTTAACATCTATGTGGCTCCCCTTGCTAGACTAGTAAGATCGCAGGGGATGGAGGTGGTGTCCTACGCCGACGACACCCAGATCATGGTGTCACTGGCTCATTCCTCTGTCCATACATCTGCCATTAGCTTTAGGTCATGCATGCAGCATGTTGCAGATTGGATGATCATCAACTCCCTAAAGTTAAATGGCGATAAGACAGAGGTCTTGGTCTTTGGGAAAGACCAAGATGTTTGGTCGAGCGAGTGGTGGCCTATATCTCTTGGCATCTGCCCCACCCCCTCCCTATCAGCCAGAAATCTCGGCGTGGTTTTTGACACCTCACTTTCTATGACGCTCCAAGCAAATAGGACCGTGGCTACATGTTGGGGTGTTATTAGGATCCTAAATAGGATTCGTAACTATCTTTCTCTCCAGGCTCGCAAGCAGATTGCAGTCGCTCTTGTTGGCTCCAGGCTCGATTATTGTAACTCCCTATATGCTGAGTCCAACAAGGGCCTTATCCATAGACTGCAAATCGTGCAGAATGCTGCTGCACGTTTTGTTCTGGCTCTTCCCTTGGCATCTTCAGCTACGATTGCTAGGAGAGATCTTCATTGGCTTCCTGTTCAACATAGGGTCTTTTTTAAGATTCTATGCCTTACTTGCAGAGCTCTTGTGGCTGGCACGGACAATGCACTTGGGTCCTTGCTTACCCGCTACATCCCATCCAGATCTCTTCGATCTGCTGGATTATTTCAATTGGTAGTCCCCCGTACAAGACTAGCTAGATGGGGAGCGAGAGCTTTTTCTGTTGCCGCTCCTAAGCTTTGGAACTCTCTTCCAATTGAGGTCAAAACCCTTCCTTCTTTGGATTTGTTTAAAAAGGCCCTTAAAACTTGGTACTTTACCAAAGCCTACCAATAAGAGAATGCTGGTTCCGATTGCCGAGCTGTATTATTTGAATTAGGCGCCTTGACTCCCATCGGGCAAAGTTTGCGCACGATACAATTTATTTCATTCATTCATTCATTCATCACCTCTGCCACCCACACTCACAGGGGACCTGTTGCACATCACCCCTTCTACCACCAGCCATTGGATGGGTGATGCACAACACATCCAGCATACGCAAACATCAGGTATGTCCGCAAAATACATCCCCCATGACATCATGACAACAGTGTGTAGTATGTGACAAATGCCCACAACAGTGAATATGGCTACGAGCATACAATGTAAGTAACAGCACATGTGTAACCAACACATGAGTGTGACATACACAAGGCAAGCATCACCATAGCACTGTGGCAATGTAAAAAGAACACCACCTCACTGTGTAGAACAGAAGTCAAGTGGGGGCTCACAAAATGCAGCAGATGTGGAGCATTGTGGTGATGGGGACCAAACCCCTCTCAACACAGTGACCAACAGGTAAGTGTCATCATGGTCAAAGCTGCAAATAACAAACAGCATGTATGATCTCTGATCCCAACACAGCAAACACTTCTGGGGCAAACTAGTGGTTGTGTCCCATACACACTGAGATGTGGTGAGGCAAACAGTGCTGTGAAAACATAACACTCTCGGCCATGTGCAGACAAGCACCACACATGGGGGATGACAATGCATACAGCGTACAATGACACAACAGCAGAAGTGACCATCACCAAGCATGCACACATCTCGAATATAGACACACCAATCAAAACAACATGTGTAGACTGTAGGTGTCAGCTCACTAACTCACATTCCATGCCAGCAATGGCACCCAAGAACCAGAATGAATGTGCACAATGATGTGAAATGACTCACAGGGACAGCATGCAAAATCACAGAAACAGCATCCAGACAAAGGCCCCCAACAGCAATACCAATGCACTGGTGCAGATGCACAAACACAAACCGGCAAACTCACACTGCACATCGGACACAACATGTGTGTGTGTGTGTCACAGTATCCCCAGGCAACTACACAACACATAAGAGGGGCTGAACCACAGTGACACAGATGTGGACACAGTGCCATACAAAAGTAAACCATCATTGGGACACCCTCAGTGGGCAATCAGGAGCTGGGAGATGAGAGGAAGCACAACAGACACATGTGACACTAGCTAACACAGCAAGAGACTGACACACAACAGCACAATCCCCAGGGACAAGACATTGGGGTGACACAAGCATGCATGACACCTCCACTGTGATGACAAAGGCAGATTCTGTACAAACTGGGAAACCCAGACATGTGTCCTCTGCCACAAACGTACATCATACATACACAAACACAAATCACTCAGCATGGCCCCTCATCCATGGACAAACAGGAGCTAGGGGACCATCCATGCAAACATTCACATCAGTCCACCATCAACACCACACACCTGAAATGCGAAAGATGTGTATCTGTGAAGTCCACATGGACAGGTGACATTGCACATGCCCACATGACAAACACAGGAATGTTGGCAGGAACTAAGGTGCGCACACACATCACACAAGGACTGTTTACAACCCTGTGGAATGACAGACACACTGCACAGTATGCGGTACATGGCCATGACCTCAAAGCTCATGTGACCTTCACAATCCCTGCCACAGTCCCAGGACTATGCAGATTCCAAGGAGGAACACAAGGCACCCATGCTGACACCTGCCAGCATCGCTGCCGTGAACCCGACAAGTGGGAGCAGTCACACACACATACAAATGTCTCAATCACTGAAAACTACCACCTAGGGACAACTACATGATATTGCGAACAAACAAGTGCCTTGAGGAACCCTCACTGTGTCCCATCTGTGTCTGACAACATCATCAACACTCAGAACTGACAAATCACAATGATGATACACCAATTAACAGTAGTGAGTCATGCACCCACACATCTGGTAGCCCATTGGAAAAGTAGTGGGATTAACCAAGTACCGCTCAGCAAGCAACAACAACAGGAACATATCAAGGGAACACTGTCTGTGTATGAACAGGGATGTGGACACAAACACACACACATACAACACACACCATGGGCCCAGGCCATGTCACTGGACAACACACTAACTTGAGGAGACACAACTCCTGTGGGAGCAAAGCTGTGCCATTCATATTCACCGCAAGTCCCACTCATGTCTGTAGAACACTTGGTCAGTCAGCCATCAGTTACCACACAATGAAGGCTCTTGTCATAACAGCCTGGGTACGGGAGTCACCCCTAAGTCAGCTGCACATACCCCAAACATATGTCTAGCAAGTTCACTCATAGCAAGTTCAATGCCATGGCACTGGGATGCCCTGAAAGTCAGTCAACACTGTCTCCTGTCACAGGGGCAGGGCATCCAGACAACAACAATATGCACTGACTCACAGTCCTAGCTCAGGGGCAAATCTGACTCTGCAGATGACCGGCACACTTGCCCTTCCCATGCACACAACATATCCAGGACCCAGAAGACCCCACATCATGAAAATCAGACATATGAGTCTCAGCAAACATAAATCCATGTACATTAACACATCACAGTCTGCCATGCATATAACCCAGCTGCATGAGGGACAGCGTTGCATACACCATTGTGTGCTGTCTGATGATCACATACCTATATATCACACAGGTCTTATCTCCCACAGTCACATTGCAGATGTCATGCTGACCCTCTGAATCATGGACACCCCAGTTGTACGTAGCAACAAGCCACACCCTAATGACACAGAGGCACACACCTGAGGGCACATGTCACAAAGCACAACCTGCAATTTCACACACAGGAGTGGGATTACAGAGTGTTTCTGAATGCCCTTGAGGGGGCAGGACTGGGCAGGACAAAGTGAACCAGTGTTTTGCCCCAGACAGTAGTCAGGTGGCAAAGCAATTGTGGAATACTTGCTATACCTACTCCTGATGCCCAAAAATTGGAGTACTCTGCTGCATGGTTTTGTATTGAATACCCCAAACACATGTTGCGAGTCAGACCAGCAATTGGTACACATCTCAAGGGCACACACAGTTCACATGTCAGATCTCAGGCATTGTGTAAACAATTGACCCACCCATGAAACACACAACAGAGTCATGGGAACTGATGCTGACTGGTACCTGATACATAGCTGACTGCAGAGACACAGTGCCCTAGTGACACAAGTAAAAGACTGTAGGGGCGACACCTGTGGAACAGATGAGGAGGGTACATCACACAGATGAGGGACTTGATTTTGGGACTACAAGACCTACGTAATGTGGAAGTGTGACCCAGACAAAAGACTGCTATTTGCATGTCAGACATAGTATACAGATCAGGCATCGACTTACCCCCTTCCTGCTGCTGTCTGGCCTTCAGCTGCCTATCCAGGTCCGGGAAGACCACCACAAGTATCCAGAGCATGTGGGGAGTCAGGGTCCAGTGTCCGCCCCTCCTGCGTGGAGGTGACAGCTTCAGCTTCAGCTGGACTCTAGCTATCCTTCAGGTCCAGCCCCGAAGGTCCTGCCACCTCTTCTGGCAGTTGCGGATGCGGCGCTTGTAGACCCCCACAGAACGAACAGCCCAGGCGATGGTCAGCCAGATCTCCTGCTTCTGGTGGGCATCAACCTGTGAGGAGAACAAAGTGAAAAGTACATTAACACACATGCCCCACATTTGTGCCGCACACAATTAGATATACATGTAATCATCACAAAGGGAAATTAATCACACAGGTAGTGCAACCCTGGGGAATGAAAACTCACATGCATGTCTGACATGTTAACAATGCCTGAATAGTTTAAGCTGGCAAAAATGCACTTTAGCAGCAGGAAAAATATTCAGTACATGTACCTAAACACTTTGGGGGATGAAAGTAGTCAGTGAGAATGCTTGCCACTGCTGTACACACTGCTAGTACTGCTAGTCAGACAACATGCATAATTAGGAAGGCAGTGGACAGCACACTTACCTGCTCCCCTGGTGTCCCATAGAGCTTTCTGTACTCTGGAAGGAGCCCGTCCAGCAGGGCCTGGTTCTCCTCCTCAGTGAAGGCTGGGGCCCTCTCCAGTGTGCGTGCCATAGCAGGAGCCTGAGGATGCATAGACAGCAGCAGTGGTAGCAGGGATGTGGTCCAGTAGCATGTAGTGCAGGCAAGTGAGCTCCCTGGGGTCCAGCCAGCCTTATAACTGTGCTGCAGAGGCAGACTCTGTGCCATGTGTCCAAAGTGATAGGTCCAACACAGTTGCATTCTATGAATCTGGCCAATCCATTCAAAAGTACGACTCGTACACGCCTTCTGCATCGTTCAACCTTCACCTTCATGGAACACTTGAAATTGCAACATTGTTAAAGGCATCCAACTGAATTTCCAGTGCACAACTCGTACAAGTTTTGAATCCGCATCCGTCTCCATGACATTCCTGAGCCAATGGGTGCGCCCGGCTCGTTCAACTGACTGTACAATGCGTATTTTGAATGTACACATGCACCCGTCTCCATACGATTCAATGGCCAAGGCTTACGCCTGTCTCGGACCATGCCTGTCCGACGCGTATGCATGATAGTCACCCGCGTCGGACCTCATTGGATTCAATGACAAGGTGTACGCACGGCTCGGACATGACTCGTACAATGCGTACGCATTGTCACCCGCGTCGGACCTCATTGGATTCAATGACAAGGCATACGCACGGCTCGGACATGACCCGTGCAATGCGTACGGATTGTCACCCGCGTCGGACCTCATTGGATTCAATGACAAGGCGTACGCACGGCTCGGACATGACCCGTGCAATGCGTACGCATTGTCACCCGCGTCGGACCGCATTAGTGTGACTATTAGACAGATGCAACACACATATACTGGCCATGGACACCTGCACACACCTGCCACACTATAGCATTGGCCACACAGTGTCCCATGGCATGTGAGGCTGCATTCCCTGGATGTTTGAGGGGGCCACAGCAGTTTTTTGTCTGGCACTTTGTGCAGCCACTCCCAGGCTGTTATCTTGTACATGGGGGAGAGTCCTTTGTGTGTTGTGCACATTCGCACTGTGATGTGCAATTGGACAGTAATTGGCATGAGTGAAGGCCACAGTGTCAGGTTGGATATGTTTGGGCCATGTCACATACACCCTGAGTCCTGGGGGTGATGGCATGTACGTCACAGTGAACCTGTAGCCCCAATACTGATGTGCACCCACAGTCTGTGTGCATGTTGTGTCTCAGATGTGTCTGATCACATGTTACCAATGGGTGACAGTCTCCACATCCATGTGGTATATGCATCAACCTTGATGGGGTGTGTGTCTAAGAGATGTACATGTAGGGCCGGCATGAACAACAGTGGCCACTACCTGTGGGACTTACGCTTGCCTTGTGGTGTGTACATGCTACGTCATGTCCATTGCTGTATTGATGTGGCAATACAGGGAGCCTGGCAAAGATCTGTGATGCCTGGGAGACATGAGTCCTCATTAGTCACTGGGGTGGGTTTTTTTAACGTTGCAGCACCACATAGGTTGGGTGACGCAGCCAGATGATTAGCCCATTGCACTACATGGCACTCATGTGGACATGTGGAATTGAGATGTGAGGTGGTGGTCTTGTAGGTGACATATGTGTCCTTGCCCAACAGCACACACCTCAGCACATTGTGTAATGTCATGAGGCACAGGGTCAAGACTGATTTGCATATGGCTGGGTTCAAACTGGAAGGCCATGGTGAGCAAAAAAACGATGGATTTAGGCCCAGATCTCTGTACTGGGGTGAATGTATGACATTGTTCTGCATTCTGTCCATCAACTGTTGTTTTTGGATTGGTCACCCCGAGTGGGACGGGTATGCTCAGATGTGAGTCCTGTGCTCTCCATGCCACTGGAGTCAAGCTATCCTGGCTGAAGAGGGGTGAAACCCTGGAACCGGTCCTAGGATGCTTGTTTCTGGTCCAGGGAGGACCTGGCTTGGCAGTTCGGGCTGGACTGTTCCCATGAGGCTCAGGGTCAAGACTGATTTGCATATGGCTGGGTTCAAACTGGAAAGGCATGGTGAGCAAAACAACGATGGATTTAGGCTCAGATCTCTGTACTGGGGTGAATGTTTGACATCAACTGTTGTTTTTGCTAATGTCATGAACTAGCATGTGATAGTGATCGTGGTCATGGCCACATGGAGGGATGTACTGACAATCTTCCTTTGTGCATCTCTGTACTGCAGGGCACCAGCTGTCATCGTCCGTTCCCAGACCTTGCAACCATGCAGGAACGCGACAGCATCAGACGGTACCGCTTCACCAGGCCACTGATTGAGGAGTTGGCGGAGCAGTTGGCGCCACATCTGCTACCTGGCCGGACATACCCTACAGCACTGACCCCAGAGGTGAAGGTGATGGCAGCCCTGCACTTCTTTGCTACTGGTACCTTCCAGTACACTGAGGGATACTGCTGGTGGTATGTCGCAAATGATGTTTAGTCGGGTGCTACGCGATGTCTTGGAGGGGATGTTGCAATTCCTCGACCTGTATATCAAGTTCCTGAGCCAAGATGCACTCCCTGAAATTAAGGATGCCTTTTATGCACTGGGGAGGATGCCGAACGTCATTGGATCCATTGATGGGACACATGTTGCCCTGATACCACCACAGGCACATGAGCAGGCATACCGTAAAAGGAAGCACTACCATTCGATCAATGCTCTGGTGGTCTGTCTTGCTGACATGTTGATCACACATGTGTGTGCACAGTTCCCTGGTTCGGCGCACGATGCCTACATAATGAGGAGTAGTCACATTGCAACGCTGATGTCACAGATGCCAGCTCAGCGTGCCTGGCTTGTCGGTGTGTACTGACTGTTTCTCATTGTGTGTGTTTGTCAGTGTTGTATTCCGCACTCCTACAAAACTCATCTACTTGTTCATTTTTGTGTGTGTGGGTGACTCCGGATACCCCAACATGCCGTGGTTGCTGACACCCCTCAGGAACCCTGTGACACCAGCCGAGCTGCGCTACAATGAGGCACATGGTCGGAGCAGGAGGGTGATTGAGCAGACATTCGGCCTCCTGAAAAGCCGCTTTCGCTGCCTGGACAAGACCGGAGGGGCCCTCCCATATGAGCCTGCAAAGGTGTGCAAAATAATACTGGTCTGCTGCATGCTACACAACATGGCGGTGCGGAAGGAGTTGCCTCTCATCCAGGATGAGGATGACGATGACCAACGTCCAGCACCTGTGGAGGATCCTGGCCTGGGCCAAGATGCCAGTGATGATGAAGATGATGGTGACGTACGCTCCCAGCTCATCAACATCTTCTTCACCTGAATGTGAGTTTCCAGGGTTGTTATGTGAATGTATGGAGGTAGCCAGGAATGTGTTGAGCCAGCTCTGTTGCTGTCTAAGTGTGCCTGTGTGCCATTTGACTGGATGCGTGATGTGATGTGTCCATTCAGCTGGTGTGTACTCCACAATAGGGTAGTACTGCTAACTAGTGTTTGTGTAGGTGTTTTGCAACATGTTTTGTGCATGTGTATTGCATTTCTCTCCTGTTCTTCTCTGCTTTTGACTGTATCTTGTCTGTCCTTCCCAGGGTCCTTTGCCTGTTGTGTGGTCAACACTGACCCCCAACACCCAGAAGCCAACACCAGTGTGGAAGTTGACAATTCCCATCAACTGATGTACCACACATCCCTGGGCTTCCATTCTCCAACACATTGTGAGCGTGTGTCCATTGTTACATATAATTACCGTGCAACTATTGTGGAATAAATGTGTTGCTGATGTGTAATGAACCTGTGCTACGCTTTGTTATGTGCGTTGTCTGTCTTCCCACATCTGAGTGACATCTGCTTACCTCACCTGTGGACTTGTTACCACTGACTGTGCTTGGTGTTGTGTCTGTGCATGCCAATGTGTTTCAGGTCAACATCATTGTGTGTGATGAGTAACATGGCCATGGTGAGTATGTTTTGTGTTGCCATAGTGGTGTGTCTCCCTCACTTGTGTCACATCCCCATGACTGACATTATGTTGGTCATATTGTTGCAGTATTTGGCATGCACTGTGTTGTGTAGCAGATCGACTTCGCCCTGAACATGAAAGTTTGATTCACAACAGAGGCAAGTATGGGGTACTGGTGAGGTTATTTACAAACATGTGTGAGTGAGGTGCACAGGATGGTGGGTGCTGTACAGTGGTTTGGGAATCCAAAGTTCACATTGGAGTTGGAAGTGCTGGTAGATGAAATGTCCAGAGTAAAGTCCATAGTCGTCTGCTACATTGGCCCAACATGAACCCTCCATATCATGTGGGTGAGTTGTGTGCGATTGGACAAGGTGAACGGGTTGCGCACAAAGAACATTGTCCAGAACAGGTTTAGAGGCCCTGGGGGATGTGCTGGGACATCTGCCTCTCACATGTCCTTCTTCGGACGACCCCTCTTCTTCCGGGGGGGATCCTCATGTGCAGGCCTCTGTGGTGCAGGGGACTCTCCGCCAGAGTCCTCCACCCTCCCTGTGGCGCTGGCAGATGGTGTTGCGACAGATGTTGTGGGCACACAGGGGGGTGGGGACAGGTTGGTGTTGATCTGGCGAAGGCATTGTAGTATGTCCCGATGCACCGCAATAAGGGCATCCCACTTTGCCTCCATGCGGGCATGGTGGGCGACCTGCTCGTGTTGCATGTCCTTCAGGATCCCCACTACCTGGCCAAATCCTCCGGTGCTATCCTGGTACGCATCTATGATGCGTGCCAGTTGGGGGTCATCATGCAGTCCAGACCCCTCTGCAAGGCATGCCCTGTGCCTCCCACCCCTCCCAGCACCCCTCTCCACACGGGCAGGACCAGCGGCGGTACGCACAGGTGACCCTGGGACCCCTTGGGTGGTGTTGCTGGTGGTGTTGGCTGTAGCTTCTGGGGGGTCCTGTGTCCCTGTGCTGTGGGTGTTGATTGTCCTTGGTCTGTCCGTGTTGGTGGGGGTGCCCTGTCGGTGTCCAGATGGTGGAGGCGTGGGTACAGGGGGGCAGATGTTGCTGCTGCTGGTGCTGCATGATGGCTCACACCGGAGGGGCCAGGTTGGTCGTCGTCATCCGAAGAGGACAGTGAGAGAGTCAGACCAGAGAGCTCAGTGTCCAACAGAGTCTGGGACTGGGTATCCTCGTCATTTGTCACTGGGTGCCCAGCACAACCTGTGTTTGGAAGAGACACACAATGTGATTTATGTTTCTACATGCATCGTTGGTTCACAAACATGACATTTTCTACTTTTCAAACAGATGCCTGCTGGTACACTGCTTTTTTCCAGCTTCTCACAGACAGAGTTTGATCTTGTTGTTGGCCATTTGCCAGCATGGCCTTGTGCTCCCCACAACAGAGCCCAGTGTCAGACATCTTGGCAGTCCCTTCCCACTCCCTGTGATGCGAGTATGTTTCAGGTTGATCTTGCTGGGACATGTGGGTGGGTGTAGGTTGTCTGTGACTGCGAGTCCCATCATACTCTTGGCTACACCCCCCTTCCCAGCATGCCCATGCTTCCTCCCTCTTGACTTTGCTTCCCTGTGAGAGGGTGTGACAGCAATGGTAAGATGGCTGACTGTGAAATCCTGGTGTTTGTTTGGCTACAAGTCCCGAGTGAGCCCCTGTGCTTCACACAGCAGCACCCAGTATGGGGTATCTTTTGCTGATATTTCAATGAGGTGTGTGTCAATGCATTGTACCCGGTGAGTTGTATGGAGTTTGTGTTTGGGGGGGTGTCTCCCCATGCTGATTAGTGTGGTCAGGGCTGTCTGTCCTCCTTCCCATCATGATACGTGCTTCCATTGTAGGACGTGCAAGTTGTCTTTCAGGATGTCAGTCAGTGGTGTCCTGCTTCTGATTTGCGCACATGCCCTAGCAGGGCCTTGTGCTCCCCACAGCAGGACCCAGTGTCAGCCATCTTGTCAGTCATTTTCCACTCCCTGTGATGTGGGCATGTTTTAGAGAGGTTTTGATGGGCCAATCAGGAGGGGAGCATTATCTGTGACTACAAACACCATCATGCTTTTGGATACACTCACTTCACCTGCATCCCCACTATTCCTTCCTGACAGTCAGCTGCACTGTGAGGTCGTGTGTTTGTGGTGTCAAACTGTCTGGCTGGGTGTATTTGGCTTAGTGCCACTGGCTTGCTGTATTTGTTTGTAGGTTGGTGCATGTCATGACACAGTCCCCAGTCACTATGAGATGGCAGGTATTGTGTTTGTGTGACTGGCATACACATCTTGGGTTGATTATCTATTGGTAATTGTAGCTTTGCTTGGGGTGCATGGTTTCACTGCCCCCTTGCCACACAATCTTGGGTATGTTGTTTGTGTACTCACCAGTCTCTGGGATGTCTGTTAGGCCATGGACGCTCTCTGGTGGTAGGATGTCCTGCACCTTCTCCTCCCAGGTCCTGAAGTAGACTGGTTTGGCAGGAGGGCCACCGCCGGTGCGCTGATTCAAGGCGTGATCTTTTTCGATGAGTTTCTTGACCCTCCTGCGTACATCATACCACCTGTTCTGGATATCGTCCTTTGTGCGCACCATTGGTGCTTGTCCACAATCCTCGCCCACGTCTTGGTTTTCTGTGAGATGGGGGTCCTTTGAACCAATGTACCAAACAAATGTGGCTCTATTCTGATGATCTCATCTACCAGCACTTCTAACTCACTATCTGGTGGTGGTGGGGATGTGTGTGTGAGAGTGCAAGTGATGGTGGTTTGGTATTGGTTTTGCTGTGTGTATGTGTATGTGCTTTTGTATGAGGTGCTGATGGTGTGTGAGTTGTGTGATGTGTGAGTTGTGAGTGTGTCTGTGGTTGCTGTGTACTGGTGTTTGCTGCTGGCTGTGTCTCCTGTTTGCAAGGGATGATGGTAGTGATTGTAGTCCTTTATATAGTTGTAGTTGTGGGTGTGTCTTTGTCCAATTAATTTTTTTAGGGTATTTATTGGCTTAGTCATTGCTTGTTTGGTCCTTTTTTTGTGTTTTTTCCTTTGTGTTTTGTAGGCATGAAGGAGACGTTCATGTGACGGAAACGGACGCTGCTGTTGTCTCGTGCGGGCTTCTCTGCCTCGTTCACGCTGCCTGTCTTCTGTGTTTTGTAGGCGTTGTTCGCAGCGGTCTCTATTGCTTGTGTGCCGGGTTGTCTGTGCGTGTCGGTCGTGAGGCTTGGTCTCCGTGCGAGTCGGTCTAGTTTTACACGCATTGCATCGTACTGCGCTAATCGTACATCGCGGGTACAGGTCGGTCGGGTTGATTCCGGGTTCGTGTCGGTCGGTGAAAATCGCGTCGGATTTCCTCCCGGATCACAATTTTCCCTCCGGCTCGGTCGTACGGCTTGTATTCCGTACGTGTCGGTTGTAATTCACTCGCGTTGCATCGTACTGCACGTGTCGTACGGCGCTGGTCCGTGTCGGTCGGTATTCGGTCCGGGGCTATGTCGGTCGGTTCGTTTTGCGGCCGGAATCGGAATTGACCCCTTAGAAGTATTTTCACATAGAATCACCAATGTTATCCGATGGCAGATAATTCACTTAGCAGGTAAGTAATGTTATCGTTACTTTTTCTTACTCAGTGGTGGATCCTGGATCCAGCACTGTTGAATCTCCTATAAACAGTTGAAAGAATGTGTTTAAGTCATACAGATGATTTTTTAGGAATATTTTTAGTTTGTGAAAATTGACACTTCGAAACTTTTCTGCTGAAAACCACACAATGGATTCCTATGGAAGGAAATACAAGTTACTGGTAAGTACGCTTAGAATTACTTTTCAGGGTCAGTGCTGGGCTAAAAGATGCAGCCCTGGGTTCCCTCCTGATAACAGGTGAGTAAATCGGAATTTTTAGTTCAGCTGATTTTAGAGGAATATTTGTACGTTTCAAAAATGGACACAAACTTTTCTGCTGAAAACAACACAATGGATTCCTATGGAAGAAAATACAAGTTACTGGTAAGTACGCTTAGAATTACTTTTCAGGGTCAGTGCTGGGCTAAAAGATGCAGCCCTGGGTTCTCTCCTGATAACAGGTGAGTAAATCAGAATTCGTAGTTCGGCTGATTTTAGAGGAATATTTGTATGTTTCAAAAATGGACACAAACATTTCTGCTGAAAACCACACAATGGATTCCTATGGAAGGAAATACAAGTTACTGGTAAGTACGCTTAGAATTAGTTTCCAGGGTCAGTGCTGGGCTAAAAGATGCAGCCCTGGGTTATCTCCTGATAACAGGTGAGTAAATCGGAATTCGTAGTTCGGCTGATTTTAGAGGAATATTTGTACGTTTAAAAAATGGACGCTTGGAAACTTTTCTGGTGAAAACCACACAATGGATTCCTATGGAAGGAAATACAAGTTACTGGGAAGTACACATAGAATTACTTTTCAGGGTCAGTGCTGGGCTAAAAGATGCAGATTCTCTTCTGATAACAGGTGATTAAATCGGAATTCGTAGTTTGGCTGATTTTAGAGGAATATTTGTACAATGGTGAAGGAAGGGGGCGGTGCCTTAGGTGATGTGTGAAAACACGCCCTGTGGCGTGTTTTAAGTTGGGGAATTAATTCCTCTTTAATCCTGCGGTCCCCTGGGGCCAATTAGCCCACCAGGTACCTCCAGTATGCGCCAGGGAGCTGCGTTGCAGAGAGGTGTTCAGAGGCCATGCCCCATTTTACAACAGTCTGCAACGCAGCTCCGTGACGCTTACTGGGGGTACCTGGTGGGCTAGTTGGCCCCTAGGGGACCTCTGGGTTGAAGAGGAAGTAATTCCCTAACGTAAAACGCACCACAGGGCGTGTTTGCACACATATCACCTCAGGCCCCGCCCCCTACCTTCACCACTGTGCAAACGCGCCCGTGCGTGTTTTAAGTTGGGGGATTAGGTTCCCTTGAAACCTGAGGTCCACTGGCGGCCAACTAGCCCACCAGGTACCACCAGTATGCGCCAGGGAGCTGCGTTGCAGAGAGGTGTTCAGAGGCCACGCCCCTTTTTACAACACTCTGCAATGCAGCTCCGTGGCACTTACTAGAGGTACCTGGTGGGCTAGTTGGCCCCTAGGGGACCTCTGGATTGAAGAGGAATGAATTCCCCAACTTAAAACGCGCCACAGGGCGTGTTTGAACACATATCCCCTCAGGCCCCGCCCCCTAATTCACCACTGTGCAAACGCGCCCCATGGCACGTTTTAAGTTGGAGGATTAAATCCCATTGAATCCTGAGGTCCCCTGGCGACCAACTAGCCCACCAGGTACCTCCAGTAAGCGCCACGGAGCTGCGTTGGTAGCAGAGAGGTGTAAAAAGGGGCATGGCCTCATTACACCTCTCTGCAACGCAGCCCCCTGGCGCATACTGGAGGTTCCTGGTGGGCTAGTTGGCCCCCAGGGAACCCCAGTATTCAAGGGGAATTAGTTCCCCCTCTGCAAACACGCCAGGGGGTGTGTTTGCAGAGTGGTGCAAGGTGGGGGCGTGGCCTCTGGCCCGATCCCGTCTTTTTAAAAAAACATTTTTTTTAGAAGGGGGGCAGTGTAGCCCCCCTTGTTTTTCTAATTTATTGGCCCTGTGGACCCCATCTGCCAGGGCCTGCCCCCAATTTGTTTAAAAAAAAAAAAATTGGGAAGGGGGCCCATCCCCCGGGGCGTGGCCCTTTTTAAAAAAAAAATATTTTGGAGGGGGGCTGCCTTGCCCCCCTCCTGTGGCCACTTATGGCCCCATCCCCCGGGGCTGTTTTTTGTTTTTGCTTTAAAAAATTTTTTTTTAGGAGGGGGCCACGTGGCCCCGGGAACCCTATCCCCTGGGGCTGGTCCTCTTTGTTGGGGGCCGTGGGGGGGCCCAATCCCCCCACGGTCCCAGCCGGCTCCCCGCTTCCTGCGGGAGCCGGCATTGCTTTTCCACATGGGGAGCAGCTAACATTGTTATTGTTGTTATTGTTATATTGGGCTTATATAGCGCCAACTCACCTGCAGGTCTCTTGGCGCTTTGAACCAATGACTAACAACTATAGATCAGGCCCTGGACGCGAGAAGAGGAGATGCCCTACGCGAAGCTATTTTAAGTGGCAAAAAGCCTCTTTAAAGAGGAGCGTCTTCAGCTGCTTCCTAAAGCATAGAAGGTTACCCTCTCTCCGGAGTGATTCCGGTAATCTATTCCAAAGTTGTGGGCCCAGCACTGAGAAAGATCTACCTCCTTTTGTTGACAACCTGTATCACGGGCAGGCTAGCAGCTGGGCATTCCCCGATCTAAGCGCTCGTTTAGGCTGATAAAGCTCTAAACGTTCCTTGATGTAAACAGGGGCCTGTCCATAGATCGCCTTGTGGGCCGTACAGAGGCTCTTAAACTCCACTCTCTGCACAATGGGGAGCCAATGTAATTTGTGCAGTAGGGGAGAAGCCTGGGCTCTTCTAGGGAGTCTGAAAATCAGTTGCGCAGCATCATTTAACACAACCTGCAATCTCTTAGTCAAAGACTTTGGTAGGCCTAGGTACAGGACGTTTCCACGGAGCTGCGTTGGTAGCAGAGAGGTGTAAAAAGGGGCATGGCCTCATTACACCTCTCTGCAATGCAGCCCCCTGGCGCATACTGGAGGTTCCTGGTGGGCTAGTTGGCCCCCAGGGAACCCCAGTATTCAAGGGGAATTAGTTCCCCCTCTGCAAACACGCCAGGGGGTGTGTTTGCAGAGTGGTGCAAGGTGGGGGCGTGGCCTCTGGCCCGATCCCGTCTTTTTAAAAAAACATTTTTTTTAGAAGGGGGGCAGTGTAGCCCCCCTTCTTTTTCTAATTTATTGGCCCTGTGGACCCCATCTGCCAGGGCCTGCCCCCAATTTGTTTAAAAAAAAAAAAAATTGGGAAGGGGGCCCATCCCCCGGGGCGTGGCCCTTTTAAAAAAAAATATTTTGGAGGGGGGCTGCCTTGCCCCCCTCCTGTGGCCACTTATGGCCCCATCCCCCGGGGCTGTTTTTTGTTTTTGCTTTAAAAAAAATGTTTTTAGGAGGGGGCCACGTGGCCCCGGGAACCCTATCCCCTGGGGCTGGTCCTCTTTGTTGGGGGCCGTGGGGGGCCCAATCCCCCCACGGTCCCAGCCGGCTTCCCGCTTCCTGCGGGAGCCGGCATTGCTTTTCCACATGGGGAGCAGCTAACATTGTTATTGTTGTTATTGTTATATTAGGCTTATTTAGCGCCAACTCACCTGCAGGTCTCTAGGCGCTTTGAACTAATGACTAACAACTATAGATCAGGCCCTGGACGCGAGAAGAGGAGATGCCCTACGCGAAGCTATTTTAAGTGGCAAAAAGCCTCTTTAAAGAGGAGCGTCTTCAGCTGCTTCCTAAAGCATAGAAGGTTACCCTCTCTCCGGAGTGATTCCGGTAATCTATTCCAAAGTTGTGGGCCCAGCACTGAGAAAGATCTACCTCCTTTTGTTGACAACCTGTATCACGGGCAGGCTAGCAGCTGGGCATTCCCCGATCTAAGCGCTCGTTTAGGCTGATAAAGCTCTAAACGTTCCTTGATGTAAACAGGGGCCTGTCCATGGATCGCCTTGTGGGCCGTACAGAGGCTCTTAAACTCCACTCTCTGCACAATGGGGAGCCAATGTAATTTGTGCAGTAGGGGAGAAGCCTGGGCTCTTCTAGGGAGTCTGAAAATCAGTTGCGCAGCCTCATTTAACACAACCTGCAATCTCTTAGTGAAAGACTTTGGTAGGCCTAGGTACAGGACGTTTCCATAGTCCAGCCTAGATAATATTGTGGCAGAAACAACTGTACGTAGCATGGAGAAGGAAAAAAAAGGGACAAGCTTGCGCAGTTGTCTAATCATGCCAGTGCAGGTCCCTACAACCGCAGAGATCTGATTGGCCATTGACAACTCGTTGTCAATCTTTATCCCAACACTTTTTACTTGCTTGCTTGGGATCGGTGTAGGGCCCAAGTCCTGGGGCCAATAAAGGTCACCCCAAGGTGAAGCTGTAGTTGAAACCACCAGTATCTCGGTCTTGTCTGGATTTATTTTCAGCAAATTTACCGTCATCCAACTGACCGTATGTTTGAGGATATCTTGGGCATTGGATTGAGCTGACATCGTATTATCGATACTCAAAAGTAACTGGGTGTCATCAGCGTAATTAAATAAATGACAACCCATTTTGGCTAAAGAGTTAATCAGAGTTTGCAGATAGAGATTAAATAATAGCGGAGAGAGAGCGGAGCCCTGCGGGACGCCGCACTCTAACACTCTGACCTCCGATATACAATCCCCAAACTGGATTCTCTGTGTCCTACCGTTTAAAAAAGACTGCAGCCATTTAAGAGCCAGGTCTTTTATCCCAAAACGGGCTAGTCTATCCAGTAGTAGGGAATGGCTGACAGTATCAAACGCCGCTGATAGATCTAACAGTATCAGGCCGCTAGGCTTCTTACTGTCAGCCATACCTCTAAGCTCATCTAGCACTGCAAGCATCACCAGCTCAGTGCTATGATGTGCACGGAAGCCTGCCTGACGCTCCTGGAGTATGTGGTGTGTCTCCAGGAAACCGGAAAGAGACTTCAGAACATGTTGCTCCAAAACCTTAGCCAAAAAAGGCAACTGAGAAATCGGTCTATAATTTTTCAGAATGGTCGCGTCGGCTCCCGGCTTCTTCAAAAGAGGTCTAACACGAGCTTCCTTAAAGCTGGATGGTAGAAAGCCGGTCTCCAGTGAACTGTTAAGGAGAGGAATAATATAATCTCCTAACAAGGAGCACGCCAAACGAAAAACCCCAACATGCTGCTCCCCATGTGGAAAAGCAATCTGCTCTGCTTTATTGAAGCGAGAGCAGGTTTCCCTGATCTCGCTTCAATGAAGCAAAGCAGTTTGCAATGACAGGGCAGGAGCCGCGAGTCTCCCGTCCTGTCATTGCAAACTGCAGTGTCCCGGGGTTGGGCACCTCGGGACACTGCAGGAGCCGGCCCTGGGGGGTGGCGGTCCCCAGGGCCTATACAAGGCTCCAGGAGGGGGCCGCGCGGCCCCCTCCCAGATTTTGAAGTTGCCCTGTGGGGTGGTGGTCCCCGGGGCTGGGGGGGCCTGAGATCCCCCCCACACCAAATTTTTCAAAGCCCCGGTGGTTGACAGTCCCCGTGTCTGGGGGGGCCAGAGAGCCCCCCAACAAATATTAATAAGCCCAGAGGGTGGCGACCGCCAGTAGGTAATATATATATGAAACCCTTTTCTTCGAATTTGAATTTGTGTGCATTTAAACACGGACACTTGAATGGTCAGACCGTCGCCAATAGGATGGTCTGACGAGCTACATAAGCATGTGATCCTTGTACTAGTTTTATGCCACTGCCCTCCTGTGATCAAGGCTGAAAGGGAAGCTGAAATGCGTACGGAGCTAAGGGCGAGTGCTTGGAATGGACTGCCAGCCTGCCTCGAAGCTGAAATAAATGTTTTTTTATCCATCCTATCTGGAGTCGTCACATTTCTGTTTAGAAATGGGTTGTGGATATTTTGACAGGATTCTCCATTCCTGTCTGACGAAGCCGCCCTGCTGTGGTCAGAGGCCGCATTAATGGAGAAGCTTTGTGTGGATTTATGGATGTGGAGCCTGACTCGCCTGACCTCTTCTACAAAATAAAACGGGATTATGCCCTGATGAAATTGTCAAGGAAAATTGGGCAAGGGATGTAAGCAAACTATTCCACTTTGCCTGCTGGTTTGGAAGGATTTTTAAACAAACCCTCGAGACTGAAATGCAGAAGGCAAGTCCAGTGCACTTTTTATTTTACACACGTTTGCATAAGATGAATTGTACTCCTTTTTTTAACTTTCAGTTAGCAGTTGAAGGAAACCTTTTCTTCGAATTTGAAATTGTGTGCATTTAAACACGGACACTTGAATGGTCAGACCTTCGCCAATAGGATGGTCTGATGAGCTACATAAGCACGTGATCCTTGTACTAGTATTATGCAACTGCCCTCCTGTGATCAAGGCTGAAAGGGAAGCTGAAATGCGTAAGGAGCTAAGGGCGAGTGCTCGGAATGGACTGCCAGCCTGCCTCGAAGTTGAAATAAATGTTTTTTTATCCATCCTGCCTGGAGTGGGTTGTGGAGATATATATATATATATATATATATTACCTACTGGTCGCCAGTTGGTAGTTATAGTTAGGACCAAGTTTCCATAGGAAGAGCATTTTTTGTTTTGCTTATAACTTTGGCGTCGTTTGAAGAATCTTCATGAAATTTTCCAAACTAATTCTTTGTTCATATCAGCTCCTATTTTGAAAGTTTAGGGGTGATTTGTCAAGGGGGGGATGAGATGTTATTTTCCATAGGAAACTTTAGACAAGGCTACAGGTTGAACGGGTGAACGGAATTACCGACAAATTTGGCAGGGAGAAGGGTCTTGGTCTAGAAAGCACGCTTTTGTTTATTTGGTGTAAATCCATTCAGTAGTTTCTGAGAAATATCGAAATTTACAGATATCGATATTTGGGAATTCTGCCATCTGATTGGCTGAGGCGTTACGAGCACAAGCTTGCTGCTTATAGGCTGCGAGCGGTGCGAGCGGTTGCAAACTAGGAAGTGTTGGCCGACATTTTGTGATTCTGTTGAAGCGAGTAAGGGGAAAAAAGTAGGAAAGAGGAGGGTAGTAGCACTGTAACCTCTGTGGGGTGTTTAGGGTGAGCTATAGAGGGGGTGCGAAGTGAACTACTCATACCTACTGGTCTGGAAGTGCTGGATACGGAAATTAAGTGAGGTATTGCATAGTCTGATGCTGCTAAGGTGAGCTGCTGTGGGAGTCGGGGATGAAAGTGTGAGCCTAAACTGTGTGTCTTATAGTGTGAAGTCATGTGCCCTGGCAGCTGCAGCACACCTGTGGAAGCAGTGTCGGCATGTGTTTATAACTACTAGGATGAACTACTGACTCCTACTGATTTGAAAGTCCTGGGGTACGGAAAATATGTGAGGTATTGTCTAGAGTCTCATGGTGCTAAGCTGAGGTGCTGCCGGAGTCGGGGATGAAAGCATGAGTCCAAACTGTGTATCATATGCTGTGAAGTCATGTGCTCTGGCCGCTGTGCCACATCTGTCAAGTAGTGTCAGCATGTAGTTATACCTACTAGGAGGAATTTTTTTTTCGAACATTGTAATTTGTGTATGGTGCTTAGGGGGTGGTATACAGGGAGTGCGAAGGTAAATTTGTGTGTATCAAATCAATACGGTGTTTGTAAAGCGCAAACTACTCACCCCTATGGGTCTGAAGGCCCTCGAGGCCGGCGTGGAAACTATGTGAGGTATTAAGTGAGCTATTGCCCAGAGTCACATGGTTGTGAGCTGAGGTGTCCAAAGGTGTCCTTCATAAGCATTTACAAACCTACCCCAGTCAATGTGCCTAGGTCATTTCCACCACAATGCACAATCATGAGGTCAGGGTGTGGAAGATGCAAATAGGTTTTAACCAAGGGTAGAAATTGGTGCCACTTCAATCTTCTCTGTGCAAACCATTTAATGTCCATATTTTGTAAACCTAGGTCTAACTCAATACGTCTCTGTTCTGCATACCTCTTGCACCAGAAAATATAGCTATGTCCTACTATCCACACTAGCATTTTGAAGGTATGGGAGGAAGGTATGGAAAGATATCTGTAGCTCATACAGTTCCTTGGTAGAATAAGCGATATGTTTAAAGATGGGGAACTACTTTTTTTTGCCATACAAAACGATACGTGATTGGGAGATGAAAAGCATTATTTTTAAAAAGTAGGGTGCACATTCGTTTCGTGGAAAAGCATCTTTGTGAAAGGTTAAGAAAAAACAGTTTCAACGTGGAGTACATATCATAGGATACAATTTGCTCAACTGAACCACACCTGCTACTTGCATTTGGAAGGCACTGTTCGAACTTAAAACAATCGTGAACTTTTAACCTGCACGTGCCGTTAAATGTTCGAGAAAATTTTGCAAAATAAATCGTTAAGTTTAAAAAAATTGATGAACTTTTAACCTGCACGTGTTGTAGAATGTTCTAGAAAGTGTGTTGATAGAATACGTTGCACTTCTGACTTCTATGTGTTGTTAAATATTTAAAAAACGGTTTATATGGAATATGAAAAAGAAACAAATAGAGAGAAGTTTTGAAACCTAAAAGAATCAAGGAACTATTCACTTTACATGTATTTATGTATGGAGCAACAAAATTATAGACACAACAGCACCAGGAAGAGGAAGAAGCAGGGAGTGAGGGGACGGGGGGAAGATGGGCAGAATGGCACACATGTACAATTAAGTACAGCACAAGTATAGACAAACAATGGCCAAAATGAAACACACCAACAAGGAACACAAGTCACACAACCCGCCAACATCACACCACTGAACGAGCATAGAAGTGAAAACCACACTGCATTCATACAGGATGTGTACAAATGCCGGTCGTTGGTGTTGTGGGATGTCTGCGACCGTGGTCATCATGGATGAGATGCCCAGCACGTGGCACATAGGCGAGTGCACTGTGTGTTACGTTGCCAAACAGCTGCTCCTCCCTCCCATGAGCCCCCACACTTTTCTACGGTGCGCTATTGTGTCTCGTGCACTCATACGGCACACCATTGTAATGCCTAATCGCGCATGTCCTGCTATATTCAAACTACACCATCACAGTGCTGTTTGGAAGTGGTGCATGCCACTTTACAACATCGAGTGCTGCGGCCCTTGTGGCAGGCCACAACAGAACACAGAGACACACTTACCGCACTTCCTGTACACGGACATGTACGAGACACCCCTTTCCCCTTGCTGGATAGGCACACCCTTGTGCTGACCTGCGTACTCCGGACCAGCACACGCCGGTTGTGCATGCAGGAGGATGCGTGCGTAGCTACATGTCCAGACTCACTGCCAATGCTGAGGTGACAACACACTGTGATGTTGCAGGGCTCATGCCTATCATGCTAAGACAACGGCCACAGGGACACACTTGCTCAGATGCGGGTTTGGGGGGCGTTGGCAGTCCTGGAGTTGTTGCGATGAGTCTTGTGGCCCTCATGGGTATCCCTGTATCATGCTCATTGACTCTATGGCACCTGAGGGTGTTCTGGTGTGGCTCTTGGCTGTGTTCCCTTTCATGGTGCATGTAGTCGTCCTGCTTAACACCAGCAGAAAGCAGGTGTAAAATCCTTGGTGCTAACGTGGCTTATCACCGGAATTTGTTTCGCATTGCAGTTGGTGTGAAAGTTGTGATGTGATTTTTTTCGTGTGCAGAACAATATACAAAGTGAACAGTGCATTTCATCAAGATCCAGCACCTGACTCACTATTCCCAATCAATATAAATACAATGTGATTGCTTAACCCCTTCCCCACTCATGACGGAACCGCTCCGTCATGAGCCACGGTCGTCTTGTGCTCATGACGGAGCGGTTCCGTCATGCTGCGGCCGTTGGCGGCCGCGCCGCCCACGCGGCGCTAATTCCCCGCCTGTGCGGGCGATTAGCGCAGTGGGCGGAGTCGTGACGGAACCACTCCGTCATGAGCACAGCTCAACCGCGGCTCATGACGGAGCGGTTCCGTCATGAGCACCGCGCCACCGCGCTGCCCCCCCACACCCCCCAGCGCTGCGGCGGAATTCCCGCCGCAGCGAAAGGGTTAATTGATTTTGTGTGTACACTGTAAGTGCAACTATATGAAGAATAACTCCTCTCAGACCTATATTACTTTTACCCAAGAATGAATCTGCGCATGGGTTGGTCACTGCTTATAGTGCATACATAGTTTACAATTTAATACATTAATACATATTCTTTTTTATTTTTTGTAAAAATATTCCTTTTATTTTATTTGGTGATTATCAAATATTAAGACAGTACAAATCATTTCATATTTGAATAAACACCATTTTTATAGAAAACGTTTTTTATATCTAATACATATGAAAAGCAACACCCTACTCAAGAAGGCAATCAATTCTCAGACACACTCATGACTCTAACTCACTCTCAATCACACATAACACATATACTCAATGGGTACAGGGAGCATCAAGGTATAAAGACATCTCCAATATTTGGTTTTAGATGGCAACAACCTAAATAGGTCAGGGCGCACGTGGTCTACGCGCGTTTTGGTTGAATAACACAATCATGGACCACCTTCTTAAGGACCTCGCCCAACTAGGGTATAGTGTAATCAAAATTGTACAGAGTAGGGGGACCTAAGGAATAACAATAAAATAAATGTTTGTTTTAATTTGTCAAGCAACCCATGCACAAGACGACAATTATTTAAATACTGACTCCAAGCGGTGTATCAGACCTTCTTTTAGTGCGTGACTGAGGGGAAAAAAAGAGAAGAGGAAGAAGCCCCCCACCTGAGAGTAGACTTTGTTCAGACTAATTCTAGAACAAGGAAATAGTGTTTCTAGAAAAAGAGAAGAATATCCCAAAGAAACACCTTTTGTGTGCCAAAAAGAATATGGCCATAAGATATATAGTGAATGCAAATTATAAATGTGCAAGTTCAAAGATCTATGTCAAGTTACTACACAGCTGTGTCCTTTACTATTTAGGGTCGAATAAAATACTCATATTCCCAGTCTTAACAGATCGAATTGGGCACGCTGTTTCTATTTCATCAAAGACAAATGCAAATTCTAAAAAGGATATAACCATGGAGAGCAATTTTTAGTATTGTGTTTTTCTCAAATAAATTTATTAGAAATTGCCCCAAAGAATTAACTTTTTTACCTAGTTGCACGGAATGCTTGATTTCACTTCTGTGACACTAATTCAAATAAGGGGGACAGCATTCTGTGCATCAAATGCGATAGTTGTCTGAAAATATAAAAACAATTACCAAAAGTAAACATGCAATGTGACAATCCTAATTTTGTTACACGTTCCAGTGCTCTGTTCTGGAACAAAACTGATGTATCTCAAAAGATGGAGCACAAGATATCGTATACTCACTTTGTATGATACAGATCAACCTTTCACGCAGTCAAATGCTATGCCATTAATTAAAATTTGTAGATGTCAAATAAGGGTGTGAATTTCTATAGGTACTCCGGGCCGAGGCCTCCTAGAGATAAAACAACCGATAGTATAATTAGAAAAGGGTGTATTATATACGGTACGCATATCCTCGTGTCCCCATAATTCAACCTAGTTCTAATGGTTGGTTATATGCCAATTCAAAGTGTGGTATGCTCTAAGCCAACTACAAACAGTATTTGCCTCCAACGGAATCTAGATGGCATAGTTTCTGTGTCAACCGCTGTAACCTCCTCAAAAAAAGGAAAGGACTAATCTTAATGTAAGTAAGATATAATACGTCCTCTGGCGGCACCCCTGGCCCGATCAAGATCTTTGGCTACAGTCTGTGCTGTGATGAGAAACAATGACGAATTGTACCAATATAGACCTCATAGAAGTGGTACTAAACATTGCTAGAATGAATCGAGGATCTGGACGAAAAGTACCAATGTGGGCATATTATATTGCATTAACAAAAGGGAGAGAAGAAGAAGGGCTGTCCCCAGCGTTCGGGAAGCGAACCACCAAGGTTTACATTTATGGGATTTTATTAACAAGAAGGTGCTACCGCATATTGGACAACATGATACTCACCTTCTTTCTTGGCAACCGTGTCTCTCAAGGGTCCAACAGCGTCTCCAACAGTGTATCGTAATGTACGTGTTTTTTAGCGCCAAACCCTGTCTGGTTATGAAGAAGCGGCCGCGCATGCGTATGGGCTATGTATGACCTAAACGAAAGGTCAGAACGTGATGGTTATCATCGAGGTAGGACTACAGAAATAAAGATAAGGGCCTGCATGAAGTGTGCTTCCAAGAAGGATGTGATGGATATCAAGATAGGACTGCAGAAGTACACAAAGTACGCCCTCCCTAAACGTAATTCCAAAATAAACGTCAATGGATACACATATTGAACAAACATTTTTTTCGAATGAAGAACCCGATGTGCAATGCAGTACTTGGCAAGAATAGAAGAATTAATAGATGATACATGTTGAGGATCACCTGGGCATATAATACATGTATTACACAGGAATGCTCATGTTGGCAATTGAGTGGCCATCTTGTAGTGGAATAAGTGTGTTAACTATCAAGTATCGAACACATAGTAGCTAAGACTATCGTGGAAGACCTGTTTTACCACTTTGTTGTTAGAGGTGTTTAACAACCAAAAAACAGGGGGGTGAGATGTAAATTATTTAGCTCACTGAGGCTGGTCTGGGATGCCTCTACCGGTATACCTATACTTACAAACAGGCCCAATCAGCCAATGAGGAATGAGTTTACCAAAGATAAAAAATAACAGCATTTTCAGTTATGAATTTAACGATTCGTGATATTCCATATAATTTCTTCATTTAGCCCCCTCTTGACACTGTATAACGAAAAAATCGAAAGGTTTCTCTTCGTTTGCGAACAGTTTCATTTGACTGACCAGGTTTGGTTTTAATCTTTTCCAAAATACACCAGCGGAGATCTTGTTCATCGTGGTGTTTATCCTGGCAATGTGCAACCATGGGGGCAGAGACTTTTTTAGTTCGTATGGCTGACTTGTGCTCACCATATCTAGTGCGAAATTCTCTTCTAGTTTCCCCTATGTATGCCAGTTCACATGGGCAAAGGATGATATAGATGATATTGCTACTCCTACAATTGCTCAAGTCTCTCAGTTTCATTGTTTTACCCTTATAGGTGATAGTGTCTGTGACTATGGCAGTATTGCAGGCATGACATGATCCACATCTGTGGTTCCCCAAAATGGGGGGTAGTCCAGTTAAGGTGGTCTGTTGACCTGTTTTCCGAGTGTCTTGTCTGGTATGTACTAGCATGTCACGTAAGTTCTTATTTCT
Organism: Triturus cristatus; assembly: GCF_964204655.1. Lineage (NCBI taxonomy): Eukaryota > Metazoa > Chordata > Amphibia > Caudata > Salamandridae > Triturus > Triturus cristatus. Next base: position 527,501,002 of record NC_140591.1, read on the forward strand.
CCTATATGCTATTATTGGTAGTGGAAGTACTTCTCCTTCATTCACATTAAGAATTTTCCAATTCTTCATGATGATGTTTTTGATTTTGTAATTCAATTGAGAGTGATTAATGACACATACTGTCTGATGTTTGGGGGTACGGGTCTGACCACTCAAAAGTGCTTCTCGGTTATAGTATTTGGATCTTTTAAATGCTGTTTTGACTAGCCGGTGAGGATAGCCTCGAACCAACAGGCGTTTCTTCAGCTCATCTCCATGAATATGGAAATCTTGAATTGAAGTGCAGTTACGTCTTATCCTGAGAAATTCCCCAAAGGGTATGGAGTCTTTCTGGCATGTGGGATGGAAGCTCTCATTTTGTAAGATGGTATTTTTCGCTGTAGGTTTTCGAAAAAAACTCACTGTTAGACCCTCTTCTGTTCCCCGGATCACTATGTCAAGAAACTCAACTTCTACCCGGATTGAATGTGAGGTGAATTTGAGATTATTGTCACTGGCGTTGAGCCACCTGATAAATTCCTCGAGTTCCATACTGTCCCCCTTCCAAACGAAGAAAATGTTGTCTATGAAACGTTTCCAAAGACTAACATTTTCGAAGAAGGGAGCTGCCTCATTGAAAAAATGAGTCCGTTCCCATTCACCCATGTAGATATTAACGATGCTGGGAGCACATGATGCTCCCATACTGGTACCTTTCACTTGTTGGTATGTGAGGCTATTGAACTCAAAATAGTTATTCGTTTAAACTATTTCCAAGCACTGTAATATGAAAGCATCAGGTATGGTGCCCGGCGTTCTATTGAGAAGCAATTCTACTGCTTGTAACGCTTGGCGTTGAGGGATGTTAGTGTACAATGCTTCAATGTAAAGCGTCATTAAGATTTCCATGTTGGGGTCAAATCGCATTCCTTCGATCTTTTCTATGATGTCTCCCATGTCTCGAAAATAGGAATCATAGTTCCTAGTAAGGGGGCACAGGAAAGTATCGACGTACTTAGAAAGTGGTTCTGTGCTCGATCCGATCGTAGAGATAATATGTCGTAGAGGCGGGTCTGTGACATGTTTATGGGTTTTAGGGACTCCATATAGAGCTGGTATGGTAGGGCAGGACTTATTCAGAAACTTATATTCCTGCTGACAAGTAGAGCCCTGTTCAAGAGCCCTTGTGGTGATGTTTAGAATGGTATCCTGGAGTTTTCCTAGCTCTCTAGGGTGAGACTTCCTGTACTGCTCTGTAACTGCCAACATGGCAAGAATTTTCTCATTGTATTTATTCTGATCCATAATTACAATACCTCCTCCCTTGTCACAAGGTTTAATGATGATGTTCCTATTGTCTCTAATATTAATGAGTGCCTTGTGATCTGAAGGTGACAAGTTATGCTGTTTATATGGAGGAACTTTGGTGACACGTAATATCTCCTTCAGTACAGTTTCTTCGAAGATGTCAACTTCAGGTCCTACTATGTCAAGGGTGGGTGTAAAAGTAGATGGTGGTTTACATGAGGAAAGATTCTCCTCTCCATCTTCTGGTAACCTATGCATGAAAAACTTGCGAAGTCGGATCTTTCTGAAGAAAGAGAAAATATCTTCGTGTAATTTAAAAGAGTTAGGACCAGTACTTGGAACAAAGGACAAGCCTCTCCCTAATAGGTTCATCTCATCTTGGGTAAGATGTTCTGATGAGAGGTTAAAAATGGGTAATGTATCATCCTTAGTCGCATGGTGTGGAGCTGACATACCTATGTCCTCCAATATTGTTGATTGCGAGTTTTTAAAAACGGCTGTGGATGTTGAGGGTGTTGAGGGGCCATTAATGGTTGTTGATTCCCCCTGTCTTGTCCCCAATGTCTTATTCTCCCATGATATTGAGCTTGATGTAAAAAAGGAGACTGTCCTCTGTAAGATTGTTGATTTGTCTGCCTGCCTCTATTTGGCCAGTAATTGTACTGAGGCTCATCAGGGAAGTTGTCAGTATCTGAATCGGATGAATAATTAAAACCGAAAGAGAAGTTATGTCTGCTTTAAGCCAAGAAATTAAGGAGTTGGAAGACAAATTAAAGACAGCCACAGGTTTAGAAGAAGCTAAAGCAAGATTAGAGAAAATGAATGCGGACATGAGAGACTTTGAAGAGTATTTAGTCAATAGGAAATCTGAGAAATTGAGGAGAGATGTGAGGTGGTACACCCAGGAGAAGGCCTATCCGTATTTAGAAAAATCTTACGATCAAGATTTGAACCAAGGTGTAACGTAACAAAATCATGGCAGAAACAATAGAAGAACAGTCATCAATTTCTCAGATACTTATTCGTCCGATTCAGATACTGACAACTTCCAAGGCCCTGATGAGCCTCAGTACAATTACAGGCCAAATAGAGGCAGGCAGACAAATCAACAATCTTACAGAGGACAGTCTCCTTTTTTACATCGAGGTCAATATCATGGGAGAATAAGACGTTGGGGACAAGACAGGGGGAATCAACAACCATCAATGGCCCCTCAACACCCTCAACATCCACAGCCGTATTTAAAAACTCGTAATCAACAATATTGGAGGACATAGGTATGTCAGCTCCACACCATGCGACTAAGGATGATACATTACCCATTTTTAACCTCTCATCAGAACATCTTACCCAAGATGAGATGAACCTATTAGGGAGAGGCTTGTCCTTTGTTCCAAGTACTGGTCCTAACTCTTTCAAATTACACAAAGATATTTTCTCTTTCTTCAGAAAGATCAGACCGCACAAGTTTTTCATGCATAGGTTACCAGAAGATGGAGAGGAGAATCTTTCCTCATGTAAACCACCATCTACTTTTACACCCACCCTTGACATGGTAGGATCTGAAGTTGACATCTTCGAAAAAACTGTACTGAAGGAGATATTACGTGTCACCAAAGTTCCACCATATAAACAGCATAACTTGTCACCTTCAGATCACAAGGCACTCATTAATATTAGAGACAATAGGAACATCATCATTAAAACTTGTGACAAGGGAGGAGGTATTGTAATTATGGATCAGAATAAATACAATGAGAAAATTCTTGCCATGTTGGCAGTTACAGAGCATTACAGGAAGTCTCACTCTAGAGAGCTAGGAAAACTCCAGGATACCATTCTAAACATCACCACAAGGGCTCTTGAACAGGGCTCTATTTGTCAGCAGCAATATAAGTTTCTGAATAAGTCCTGCCCTACCATACCAGCTCTATATGGAGTCCCTAAAACCCATAAACATTTCACAGACCCGCCTCTATGACCTATTATCTCTACGATCGGATCGAGCACAGAACCACTTTCTAAGTACGTCAATACTTTCCTGTGCCCCCTTACTAGGAACTATGATTCCTATATTCGAGACACGGGAGACATCATAGAAAAGATCGAAGGAATGCGATTTGACCCCAACATGGAAATCTTAGTGACGCTTGACATTGAAGTATTGTACACTAACATCCCTCAACGCCAAGTGTTACAAGCAGTAGAATCGCTTCTCAATAGAACCCCGGGCACCAGACCTGATCCTTTCATATTACAGTGCTTGGAAATAGTTTTAACGAATAACTTTTTTGAGTTCAATAGCCTCACATACCAACAAGTGAAAGTTACCAGTATGGGAGCATTATGTGCTCCCAGCATCGCGAATATCTACATGGGTGAATGGGAACGGACTCATGTTTTCAATGAGGCAGCTCCTTTCTTCGAAAATGTTAGTCTTTGGAAACGTTTCATAGACGACATTTTCTTCGTTTGGAAGGGGGACAGTATGGAACTCGAGGAATTTATCAGGTGGCTCAACGCCAGTGACAATAATCTCAAATTCACCTCACATTCAAGCCGGGTAGAAGTTGAGTTTCTTGACATAGTGATCCGGGGAACAGAAGAGGGTCAAACAGTGAGTTTTTTTCGAAAACCTACAGCGAAAAATACCATCTTACAAAATGAGAGCTTCCATCCCACATGCCAGAAAGACTCCATACCCTTTGGGGAATTTCTCAGGATAAGACGTAACTGCACTTCAATACAAGATTTCCATATTCATGGAGATGAGCTGAAAAAACGCCTGTTGGTTCGAGGCTATCCTCACCGGCTAGTCAACACAGCATTTAAAAGAGCCAAATACTATAACCAAGAAGCACTTTTGAGTGGTCAGACCCGTACCCCAAAGATCAGACAGTATGTGTCATTAATCACTCTCAATTGAATTACAAAATCAAAAACATCATCATGAAGATTTGGAAAATTCTTAATGTGAATGAAGGAGAAGTACTTCCACTACCAATAATAGCATATAGGAGAAATAAGAACTTACGTGACATGCTAGTACATACTAGACAAGACACTCGGAAAACAGGTCAACAGACCACCTTAACTGGACTACCTCCCATTTTGGGGAACCACAGATGTGGATCATGTCATGCCTGCAATACTGCCATAGTCACAGACACTATCACCTATAAGGGTAAAACAATGAAACTGAGAGACTTGAGCAATTGTAGGAGTAGCAATATCATCTATATCATCCTTTGCCCATGTGAACTGGCATACATAGGGGAAACTAGCAGAGAATTTCGCACTAGTTATGGTGAGCACAAGTCAGCCATACGAACTAAAAAAGTCTATGCCCCCATGGTTGCACATTGCCTGGATAAACACCACGATGAACAAAATCTCCGCTGGTATATTTTGGGAAAGATTAAAACCAAACCTGGTCAGTCAAATGAAACTGTTCGCAAACGAAGAGAAACCTTTTGGATTTTTTCGCTAGACAGTGTCAAGAGGGGGCTAAATGAAGAAATTATATGGAATATCACGAATCGTTAAATTCATAACTGAACATGCTGTTATTTTTTATCTTTGGTAAACTCATTCCTCATTGGCTGATTGGGCCAGTTTGTAAGTATAGGTATACCGGTAGAGGCATCCCAGACCAGCCTCGGTGAGCTAAATAATTTACATCTCACCCCCCTGTTTTTTGGTTGTTAAACACCTCTAACAACATAGTGGTAAAATAGGTCTCCCACGATAGTCTTAGCAACTATGTGTTTGATACTTGATAGTTAACACACTTATACCACTACAAGATGGCCACTCAATTGCCAACATGAGCATTCCTGTGTAATACATGTATTATATGCCCAGGTGATCCTCAACATGTCTCATCTGTTAATTCATCTATTCTTGCCAAGTACTGCATTGCACATCGGGTTCTTCATTCGAAATTTTTTTTTGTTCAATATGTGTATCCATTGACGTTTATTTTGGAATTACGTTTAGGGAGGGCGTACTTTGTGTACTTCCGCAGTCCTATCTTGATATCCATCACGTCCTTCTTAGAAGCACACTTCATGCGGGCCCTTATCTTTATTTCTGTAGTCCAACCTTGATGATAACCATTACGTTCTGACCTTACGTTTAGGTCATACATAGCCCATACGCATGCGCGGCCGCTTCTTTATAACCAGACAGGTTTTGGCGCTAAAAAACACGTACATTACGATACGCTGTTGGAGACGCTGTCGGACCCTTGAGAGACACGGTTGCCAAGAAAGAAGGTGAGTATCATGTTGTCCAATATGTGGTTGCTCCTTCTTGTTAATAAAATCCCATAAATGTAAACCTTGGTGGTTCGCTTCCCGAACGCTGGGAACAGCCCTTCTTCTTCTCTCCCTTTTGTAAATGCAACATAATATGCCCACATTGGTACATTTCGTCCAGATCCTCGATTCATTCTAGCAATGTTTAGTACCACTTCTATGAGGTCTATATTGGTACAGTTCGTCATTGTTTCACATAACAGCACAGACTGTAGCCAAAGATCTTGCTCGGGCTATGGGTGCCGCCAGAGGACGTATTATATCTTACTTACATTAAGATTAGTCCTTTCCTTTTTTTTGAGGAGGTTACAGCGGTAGACACAGAAACTATGCCATCTAGATTCCGTTGGAGGCAAATACTGTTTGTAGTCAGGATGTTGGCTTAGAGCATACCACACTTTGAATTGGCATATAACCAACCATTAGAACTAGGTTGAATTATGGGGACACGAGGATTTGCGTCCCCTATATAATACACCCTTTTCTAATTATACTATCGGTTGTTTTATCTCTAGGAGGCCTCGGCCCGGAGTACCTATAGAAATTCACACCCTTATTTGCCATCTACAAATTTGAATTAATGGCATAGCATTTGACTGCGTGAAAGGTTGATCTTTATCATACAAAGTGAGTATACGATATCTTGTGCTCCATCTTTTGAGCTACATCAGTTTTGTTCCAGAACAGAGCACTGGAACGTGTAACAAAATTAGGATTGTCACATTGCATGTTTACTTTTGGTAATTGTTTTTATATTTTCAGACAACTATCGCATTTGATGCACAGAATGCTGTCCCCCTTTTTTGAATTAGTGTCACAGAAGTGAAATCAAGCATTCCGTGCAACTAGGTAAAAAAGTTATTTCTTTGGGGCAATTTCTAATAAATTTATTTGAGAAAAACACAATACTAAAAATTGCTCTCCATGGTTATATCCTTTTTAGAATTTGCATTTGTCTTTGATGAAATAGAAACAGCGTGCCCAATTTCGATCTGTTGAGACTTGGAATATGAGTATTTTATTCGACCCTAAATAGTAAGGGACACAGCTGTGTAGTAACTTGACATAGATCTTTGAACTTGCACATTTATAATTTGCATTCACTATATATCTTATGGCCATATTCTTTTTGGCACACAAAAGGTGTTTCTTTGGGATATTCTTCTCTTTTTCTAGAAACACTATTTCCTTGTTCTAGAATTAGTCTGAACAAAATCTACTCTCAGGTGGGGGGCTTCTTCCTCTTCTCTTTTTTTCCCCTCAGTCACGCACTAAAAGAAGGTCTGATACACCGCTTGGAGTCAGTATTTAAATAATTGTCGTCTTGTGCATGGGTTGCTTGACAAATTAAAACAAACATTTATTTTATTGTTATTCCTTAGGTCCCCCTACTCTGTACAATTTTGATGACACTATACCCTAGTTGGGCGAGGTCCTTAAGAAGGTGGTCCATGATTGTGTTATTCAACCAAAACGCGCGTAGACCACGTGCGCCCTGACCTATTTAGGTTGTTGCCATCTAAAACCAAATATTGGAGATGTCTTTATACCTTGATGCTCCTTGTACCCATTGAGTATATGTGTTATGTGTGATTGAGAGTGAGTTAGAGTCATGAGTGTGTCTGAGAATTGATTGCCTTTTTGAATAGGGTGTTGCTTTTCATATGTATTAGATATAAAAAACGTTTTCTATAAAAATGGTGTTTATTCAAATATGAAATGATTTGTACTGTCTTAATATTTGATAATCACCAAATAAAATAAAAGGAATATTTTTACAAAAAATAAAAAAGACTATGTATTAATGTATTAAATTGTAAACTATGTATGCACTATAAGCAGTGACCAACCCATGCGCAGATTCATTCTTGGGTAAAAGTAATATAGGTCTGAGAGGAGTTATTCTTCATATAGTTGTTTATCTTTCCCCTCTTACTCCTAGACCTCATACGCCTCTAGAGGGGGTCCCATTATTTACAAGTGTACACTGTAAGTGCAGCCACTACCTCAGTGCAATTCAATGCAGGATTTTAGTATTTAGAATAAATCGCAAAGGTGCACCTCCTGCCTTTTTGTAGGGAACGGCTAGTCTGCATTTCATTATCAGCACTTTAATGACAGTAAAGTTGAGATAAATCTAACACACTATTCAGAAGTTGGTGCAAACTGCAGACATCACCAGTATTCCCGCGATAAGTGCCCCAAAATTTAACACCATGGTGGACTCCATCAAATAAAAGTAATAAGAACAAGAAAGAGTCATACAGCAGTGAAGAGAACAACCAAAAACGTTATTAATTTTTTTTTCAAACTTTATTTTTTATAAACATATATATGTAAACAATAAACGATAAACTATTTTCTAACTTTATTTTTTTATTAACATATATATATGAACGATAAACTAATAAACAAAATTTAACAAAAATAAAACAACAAGGCGGAACACTCCTGTGGGGACCATGGATGTCGACGACAGAGCCTGGAAAATAAAGCACAATATAAGGGCGTGTGTAATGGGCATATCAAAGGAGAGAGACACAGAGAAAAAAACAAGGAAAAAAAAGCCAGAGAGAAAAAGAGAGGGAATGAAAGAAAGTGAGTGAGAAAGGGAGAAGGAAGAGAGAGAGTTAGAGAGATAGAAGGAAAAGACGGAAGAGAGAGAGAGAGAGAGAGAGAGAGAGAGAGAGAGACAGACACTGCCGCCCCTGCGCATCCATGAGCAAATAATTACCTGGTGCCACCGGAGTGTGCAGTAGTGGGCACTCCACGTGCCCATCAAAACTCCGCGCATCCCAGATATGTCGCTGAGTCCTGAGTCATGAATGATGGAGACCACATCAGCTTCTCCGCGGATCTCACAGAAGTCGCTGAGTCCTGAGTCATGAATGGCAGAGACCACATCATCTTCTCCACGTCCCGGCAGATCTCACACATGTCGCTGAGTCCTGAGTCATCAATGGAGGAGACCACATCAGCTTCTCCATGGCCCGGCAGATCTCACACATGTCGCTGAGTCCTGAGTCATCAATGGTGGAGACCACATCAGCTTTTGGGACCGCTAAGCCTGTGGAACTCAAGTCCGTGCCACGTGGTGGTAAACCCCTGATGGCCACATGAGCTTCGGGTGGTACTAACCCTGTGCATCTGAAGTCCGTGCCAAGGGGGTGGTAGGCCCCACACAGCTATACAGATCAGGGTGCGACTAACCTTCTGCGCAACTTTTCAAAGACTCTTTATGGTTGAGACACGTGGAGCGTCCGCCATCTAGTCAGCACCGGCAATAAAGAATGTGACGTTGTTGATCTATTATATTTGCGTGGTCACATGGCCTGTGACGCATGTGCCGGATGGGTGTGGTGTGTGTGCAAACCTGCCCTGAGGGAGTGGTTGTGAGATGTTGAGAACTAGACCACTGACCTGCACACCAACAGTGAGTACGCCTGCGACAGGTAGCTATGTGGGGCCAACGTCAGAAAGTAATCAGAGTGGCATGGCGTACGACGGAACAGGGCAGGGATAGCAACAATGACGCGGATGGCTCGTAGTACTGTGTCTGTGAGTCAAGCGGACAGGCCGCAGCTGGCCCTCTGCGAGCCTGGGTGCGAACTGTTCATAACTCACACTACATAAGCATTGAAAAACCATTTTGTGATTCAGTCCATCAGCTGGCATTTGTCGGAGCCATTTGTGAAAACATATTGGAGTTCTTTCTGTGATAGATACCCCTTTGATGCTGCCTCTCCCCACATCAGCAGGTAACATACCCTCTTCCCACATTACCATCATGCCCCAAACAACCTTCTTGGGCCTGGAAGTGGCCCTGTGCGGTTGGACAAAGAAGAATCTTAGTCATGTATAGATTTACATATAAAAAAATGTATTTAAAGAAAAGAACAACAAATAAGACTGAAGGGAGTCTGGTGCTGTGGTCGCTGCCACGAAGTTGGTGTCACTGCCATTCAGGACTCAGGACACAGTTAAACATGTGGGATCTGCATGTGTTAAAAAGGGCTAGTGGGACTACGTGTCGCTGGCCTTGCATATCGAAATATGCCTCACTGATCGAAGGGAGTGTGGTGCTGTGGTCGGTGTCACAGACTTGGGGTCACTGCCATTCAGGACTCAGGACACAGTTACACATGTGGGATCGGCTTGTGTTAAAGAGGGTTAGTGGCACCAGAAGCATCGAGACTGTATGAGCCTGTGATGATGCTTGATGTGAACAGGCCGCACTGGGAGCAATGTGTCTTGACTACTGGACTGCGTCATGTTGTATCAGGACTCTATCTGAATTTTGAGGCGTGCTGACCGTAGTGTAGGTCAGAGGTAGCGGTGAGCAAGGGCCCACAGCCACGTGCATATGTTGGTGGCCCCACCGGCCTGCGTAGTGGAGGTTCAGTGGCACCACGTGTCGCCGGCCTTCCATATGCAAATACCCCTCACTAATCGAAGGGAGTGTGGTGCTATGGTTGCTGTCACGAAGTTCGGGTCATTGACGTTCAGGACTCAGGACACAGTTACACATGTGGGATTGGTTTGTGTTGAACAGGGTTAGTGGCACCACGTGCTGTTTGCCTTGCATATGGAAGCATGCCTCACTGATCAGAGGGAGTCTGGGGCTGTGGTCGCTGCCACGGACTTGGGATGACTGCCATTCAGGACTTAGGACGCAGTTACATATGTGAAATCGGCTTGTGTTAAAGGAGGTTAGTGGACTACGTGTCGCCGGCCTTGCATATGGAAATATGTCTAACTGATCAAAGAGAGTATGCTGCTGTGGTTGCAGCCATGGACTTGGGGTCACTGCCATTCAGGACTCAGGACACAGTTACACATGTGGGATCAGCTTGTGTTGGACAGTGTTAGTTGGCACCACGTGTCCAAAATTCAAATTGCGAGGTCTGCTGCCCGCAGTGTAGACTGCTGAGTGTTCGTTTGCACTTGAAAATGAATTTGTTGATTGTACTAAAGCTATAACTGATATAAAAAATGTTCAAGAAGAAAGGATACTAAAAGGATATTATGTAGATTTGAGGCCTGTAATAGTTACTTGCCTAGTGGACTCTCTAGTTAATGAATGAAGAAATAATTTTCTTTTGTGAGCCCTACTGAGTGCAGTGTAGGCGTATGATGAAAAGATGAAGTAAGTATAGAATACATTGACAAAGTGTTTTCTGAGTACAATCTTGTTGTTAGAAATTAGAATTTAAAATTGGAATTGTGAGCTGTACTGCCTGTAGTGTAGACTACTATTCCATGTTAGTTTGCATTTGAAGATTAATTTGGTCATTGTAGTAAAGCTATAACTGATATAAAAAAAAACTTCTTGAAGCAAGGATACTAAACGGATAATATGTAGGGTGTAGGATAGTTAGTTGCCTACTGGAATCTGTAGTTGCATATGGAAATACCCTTCACTGATCAAAGGAAGTGTGGTGCTGTAGTCGCTGCCACGGACTTGGGGTGACTGCTATTCAGGACTCAGGACACAGTTACACATGTGGGATCGGCTTGTGTGAAAGAGGGTTAGTGGGACTACGTGTTGCCAGCCTTGCATATCGAAATATGCCTCACTGATCGAAGGGAGTGTGGTGCTTTGGTCACTGCTATGGACTTGGGGTGACTGCCATTCAGGACTCAGGACACAGTTACACATGTGGGATCGGCTTGTGTTGAACAGACTTATTGGCACCAAGTGTCGCCGCCGTTGCATATGGAAATATGCCTAACTAATCAGAAGCAGTATGCTGCTATGGTCGCTGCCATGGACTTGGAGTCACTGCCATTCAGGACTCAGGACACAGTTCCACATGTGGGATTGTTCGGCTTGTGTTAAACAGAGTTATTGGCACCACGTGTCGCCGCCGTTGCATATGGAAATATGCCTCACTGATCGAGGGGAGTTTGGTGCTGTGGTTGTCTCATGGAGTTGGGGTCACTGCCCTTCAGGACTCAGGACACAGTTCCACATGTGGGATTGTTCGCCTTGTGTTGAACAGGGTTAGTATCACCACGTGTCACCGCTGTTGCATATGGAAATATGCCTCACTGATCGAAGGGAGTCTGGTGCTGTGGTTGTCTCATGGAGTTGGGGTCACTACCATTCAGGACTTAGGACACCGTTCCACATGTGGGATCGACTTGTGTTGAAGACGGTTAGTGGCACCATTTGTCACCGGTCTTCCACAGTGTAGGCAAGAGGCAGCGGTGAGCAAGGGTCCACAGCCACTTGCATACGTTGGTGGCCACACTGGCCTGCATAGTGCAGGTTCAGTGGCACCATATGTCTCCGACCTCCATATGGAAATACCCCTCACTGTTCGAAGGGAGTCTGGTGCTGTGGTAGCTGCCATTCAGGACTCAGGACACAGTTACACATGTGGAATCTGCTTGTGTTGAACAGGGTTAGTTGGCACTACGTGTCGCCGGTCTTCCACAGTGTAGGCCGGAGGCAGCGGTCAGCAAAGGCCCACAGGCAGGTGACATTGACTTGAGCTGCACAGATTGGGAGCATTATAGTCTCTTACACAATTTGCATTGCTACTAATCTTGAATTGTGAGCGTGTAACCCCAGTGTAGGGTGGAGGCAGCGGTCAGGATGGGCGCACAGCCACGTGGCGTTGAGTTGAGCTGCACAGTTAGTGGCAACTGGAGTACTCAGCGTGTGCGCACCCTACGATTATACGTGGTCCTGGCAGGCCGCACTGGGAGCAATGGGTTTTGTCTAATGAATTGTACCTTGATGAGGCCACGTGGCGATGATTTATAGTGCAGTGAGTTAGTAGCACCAGAGCACACAGCGTGTGCTCATCCTGCGATGATGCGTGGTCTGGGCAGGCCTCATTGGGAGCAACGTGTCTTGCGAACTCGACTGCGAAATCTGCCATCACCACTGCATCTGAATTGTGAGTGCTGCTGTCTGCAGTATAGATCAAAGGCAGTACTCGGTACAGACATAAGTCTGTGGTGCTGTGCCGCTGGGTTCGCAGGGGGCCTGTGTCAAGGAAGCCCGTGGTTATGGCGGCAGCCACGTGTCAGGGTGAGGGCTGCCACTGTGACAGACTCATTGGTCTTCCCTCAAGTGAACCACGCCTAGGGCCTGGCCTATTTATTCATACTTCTACGCTGGAGTGGCGTACGTTGGAGCAGACCACTCCGCTTCCACTTCCGGGGGGGACAACACAGCTACATGACCGAGATCTTCCCCACTGCCTGAGGTAACATGGTTGCGTCCACTGTGCACTACACTACAAGTATCAATAGTATATCTCCACATGGAGAGGTTTGTGCTTTGCATAGTGAGATCTGTGCAGCACATCAGCGTTACACTTGGCATTGTGTGCTTTATTGTTGATGGGTGACTTGCCTCCTTCATATATAGTTGGTTGCCACATCTCCCAACATTCAGCTATTGTTAGGCTGAGGGGCATGGCGTTTTGGGAAGGTCCGTTGTCCTATTTTGCGCTGCCTCGGTGGTAGTAGGGGGGGTGCGGGGGGAGGTTCTGGTAGTGGTGGTGCTGGGTGTTGTGGTCTTGTTGCATGTCGGACCTGCATGATCAGTAGCTCTATCACGTGTTGGTCTTTAGATGTGGCTGTGAGCTGGATCCAATTCACGGAGTAGCTAGTCGACCTCCTTACACCAATTAAAGGTTGATGTTAATTTGTTACTGCTAACTCGGCTTATCGCCTGCTTTTTGGATCGCATTGCAGATTTGGCTGGTCGATGAAAGTATGGGGAAGTGGTGTTGTTGTGTTTTTTTTGCACGGGAACACCTACTTTGCATTTCATTAGCGTTAGTTGTGGCTCTCGTTTGTGGCGATTTTGTTGGCGTAAGGTATCGATGGAAGAGTGATGAGATTTGCAGTTTCCACCAAGTTGAGAATGGGTTGATAATTAAAAAACACAGAAAAAAAGATATGTTTAATGACATTATAATTAGAAATTAGCATTTAAAAAACCATTGAAATTCACTGAAAAAACCATAGGTTTCAGGCACGTTATAATTAGAAATTAGCATTGAAAAAACCTTCGAAATTCACAGAAAAAACCATAGGTTTCAGGCACGTTATAGTTAGAAATTACCATTTAAATTTTAAAAACCTTCGAAATTCACTGTAAAAACCATACATTTCAGGCACGTTATAGTTAGAAATTAGCATTTCAAAAACCTTTGAAATTCACTGAAAAAACCATAGGTTTTAGGGATGTTATAGTTAGTTGGACATTTCACTCATAGAAAACCATAGAAATTCCCCTGTTATTGTTAGTTGAGCTAACTATAACCCGTGCCCCCGCAATGCACTGCTGATGACGTCACATATTACATAATTCATGACATGGTCAGTGACATTACTGATTACATTTCAAATGACATTACTGATGACATCATCCATGTCAAAATCTGATGCACCTCATCAGACCTTAATAAAACACTTGATACACCCACTCTAAAATACAGACTATAATTTTCAAAACCATGAACACACCAATATCAGTTAGTACATATCCACTCACTAATTCCTAGGTCTACACACACATCCATGCATTCACCCATACAGTCACTCATACATACAGTCAGTCATCAATACAGCATTATCATATCCAGTCACATGTCTATACAGACACTCACACACCGCCTCTCATTCATAGAGTTATTCACACACCTAGTCAGTAATGGAAATAATCAATCACGCTTTAATTTACTCACCTGTACAGTTATACACATACCACGTCACTTATTTAAACATATACTAACACATACTTACACTCTAATACAATAACTAATACAAGCACACTCTGATCCATACAGGCACTCTCACAATCACTCTCTCTCACATATAGTCATTTATACAGTCCAACACTCATATATACTGTCTTTCACATATGGAGTTACTCACACATGTACCACTGAGGCATCCATTCACTCACCAAGACACTCATACACACACTCACCCAGCCATACAGCCCTTCACAGATACAGACTTGAGCACATATTTCCAGTGAAGTATCCACTCACACATCTATGCACACTCCCCACCCACCTACACAGACACTCAGGCACCCATACAGGTACTTAGACAAGCAATCAATAGCTCATATAGATCCTCATTTAGTTGCTAACCAAACCATGGAACTGCTTACACACAACCTAAACTGTGTGAATGTCTGTATCAGTCGCTAACACATGAATTAAGCAAACCACAATTAATCACTCACTTATACAGTCAGTCACACACCCACTTAATCATCCATCCTGACTCTTATACACCCATTCATTCTTCAATACACCTTGGCATATATATATAAAACATATTTACATTTTATAGAAACACACAGTCACTGGATGATGTCATCAGTTTCTATCAGTGAAATGTCCAACTAACTATAACATCCCTGAACCCTATGGTTTTTCCAGTGAATTTCAAAGGTTTTTAAATGCTAATTTCTAACTATAACGTGCCTGAAACCTATGGTTATTTCTGTGAATATATATATATATATATATATATATATATATATATATATATTCACTGAAAAAACCATAGGTTTCACACATGTTATAGTTAGCTGGACATTTCACTCGTAAAAAAACAATGAAATTCCCCCGTTATAGTTAGTGCAGGCAACTATAACTCACGCGACCGGATTCGTCAAGCGAGGGCTGAGAAAAAAGGGGGGTCCCAAAACGCGTTTTTCCCATGCATTTTTCCATAGGACCTTTAGACACAGCTACAGCCCGAACGGCTGAACAGAGTTACTTGAAATTTGGCAGAGAGGTAGTCTACAGGTCAGGGAAGTGCCTTTTGCAGGTCTGGTGTAAATCTGTTCAGTAGTTCCTGAGAAAATAGCATTTAAATCAATATATCTATCTGTGGCAGCTTACGGTGCGCTTACCGTGCGCTTACCGTGCGCTTACCGTACGCGTACGGTGCCGTGCGCGAGCTCAAATCTGATTGGTTGTCACATGACTGTAAACATTCGAATCGGACGAAATCAGGAAGTGTCGGCTGCCATTTCGTGTGTTTCACTCAGAAAAAAAAAGGGAGATATCGTGAAAAGGGGGCTAGGAAGAGAGTTACAGACCCCCTAACATTTGAAAGGGGGTCAAAGAAGGACAGAAAAGTACAAAAAAAACATTTATTAATTTTAAAAAAAAATCGCGGGGTACGCGTACGGTAGAAAAAAAAAAAAAAAAAAGAAATAAAATTCAGATTTAAGTGTTTAGATATTAGGGGGCTCTAAAAAGAGCCGTTGTGTTTATGAAGTGATTTGATTTTTTAGTGGTACCTACAAGTAAGTACCGATGCAGAGTCTAAGGTTCAAGAGGAAGACTCTGTTCCCTTCATCAGTGAAGTGTACACCATCTCCTCTATAAATGTCTTGCATGTCGTAACGCAAGTTGTTGTGGTAAATGGAACCCATACCATAGTCTCGGAGGAAAGCAGAAACAGATTTGTTGACGTGCTTTCTTGCTTTGTCAATCTTCGGACAAAATTGGTTGGACCAGTTCCATTTTTGCCTTTGGCATATGTTAGAATACGCAAAGGCAGTTTTAAGGAAAAGTGAAAACAGTTGTGCAAAGGTCTCCTTCATAAGCATTTCCAGACCTACCCCAGTCAAAGTGCCTAGGTCATTGCCACCACAGTGCACTATTATGAGGTCAGGGTGTTGGATTTGCATGAAGGATTTCACCAATGGCATCAATTGGTGCCACTTTAACCCTCTCTGACCAATCCATTTAATGTCTACATTTGGCAAAGCAAGGTCTCTCACCATACCTGTTTTCTCTGCATACTTTACTGTAGTCAGTCACCCAGGTTACACATGTTTCTGGTCTCAAAAAGCTGTTTGGACATGTGCTTTTTTTCAGAATCTGAAAAGTGGATTCAAAATGTGACAGACTGTAAAAGTACATATCACTTGCCAAAAAAAGAGTAGTAAGTGTGCTTTCCAATTGGCAAAGAAATTTTGTTTTCTGACTAATATCAAACCATGACTCAGTGTGCAAAGAGGAATTATAGACAGAGATTTATTGCGTATTACACAGGTAATTTTACAGTTGCATTAGATGGAAAGGGGGAGCTATTTTTTCTGCAGAAGCAGACTCTTAGCACACACCCAGCTGCTTATCCTGTGGAATCATGCATAGTATTCACAACCGAGTGGAGTTTGAGGTTGCAGTCAGTAATGCAAATACATTCAGCATCACTAAGGCTGGTTGCCCTTGCTGGAGTGTAGTCAGTCACCCAGGTTACACATGTTTCTGGTCTCAAAAGCTGTTTGGACATGTGCTTTTTTTCAGAATCTGAAAAGTGGATTCAAAATGTGACAGACTGTAAAAGTACTTATCACTTGCCAAAAAAAGAGTAGTAAGTGTGCTTTCCAATTGGCAAAGAAATTTCGTTTTCTGCCTAATTTCAAACCATGACTCTGTGTGCACACAGGAATTGTTTTTAGATATTTAATTTGTGATGGTGTTATTGTGATTTTCACTTGTAGGAAAGGGGTACATAGTATTTTAAGATTTGAAAAGATCACAAAAAATGTAGTAATATATTTAAATAAAATAAAGGAATTTTTTTTTATTTTTTTTCAGGTATTGCTGAAGAGCAGTGAACAAAATTTAAGATGCCTACAAAATCCAGACTAAGGAAAAACCACAACAAAAACTATATTTGAAGACAACTGGAGGACCTAAGTTAGTTGGAGATGCTCATGTTGGGAAAAAGAGAAAGTCTTCTGGTAAGCAGACAAAAGATTTTTTAAGCAATATCTTCAAAGAAAGGAAAAATGTACAAAATGTCTGTACTGGAAAGAATGTTTTAAATAGAAAACAACAGGAAAAAATGGAGCATTTAGTTAATGCAAATGTACCTTCAGAAACAATAAAGATTAACTTAAAAAGACAAACAGCGTTTAAAGAGATTCGTAGAAAAATGTTTCAGAGAAGAGTTATGTCCAATTTGATAAAGGATGTGAAGAAATATAAGAAAAAAGCTAAATTTTACAAGAGAAAAAAAGAAATTGAAGCCATTGCAGCAAAGGCTTTAGAATTAAAAAGGAAACTATTCATTTTAATTTTGAACAGGATGCGTACATTAGATAAAATGGTCAATGTACTGAAATCACAAAGCAAAAGGAAAAGACTAGTGAAAAGAACAAACTTTTGTAAAGTGTTTTTAGGAGAATGGATGCATAGTTCAAGTAGTGAACCTTTTTTTAATGAAGAGAGTTATTTTCAAAGTAATTGTTTGCTGCATGCAGTTGACACCAGAGGTCGTGCTTATGAAGTGAAAAATGGTTGTATAATGGAGAAGGAGAAAATGGTTCCAAGAGATGAGGTACAAGTGATGGCGGATGAGGCTATGGGGAGACGTCCTAAAGCCCCAGTGTACACTTGGAATTGTAGTAGTATTTGCACTGTGCGTCAGGAATCTATTGATAAATTTCGTGAGTTTCTAAGAGAATATAGTAAAAAAAGTGTTAAACAGAAGATTAAGGTGCTTCAAAGTCTAGATCCATGCAGAGTGAGAGAGAATACTGGTTTGCAGGGACATTCTCTGGCTTGTCTATCTAGAAAAGTGTGTAAAAGTGTTTTTCATCATTTTAGGATGCTGGCTGTTCATCATACTGAAATGAGAAAGTTTGTGAGACGGTTGTATTTTGCAAAAAGTCCAGCAAAAAAGTTAGATGAATTGAATAGGGCTCTGTTCCGTGGATCGGTATCAGATGTAGAGAAGGTTACTGATGAAATTCAGTTTTGTTACTTTGGTCCAGAACAAGAAAGTGCAGAAAAGGACACAGTAAATGAGGAAGAAGTGGAAGAGAATGTAGAACCCTCTGTAAGTAAGGCATTTAATGATCACATAACAAAATTTGCAATAATCTCTAATGAAAGACCAAATATTACTTGTATTTGTTGCCGCAGAACTCATTATAGAAAACAAACCAGGAATGTTGATCTCTACAGAAAAAGTGAAAATGAAGATAATTATAAGTGGAAGGATTTTGCCACATATATATTTCTTGAAAATTGTTTTGAATTGGGTGAAGATCAGCGTATTTGTAAATACTGTTACAACAAGTTAGAGGAAAATAGAATGCCGACCAGAGCTGTACATAATAATTTAGAATTGGATGCTATTCCTGCCGAACTTTCTGAATTAAATACATATGAGTCTATACTTATTCAATGTGTTCATCCGTTCCAGACCATAGTACGCATGGAGCCCAAAACTGGTAAATTACCTCCTTCAGATTTACTGAGAGGTTTAAAAGGTAGAGTGGTGTATTTGCCCTTGGATTTGAAAAAAAATATGGAAACTATTGATGCAGATACTTTGGAAACTGAACCATTAGTTATTCTGGTTAATGGTGTACCTACAAAGAATAAGAAGATTTGGCAGGAGCTGGTAGATGTACGGAAAGTACAAAGAGCAAATTTGTATTTGAAAAGGAATAACAAATGGTATGAATCAATTTATATAGAAGAAGAAGATTTACAAGAAGACACAGAAACACCAACTGGACAAATTGAAAAAGTGGACAAGTCAAAGGAAGAAGAAATTTATGAACATTTTAGCATACATCCTCTTCATTCAAAAGAAGTTATGGGAGACAATATTGATCTGTTTCAGATGAAGAAAGCAAAAGGAACTCCCGTGAGTGTATGGGAGGAGAGCTTGGAAGCTCGATGTTTTCCCCAGCTGTTTCCTACAGGAAAAGGTGGACGATACGATGAACGTCCAGAACAGATTCCAGCTTCTGAGTATCGAACTACAAGACTATATGCAGAAGATCCCAGATTTCGACAAAGTATTCCTTATTTGTTCCTTCTTTTATTTGAAAGCGACTTGTCTGCATTATCATATGCAGTAAATCACATTTTAAAAAGTGGAGTACATTTACAAAATGTGTCTGCTAAGGATTTTATGGAGAAAGTGCAGCACAGAGATGATCATTTGGAAACACAACTGATCAATCTGATGGCTTGTCAGCGTGGGACAAATGAATATTGGTACCGACGCCATGGTGAATTCAAATGCATGTTACGGAATTTAGGAACACCAACATGGTTCCTTACCCTAAGCTGTGCTGAGTACGCTTGGGATGATTTACTGGATTTTCTACGAGAGGCAAATTCAAACATTAAAAACATCGAATACAAGACAGCAGGAGAACTGTGCTCATTGGATCCGGTTAATGTTTGCAGATACTTCAATCATAGATTTGAGGCTATGATGTCCTTCATCTGCAATAAAAAAATCCACCTCTTGGAGAAGTAGTGGATTTCTTTTGGAGAAAAGAGTACCAGGCAAGAGGTGCTCCTCATATTCATATGCTGTTGTGGATCAAGGATGCCCCAAAGTTTGGAACAGATACTGATGAAGCAGTGTTATCTTTCATTGAAGAATATGCAACATGTGCTATACCAAAAAGCACAGAAGAGAAAAAGTTAAAGGAGCAAGTTTTACGTTTCCAAAGTCATCGGTGTGGAAAATACTGTCGACGGAAATACAAGAGCAAACATAAATACTACACTAAATGTCGATTTGGATTTCCTAGACCTGTTCTTTCAAATGGAAGAGTAAACAGTTTTATGTCATCTGTGAGACATACTATTACAAGAAAATCACCTAAGAATACCTACAACCTTAAAAGAAAAGAAGAATCAAAAAATATAAATGACTACAACCCAGTCATTTTATCCATGTGGAATGCTAACATGGATATACAGTATGTAGCTGACAATTCCATTGCTGTTGCTCGATATGTAACGTCTTACATTACTAAATCAGAAAAAACTGAATTGAAAGAAATGTGGGAAGAGATTTCTCACGAGAAGACTGTCAGTAAGAAGCTGTACAGTTTCAGTTTAAAGATGTTATCGCATCGAGAAATTGGATCCTACGAATGTTCAGATAGGTTATCTTCTGCAAGTCTCTACTCGAAATCAAGAAGAATAATTTGGGCAAGTTTAGGCCTTGCAGCAATGAGAAATCGGGTACTGAAATCTGTTGGAGAAATTGAATATTTGGCCGAGAATGACCCAGAAAGTACAGATATTTTGAAATCAAACATGTTGGACACATATTATCCCAAGAGAAGTCTTCATCTAGAGAACATGTGTCTTTATGAAGTGCTGCAGAACTACATTTATTCACGGAAAGCCAGAGAAGACATCAACAATGGAAAATATAAAGTCATTGGTGAGGAAGGATGTTTGGTAAAGCAAACAAAAAGAAGTTTGATAAATCACAGGAAGCTGAGTTGCGACACTACTGACAAAAAGGAATTTTACTACTTGGCTCTTTTACAGCTGTTTAAACCATGGCGTACAGAGGATGAACTACTGGGAGAATTTCAAAGCTATGAAGATTCCTTTAATGCTTGCAAAGACAGCATAGAATGCAGTACTTTCACAAATTATGTGCAAATGTTAAATGAAGAAATTGAACAGGAAACTACAATTGCAGCTGAAGTAGCTAGAGACAGTTCTCAAGACAGCCAAAGTTCAGGAACACTCAGTCAAGATCCCCTAGGACAACCAATCGTTGAAAATGAAGCTGCAATAGCCATGAATGAAGTGGAAACGGCTATGAATCAAGCTCAAGAAGAATTTATAGACTTACCAAATTTGGAAAGACAACTGAATGAAGAGCAGCAACAAATTTATGAAGAGATCAGAAACAAAATTGATCACGGATTACTACATGAAAAAAAAGAGTGCTCATGCACATCATTTCATCCAATCAGGATGTATGTAAGCGGACAAGCTGGAACTGGAAAAAGTTTCTTAATAAAAGTCATCAGAAGCTACCTACAGCAAAAAACGGATTCAACTTTGTCTTGTGTGGTTACTGCTCCAACTGGGTTAGCAGCATATAACATAAAAGGAATCACCTTACATCGTTTGCTAATGTTACCAGTGGAGCATGAGAACAAAATACAATACCACAAGCTACCTGGAGAAGCCTGCTTGGAAGTTTCAAGAGTATTGAAGAAGATGCAAGTTCTCTTTATTGATGAGGTGAGCATGGTATCAAACTTAATGCTTGCCTTTGTGCATTTAAGAATGCAGCAAATTCTAAGGACAGACTATGACGTGTTATTTGGTGGAAAACATGTCATAGTTTTTGGGGATCTTCTACAGCTTACTCCAGTTAAAGGACAACCAGGGTTTAATACTGTGACACATGAAGACACAAAGAAGTCATTGGGAAGCATTGGTAATGCAAATATTTGGTCCTTTTTTGAGTACAAGGAACTTACTACTAATATGAGGCAAGCAAACGATGAAGAATATGGAAGTATTCTGAAAGATATCAGAATTGGACTACTCACTGAAGCTGGCACAAAAGCATTACAGAGTCGGTTGCTACATAATTTATTTCCAAAGGAAGAAATAGTTGCAGAGAAAATATACAAGAACATTGCAGAAAAGAAAAGTGTCATCTGCTTAATGCCAACTCTACGTGAATGCTCAATATTCAATGAGGAGCTTTTGAAATTGGAAAAGGAAGAGATTAGGAAATTGGAAGCAGTTGACAAAATTCAGGATGGAAGAATTACTATCACATTAACAGGCAAACTGAAAAATAAATTGGATTCACTAGAGAAGAACATTTCCAAAACTGCTGGATTAGAAAAAAATCTATATGTTTGCATGAACTGTAGAGTATTTTTAAGGAGAAATTTGGATGTTGAAAAAGGTTTAGTAAATGGAGCTATGGGAAGAGTTGTGGGTTTTATTAATTATCAGAAAAAAGATGGAATTGAATGTTTAAAAATAAAATTTGATCAGATTGAAGAAGTTATAGACATTTGTCGTTGTACAGTTCGTTTCATGCTTGTGAAAGACTTATATGTACAAAGGAAACAGTTTCCGTTTTCTTTAGCATATGCTGTAACTATTCACAAGTCTCAAGGATTGACTGTAGATTGTGCATTTGTAAACATTGGTTCAACTGTGTTCAAAGAAGGTATGGCTTATGTAGCTTTGTCACGAGTGAAAACATTATCTGGTTTATTCATGATAGACTTTGATGATTCAAAAGTTAGTGCTGATACAAACTGTGTAAAGGAGTATAATAGATTAAGAAGAACCTATGCTCCTCATTTAGGTCAGTATCCTGTGTTGGAGAAACGTGTAGTTTCTCGAAAAAGGAGAATTGAGAATATCTGTAATGAGGATGTAGAGAGGAGGAAAAAAAGAGGAGTGATGTAATTGCAAGCAAAAAGAAAAAGGTAAATGTTGAAGAGGTTGTAGGTTGCCATTTTGAAAATAGCTCTGGTGTCAACTGCTACGCTAATGTAGTGCTAAATGTTGCATTTTATCTGGAAAGTTTACAAGAGCAGATAATAGTAAATCAGAGAAAAAGATTATGTTCTGAGTTGAGTCTCCTTTTTCAAAAGCTGAGTAATGATAAAACTCAAATAGAAAGTGCTACTGAAATTAGAAAACATTTAGATGTATGTACAGGACGAACACAGTTTTCTCAAAATGTACAGCAAGACGCACAGGAATTTTTGATGTATTTTCTTCAGGTACTGGAAGAAGAAGGGGTGCCAATTGAAAATATGTTTGGTGTCTCTTATAAATGGGAACATAGTTGTGAAAACTGTTTCAATACATGTGGCTCTAATGTTGATTCTGAAAGGTTTATTTATTTAACATTGCCAGACAGTAAAACAGTCACTTTTGCTAAATTAGTTAAAGATGCTAATCATAGCATGGAATGCGGTGAGTGTAAATCTGACATGTTTTCAACGTTAATTTTAAAGGAATACGGACAGTATGTAATTTTAATGATGCAACGATGTAAAGCTGATGGTTCAAAATTGGATACTTTAATAAAGAAGTTTATAGGACAGCAATTATCAATTTCTGAAAATTTTTTGTAACAGTTGCAATCATTTTTCATGAAGGACCTACTGTAACTTCTGGACATTACACAGTTTATCTTAAATGTGAAAAAGGCTGGACACTGTGTAATGATTCCCAATTGATTTTCAAGCAACGTTTGCCTTTTGATTTAGCAAATTCCTATCTAATCTTCCTGAAACCTAAATTTTAGACAGACTTGGCAAGATCTGTACAAAACAATTTTACCATTTTATTGGATTTTTTTTTTGGGGTGGCCTTTGTGATGTTGTTGGGCCTGGCCATGTGGCTGGTGGCCATTGTGAAGCCTAGGCCTGCAAGCTTGCCTGGCCTTGTCTGCCAACAGGCCTGCTTTTTCATCCACTAGGATCAGAGCAGGTAGCCACAGCTTTATTAATCAAGTGTTTTCTGTGTGATCTGTTGAATTTAGACATAATTTAGGGCATGGATGGCATTGGATTGAGCTGGGGAAGTGTGTTTTTTGGGGTGGCCTTTGTGATGTTGTTGGGCCTGGCCATGTGGCTGGTGGCCATTTTGAAGCCTAGGCCTGCAAGCTTGCCTGGCCTTGTCTGCCAACAGACCTGCTTTTTCATCCACTAGGATCAGAGCAGGTAGCCACAGCTTTATTAATCAAGTGTTTTCTGAGTGATCTGTTGAATTTAGACATCATTTAGGGCATGGATGGCATTGGATTGAGTTGGGGAAGTGTGTTTTTTGGGGTGGCCTTTCTGATGTTGGTTGTCTTAAAGACATGCTTTTGTTGTATGTGTCTGGTGTGTTGGTGTGCAATGCATGCACCCTGCAGACCTTTTTGGGGCCTGTGAATGTTCGTATTTCCATTTTGTTGCATTAAAAAGGCAGAGCAGTGTGCTTTAGCATGCATCCTTTACCTGGCTTTTATAGGCCTTTTGTCAGCTCCTGGTGTTTCCGAGGCCCCCGGCTTGTTTGTGATTTGTGAGTGTCCATGTGGGTGGTGGCCTTTTTTGGTGTTTTGACTGTGAGTTATTAGTATCCTGCTTTTGCCATAGGCCTGCATGGTTTTCCTATTGGCTATTTGGCTTACTGCTTTCATCCATCCTCCCCCTTTGCCAGCAGCAGCTCCATGGATGCTGAGATGCTCAAATAATTTAATGGTCCACCCCACTTTCATTACATTTTTATTTTGGTGGTTATTATTAACTTTCCTATCCTTCCTGAGAGTGTAGTGTGTGGCTGTACACAGTAGTATAACATAGCTCTAGTTAAAAAAAAAGTCATAAATGGCTAGACTATCTTTTGTTTGCACTAGTACAGTACTAAGTAACTGAACCACAACAACAAATGCAACATTTCACTGATGTTCTTCTCCTGTCTTATTTGCTTTTAGGTGCACAAAAGACAGAGTAGGAGGTGTCATCAGCATCACCCGGATACCTGTTGTACTGCCAGCCAGACAGAAGTCCTGCTGCGCATCACGTCCACGTGTGACCAGAA
Source organism: Triturus cristatus (assembly GCF_964204655.1). NCBI lineage: Eukaryota > Metazoa > Chordata > Amphibia > Caudata > Salamandridae > Triturus > Triturus cristatus. The sequence goes on from NC_140591.1 coordinate 527,525,969, forward strand.
CTTGTTGTGCATCTGCATCCTGCCTGACATCTGAAGAAGATGGCCCCAAAGAAAGGTACCAGGTCCAGTACCAAGAAAGTTGCCGGTGAGAAGAAGGAACAGAAAAAGGAAGTGCCATTAACCACGACTGGTGGTGTGCCGGCCAATGTTTTTTTTGGCACCAAAGCGTTGTCCGGGAACCAAGCTGGGAGCAGCACAGCAGTCCAAGCCCACCAACCTAGGTCCAAGGGCTTTAGTGTCGCAGAGGTAGCATATCTACTAACGAGCAGCAATGTTGAAGAAATGTCATTACCGCAAAGTAGTACACAATCAAGTTCAACGCAGGCGCAAACTCAGCAGATCAGTGTGCAGCCGCCGCAACAAAAACAGCAGCAATCACCGCAACAAGAACAGAAGCAGCCGCCGCACCAAGAACAGAAGCAGCCGCCGCAACAAGAACAGAAGCAGCCGCCGCAACAAGAACAGAAGCAGCCACCGCAACAAGAACAGAAGCAGAAGCCGCAACAAGAACAGCAGCAGCTGCCGCAACAGCCCACCATAGTAGTTGTTGCTCCTGACGTAGGGAAATCGAGCTTCCTGCAGACAAAGTGGAGCAAAGTCAAACCACTGTTTCAGAAGATCTATTGTCTTCCAGACCACCAGCAAGGAAAAGGAGGCTTAGTCCATCATCTTATTCTTCAAGCCCCGCTTCTGATGATCATAATGACACTTGGGTCCCACCAGCTTGGTCTGAGAGTGATATACGCCACAAGACAATGCTTCTGAAAAGGAAGGTCCCAGAAAAACTTAGAGTTATGGAGGTAGATGTAGAAGAGGGGGGTGATGATGTTGATGAAGACGAGCCAGTCATCACGCACATTACTCCTGCCCCAAAGGGATTGGAGACCGACATTCTCACCCTATCCAGAAAGGCTGCTACTGAGCGGGATGTAGCACGGATCTCACCAACACAGGTTACACCACCACTACCTCCAGCTGCCATATTTTCCAAGGCCCGGCAGGGACCTACATCCAGCTCAACCATCTCAGTAGGAAGTGGTAGTAAAAGTCACAGTGTAGGTGGACAGGGTCACATATTTTCAAGCACCCCCTCAAGTTCATCTGGTGTTGAAAGTGGCACATCCAGCAGTGACAGAAAGTTCTCCTCCCCAGTTTAGGACTTCTTTTCTGTTAGCGCCAAGGAGGAGAACGTTGCTATATGCTCAATTTGTCGGCAAGGTGTTCGGCGTGGTAAGCTTGGTACAAACTATGGTACCGGAGGACAAGCAAGTCATCTCAGAATACACCACACTATCGTGTGGGAGGATCACCTACTTAAGTTAAAAGAAAGTAGAAAAACTAAACCCATTGAAGTTGGTCAGGATTCAGAATCAGGGAGCGATATTATTGTGGTGGCAGGTGAAGAACAGGGAGGCATTTCTAGCCCTGTCTCCAGTAGTGCAGTCACTGCAGTGGTAACGCCCACATCCTCCTCAGTAACATCAGAGTGGCACCGTAGTAAGAGCCATACTCAGAGTGTGGGTGAGACACCAAGGCGACCGGCGAGTACCTCAATGAGACAATCTGTGCGATGAGCCTTAGTGGGTTAATGAAAACAGCACCACTAAGGAAAGTAAGCCAGCCTACCATTGAGAGCATGTTTAGGTTGGAGGGGCAGTTCCAACGCAACCACCCAACGGCACGATTGTACAATGCGAAGCTGGCTAAAATGTTAGTGCTGGACCTTCTTCCTTTTTCATATGTGTGTAAGGGGTGGGTTTCCTTGAATTTGTGTCTGCCATCTGCCCGAAATGGAAAGTTCCCAGCCGGTCCTATTTTGCAAGAATTGCTGTTCTGGCACTACATCATGATATGCTGGAATTGGTTGGTCACGGTTTGCAGCAGAGTGCTGTGCACAATATCCACCTGACAACAGACATGTGGAGCAGTTGCCAAGCCACAGATTACATGTGCATCACTGCACACTGGATCTCTTTTGTGGGGGTTAGAGATAAACTATCTGCACGAGGTGTTGTTGACACAGCTGCGATTTTTGAAGGTACTCGGAAACATGCAACTGTAGCCATGTTCGCCATGGAGAAATCTCATACGGCTGAAAACATTTTAGAAGAGTTTCGCACCAAGGTTTTGGAATGGCTGCGGCCCAGAGGGCTTGGTCTTGGTTTTGTTGCCACAGACAATGGCAGTAATGTACTTAAGGCCATGGAACTTGGTTCCTATTTCAGGGTTCCGTGTTTGGCACACTGCATAAACATTATAGTGCAAGACTTTCTGAAAAAATAACCCATAGTCAGCAATTTACTGGCCATCTGCCGAAGAATATGCACTCATTTCAGCCATTCTTTTAAAGCTCGGAAGCAGCTGAGGATCATCCAACGTGAATTTAGGATGCCAGTCAAGGCACTCATCCAGGAGGTGGCAACACGTTGGAACTCAACGTATTACATGCTTGATCGTCTGTACGAACAGCACAGATCCCTCCTTGAATATGTCTGGTACAGAAGCAGTGATGCTAGTGTTAAAGGCATGACCCTTCAGAGGGAGCAATGGACCCTAATTAAATGCCTGACTGAGATGCTGTCTCCTTTTGAGGTCTTCACACGTGAAGTCAGCAAGGAGGACTGTATAATGGGCCAAGCTATCCCATTGTTGCAAATGCTAGAGCATGAGCTGAATAATGTGTCTGAATCCTACAAAGGTGTAGAGGACAGAGGCAAGCCCATGACTTGGTGGAGAGCTTATCCAGGCGCTTAACTGAAAATATAAGTATACAAAATAAAATTTTGTCACAAGAACATTACATTTGTGCCACAATTCTGGATCCACGTGCAAAATTAGGACTAGTGAAGACATTCCTTGCTTTTTCCTACAATGATGTTGCCCGCTACAAAAGTTGTATAGCTGAAGCAGCCATTAAGTTTGAAAACGAAGGGCTGCTAATTAAAAGCCCGCCACATCAACCCACAACAAGTACTGATACTGAAGCAGGCCATGCAGAATCAAGTGCAACTTCGTCGGCTGAGGGCAGTGCGGTTGGCTCACAATCACAACACTCACCATCACTATCGACTACAGAAACAAAAACTGGATCATTAGGCCGAGTACAATCATTATCAAAACAGGATTGGTATGTAAAGATGGGCTATTGTAAGCACAGTGCTGATGCACAGAAAAAACAGCACAAAAGCTTACCATCAGCAACCCTGAACATTGAGCGGATGGTCCAGGCCTATCTGGACGACCTAACAGAGGTGTACGTTGATCAAAACCCATTGCAGTATTGGTATAGGAAAAGGTCTGAATGGCCACAGCTCAGCAGGCTGGCGATAAGCTATCTGGCTTGCCCTGTCGCAAGTGTCTCTTCCGAACGTGTTTTCAGTGCTGCTGGTTCCATTGTAACATTGAGAAGGACCAGTCTATCTCCAAAAAATGTGGAGAGGTTAACAATGATCAAAATGAATCAGCACTTCATACCACCGAATTACACAATACATGAATCAACAGAGGAAGATGAGGACAGCGGCTCAGGTGACGGAAGTATTGTGTCAGATGATTACCTACTACTGGAAGAACCCCCAGAGTTTGAGGATGAGCTATACTTCCCTGACAATTAGGCTCGCACTTACTGTCTTCCTCCCTTTTTTCCCCTTTGTTTATGTGTCCGTCGTTCCGGTTATAAACTTGTGAATCGCAACAAATCCATTATCACCGTCTTCTACTCTTCTAATTTAATATACAAGTTTCAGGTGTCTGCCATTTGACAGTACAGTCCTCCGAATCCAGCTCCTCCGCTCGATCATACTGAATCTCCTGCTCAATTCCATTTCCCTCATGAATGATGATTGGATGATGGTAACAACAAATTCAAACTTTCCTCGTCCTTCCAAAACAAGTGGACCATGAATCAGATGACTACTATAGCTATCCTCCTTTCAGAGCGGAGAGAGACTGGCCATTAACTGAAAATAAGATGGAACAGGTAATGTTTGATGACATGCATTGGACGCAGAGTCTCAGACTGAACGATTTAGATTTTGTTGTGTTTGTTGTGCATGAATTTATGTAATTGTGCACTGCCACTAATCAACTTCCTACAGAACACACTATTTTCCCCTTCTTGCAAATAAGAAATGTTTACTTCTCCTGCAGCTTGGTGATGCATTGCTTTTAATTCAATACAGGAAGGGGACTCACTCAATCTGCGCAATGCGTATGACTGTGACACAACAGCACCGTCCATGATGATGATGGCGAAATAGACGGCCCGTTAACAAGATGAGATGGAACAGGTAATGATTGATGCCATGCATTGGACGCAGAGTCGCAGACTGAATGATGTAGATTTTGTTGTGTTTGTTGCGCATGAATTTATGTAATTGTGCACTGCCACTAATCAACTTTACAGAACACACTAAACTTAACTCAAGGTGAATTCAATTTTCCCCTTCTTGCAAATAAGAAATGTGTACTTCTCCTGCATCTTGGTGATACATTGCTTTTAATTCAATACAGGAAGGGGACTCACTCAATGCGCAATGCGTATGACTGTGACACAACAGCACCGTCCATGATGATGATGGCGAAATAGACGGCCCGTTAACAAGATGAGATGGAACAGGTAATGATTGATGCCATGAATTGGCCGCAGAGTCGCAGACTGAATGATGTAGATTTTGTTGTGTTTGTTGCACATGAATTTATGTAATTGTGCACTGCCACTAATCAACTTTCTACAGAACACACTCATTGTCCCCTTCTTGCAAATAAGAAATGTGTACTTCTCCTGCATCTTGGTGATACATTGCTTTTAATTCAATACAGGAAGGGGACTCACTCAATCTGCGCAATGCAAATGACTGTGACACAACAGCACCGTCCATCATGATGATGGCGAAAGAGATGGCCCGTTAACTTAAGATGAGAAGGAACAGGTAAGGAATGATAGCAATTAATGGCATGCATTGGACACCTGACTCTGAGCTATTGGTCTTTGTGTTTGCGTTGTTTGTTTGTTGTGCACAAAGTGATGTCAAAGTGTACTAGTAGCAATCTATCTTTCTGTACACAATAAAGAATGACTCAAGTCAGTAATATTTATATTTCTACTCTTGTTGTGTCATAAAAATTTTACTTATACTGCAGGCCGATCTTCACAGTCAGTCAGTAAAAGTATCAGAGATGATGATGAAGTCAGGAGGATGTTTCAGGAGTGGCATAAAACGGAAAAGCCTAAAGGTAAACACGTCAACAACAACCACAGCAGACCCAAATGTCTGTATAGAAGTTGAATAGAGTGTAGCGGTGGGATGACTGCAGTGCATTGATTTTACTAACTTAAACTGTAAAATGCTATGTTTGGAATGGATAATGTGCTTTGCGTTTATCCAACTCTTTGAGAGAAAAAAAAGGACTCTAAAGTGTTAACGTAGGATGTGCTAATGCTAAGCACTGTGAGACTGCTCTCTCCTGTTACTGTTGAAGGTCAATGCTGGAAACAGACTAGAGTAGAGATGATGCATACATGCCACCTCGGAAAGTGTTCTTGTTGCACTACACCATCACTTGTGCATTTGTTTTCACTTTCTTTCTCAATATCCCCTTTGGTTTTCCATCTACAATTACAGGCTGGGCCTTGCCCTAAACTTTGTAAAACATTACAATGCATATTAATTACCTTACCAATCCATCACCTTTTTTTTTCCAGCCGGGCAGTGGCGAGGCGACACATCCAAGATTGATGGACGAGAGGAGCAAGAGGAATGCCGAGATGCAAATCCAGTCCACATTTTTGACCGGGATAAGACAGTAACAGTATCCACTTTTATCTTCTTTTAAATAATTTGATTAATATCTTGTATACAATCTTTACAACAGTGTGTTTTTGGAGTTGTTATCATCATTAGGTTTGCTCTGTGTTTACGTTTCTTCCCTACCAATATTTAAAATTTCTATTTGCTATGTGTTAAAGTATTAAGGCCGGAACAACAGAACAAGAACTAGAAGTGTATGTAATCCGGGTCTCTCATCATCATGCATGCATTGCCTTTTTCTCCCTTAACATATGGATATGGTAGTCTTCAATGATTGTCGTTTGTTTGTCTATGTATGCATACTGTTTTTCTATGTCAAACCTTTCCCAAAAACCCCCTTCCCATCCATTCAACAAACCCTAACCCTCTTCCCCCGGGCTGTGTGACTTATTGTCGAGGTGTAACTAAATTAAATGTACACCAATACTTAATCACACACTTGCTGGGGCGGATGTGGTGAAAGCAACACTACTTCAATTTCAAGGCAGAGCGATGATCTTCTTCTGCTTGGCCACCCATGAGTAGGATATTTCAGAGGGTATTTTATTTAACAAAGGAACATATACCTCAGCATGAATTGCCGGCATTGATTGGATTTGTTTGTTGTCATTCCTCATATACAGCACTAACTGTTAGCCTGTAGGCATAGTCAAGTGACTCGACACAACTATAGTTTGTAACTCTGTCTAGTAGGCTATCCTCCTAACCACCATTCAGTTTTTTTGTCAAATATTTGAGCATATTATTGTTGCTTGGTAAGTTCTGTACTGTACTTCATTCAACTACTCCTCTAACAGTCTCTCAAAGGCGATTGACTGTCCCCTTTTCTTTTTTTGGAAATGCTGCCGCCCTGCCAGTGTCTACTACTACTACTATACTACCACCACCACCCCAATCATGGCATGTATGAAAAAGGAAACCATCTTCACCATCCAGCCAGTGCTGTGACACAGTTGGACATAAACATCAAGCACCGGTAAGAGACAAGTTTGGGGGAGGCAGAATTAATAATGGACATGTCAATGATTTCGTTTTCACACACCAGTACAAAGAATGCATAGACTAGAGGACAGACAAAGTACTAGAAGGACCAGTCAATGAGTGAGGTGTGTCTCTCATCTATCTGTTTGTGTCTTATACAGTCAGCCAATTATTGAAATCAAACACAGGCTATGGGCGGCCATGCACCAGCAAGGAAACAGTGTGATGTTAAACAGTTACCCCACCTACAAAACATTAACAACATTGCATGTAACATAGAAAAATATATTTAATTTACCCTAACAAAAATAAACTAAACCCTCAAAAGCTGACCCACCCCCCTCCCTAACCCCAACCACTGTCCATAGTAGAAAAAAGTCTGTAACGCCCAAACGAGTTAAGAACAAGAATTAAAAAAGGGGCAGAACAGGATGACAGGGACTAACTGGTGGGGTGGGACTCGAGGAGGACACGCATCTGGCGCATCTCGCCCTCTAAATGGGCGACGCGGCATCTATGGGTGCGGCAGTTGCAGCCACAGTGGGGGGGGGCACCGGAGATGGCACGGTGGCGGCGGGCAGCCGCCAGACGGTGGCGCCGTACCGCTGGAGGGTGGTGGCTGGGGCCCGGGCCACGGGAGGAGGCTTTCCCAATTGCAGCCGCAGTCTCCTCCTCCTCCTCGGCTAAGACTACCAGCCGCCGGTATTCTCGCTGGATTGCCTCCAGCTTCCGGCGCCGTGCCTTGGCGGCTAACTCCCTTCGATTTAGTTTAGGAGTAGCTGTGTATCAAAAAGAAAAAAACAAGACAATTGTAAAATATACTCTTAGAAAAACAGTAAGACAAGTTAATTTTTTATACACATAGTGGCATGGTAGAGTAGCACTATAAAGCACAGTAGTACATAACATTTTAAATCGCGCCCGTCCTTCTTCCTTCCACCCGTCTTTCACTTTTTAGTTGAACAGTGCACCAGGTGCTCTTCTCCATAAAACTTTCAAAGCGGAGTTGAAATTAGATAGATGAGGCCATTGGTTACTCAATACTCCCGCTCCTATGCCAATTAAAGGGATTCTAGTCTTATAGTTCACACTTCAAACGTTCACAACAACTCATACTTACTACTTACGACATCGTATGTCCGCCCGCCATCCTCACGCTAAAAAGGGTGGGGGTCCCGTGGGGACAATAAATTAGGATGATGCGCCCGGCACAGTGGCTGGCGCATCATGTTTTTTTTACATTCTGGTTGGCGGTGCCGAAAGCAATGCTAAAAATACATGTTGTGCGGCTTTTCCAAGCACAACATGACGGGCCCCGCACGGAGCCTGTCACGTTTTGCTTGGAAAGGCGGGGGGGTACCATAGCAAAGGTAGGTACCCTCCATGGGGGCACCCAAGCATACTCTGCAATGTCTGCATGCCTTTCCATGGCGGACGGCAATGCCGCCACGCAAAGGCATTCCAAAATGCAGATTATATGGCTGGCGGTGTGTTCAGAGAGACACCACCGGCATATTGAACCCTTTTCCGCCTGGTCGACATGTGGGGGGTCTGAATAATTTCTACAGGGATGGCAGAGGTTTGCCCCTGCGGTGTTGGCAGTGAATTTCAGCCAGCCCGGCGGGGGCAATACGCCCACCATCCTAATGGGGCCCTAAGTCACAACTGTACAGTATACATATACATACAGTACACCCTTGCAGTGAGTGTGCTGTGAAGTTCAACAATAGTTAAGGATTATGAATCTAACTTACCACCGCCTGCCACTGGTGCTGCCACTCCCCCTACCGCCCCATCGTCGGTATCGGCAGCAACTGCCGCATCCTCTCCCTCCGCGTCGCCTTGTTCACTGGCCCCGGCACTGGTGGTCGGTAGTGCGCCTAGAAAACATTACACAGTTATTAGGCGTCATATACACCTCCCCCCTATTGATCAGTTGCAAGGTTGAAAAATGAGTTAATACTAACATACATCACTAGTACAAATCAGGTAGTACTAGAGTAGACACTAATAGTTATATATGATCATTGTAGCCTTTGCTTAATTATCCCTAGCTATGCTACCATTTTACCTTTGTGGCTTTTATTTTTGCACATGTGACGTTACCTTTACCTTGCAGCTTCTTAAGACACCTTTGAGCCCACATGACCTGCCTCACACTGCTACTGTCTAGTCTACGCGCTGCGTACAAGCGGTCCACAAACATTAACAAGCTACTTTTTTAGGAAGTACTGGTGTACTACTGTTACTGTTAGTCCATATTGCTTATCCATAGATGCTACACTTTTTGGCACGGCTGAGAAATGCTTGCAAGTTGCAATATACTAACGCACACCATTTCTTTTTTCGCATTACAGACGCAAGATTCCCTTCTACGAACCAGAGCTTCTGAATGATGCAACAACTACCAGTACTAGGTTCTTCTAAGGTGAGGGGTCCCTTCACTCACATCTTCCTTTATAAATTTATATAAACTAAATTCCTATGGGATGGTGGTGCTGCCTTCCACCACTATTCAGTTATCATGATTTAATTCCCAACTGTATAAGTGTAACAATGTATATTGTTTTAATGTTATTGATTTTCCGGTTGGTGCTGCTAAGAAAACAGTGTACAGACCTTCTCAAATTGAAATAAACATTTTGAACTTACATAGACTTGGTGGTATTTGGTGTGGACTAACTTACACGAGTGAGCAAATTAAAGTAAGGGTGTGCATGTGAATTGCTTCCACGACTGAGAGGTTGGGTGTGTTATGTTCTGGCTTACTTGTTGGGTATCTTGGGGGGAGGGTTCCGAGACCTAATAGTTATGACAAGACAGTACTATAGTCAAGCAGTGGAATTGTGGTGGGTGCGGAATGTCTGATTGAGGTGTGCAAGGAAGGTCCAACCTACCATCACCAACATCCTATTTTCTGGTGCAAATGTATGTGCAAGATCCCTACAACAGTAGTATGTCCTATAGGGTATCATATCAAAATAGTAATAAATCTGGTAGGGCTGTTGTTGCTGTGAATTTCCAAAGCCTCAACATCAATAAGAGTAAAAGTAGTACAAGACGACGACCCAACGGATTGGACTCAATGGCTCGAGCTACTGGTGAATATGAGTTTTATATTACAACCTTTCACAAAGAGTGGCACTGGCCAACTGGGCAAGACTAGCTACTACAGTACAGACAGACTGATAGTATGTAGTAGTAGTAGTACTCAGAGTCATCATAGCGGAGGCAGGGATAAGATTTTTGAAACCGTACAGATCAAAGGATAATTGGTGGTAAAAAAATAGCATTTGGAAAGCAACAATAGTTCAGGAAAAATATGGGGCAGTAAAAGTTATGGAAAAAGAAATATTATTAAAAACAAGAAGACTTACTGGGGCCAGCAGAGGAGCCCTCAGCGGTGTCCCCCTGGTGGTGTTGTTCCTGTCCTGCCAACTGCCCAGTCCCTGTCGGTCTGCCCCTGGGTGCTGATGAACAGGAAAGATATAAGAAAGAGACAAACATTGATGGATGGTGTCAAACAAATACAATATTTTTCAACAACGGTCAAAAAACACTTATGTAAACAACAATTGCAATAACTACATTGACCAATCTCATCTGGTCAACATGTAATATCGGGGGATTCGCAGTTCGACTACTTAAGTTACTATTTATCAACAGTAATCCAGTCTTCCATTCTGATTCCAGGAAACTAAGTTACAACTAAGCCTAAGTACAAAGTACCACCCAACCTAGCCCACCTATTCCAGGCATGCCAATTGTACATTAAGTATGCATTTCCACTGTATTCCTCAACAATGCGTATGGTCAAATCATGGAGGACACATGAACATGACTAAATTTTTTGTATACACCAAATTTTGGTTTGATTGATGCTGATCTGCTACTGCTAAGTAACTGCTAAGCCTACCACCACTCATTGAACAAACTAGAAAAGGTTCTAAAGACTGCCGTACTAGCAGCACGTCACGTAACTGAGTGAGGGGGCATCACGCATACCACTAACAAATTAGAAGCTCATACAAAGTAGTGTACCTAAACATCAATCTGCCCCTATCTATTAGTGACGGGACAAAGTAAGGAGTGGACTAGAGTCACTGTAGCATTACGTAACTTAATTTCTCTAAAATAAACTCGTAAAGAATCACGCTAAGCAAGCGCAAACGCAAACCTGCAAACAAGTAAGATTAGTAGTAGCGCAGAAGAGCACCATAATCACAGAAGACTTTTAAACGTTATTAACCTGGAATGTATTGTAAGCAGCAACATTCTAGCTGGTTGGAAGGAAAAAAAATATTCGCAATATATAACACAGAGCAGAAGAACAGACACAAAGTTGTAGTGATTAAATATGTACTCACCAAGCCCCGGGACCTCCACTCTTAGCAGGTTCAGCAGGTCCTGCTCACGGTCCAGGATGTCGGACCACCGGTGCGTCAGCTGTGCCTTGGTGCGCCGGACCCCAGAGATGCGCGACACTGCCCGGCGCACCTTCCCCCACCGCTGCCGACGCTCCCGGAGGCCGTACCCGGACCCAGGCCTGCCACCTGCTGCCAGGGTTGAGGGGAGGTGGCGCTGCACAAAGAAAATTAGTGCAGCCAACTCCTCCTGCCCAAATAAGGCCCGTGCCTGCACCCCTTGTGGGCGCCGCCTTCCGCAAGGAAGGCGGTTGCGGCTCTGGATGCGCCGGCGAACAGCCCTCCCCTTGGACATGGTTCTGGGGACGGAGCGGGAAAGAAAAGGTAAAATAAATAAAGGAGTAAAGGAAATAAATAGCAGGCATTAGAAAGAGAAAAAGTAGACAAAAACCAAAAATATAGAAGCAGGAAAATAGTAAGTAATAAAGATCCAAAAAAAGTGGCTATAAACAAAGGATTGAAAGGATTTTGGGAGGATAGAAAATCAGGCCCCAGAACCATGCAATAGAGTGAAAAACAAGATGGCCGCGCCCATTGCGACCACGTGCGCAAGTTCGCGCGATATTTTCTCCCCGAGCAAGCAAAAAGCAACGCGATCAAGTAAAAGCGGTCGCGAACAGGAAATTTCGACCGCGAACGGGCGCGAACATGCATTGCGCGACCCGGAACAGGAAGTAAGCATCGTGAGAGGGCGGGACAAGTGAAAACAAGATGGCCGCGCCCTTAAGCAACCGCATGGGTAAGTTGGCGACCCGCGATCACGCAAAAAATACCGCGAACAGGCGGGAAAAAAACATCCGCGTCTTCGCGATATTTCCGGCGTGTTTGCGGAGATTTTTAGCATTTTCGTGACAATTTGCGAAAGTTAATTTCGCAAATTCCGCCCACCCCTACTCAGGACTCCACTTGGCCTGCTGCTGAAAATTGGCCACAGAGTGTGGTTTGATCAGATCAGTGGAGACAAAACTATTATCTTTTCGGCCGGCAAGAGGCGGAAGAAGTATGGCTCTTGTTCTTTGAACTGCCAGGACAGGTACAGGCATTCTGTAGGATGGCCCAAACTCCTTCTTGTCCACGATCTTTTCACTGACCAGGTCCCCAACCTTCGGGAGACATACAGGTCTTACCGGAACCGGTTTAACTTCCCCAGTGGTCGTAAATTTTACTTGAACGTTGCCTTGTAATGCCCAGAATTCATTCAGTTCCTGTAAAACAGCCAAACGATCATTCAATTCAAATGGTTTTACATCCGACACTGTGCTGGCACATCAAGGTCAGGTACCCACATTCTTGTTCCAAACACGATCTCATAGGGGTACATCCTATCAAGGATTTTCTTGGCATATTGTTTAGTGCCTCTGGACCCCATATAGGTGATTGACCCAACTACCGCCCACAGCTAATACCCTTGCTGTTAAGGATTGCTTTAGGTCTTGTTTTTTCCTCCCAACCACCGATGGTAGGGGGAGGAGTACCGCAAGGCTATGCCCATACTTCCCATGGCTTCCTTGTAAGCCCGAGAGCCAAACGTAGGGCCACGATCAGAATGTAACGTGCCAATTGAGAATGTCCTGATAAAGACTCGCAAATTCTTTATAACAGTTCGAGCGTCAGCCGAGCGCTGAGGCCAAACCCATAGAAATCTAGAGCATGAATCCACTGCCACCAAGATGTACTTGTAAGCCCAGTCTGAATTTAAGGGGCCACAGTGATCCAAATAGACACATGCGAGAGGTCTGTCTGAAATTTGTAATGGTGTTTGTGGTGGCCGTGCTACAGTGGAATCTTTCATCTGCTGACAGATGTCGCACTTTAAGACATAAGCCTTTGTTTGTTTAGACAAACGTGGCCACCAGAATCGCCGCTTCAGTAATGAAACTGTAGCGGTGACTCCTGCATGTGCAGAGCCCAGACCCTCTTGCACAGCTAGTATTAAACCCAATCTGCGATCCATATATGGTATAACTCTATCCCCCACTCCTGGAATTTGAGCATACAGTGTGTTTTGTGCATCTTATAAGAATATTTGACAGCTATCAGTATGTCTCTGTCTATCCTCGTGCTAGTACGAGTGATTGCAGCAACGGCAGCATTTCGCACTGCTGCCTTGGCAGCTTCATCAGTCAGTGAATTCCCTTCAACGTGTACGCCAACATGCTGATGACTCAATGTGTGAATAACTTGAGCCCGTGGCAGGCATGCTTTCAGCTTTGCCAATTGTTCCCATAACAATTTATATTTAATTGTGCAACCCTTGGAATCTCTAATCCCATTCTGTCCCCAGTAATGAAGATATTCATTGTGGGACTACACACAGTAAAATGAATCGCACACTATCAGTGTGGGGAATTCCCAATCCGTGTATTGTAGTGCTACTATCAGGGCTTTCAGCTCTGCCAACTGTGCTGTACAATCTCCTAGAGATTGCGTAGTCGTATTGCTGCGATGGAACTTACCGTCCTGCATACATCCCTTCACTATAGCACATACTGCACTATACTATTGTTTACTTCCTATGGCAGGCGAGTAGAACCATCAGTATAAATGATGTATTCATATTTTTCTAGATGCAAGATTTCATTTGGGAGAGGGTATTCTTGTTCGTACTGCAGGAACAATTGTGTTTTTAATGTAGAATTGTATTTGTAATCTACATCTGTTGCAGTGAGAGAATTAGCCCATTGTATCCATCGTGGATGCAGTGCTTTTGCATTGGGAATGCTCGCTTTGGTAACAGCTTCTAAAGTTGGTACCTGGGTAACCACGATTATGCGTTTTCCCTGTGCTAGCGCTCTTTCTCTCACTACAGCAGTCTATAGTTTGGTCCATGTGTTTTCTGTTGCCGCAAATTGCATTTCAGCATTTGTGTCTCACCTTCATTGAAAGTGATATAAGTAAATCCTGATAAACCTGGGATGAGCCGGATCATTCAGTTAGTGGTATTTACACATGTGTGTAAATGTTGGGACGCTATCATGTCAGCCTGAACTGAACGTAGAGTATTTGTGTGTTGCTGTGTCTACTGATGTGGTGTGAAATCAGGTCTGATTAAGTCGTAGAAAGGTTTTACTCTTTCTGCATAATCCAGAATGTATGTTCTACCAAAATTTAGAAATCCTAAAATGGATTGAAAACCTTTGAGAGTCTTAGGAGGTTGGAGCAGCGTGCTCTTTTCTAAAATGATGGCTGCAAGGCTCTTGCTTTTACTTGACAGCTCGTATCCCAAAAACTGGACATTGAGATGGGCAATTGTTGATTTTTTTAACTGACATTTGTAGCCCAAATTAGCGAAACCCACAATTATGTTGTTCACCCTGCTCAAGTGTTCAAGTAATTCATCGTTTGTCAGATAGATATCATCTACATAGGACACGGCCTCCTCATCACATGTTGGTAATAATTCTGACGCTCATGTCGAGAATCGCCCTGGGCTGTTCTAATACCCCTGAGGTAAACAACAAAAATTTTACTGAGTGTCTAGGGCAGAGAATGCTGTCAAATATCTGCTTTCTGATGCTATATTTTGGCAGAAGAATCCATTTGAGATATCTAATGTCATTTTGTATTCTTTCCACACAATGTTATACATTAATGCAGCACTGTGTGCGCTTTGAACTGCAAATGTTCGTGTGCATGTGTTTAAATGTCAGTAATCTAAAACTAGACGATATGTGTTGTCAGGTTTCATTACTGGAAACAAAGGAGTATTCATCGGGGAGGTGAAAGTCTCAATTACACCTTGGTATTCAGGTTGGTCTAGAATTTCTTTGACCTGCCTTTTTTTGCATCATTTTAAATACAGTACTGTCTCTGTTGATTTGGAGTAGATTTAATGGGATGTCGTGGTGAGTACACTCCACGTCCCACCCTACATGGTTACAATATAATGCCGGAGCTAGCGCTAGTGCTCACTCCTGTACGTATGAATGTTTTAGAGATTCTGGAACGAGGTTGGAGAAAGCAGGCAAAATGACGCTTTCCCCTTTTGGGCAATCCATCACAAACTCTGGCGGCCAATCTTTTTCTGCTAGCAGTATGTCATATCCATATGTTAAGTTCTCCCAAAAGAGACCTTTAACCTTTCTCGAGATGTCCCCCCTCTATTTGAAGTGTAATTTCATACAGTCTATGTGGGATACTAACTCTCGTATCAGGTGTTTCCACCGTGATGTGTTCACTCAAAACTGCTGTCACTAGAAAGTCCTTCAGGTACCTGTGAGCTATTGTTACTTCTGCTGTGCTCCCAAGCATCGCCAGAGCCCATTACCCATTCAGAAGCTGAGTCCTCAGTAACCTGGGCATTTCTACCATGTACTCTGACATAAACAGCAGCAAAGATTGTTCCCCAAGTGGTACAATCCTCGAACGAGGGATCCATCCGAGGTGGCAAGCAAATGGTTAGCATTCTATGTTTTTCCTGTGGACCCGTATGGGGAAATACTGCTTCCAGCTGGGAATTTTTTTTTGTGCTATCCAGAACGGAATTTGCTCCAGTTTGCATGGAATTGTCCCTATTACTGATTTCAGTGTCTATAGGTTAATTGTATGTGTGGTCTGATGTGGACCAGCTGGATCATTTCTCGCAGATTGCACTGTTAATGTTCGCATGACGAACTGGACGATGTGTCTGTAGAGCCTGACTATGTCTTTGTATATTGTACGGATGTCTTCCACTGGTAGTGTATCTATCTCTGGAGTATATGTCGCTAAGACCGGCCAGATCTCTCCTTCTATGCTGAGTGGACCGAGTCTTATGACAGATGTTGTGTGTGGGAGGGCACCTTTAAACCAGTTTCTGTGGTGCTGGTACCCAAATGGGACTTCAATGTCTTCATATGGAATGTATTCATTTGGTGGTTCAGATTCAATGCATGTGTGGAACAATTTAGTCAACGGATCTGCAGGTGAGAACTGAACCCAGGAATAGAATACATCTGATCCGAACACCTTGTGTGCCTCAATCACAAAGGTAACTCAGCCACCTGTTAAGGGTATGCAGTGTTCTAATAATGTCCTTGTTACTGCATGTCTGCAGCTCTCTGTGATGTTGAGGGCGTTTGCAAATTCGTCTTCTCCCGAGCCCGAACCACCACTTGATGACTCAGTCATGCTCAGGAGAAGAAAAGTTTTAGTTACTAAGGGTTTTGCACAATGTGAGAACTTTTATCCTTACAAGCTTGCTAAACCTTCAGCCAATACACAGAGTATATCTGCTAAGCTGAGGCAGATTCCCTTTCTCACTTCAGATGTCTCTGAAAAGGTGTGAGTAGGGCTGTCTGAGAAAGCATGACTGAACTACTCAGATTTTCACTGTTAATATAAGAACCAAACCAACGTTGGTGGCGCCATGTGTGTAGTTCCTTGGAGTCCCCCAGGACCTGTGCATTTTGGATGACCTAAGCTGAGGGCTTGGTGTCCCAACCACTTCCAGGCACCCCCACAGGATATGTCAGCCGTTAGACCAGGTAGCTCTACAGTGCCACTACCACCCCCCTATATCTTACAGTGGCGTAGGTAGTTTCTGGCAAGTACTGAAAATGACAACCCTGATTCCTCAGGGATCATGGAAAACAGTACAGTATGTTTTGCTCAGACACTTGTGCTTGCTTTATCTCAGAAAATACACATGATGGCGATTAGGACGTTTCAATCAGTATTTATCAGTCCAGCGACAGCCTTGTGTAAAACACATGTGCTGAGAAAATCAGAAGACATAAACATACAAAAGAGATTGCTAATACCAATATAGTCAATAGTAGATACATTTCTACCATAGTGCTAATAAGATGAACATATGCAGTTCAGATAAAAAAATAGCACTTGCATATTCCTAAAATGCTCGCCCTAAGTAATTTGCTTAAATGTACCCCCAGGGATGAACCAACCCCCTCACCTGAAGGTTGGGAATAAAGGACCGCGTCTCTTCTTCGAGGATGACAGCCCACAAGGGCTGTCAGACTGCTGCGTGTCGATAATTCAGCATGCAGGACTCTGTTGCAGCTTGGAATGAATTCTCCTCTAATTTGTAGGGGGAAGTTATTTTTTCTAGAATTGATATGTTTTTAAAACAATCATGGATGTTTGGAAAAAAATCATAAATATTTTGAAAACAATCCCTGATGCTTTTCTAAACAAGTGCTATCATGCACATCTGGCTGTTGGCCAATGATGAAAAAAGTGGTGACCCTTATACAGAATAATTCTGCCGTGCCTGAAGACCTGTTTATGTGTGTCAGGTACAAGGATTATGATAGAGTACCGAAAGCCTGGTGTCAAAGAGACAGAAGGAAGCTACTAGGTAAAAGGTCATCTGTTTAGAATAATTTTTGTCATGTGGATGGGACAAATGTATGAAATATGGGTATACATGACAGGACTAGCCTAAAGGACATGACATTAACAATGCACATTTCTGCTTGCTGAACTCTGAATAAATACTCCCTCTTCCACCCCCAGCCCAACCTTCCCAACCACCCTCCTCCCCCAACCCCATTCCTACCCACCACCCAAAAGAGGCAACGGACCAACCTGGTCCATAGCTGATGAGGGGTGCTGTCCCCTTCACCCCGCCCGACACCAACCCAAAAAACAACCATTCATAACCTACAAGCCTAAAGAAAAGGCATTACGAACCTACAAACTTCTCTAACAGGATTTATAGATTCTGCAGGGAGGAAGATCCCCGATCATGAACCCCCTATTTGCATTATTGTTTTCCAAAGTTTTTATGGCCCTTGCTCTTCACCTCCCTCATTCACTTAAGAGTCTTGAGAAGTTCATTAGCCTTTATTTCTGAAGTGAAGAAATAGATTCTGTCCTGTATTAACACCTTTAGTTTAGCTGGACTCAGTAAAAAGGCCTGGCCTCCTTTATTCTGCAAGAGTTGGATCATCTGTCTCAGCCACCATCTATGCTCGACCGTGGTGTGACAGCAGTCAGGCCTTACGAAGAAAGAGCAGTTATTAAATGTACATTTCTGATCTGAACGTGCAGCTTCGAATATCACTTGACGGACAAGAAAGTTTCCAAAAAACACCAACATAGCCCTTGGTTTACCTCCTTCTTGGGCGTGCTAAGGTTGTTGCTTAGAGGAGAACATGTGGGCTCTTTGGATTACATTTTCCCAACTCCAAGCAGATAATTCCGGTAAGGCCCCTTTGAACAACTCAATAATTAACTTTTGTGGATCTCCCCCCTCAAATCCTTCAGGTACACCCAATACTCTCAGATTGTTCCTTCTCAGCCTATTCTCCAGGTCTTCCAGCTTCCACTGGGTGTCCCTCATCTGGCCTTCCAGTGATCTAATCGAATTCTTACTATTATCTGCTTCATCCTCAAGGATCATTATCCTTGTCTCCATTTCCGCCATCCGTACCTGTAAATTCCAAACACGTCTTTGCAACCTTTCTGATAGCTGCTTGTATCTTTCTGTTTGCTGACTGGGTTTTCTGACTCTCCAGGCATGTTTCATCCCAGTGTGCCATAATACTTTGATATATTATATCCAGTGTGGCAGCATCCAGGTGTCCTGATTCCCCTGAATCCTTCCCGAGGAAGTTGGTTCCTCCTAGACCTGGAGAGTCTGTATAGTCCCACTGAAGCTCCCTTGGTAGTTTCTTTCTCACCCTCCCTGTTGAACTCCTTTATCTGGGGGTGGCCTTTCATTACTAAGAATACTCACATGTGATTCTTGAGAGTCTCTCCTGCCAGAACAGTCACCAAGTGACTCCAGGTCCTCCTCATTTACATCTGAATGGTCAGATAGAGAGAAACCTAACCCTGGAGTAGTTCCTACTCTCCTGATTTGAGATCTGCTGGCCATCACTAGTCATGATTGATTTAATATCTCTCTTAGGGGCCTTAGATTGTGACCAGTTGAGACTGACTTCCCCAGATGTACTTTTCTTAGATTTCTCACCCAGCACAGGCCCATCCCCTTCACTCATGCACTCTTCTCCTATTTTACAATTCCTCTTTGTACTCACAGTTCTTTCAGGGTTGATTAGACTGCCTTCAGCTCCCCTGTCTAGAGTCTTGGGCTGTCCAGACTGGGAAAGATCCAGATTCTGGGTTTGATCGCCAGTAGAATCGTGTGCCCCTATTAGAAACTGTTGTGAGGTATTTCCATTGTGAGCCAAGGTGGTTGTTATTTATTTTTACTGCAAAACTGCTGATGCATTTTTTTTCCTACCTGAGTCCAGTTCCACCATACTCAAGGGATCATTCCCATCAGGTAGTTTCTTAGAACCTCACTTTGTCTAGCTGCGGTTTTGACATTGGAGGCAGATTCTGCAGCTCTGGCTTTGACACCCTCACAGTCTTGGGCGCCATGCAGGGCAGACGGTGTGTAGGAGCCGAGGAACTGCTCTGCCTCTGCCTAGTTTGCTGGAGTGTGCAGCATGCACTGCTTGCTGCTGTCAGACAGAGTGCTCGAACTAGGGGGGCAACCTCTATCCTGCTTCCCCCTGTGTGCTCTGTACTTGAGGGCTCTCGAATCTCAAAACAAAAACAGGATCAAAGACATAGCATCGGGGAGTCTGAGAAGCTGCGCGCCCCCACGCCAAGAGGAAAAACTCCGAGCACTCCGCGATCCACATGAGCTGCCAGAGTTGGGCAAGGTAAGGGAGGACAGCCTCTCCGGCCGCTCATGTTCCTGCCATCTTACCGCTGACGGTGCTCTCACCCCAATTATGTGAACCTATTGCTGTATGTTAGCAGAGTGCCGTATATACTTTTTTATGTGATATTTTTATTAAGTTAAAATATTTTTTTAAGTTAACATAATGTTACATGTTTTAACTTCGATATAGTTACGTATTTAAACACAATAATATTGACCACTATATTTGTGTCAATTTTGTTATACTTTGCATAGAAAGTATGTAACGTCAATATTTGTGTCCTTAATATTTTTTTGTGCTATTTAGTATTGCGATATTTTTGTTGGTGGTATTATTTCATGAAATCGGCCCCAAGTTATAACCAATAGACGGCATTATTAAAATTAATTAAAGCTTTCCACTTTGTTGTTTTCTCAGTGAGATGCTCGATATGCAACAGGTACCCTAATGCTTGATTACCATGATCAATGTGTCACAGGACTCAAGTGCTTCTCACTGATCGTAGATAATAATGCCTAAACCAGTCTGCAGTTTAGGCACGTGGATAGAAACACACTACCTTGAGGAGATTAAAATGAATTTGTGAGTTTAGAAATTGATTTAAAAAAATTGTATATATCTATTTTAGTGAAAGTATTGTTAATAATTTGTATACTTTTATGGTTGTAAAAGACCGAATAAAGTTTCTATTGAACTGAACTGAACAGTCTGCAGTTGATGCATTTCCATCTAGGGGTGTTTTCTCTGCTATTTCAGGATGGACTGTTCCTATTGGAGTAGGATTCAGGTTTCAGGCTTGCTACATGGTCATTTCTGGAGTGGCACAGAGGTAAAAAATGATGGACTGACATATGTCTCGAGCAATTACCTGTGGTTGAGATTAATTGAAACATTCCATAAGTTTTCTTTTTTAACAATGCACACATGACAAGTTCGGAGGATTTTTTTCACATTTCAGAAAAGTTAAAAAAAGCACCCAATTATTGTGGGCCTAATTTACAAAGTCCGCCCTGAATGCCGAGACACCCCACGATTGCGGGTCTACCACCACGAGTGCAGAGGCCCTTTGTGAATCAGGCCAAAAGATTTTTGCAGGTTTACGTGGCAACATTTTTTACCTTTTGCTGTAATATCTACATGTGGTTTAGAAAGTAAGAAGCTGTGAAGTACACCATGGGGAGGTCCTATGTACATTTGCAGACGTTTCATAAATTGTATGTGACATCCTCAGTGATATGTTCCCTATGAATGAGTCGATGTGGACCTTTCTCAAGAATGTCGCAGAAGTTGCCAGGAAAAAGTCATGCAAATGAGGTGAGCACCCAAAGAGCTGTAACAGTGGAGTATTCACAAACAATGTTACCCCAGTCCCCACACATATCTGCCCTTCAAAACGTAGACCTATATTGTCTAAATGTTGTTGTTGCAAAAGAAAGGGCAAAAGTACATTAATATTTCCCTTTGAAGGGGTGCTTTGTTTAAGAAAAATGCTTTTAATGGAAGCATTTTCAACGAAAAAAAGTAAATAAAGCACATGTGTCACATGTGCAGATATCTAATCCTAGGCATGGAATGTCCCTTTAAAATAGATATTCCAGACACGCAGAGTTAGAAAAAACACAGAAGCATTCTAAGATTATAGGTGGATCACATACACTCTCCTGCCAAACTTTTGCAGATCATAAATTCTGTTCGTGTAAGTCTGGGTGATTTGTGACTCAGAGAACCAGTTGTAAATTCCTGCAGTAGGAAGGAGCACACCGCACATTAAGTGATTCACGATTTTCATTGTGAGTCAGTCCCAGGGCTCCTTCTCTGAGCCAACTCATCTATAATCCTTCTCCATCTGGTGATGGCTGACTAGAGGCAATGAGACATTGTCACTCAGGCCTTTTTACTGGGGCAGTACAGCATGTGGGTGTATTAGCAAGCTACGCCTGTCACCTGTTCTGTTTTGCAGAGAGTGACAGAGAGTGGGCTGTTATTTTCATATGCAAAACAATCCCCCGTCTCCAGTAATGGCTACGGCGCATTTCTGTATTACAAGAATGAATTCACATGGAATAGCAGATTGAGTGTGATGACGCATCTGTGTCATTATCACCATCCGTCAGGGTCTGACAAGAGACTGATGACAGACATCTGTCTTTGGAGTAAAAAACATGACCTAAAGCTACTCAGAAACCGATGTAAATCAAACAAGAATCTTTGAAAAGGTGTTCGCTCAGTGCGATAAAAGGTACATGGTGTAATGAATTCTTTACCTCTTGACCTTTACAGATTTAGCAGTGGAGGTGTGTTTTTTAAATTTGTATTTAAAGGTAGTAATATGATGGTGAAAGTATGGCATCAAGTACTCGCTGTCATGACTGCAAAGAGCAACAAGAAAGCATTGCAGAATAGTTTCAGTGGTACATTAAGTTGGTGCAAGTGGTTGAGCATAATTTGTATTTTCTGCTTTTATCTGTTTATGTTAGGATCAATCAAATATACAATTTTTCATATAACCATAAGTTATCCTGGGAGCAAGCCACAAAAGGTGGGAGGGAGCATAGTGCCTGGCATACCAGCACACAGTTCGCACTTAGGCATTGTGGCAAATGCAGCACATAATAACAGTCACTTTAGTGGAAATTAGTTAGTTTTCACCAGCCAGTGCTGGGTACCTCTAGATACATTTCAGGATATTTGTCCTTCTTCGGTAGAGAGTAACAACGTACATTTTGGAATGCTGGCAATACCGCGCAAGTCTTCTTAGGTTTATGTACCCCTAAAAGAGCACAGGTGCTTCCCAATGAACTTGTCAGCCGAAGAACTCAAAGGAGCCAATCACACAAGGGTGGAGCGAGCTCACTTCCTGGCAAAATATGAGTTGTTACTCTCTACTGAAGAAGGACAAATATCCTGAAACACATGTCTAAAGATAACCAGCACTGGCTCCACCAACAACCGTGAGTACTAAAGTGAGTGTTATTATGCACTGCATTTACCACGATGCCTATGGGCGAATTGTGTACTGGTATGCCAGTGGTTGTACCTCAGAGTTAATGTGCTGATAAGCTCACTGAGATGCACGTGGGTTCTGAGAATAGTAGAGCAGCTTTGTCCGCACTCCCAAATTTAGTGTTACTCTCTACTAAAGAAGGTCACATATCCTGAAACACGTCTAGATATATGCCCTGCATTTATAACAATGTAACTGGGAGAATTGTGTCATGGTTTGGTAGGCAGTATGCTCCCTCCGCATCCTTTTTTAGATCAGCCTATCCTGGTGCAGTTGTAGTACATCCCATCAAAAGGTAAGCACCATTATGACTGCATTTGTGGCATTGCGCAATCACAGATGTTCCCACTGGACCTTCACAAGAGCGGCCCTTCTTCGAAAAGTACCAAAATGTCACAAGCAATAACACATGAGATCAGTACAAGCAACAACACAAATAAAGATGCTGTGTGATACATATCACAATTAAATTTACCGTATAAAGAAAGCACTTAGAATTGTTGGATATTTCTGTTAATAATGTGTCATTAATTCCAGAGCATTGCTTACGTGATAACACAAAGTAGACAAGAACTCGACACAAATAATCCACAGGGTATTTGATAGAACATTTTAGGTATGCAAGGGGAGAATACCTATTGCATTAAAGTGTAAATTTAAAAAAGACACTCATTTTCAAGTCATCTAAATGATAATTCATTTAAGCTTGTTGTTTCAAAACTTGGCGCTTTTAAATGGGTGATCGCTGGGGAAATAATTGTCTATTATGTCAACATGCCCATCACAGAGAGCCCTAGGCAGCTGAGGTCATAAGAAAGCTGGAAGAGCGCTGAAGACCTGTCATATCAGACGACAATTGATAAAACTAGAAGGAGATGAATGAGTAAAACATTCCACATGAGCATTGTGTTTTAAAGGCCTGTTTGGATTATGCATAATTCAATCGATATATGGAATCAATGGTGCTTTTGAAACAATATTTCATTATTCTAAAATATGAATTTGTCTGTTGTGAGATGCTGCTCTCTAAGGGGCAGTAATAAGCCAAAATATTGCATAATGCGAACTAACTACTGTATCCCTGGAACATGAATTTCTCTCCCTTTTCATAACAATGTGTGGAGGGACGGCTTTAGAAACAACTTCTAGTTGAAGAAAGCAGAACACACCACCCTGAAAGAGGAAAGACAAATACATCAACAAGACAATTACGGCCAGAAGTAGCATATAGTTGTGATACACGTTTGTTTAAAGTGGCAGCCAATACGTTAATCATTTTGGCTAGTAAGTTAATACAACTTTTCAAAATTAATGTAAAAGAAACATAGGTCTCTGCTAGGCACTTTGATAGCAACACTGCTATTGCAGCTCACCATGAATAATTGTGGGAAAACTGTGCATGTCTATTGAAAACAGTAATGTTGCCTTCCTGTCTTGAATACTATAAACAGATACTTTCTAATGTATCCTTTTCAAAAGACTCTTCAAACCAGTTTTCAAAATGTTAAGGCTTAGTTATCGGATAGAAGCTATTTACCTTGGCGCCGGGTAAATAGAGACTGTCCGCTGCTATTTACAAGGCTGCTGGATAAAATAGCTGAGATTATGCACCATTTTGCCAGCGGCTATGTAAATAGGTAGCTAATTTCCTTTTTTACCCAGTTGCGGACAAAATAGAAGAGAGTATGTACTATTTAGTTGGTAGCCGTGCAAACAGCAAAGAATCTTCACTGTTCACCTGGCCGTTGACTTTAAAGTAGAGTTTATGTACTCTTTGGCCAGTGGCCATGCAAATAGCACAGAAGCTTGACTATTTACCCAGCGTCCAATTAAATAGCAGAGTATTTACTATTTAGCCTGCAGGCTAGATAGAAGTGATCTTGTATTATTTGGCCACCGACCGTACAAACAGCAAAGAATCATCACTATTCACCTGGCCAACAGCAAAGAATCTTCACTGTTCACCTGGCCACTGACTAGAAAGCAGAGATTATGTACTATTCGGCCAGCGACCATGCAAATAACGCAGACACTTGAATATTTTCCCAGCCTCCAACTTAGTAGCAGAGAGCATGCATTATTTGGCCTGCAGGGTAGATAAAAGTGATATTGTAATATTTGGCAAGAGAACGTGCAAAACGCGAAACTTCACTAGTTATACTGCTGCCGATTAAAATAGTAGAAATCATGGGCTGTTTCACCAACGCCTAAGAAACTTCAACAATTTTGAAGCCTCCGAATAAGGAGCAGAAATTTAGTTTTACTATTTGACCATAGCCGTACAAATAGCAAAGAAACATCACTATTTGCCTATTTGCTGACTAAATAGCAGAGATTATGTACCATTTGACCCATGTCTATGCAAATACCAAAGAAAATTCACTATTTACCCAGCCGACGACTAATCGCAGAGATGGTATACTATTTAGTAGGCAGCCATGCAAAGAGCAAAGAAGCTTTCCTATTTACCCAGCCACCTACCAGAAAGCAGAGATCATGTACAATTTGTCTGCAGCCATGCATATAACAAATAAAATTCACTATTTTCCGGGGTTCCGACTCAATGGCAGAGATCATGTATGTGGCCGGTGGCCATGCAAATTGCAAAAAAGCTTCGCTGTCTACTCCAACACAAAATAACAGAGATTAGGTACCATTTGGTAAAGAAATCTTATAATGTATGCTGTCGCCAATTTAATAGCAATCTGAACTAGTAAGCTTGTTACCAGATGATGACTGAAATTTCACATAAGATTAGGTGTACTTGTTGAATATTGTAGCAGTAAGTGGTGAAGGACGGGACCCTCTAGGACCACGCGGGTTACTTACAACCTCCTGCTATGCCTTCCCAAGAATGAAGAGTAGGTCAGACAGTAGAGAATACCAATATTCATTTTATTAGCTATACTCTGTCCATTCTGACCTGCACCCTAAGATGTCTGCCAAGGGACTGGCTTTCCCAGGCATAGAAGTAACAATTATACATTTCAGCAGGAGCACAAGACATACCCACCCAGTAACTTTCCACAGAAGGCAGCAAGAGACAAAGAGGGGCACACAAGGATGAGCTAAGAGTCTGAGGCCGGGTACACACTATATCTCTGGCAAGGTCACTCTTTTTGTGCCTGCAGCTGAGCCAGTGGAAGAAGGATCCGTCTCATGGGTAAGGTATTCAGAAGTATAAACAATATATCCACTAGTTATGTTAAAATGTTATGTTAAAATGAATTTATAGAGCACACGTACACCGGGGAGGTTTCATGGCGCTATCTTGGTTGAAATCCAGGTCATAAAAAGAGGGTTTAGAAAGCATGTCGGAAGAGCCAAGCTTTTAAAAGACTCCTGAAACCAAGAAGATTGGTACAGGAGTGAATATCGAGGGGAAAAGAATTGCAAAATATGGGGGCCAAGGTAGAAAACCTGGCACCACCAGTGCGCTTTAATCTAAAATGGGGAATGAGTAATACATTTTTGTGAGCTGAACGAAGATTTCGTGTAGGAGCATATTCGTTAATCATATTATCAACAAATTTAGGGCTCTTTCCATAGAGTGACTTAAAAATAAGACATCCAGTCTTAAATTCGCACCGCTGAACAACCAGAAGCCAGTGTAATTGCTTCAGAAGGGGAGTGATATGATGATGCATAGGATGATGAACAATCAGATGACCAGCCTGATTTTGTACTATCTGTAAACGTCTGGAGGGAGAAAGGGGGATGCCAAAATATAATGAGTTGGCATAATCATCGTGAGACATGACCAAGGCAAGAATCACCTGAATCCGGGCATCATGAGTAAGGTATCTGCAAATCTTTTTTATTCTACGGAGTTGAAAAAAACAAATGGAGATCACTGAGCTAATTTGAGGCTTCAGGGTAAGATCCTGACTGATGATCACCCCTAAGCTTTTTGCCGAGCTAGAAGGAACAGGGGGATGGCCCAGCTCTGTAGGCCAGAAATGAGGTCACCATGGATTTTTAACAATGCCACCTGTTAAAACCAGCTCCGTCTTGTCCGGGTTAAGTTTTAAATGGTTCTTGTTCATCCATTGGCTGATGAACAGCATAGTCGATTGAAAAGCGTGAACCGACTCTGAGGAGTTACTGGTGGAAAAAATAAGCTGAAAACCATCTGCATAGTTGAAAGTTCAGACTTTACGCTCCTTCAGAGCTCGGACAAGAGGGAGGAGATAGAGATTGAACAGCAGGGGAGAAAGTAATGAGCCCCGAGGGACTCCACAGGAGATTTTGACTCTAGGAGCGGTAAATTGAGCTGTACAGACTGCCTGGGAGCGATTTTCCAAAAAGGAACTAATCCAGCTAAGGGCAGGGCCCGCAATTCCTGCATCCCTCACACGGTCGACCAAAAGAGAATGGTCGACCGTGTCAAAGGCAGCGGAGAGATCAAGCAGGACGAGAGCCTGCGAGGAACCACTATCGACCTCACCACAGAGGGTGTCTAGAACTGTGAGAAATACCGCCTCAGTGGAATGCGCTGGACGAAAGCCAGCTTTCTGGGAGTCCAAAAATTCGGATTCCTCCAAGAATTCAGTAAGACACCCTGTAACATAGGTTTCCAAAATCTTAGCTAGATAGGGAAGAAGGGAGATAGGGCGATAATTGGTCAGGATAAGTGGATCTGACCCCACCTTTTTTAAAAGGGGGAAAACAATTGCCTCTTTGAAGGTTGCAGGGACAGTTCCTTATAACAAGGACTCATTTAAGAGATTAAGAGCACAACTAGGAAGGATAGTAAAGATTCCCTTCAAAATGCTGGGAGGGCAACAGTCATTGGGAGAGCCCGATTTGACTTTTGAAAGAAGGTTGATAAAAGTATGCTCACATATAGAAGGAAAATGTGTGAAGAAACTTTGGTTTACGATGGAGTGGGAACTAAAATCCAAGTTTTGGCAAACTAGTACTGCAAGGCCCAACCTTTGGAGAAAATGCACCTCAGCAGCTTTCTCCTTAAGCAAGCAGTACATACACATTCAGTCACAGTCTTATATGGATTGCGAAATACAAAATGAAGCCACAGGCGCTAACTTAAGCCTGCATTCTATTAGGACAGCTCAGTGGGTTACCTACAAATGTGGCAGCGGCTACTAACTTAGCCTTATGATGCTAACCTAATATAGCACAGTGCAAGAATAACACAGCTAGGGGATTATCAGGCGAACAGAGGGGGGAATGATGTTGTGGAAGCCACACAGGGATTGTTCTTAACATACTGGGGCATGTTGCACATAACTGACAGCCTTGGGCTCTTCATTCTTGTTTGAGTCTCTGCTCTTCCTCTGCAGGCCTGTGTCTGCCTCTGCTCCCACCAGCCTCTGGCCATCCCTGTACGTCTTTGTGATGTCTCAATCTCTATGACTGTCTTTTGTTTCTGTTGCACCTACACTCTCATATAGATGTACCCTATGATTTTCTCCGTGTTTGTTCTCTGTAATGCTACTGTAGTTTTGGACTCCTTTGGGAGCCATACCATGCATGCCTGTTCCTGGCAGTCTCCTCTGCATATGGTGTCTTTTTTCACCAGCACAGGCCACCTCTGATCCCCTTCAGTTTGGTGATTATTCCAGAATCAACCTGATCCCCTACCTGGGTGGGAAACACAGGATACGACTATTACTGCAGGCCAATTGATGGTCAAATATCTTTGTACGTCTTTCATTCTTCCCAGATTGTTCAATTGAGTTTAGTAGTAATACCGGTTATATAAAACATACAGCAGCAGCTATTTAGCAGAGAAATTTAGTGAATTTTCTCTACTACTTTCGTGACCTCTGTCTAAATAGTAGAAATTAATTACTATCTTGCTAGTGACTTTGAAAATAGTAAGGAAACTTTGCTATTTACAAGGCCATTGGCTAAATAATAGATTTGTTGCATTGTTTGGCTGGCGACTGTCCAAATTGCAGAAAAGCTTCACTATTTAACCAGCTGTTGGCTAAATGGCAGAGATTCTGTACTGTTTGACCAGTAACCATGCAAATAACAAGGCCACTTTACTATTTACATAGCTGCTGGCTAATTAGCAGAGGTTATGTACTATTTGGCCAGCAGTTAAGCAAACAGAAAACAAACTTCACTCATTGCCTGGGTGTTGGTAAGACAGCAGACATTACTTACAATTTGGCCAGTAGTCATGCAAATTGCAAATAAACCTTACTTTTTTTCCTGGCTGCTGTTTAAATAGCAGACAACATATACTATTTCACTACTAGCCTGGTAAATGGCAAACAAATATATTTTTTCGAGGCGGCTGGCTAAATAGCATAAATTATGTACAGTGGCGCTGCAAATAGAAAGGAAACTTCATTTTTCACCTGTTGGCTTGCTAAAGAGCAGACATTATGCATAACTTTGCCAGAAGCTGCACAAATAGCAGATGATAACACCATTTACCTAGAAACTATCTAAACAGCTTAAATATTGTGTTATTATGCCTTTGGAAGATTTCAACAGATGCTTACTTTTAGGTAGAACTGCAACAAGGATTGAATATGATTGGCATCCATCTCCCTATGGAAGTTAGGATCCTGATGTATTATTATTTCATTTGCAAAATGTAGTCGCAAATTGCACATCGTCCATTTTTGCGAATGGAATAGCACTTTACAAACTGACCTATTTACTGTTCAATCAGTTCACAAAATACTTAATCACAGGTCGGTTCCAGAATGACCTACCTTATAAATGTTCATTAGGCAGGGGCCTATTTTCGATCCTCTGTTATTGGGTGTAATCACAAGGATGGTGGCCTACAAACAACAACTCACTACCATTCCTATGACTGCATTCTAAAATGGTAAACTATTTTTTAAAGCAGTCCATGTTCTTTAAAGTAAGCAATGCTGCTTTAAAAAAACCGAATGATTTCTGTTTTGGGAAACTTCTTTCCCCTGAGGGCGCCACCATGATTCCTTAAGGGAAGGTGCTCCTACGAGGACTACATCCCCTTAGCAAATAAGTTACCACACCAAATCTGGGTTAATTAGCTCATCAATGGCTGATGACAGCAAATGCAGCTTGAAACTATCAATAAACTGTTTTTTGAATTGAAAAGGGGAGGGGCAACACCTCTTTTTTGGAATTCAGAAAGAATCACAAAAGTCCTTTTATGAGTCGAATTTATTTTCTAATTCATAAAAGGGTTTTGTGCATATTAATAAGCACTTTTGTGGTCCCAATCCTTGTGATTTTGCGACATGAGTGGGTGCATTTTAAGCTAAGAAAATAGTTCTAAATGCTGGGTTACACCCCTTGCGTAAATCAGAGAAATTTTGCTGTAGTTCTGTGTAATTATGCTACACCAAATTGCACAAGTTTGCCCATTCCTACTTATAGGTCTAAAAGTCCCAAATGTTTGGATGTTTTTAAGTTATTTTGACGAACATAGCACAGAATGCCACTCCAATGCACCATGGCTCAAGACACAATAACTTGAGAAGGCCTTTACAGAGCTGTCTCATGCTCCACACATGCTCCTAATAATGTAGGTTCGTCTGTAGGGGTGGCTAATGACAAAGTTGGTTAGAACTTTTGCAAGACTAGGTGAAGTTGTTTACTGTTCTACAGCTATGTACTCGCTCTAACTCACAAAGCCATAGGAATGTACAAGAGCCAGACATAGGATTACCAAAATGCTCCATGTTATCAGAACACCTTTTTTCTGCAGCTAATCAGTGCATTCTGTGATTGTTAATTCTGGTTCAGTTCAATTAAACAAATCAGACTAAAACACCTAAAAACAATGGTTTGTAAAAGCAAAGGTCAGAACTGGAAATTTTGGATCCCTGTGACATAGTGGCATCTGATATTCAGGTTGATCTTATTAAAATAAAACAAATTGCACTGGGCCCCTTACAAATTCACTAACACAGTAGGCTTTATTGCAATCTCATAATGGAAGGAATAAAAAATAAATGGGCTTGATTTAGAGTTTGGGGGATGGAATTAACACAGTTAGGATGATGGAGTACAATACTTTAACCATTCTGAGGGACCTCTGCCTGCCAAATTTAGGGTTGTCTGCTGTGCCTGTGGACAGCTCTCTACATTGACAGGAACTGCTGTCATGGCAGTTCCTATGTATGCAGGAAATGTTTGACAGAAAATGTCATCAGAGATGATGACTGACCGGCAAACATTTACAATGTGTTTTGTTTTTCAAAAACAAAAGCCGCACAGCTGGTGTTTGTTTTCCAACACTGGGAGTTGTCTTCGTGGGTGTCAGAGTCATTGTTTTTTACAGCCAGGTTTTACCATAAATAGGATGTATAGTGTAAAGTTTGTCCTCTGTCTACCCCAATTCTGTCAGGCCACTGGAGGAAGTATTCCGTCGAGGAGCCATTGCAAAGAAAATGGACTAAAATTAATTGTACTGAATGTCATTGGGATATTAATGAATATTCCCAGTAAATCAGAGAAAGTTATATAGCCATCAAAGATACAGAAGAATAGAAACTCATAGAGATGTTTTATTTGTTGACTTTATTTCAAATATTGTAAGAAATAAGACACTGAATAGGCAGAGACATTTTGTTTCCTCCGTTATTGTGATCTACAGATGAATCATTTCACAGTTCCACTTTTATGCTCATTTTCCAGACAGGGGATGTGGATCAAATGTTGAGGTTTCAGAATTGATTTAGGGGGATTATCTAATAAATGTAATTTAATGATTGTAACTCTGACAGCATTTGTGCTAGTTGATGGCTCTCACAGAAGTAGCAATAGTGCTGGGTCCAAGCAGGAGTATGCAAAACGAAGGACACAATGAAGAGTGAGGTCTCATTACTTGCCTGTCTTCAGCCTTTCTGAGCAGTTATCAGGCACAGACAAAAGGGAAGCCTTGCTTAACGACGTTGTCACCTTTAACAAAAGAAACGTTTGGCCTACCCCGCACTCCTAACTTATACCCTATGTCATCACTCAATAAGAACCAATCAGTAGCCCTTTGCTAGCAAAGACCTCACAGAAATTCTGTGGGTAGCCTTTCTTCTATCCTTCCTCACTTCAATGTCTGGGACTCCACCCTCCATAAAGAAGCAGTCAATACACTTCCACTGTCTAGGAAAGCAGTATGTACTCTCCATCACATCGTGCAAAATGCATCCCACTGGTCCATGCACATAGACTTTCATCACACATGGAGCCTTGAGATAACACATGTGTTACATACCCACTGCACACACACATGCATGGAATGTCAACTCAAAGTTTTGGAAGTCACACAGACCATTCTATCGGGACATAAATTACCTCTTTGCTGGCTTCCCAAACACTTCTGCCACATAAGTATCACCACCACTCTTAATCTAGCCCTTAGAGATTCATAGCCCATTAGTCTGGTGCTGAAGCTATCTATGATGGATTTGGTTCCTAGTGCTATCACTTGGCAAGCATAGCCTTTTGCTGCTCAGAATCTCTCTTTAGACCATCTGAGATGATCTATCTGAAGCCTCCCTCACGCCCAATGCTACTCATCATCATCGTCATCATATTAACTTTATTTCGGTTCGATGAACCATAAAAGTGCACAGTGCAAAGGACATTATACATACATAAAAGGATCATAAAAACAGATCGCATCCAGATATCAATGTGCATGTAAAAAGAGAAAATAAATCCAGTCATAAAACAAGAATTGGCAAATACTGCCCCCAAATTAATCCCAAGACCAAGAGACAAACACCTCAATAAGAGAGACCTTAGAAAAGTGCTCCTATAGGGTCCGGTATGTCTCCCTAATTGTATATATTATTTACATTCATTCATACATTTGGTCTTTGCTTCGAGTTTTAAAAACTGTAAAAATGAATCGAACATTAAAAGCCCATAAGTCGAATATCTACATGTGAAGGTCCGAATTTAATTAAAAAGTTAATTAATTAAAAATAACTCTTAAAATAGAATTAATTAATATCTTAGCCCCCTGCACATAATCTTGAAAGTAAATGCCTTGTCAGCATAAGCCTAGTCTTTGTCACCAGAGAAGCCCTCTTTTCTAGTCAATATAAATTGTCCATTCCTTATTCAAGGAACCTTTCCCTAGCACACCATGTGGAAAAGAAGAATCTAGATACTGTGAATACTATTGCGAGGTTGAGATCATATTTCAGTATTCTGAGGGCCTCTAGGTGGGTAGGGATCCCTAGGTTCCTGCAGATCTGTATTATCTACGTGTGTCTAACTCTTTTATATGCTGGGCAAAATCTTCTGCTGTACCAGAGGAGGGACAGTTTTGATCTATTTCCCTTCACCAGGTAATAGTAAATGTGCGCAGGGGGAGCAAGCCATGCCTGAACTGCACATACAACTTCTTGGCTAGTACTGGCTGGATCTCGTCTAAGAAAATCTCCTATGTATATAAACTTCTTTAATCTGTTGGAAATTCCTCATTAAAATGCCCTCTGTTGGACCCTTCATAAGAGAGTAAAGTCTGGAAGCGCTGTAGCAATCCATAAGTTTCTTCTTGGAAATTGCCAGGGAGGTTGTTAGAGGGTCATCCCATAAGGAAACCAGTCCAATAGTAGTCAGGGTGTCCCTAAGATGAGAAAACAAGGGTAGGGCTTTGGCCCCTGGTTTCCCCAGACATTCTTCTAGAGCTTGTCTGTATGGAGTCAGAAGAGAAGGTCTTAAGGCAATGGTCGCTGAAATGGGGCACAACCCTAGATCTAGTCAGAACGGAGTCAAGGGGTGCTAGATGGAAGTGTCACTAAGTCCCTGATGAATTTATTTTATACCAATACAATGTCTTTGACAGACTTGTGTCTCCATAGCTCTGCCCCATAAGTAATGACTCCCAGGGACACGGGTTTTGTATATTTCCATCAGGGGGCTAAGAGGCTTAGAGAATGGGACCTATAAACCTTAGCCAGGCCACCTGTACTCTGTGCTAGTTTCAACCTTTGTTTCCTTTTGTGAAAGGCCCAGTCAATGTGCTAATTGAGAGTGATCTCCAAATGTTCAAAAATGGCAACCCGCTCCAGTGGGATTCCATTCAGCACCAGAATGGTTCTGGGGGAATGCAGCCAATTTAAAAACCATAAATTTCATATTGGCAATGTTAATCTCAAGACCCTGCTTGATGCAAAAACAGTTAAACCCTTTGAGTATCCGTTGAATCCCCATGGGAGATTGTGATACCAGGAGGGTATCATTGGCGAACATCAGGGCTGATATTTTGGTGGAGCAAGACATGGGTGCACTGCTGTCACTGACCTCATTTAAAATAAACACCAACCCATTGAAGCATAAACAAAATAGGGTTGGGGCCAACAAACAGGCCTGTTGTACGCCCCTAGTTACCGGAAATGGTTCAGAAAGCTCTTGTAGTTTCTCACATCAAACCTGTGCATAGTTCTTTCTCACGTAACCTTCTTATCAGGAGGTCATATTACAGAGATAGGTGGGGACCCTCATGTTGGACAGAACAGACAAGAGTTTGGTTCTCTGAACTAGGTCAAACTAAATTTGGATCTACGAAGATCAGATACAGACTGTCACCCTCCAGCACCACTGTTTTCCAATAGAGAAGTTGGAGGCAGAATACCTGGTCAATGGTGGAAGTTTGGATTCTAAAGACTGCTTGTAAAGAGCTAAGAGCATCATGGTCCTCTAGCTACTCTTGCAACCGTTCTAGGATGACCCTTCAGAAAACCTTCTGCATCACGTCTATGAGGCTAATGGGCCTGAAATTCCCCGGTAGAGGAGGGACCTTTCTTATACCCAGAGATTTTTTCAGCTCCGGCCAAGGCTCAGGGATGGTCATGCCACCCAATAGAGCATTGAAGATGACTAGCAAGTAAGACTCCCAGACATCAGGTTCAGAGAGTACATGTTCCCAGGTATCTTATCCATTCTGGGTGCCTTGTGAGGGGCCATGCTTGAAATAGCACTACATACGTCCTCTAGAGAAACTATGGGGAAGTCCTCATTACCCTTTATACCAACCTGGCTCTGGTCATATGATTTAAGATCTACATTATTTGCCACCACTACCTCAGGGGGTGCCTGAACATCATAAACTGAACAAAAGGGATAGTTCCTGGCTTCAGCTGCAATGCTAGGCTCTAGATTGTTTCTCCCTTCCGGATTACCAAAGATGACTTAAGAGGGACACCCATTTAGCCATGTCCAATCAATCTTTGCCTGTTTGGTGTTCTGTTATGTTAATACATTTGTAAAATGCATGGCTGGCCCAGCCCCGGAGCATCCCAGTGCTAGTTCCAGGACAGACTTCGGAAGGAGTGACAAGGCTGTGATATTATGCCGGGAATAACCACGTTTTCACTGCCTTTCTAAATGACCAGTGATTCTGGATGCCCCTGATGGTCACCGGGAGAGTGTTCCAAAGGGCCGGCGCCTTAGCGCTGAACGAGCGCCCACCCGCTCTTGCTCTTCTGACACGAGGAACACAAGCCAGGTGACAGATGGTGGCATCCTTATACATGATTCTAGCACTTCTGATCCAAGTTTTGTCCTTAGATTTTATTGCTATTATTTGGATAGATTTGGCTTTTCTACAGTGCCTGTAATACCAGCATGGAATAATTTGTTTGTCTCTCTGGACCTTTCTCCTGCATAAAAAAGGTCCCTCAGTTTGGCTACACAACATGAGTGGATCGCGGCCACTTCATTGAACCTATTTCCTATATTTTTTGCCTGCATGTAAGTGCTCAGGTCTTCCATAGCAGTCCCCATTATGTTGTAAATGATGGAAAAAGAATTGGGGGACTCCTGTATTTTGGCCCAATTGATGCATCTTCGCGATGTCAACAGACGCAATCTAGAATCGAGTGGGTCCCTGTGTTTGCCCTGTATATTCCCATCTTGCACTAGCAGGTCCAATGCCAAGACATTATGGTCGCTATCGTGACGTGGTAAAATAGCAAAATCTAGAACCGAGGCCCACATTTTTGCATCCACGAAGACGTAATCAATTATGGATTAAACGTAGGGTGGCCACATTTATCTGACGTTGTACGCCTGTTGCAATCCAGAATTGACTGATTCAATGTTTGAACGTAGATCTGTAAAGTTATAGAAGACCATTTTTAGGGGGGATTATAGTTGTAGCAGGTATTGCCCACTGCCTATCTTCTTCATCTAAGGCCTCGCTCGGTCTAATGCCTAGTGGCTCAAATTGGTAATTAAAGTCACCCCCTATGATCCTGAGGTCATGCCTTGGAAGGGCAGACAGGAGCATTGATAATGGCTACACTGCTGGGGATTCTTGACCCCTACTGACTGTTCTAAAGTATACATTAACTGAAACTAGAGTTCTAGCAGATGTGAATTCTAGCAATACACACAGAAGGTCATCTCAGTCTCCTTCGCCGAGCAACCCAAATAGGTGGTAGTCCAGAATGTAAGACCCACCAGGGGTCTACCTCTCTTTGCGGACATAGCAGGATTGTAAAAATCCACATAAACAGGTCACCTAAACTCCTCCATGACCCAGGTTTCCTGGAATAATACTAAATCATATTTGTCTATGAGTGCCCCCCAGTCACTGCAATCTAGCTTGTTCCTAAAGCCCACCACATTCCAAGATGAAACTTTGATGGTATTAGACAAGGCTTTGGTGTCTGGCAGAGCTCTAACCAGTTTCAGCTCTCGCTTATCCACCCTGGGCAGACACCCCACATTATTAATACTAGTCACATAACTCAAGTCTGCAATCCTATGTGTTGCTCTAGCCCTTGGAATCACCCTCCTCCCCCTATCTCCCTCCTTTGTATTGGAAAGGCCTCCATTCTTGGGACAGGGTAGCTCAGTGGCTAAGGTCCTGCTCTAACCACGGTGCATCCTAGCCGGGCAATGTTCTTAGCTACTGTCGGGTAAGCCCGACTTTGTGGGCACTCCCTGCCTTGAGCACCAGGCACTCTCAACAACCTAATCTGGTGAAGTTCTTGATTAAGGGTCTCGGACCATGGACCCAGCAGAGTCAGGAAGTCAATCCACCTCATTTAAGACCTCAAATTTAATATTTACAGGTACAGCATATCTACAAGGGTCAGCTATATGAGGGGAATATTGGGTGTTGCTGGGAATAGAGGGCAGCGGGTATTGGGCAGGGTGATGGTGCATACCTGGGGGA
Source organism: Triturus cristatus (assembly GCF_964204655.1). Taxonomy (NCBI): domain Eukaryota; kingdom Metazoa; phylum Chordata; class Amphibia; order Caudata; family Salamandridae; genus Triturus; species Triturus cristatus. Next base: position 527,562,922 of record NC_140591.1, read on the forward strand.
GTTCTATAAAAATAGCCCATTAGGAGTATAGACATTGCTGAATCCTGTGCCTGCATTGATATATCTATTAAAAACAACTCTGATACCAATTTTGGATCACTAAACTTTATAACAATACAGTCCCCCGTTTTATCTTTACGGCCTTTCCTAATCCAGGAAACCCTCCAGGTTAGAATAACATCCCCAGCTCTAGTGATGGAAAAAATCTGTGGCTCGAGAGCCAATGTAGACATTTGTTTTTGAGGTTCTCGTGGGATTCTCCCCCTTGGTTGCTATTCAGTCCCAGGACTTCGGTAGGACTGCGAACATAAGGATATGATGCTGGAGGTAGGTTAGTAAAAGGAAGCTTTATTGCGGCACCCTAGGAGACTTGCTCAGACTTCCTATGTGCTTTGCTGGTAGAACTATTGGCAGGTGGTCTCAATTCCGATTCCGAGACCTTTCGTCTGTTTACTGAGTTACTGTTAGACCCTTTCCCTGCACTCGGGTAGCACAGCTCCACAGACTCAGCAATTGGGATTTGAGCAGTCTGGCATCCTGCATCCAGGTGACCAGTTTGTCCCCCACATTGTGTGAGAGTAGCCTCCCCATACAACTGTTTCAGTAAGTCAAGTTGCATCGAGAGGGGGCTCAGTTCTTTGCAAATTATAATTTTGATCTTCTCGAGAATAGTCCTTGTAAGATCCTTCAGCCAAGGGGAATGCCCAACTTTGAGTGTGCTATATGAAACACTGGAAGATGATGTGACCTTCTCAGTTCCAACAACAGTGTTGTTAGACTTCAGTGGGTGCGGTTGGGCAGGCTTCTTTTAACCTGCCCCCCTAGCAGGTCTTTTCTCTATGTGGGGACTGATATGTTTCCCTAGGGAATCTGTATTATATGAGTGGTTGCTTGGGTCCTCCTCCTCTGTGGGCCTGCCGGGACTGGGTGAGGAGATATGCAGATCAGACATACCACCAAGAAAATCTGTGGTCAACAACAACTGTCTCTCAGTGAGTTCTAACTAGGGAGCCACAACCCCTATTACACTTTGTATCATCTTATTGATAAAAGTTGTTTCAGGAGGGATTGGTGTTAGCGCTAGACTCCCTTGGCAGGTCTTGTTTCCCATAGCTGTGATATATTAATTGTTATTAGACATATTAGTTGTTATTAGATTGTGAGGTCTCTCTAGAGATCCCTGTGGTCCACCAGTCTAGGGGATTAACCACAGACTTATCTTTTTTTTATCTTTAATCATCTTTGATAGTGATATTGTCAGTCCAGAATGACATTACACACTACGCACTGGAATCGGGGGTCAAACAAAGTGTATTGGGATGGGTTGATGACTTTCCCTTTGGCTTCTATTGGGGAACATGGATAGAAGGAGGAGTGACCCAGTACTACAGGATGCCCACGCTGATTAGTAAAGTGCCTCTCAGCACAAGCTGCAGGCGACATGGGCTAACCTAGGCAGTCCCTGTGGACCCCGTGATCTCTGCGGTCCCTGCTGGATGGTGGAGGTCTCCCCCTCCTCTCTCATTGATTAGCCCTCTGTAAAGCTTGCTAGTTCCTCAGCTCTTCTGTTCTTCAGCAACAGAGTACAATATGATGTAGCTCGGGGGGGGGGCCCTCCCTGCCACAGGCTGCACCAAGGCCTAGCTCGGCCACCTCCGTGGACAGGATGCACCCCACCTCTAGTGGAAGCCTCACCTCTGTGGAGCTGTAGAGCTGTTTCTAGCTATACAGTAGACACCAGATTATTCAAGCTCCTCTGCTGCTCAGCTTACGATCAGGCCAGCCGCTGCCCAGATCTCCACGGTCTGCAAGGTGGGTCGCACCCGGAGCTCCAACGCAGTTGAACCCAGGCCGGGCCAGGAGAGGCAACCTATGCTTCCACCTCCGCTGAGAGCCGCAGCTGCCACAGGCTCCCAACCGATACAGACTTTGGCCCCGCCTCCACACTCACTCCAAAGCAATCCTGTTGTGCACTCCCCCATCAAGAAAATATGGTATTCTATATCTGGTAGGCCTGTCCCTCCTAACTGCACACATCTGAGCCTATTTATGGTCTTACCCTGCTTTCCCCTTTGCTTTTTGCCTTTCCATCTGACCCCCTGTGTTAGCGATTAACCATTTTTGTTGACTTCAGCCATCTGAGTTTCGCAATGCCTTTTTCCATTCTTCACAGACCACACTACTTTCCACCCACCTTTAGACCCCTGCCATGTGATCCATCCTGACACTACAGTGCCAGCATAAGACATCATCTGATTTCACTCAGAGGTCAGAGGGTAACAGTCCAGGCTTTTCATTCCCTGTGCATTCTCTGATTTTCAGCAAATACTTACTAGTTCTACATGAGGGCCAACAAGGTGAAGGTTTCTGGAGGTTAACAGCGTAAGCAGCATGAATAAAAAGGGATATCCCAATACAATCGGCATATAATCACATAGGTGTCCTCCCGCTTGTTGTCTTTTTTCTTCTATGCCAGGTCCTTCTGCGCCATCTGGTGTTGGTCCTCCTCCTGTTTCCAGTCCTCCTTATCTGGGCTGTTTTGGTCCTCCTGACTGTCATCCTGGTCCAATTAGTTCTGTCACTCCGATACTGGTTTTCAGAATCAGGTGCTCCTGCTTATAGTCCTTCCTTCATAGTGCTGGCCCTGCCCCTTTTCTTGTATTACCCCTTCCAGGGCCTGCTAATCTTGCTGCTACTAATCCCCACCCTGATCCTGCTGGTCTGTTAGGTCCTTCTCCATCTAACAAACAATAAAAAAAAATTAGGCAGAATGTATCAGGATCACGGGGTGGGTCTCCTCAACAGGAGCCCTCTGATAGAAAATACAATCTTAGAAACCGTGATAATATTAAAAAAACCTGACAGGTATCAGGATACTGATACACATTCCTCTTGTTCCTTTCAGGGTTCATAAAAAAACTTGGAGAGGGAGGAGCCAACAGAACACAGATCAGAAGAGTGATTGAAGCCTAGAGACACACATCGCACTTCAGACTACATTATCAAACAATAAGATAAACCCAAAACTAAACCTAAACTTAAAAAGAAGAAGGTAGCTGGCCTTAAAATAAGAAATGCCCAGGCTACTGAGGACCCTTCCATTTAATGGGGAATAGGCTCTGACGATGCTAGACAGCGCAGCAGAAGTAACAACAGCTCACAGAATCTGATGGAATTTCTGGTGAAAGCAGCATTGAATGAACATATCACGGTGGAGACACCTGAGACAAGGGTAAGTGTCCCACATTGTTTATATGAAATTACTTTCCAAATGGAGGGGGACATACCCGGGAAAGTGGAAGGTCTCTTTTGGATATGGAATCCTTTTAGCTGAAAAAGATTGGCCGCCTGAGTTCGTCATGGAGTCCCCAAAGGGGGAAGATGTAATTTTACTGGCTTTCTCGGACCTCGTTCCAGGTCACTAAAACATTCATACTCACAGGAGTGGGCGTTAGAGCTAACTCCTGCACTTTACTGCAATCATGTAGGGTGGGATGCTGAGTCACCTCACCATGAAATCCCAATAAACAATACTCCTACTCCACAGAGGCAGTACCCAATAAAACATGACGCAAAGAAACAAGTCAGGGCGATTTTAGATTAACTTGAATACTAAGGTGTAATTGAGAATTGCACCTTTTGCATAAATAATCCTTTGTTTCCCTTAAAGAAACCCAACAATTCATACCGTCTAGTTTTAGACTATAGGCATTTGAACACATGCACATGAACATTTGTAGTACAAAATGGTCACAGTGCCGCAATAATGAATAACATTGTGCGGAAGAAATACAAAACAACACTAGATATCTCAAATGAATTCTTCTGCTAAAATAAAGTGCCTAGAAGCAGACATTTGACAGCATTCTTAGCCCTAGGCTCTCACTGCCAATTCTCTAGACTGCCCCAAGTGTATAAGAATAGCCCAGGGTTGTTCGCAGCAAAAGTAACAGAGTTACTTCAAAATTGTGAGGAGGAGCCATTGTCCTACATAGAAGATATTTATCTGATGGACGATGAATTACTGGAGCACAGGGTGAACAACATAATTTTGAGGTTCACCACTGTGGGCTACAAATGTATCTTTAAAAAATTCAAAATTGCTCACCTTAATGTCTTATTTTTGGGCTATGAGCTATCAAGTGAAGGGAAAAGCCTGGCAGCTATTTTTTTTATGTGTGCTGCTCCAACCTCCAAAAACTATGAGAGGGTTACAATCCATTTTAGGATTCCTAAGTTTTGGCAGAACATATATTTTGGATTACGCAGAAAAGGTAAAACCTTTCTGCGACCTATTCATACTTGATTTCTTAGTTCAACATTGGATACAGGAGCATACAGAAATTCTCTGTTCCCTACAAGCTGACATAATAGCTTCTAAACACTTACACACACGTATGAATACTACAAATTTGGTGATCCTTATAGTAACGGGTCAATCAGGGTACACTTACCACATCTTGAATGAAGGCAAAATTGTACCCATTGCATACAAATCACATTTGTACACAAACGCTGAAATGAGTTTTGCATCCATAGAAAAGATACTGAAAGCAGTACAGACTGCTGTAGTAAGAGAAAGAGCACTAGCACAGGGAAAACGCATAATTGTCATTACTCCAGTACTAACCTTAGAGGCTTTTATCAAAGCAAGCATTCCAAATGTAAAAGCACTGCATACGCGATGGATACAATTGGCTAATTCTCTCACTGCAACAGATGTAGACTACAAATGTGATTCTACATTAAAAACAGAAGCATTCTTGCAGTACGAACACAAATATCCTCTCCCGAATGAAATAATGCTTCTAGATCAGTATGAATACATCATTTACACTGACAGATCTATCCAGCATGCCGTAGGAAGTAAACAGCAATACACTGCAGCATGTGCAATTGTGAAGGGACGTATGTGGGACAGCAAGTTCTGTCCTAGCAATACACAGATGCATTTTCTAGGAGATTGCACAGCACAGCTGGCAGAACTGAAAACCCTGATATTGGCACTAAAAAATATGATCTTATTTATAGAGAAGGGGGATACTAGGAGCTGATTATTAGGTCCAGTGACCCTTGCTCCCGAAAAGTAACTAGTACACAAAGGGAATCACTGTTCCTTGTAGAGGATGAAAGAGGAAGAAACTTTTTTTAGTGTGCTACTCTCTCTCTGTGGGGGACAGGGAGAGGTACGCAGGTGGATAGGCCCTACTACTACAGGAGAACCTTCCCAAGTGCCCTCACTGATCTCATGAGGTCCTGACACTAATATTAAGGGGAACAGTGACTCCCTTTGTGTACAAGGCTTGTGGAATGACACACTGCTTGCCAACACACCTCCGCTATATAAGGGATAGGGACCAACCTTCCCATTACCGGCGGAGACAGGGGGAGGCACACAGGTGGATTGGCCCTGCTACTATGGGAGAACCTTCCCGAGTGCCCTCCCTAATCTCATGAGGTCCTGACTCTAATACTAAGGGAAACGCTACCCCCTTCTACAAACTTGGTAGCAGTGGTTAGTTCAGGCCACCACTGATACAAAAATTGACCTTCCTTTGGTCCTGAAGAAGCGCTTTGGATCTCCTTCTGAGGCCACATACAGAGCGAAACATGCCCATTAGGGACATATACCCAGCTACAGAGGGACATAATATCCCCTAGAGCAGCACTACACACTTTGTTTTAACAATGACAGAGGGATCACCCTAATAAATAGTATCACCTCTCCCTCCAGTCATTTTTAACACACCACGGTAGACTTCACTGCCACTTACACCCTATCACCCAAACGGCTTCTCATCAAAAGATCTCTGATAAAGAGACCCTTCGAGGGACCCGTAGGGCATTGCAGCGCCGGCACAACGAGAAGCAAAGCCCAAATGATGAAGCATGACATCCTTCGGGGTGTGTGAGGGCATTATGATGAGGACACAATATCCCCCACAGAGAGAGTAGCACATAAAAAAAGGTTTCTTCCTCTCTCATCCTCTACAAGACACAGTTACTCCTTTTGTGTACTAAAAAATACGAATCAGGAATTCCCCACACTTATTATGTGTGATTCATTTTACTGTGTCTAGTCATACAATGAATATCCTCAAAATGGGTTTAGAGATTCCAGAAGTTGCACAATAAAGCCCATATTGCTTTGGAAACAAGTGGCAGGGCTGAAAAAAGGCTTGCCACAGGCACATGAAATTCACACATTGAGTCATCAGCGTGTTGGCGTGCACGTTGAAGGGAATTCACTGGCTGATGAAGCCGCCAAGCTGACAGTGTGAACTGCTGCCATTGCTGCAATCACTCATTCTAGCACAAGGATAGACAGACAGATAATGATAGCTGTGTATGTTGCACACAACAACAGCTCAGCCTTGCCAAAAGGATCTCCACTCAAGTACTCCGCAAAACATTCAGAATGCTCAAATTCCAGGAGTGGGGCATAGAGTAATACCGAGCATGGATTGCAGATTTGGTTTAATTCTAGCTGCACATAAGGGTCTGGGTTCGGCACACGCAGGATTCGCTGCAATGGTTTCACTACTGAAGCAGCATTATTGGTGGCCAGGTCTTACTAAACAGACAAAGGGTTATGTCGTTAAGTATGACATCTGTCAGCAGATGAAAGGTTCCTCTGTAGCACATCCAACGCAAACACCATTACTGATATCAGACAGACCTCTTGCATGTGTCTTTTTGGGCCACTGCGGCCCCTTACAATCTGACAGGCCTTGCAGGTACATCATGATGACAGTGGATTAATGCTCTAGATTCCTGTGGGATTGGCCTCAGTGCTCAGCTGATGCCCGAATTGTTATAAAGGATTTGCAAGTCTTCATAGGGACATACGCAATTGGCACATTACATTCTGACTGTGGCCCTGCGTTTAGCTCATGGGCTTACAAAGAAGCCATGGGAGGTTTAGGTGTAGCATTGCGGTACTCCTCTCCGTAACAACCAGAGGGAAATTTGATTGTGGAGAGGAAGAACTGGGACTTAAAGCAATCTTTAACAGCTAGGGTGTCAGGCTCGGGTGGCAGTTGGGACAATCACCTACATGGGTTCCAGAGGGCACTTAACAGCGTGCCAAGAAATTCCCTGGGGGGCAGTATTCCATACGAAGTCCTGTTTGGGATTAGAATGTGGATACCTGACCTGTCGACTGTGGCAGCACAGTGGCAAGTAAAACACACCCCCACTGGAGAAGTGAAAGCTGTACCCGCAAGACTGACCTGGGTCCCGAAGATTGGGGATCTAGTCAGAGAAAAGATTGTGGACAAAAAATAATTTGGGCCATCTTACAGAGTGCCTCTACCTGTCCTGGCTGTCGAAGGAAAAAGAACAGTACTTCTTCCGCCCCTTGCCGGCAAGAAAGAAAAGAGGTTTGTCTCAATTGATTTGATCAAACCATACTATGTAGCCGATACTCAATAGGAGGCCGGATGGGCTCCTGGGTAGCACCAGATCTCCTTTCACTACCATACAGGAAGTTGAGACAGAAAGATTAATAACTTTTGAAGATTCTACCCTATGAAGTGAAGGAGTTACCAACAATGGAATAGAAATGACGCCTGCTGAAATTGGACAGCAACAAACTACAAATGAAGCACAGATCTCAATTTGGCCTAATACCGACATCTATTTGAATATGTCTCAACAGGAGACATCTCCCAGTTCTACAAAACCTGCTGAGCTACCAAAGATAGATCGAAGTGTGTCTGGTTACTTCATTGATTTTGATACTTTCTCATTGGATCCAAATGAACCTGACTGTAGTAAGTTCTGCTGGCGCTTCCGCTCTGGACTTTGCTCATATTTTTAACTTATTGTCTGTGCCTGACACGTCATATGCTAGGCTGCAGGGAAAACACTATTTAGCTGCTGATGCCGCGGACGCGCAGCGGACTTTAGTAAGTTCTGCTGGCGCTTCCGCTCTTGACTTTGCTCATATTTTTTACTTATTGTTTGAGCTTTTACTCCCCCCGCATTTATGTTTTTAATACTTTTAGCGCATTATACTGGGCATTAGGTCTAATTGTTACCTTGACTCCCGCGCTCGTGTTTACTCTGACTCCGGTCCACCGCAGCTGTTGCTGTTTGAGTGGAGGGTGGAGCTACACGACGCGCTTCCTGACACGTCATACACTAGGCGGCAGGGAAAACACTATTTAGCAGCCGATGCCGTGGACGCGCCTTAGGCAAGCCCATCTGCGCCCGTCCGCGCCTGGCCCGGGCCTATGGCCAGAATCCCTGGCTTTACCCCTATCCTACTACAGCACTATTCAAAGGAGGAACTGCTTAATTTCAATAGAGCTAGCCTTAACTGTTTACACCTAGCCACAACCGATAATAGGTTAGTCTGCCCATGTGGCTTCGCTCTTCCACCAGAGCCAAATATCCGGGCACTCTGCCCCCACAAGAAGTAGTGAACAAAAAGTCCCAGTGTTATGTTAGAAAACAGGATATAGCCAGTGGACTTATCAATGAAAGTTCTCTTTGATCTTACCATTCTCGGTGATTTAAATGTGTATTTAGAAGATTTGGAAGACAAGGAGACGGCTACTTTATTAGAGGCACTAGGTGCGTTGGGCCTTTCTCAGATAGTCCCCTCTCCCACTCATAAGGCAGGACATACGCTTGATGGAATTTTCAGCTCCATGGCAGGACTGTCACTGAAAGAAGTCCTTCCTCTGACCTGGACAGACCATTTTTTAATTAAGTTTGACCTTGTAGTTCCTACAGCTCAGTCAGTAAAAGCAACAAAAAAACCCTCCTCGATCTATACTGCTTGGAGCAAAATAGATTTGACTTAATTTCAGACTTTTTTAGAGGAAACACGTCCTAAGTTCAATCTGTGTGCAGATTCAAATGCAGTAAAATATACTGAATGGCTAAATGAAGCTATAAAAACCTCAGTACCTATCAGAACAACCCCATGGAACCGGGGTGTGCCGTCGGCCCCCTGGGTCTCGGATGCCTTACGTAAGGAAAAACAAATGTGCCGTAGAATGGAAAGGTGCTGGAGAGTTAACTACAACACAGCAGAAAAAGAGTTATATAAAACTGTCCTAAGCAACTATAAAAACTCATTAAAAAATGCTAATGAGGACTACTTTACTCAACAAATTGAGAAAGCCAAGCACACCTCCAAAGAGCTGTTCAAAGTAGTTACCAATTTAGCTTTACAACCAAAGACTGACGCAACAAAATGGTTCCAACATTTTTGCGATTCTATTGCATCAGCTTTTAAATCTAAAGTTATGAATATTTATAAAGTCTTTTTAACCACGCCTGTTTGTGATCCTATAGAGCTGTACTTACGTGAAGAATCTCAGAGAAATTTCTTAGGTAGGTTTGCCCCAATTACTTCTGAGGTGGTAGCTAAGCATATAATAGAAGCCAAATCCTGTTTGTCAACCAACCTCTGTCCTTCTGCTGTCCATAAAAAAAGAGCGGAGGTGGTTAGCCCTATACTTACTCAGATTTTTAACACTATGTTTAACTTAGGCAATTTTCCTTCCATATGGAAAGATTGCTCCATTCTTCCCTTGCTGAAGAAACCTAACCTGGACGCGACTAACCCAGCTAATTACCGACCCATTGCCCGTCTACCACTCCTGGCCAAGATAGTTGAAAAAATTATGAAAAAGCAACTATATCAGTTCATTCTGGATAATGATCTGCTTGATTACTCTCAGTATGGATTCCGCAGGGAACACAGTACTGAAACTGCACTGATTAATGCCACTGAGGAAATCAGAACAGTGATGGACGGAGGAGGGTCAGCGGCCCTGATCCTCCTCGATCTATCAGCTGCTTTTGATACGGTGAATCATAATTTGCCGCAACAAGGGCTGAAATCGATGGGGGTCCAGGGAACGGGACTGGCCTTATTGGCCTTCTTCCTGAAGGAAAGGAGATTAACAGTCACTATGGACAGTTTCCATTCAGAACCTTATGTTTTGCCCTGTGGAGTCCCCAAGGGATTCTCCTTAAGCCCAACTATTTTTAATATATATGTTGCAGAACTCGCCCCTTTGATTCGGAAGTTTGGGTTTAATTTGACGTCCTACGCAGACGATACCCAGATAGTCGTGGCAGCATATATTAAACAAACTGCTCCCACTCTACAGTTTCAGAACTGTATGAGAGATGTCGATAGATGGATTGGACTGCACTGCCTGAAGCTTAACTCTGAAAAGACTGAGATTATTATTTTCGGTGAGTTAAAACCTAGATGGGACAATCTTTGGTGGCCAGCAGAGATGGGTGAAGCACCCAAATCTGTGCAAAAGGCAAAGGATTTAGGAGTGTGGATTGATAATAAGCTAGCACTATCACATCAGACCAATGCTATTGTCACAGCCTCCCATTTTCTGATGAAAAAAACTCAAGAAAATCATGCCTTACATCCCTACTGAAAGTTGGTAGTTACCGCACTGGTCTAGGCTAAACTGGACTATTGCAATGGTCTCTACCTGGGCATGCGTAAGCCCTTTCTTAAAAAACTCCAGACTATTCAAAATACAGCTGATCGGATGCAGGGTAACATCCCCAATTATGACTCAATCGCTAAAGAAATTTGCTGACTCCACTGGCTTCCAGTGGCCAAACAAATTGAGTTTAAAGCCCTGTGCTTAGTATTCAAAGCTTTGAATAATACAGGACCTTTATCGCTTAAAAAGCTATTTGTCAGGTACCAACCGGCCAGACAGTTGCAGTCCTCAGGCACAAGACCGATGAAAGTACCCAGAATAGGCACCACGGGTTGAGGCGACAAGAGTCTCTTTTATGGTACCACAATGCTGTGGAACACGCTACCAGCCGAGCTCAGAGGAGCGGCCTCCCTCACCATCTTTAGGAAAAAGTTAAAAACTTGGCTTTTCCAGACTGATTTCCTGGGAGGGAATACTGCAGTCAATAGCACCAAGACACCCCGGGCATTCACGCGCTCAATAAGTCCCATAACATTAACATTAACATTACCGCCACCACCTGTTTCCCACAAATTACAAATTTGTGATTTCTACCTTTGGCTGAAAAAGACTTACTTTGTTTTTCCCTGGCTACAGCTCTGAATTAAATTTGGTCTACTGTTCCTAGTCCTTTGCATTGGTATAGTGACTGTCTTTTTCTTGCTCCTGAACGGACATTATATGCTCACTAACACAAAACAGATATTCTCTGCTTACTTAATTGCCCAGCTGTCTGTACATGACTTTGACTTTTGGAAAGACTATGGAAACTCAATCTGTCTGGAGGACTAAAGATTTGCAGGTTCAGGGGACTGAGGCCTATTTAGAGCATGCCTCATACCACATCAGATAATGTTCCTGAAAGACACATTGCAACAGACTTCCTGTCTTGGACCAGTCAAGATTAAGAATTTGAACTTACCTCGGATTCCCTCACTTACACACTTTGAGGGTGGCAAAATTACACACAAAACAGTGAGGATACATTAGATGCCACTCTACACAATGGTTCGTACAATCTATCAGACACCAGTTGGAAGGGATGGTTGGTTTAGCCTATCAACACAAATGGGTGTCAGTCAAGATTAAGGGGTACCGCCAAAGGATTTAGTATCCATAGGCCTGACCAGCACTATGTACACTCGGAACACACAGGGGTGGTGACATCTTACAGCGTTGGGAAGTTATTCTTCGAGTGACTAAAGACCTCAACACTGTCCCAAGTGAAACAACGCTTGTCCCTTCTCTCAAATGACACGGATTTAGAGATTTTTTGTTAGGTCCCTAGAAGCCATGTCAAAAGCGCTTCTTGTATGCTATTTACAACAAGGTATGGAAAATCTCCCAGGAGGAGGCTGCTGCGAGATTGATAGTGTTAACCTAGAAAAGGCTTTGGCGGTGGTCCTCAGACTTCGGTCCAAGGCACACACTCCCCTCGGCAGCTCCGCGGTGCCCTGCTTCGCCCAGAAGTCAGCCAGCCCCCATTAGTCTGTTGTTTCTTCTGTACTCAGGGATTGCTGTTCCCCCTGGTCTCCCCTTTTCCCGCCACCACTGACTCCTCCCCTACCACCCGCTCCCGCCTCCCAGCTCCTCGTTCCTCCCCCCTCCCCTACATCATGGTGACCGCTGCGGGGGAGCGCGTGTGAGTCCTCAGACTTCGGTCTAAGGCACACAGTCCCCTCGGCAGCTCCGCGGTGCCCTGCTTTGCTCAGAAGCCATCCAGCCCCTCTCCTTGGCAGGTTTCGAACCCACCCTGGTCCTGACTCCTCAGGGCGCATGGTGATCGTACTCTATTTTTTTGTCCTGCTGTAATTCGTGCCACATTTTGTGTGTATTTTGCATTTGTTTTATCTTAACCTCTGTTTTCCCATTATTCTGTTGTATCTTTTGTACTCAGGGGTTGCTGTTCCCCCTGGTCTCCCCTTTTCCCGCCGCCACTGACCCCTCCTCTACCGCCCCGCTCCAGCCTCCCAGCTCCTTGTCCCTCCCCCCCTCTCCTACATCACGGCGACCGCTGCGGGGGAGCGTGTGTGAGTCCTCAGACTTCTGTCCAAGGCACACACTCCCCTTGGCAGCTCCACGGTGCCCTGCTTCACTCAGAAGCCAGCCAGCCTCTCTCTTTGGCAGGGTTTGATTCCACCCTGGTCCTGACTCTTCCCGTCGCATGGTGATCGTACTCTATTTTTTTTCTCCTGCAGTAATTCATGCCACATTGTGTGTGTATTTAGCATTTGTTTTATCTTAACCTCTGTTTTCCCATTATTCGGTTGTTTCTTCTGTACTCAGGGATTGCTGTTCCCCCTGGTCTCCCCTTTTCCCGCCGCCACTGACCCCTCCCCTACCACCCGCTCCCACCTCCCAGCTCCTCGTTCCTCCCCCCTCGCCTACATCATGGTGACCGCTGCGGGGGAGCACGTGTGAGTCCTCAGACTTCGGTCTAAGGCACACAGTCCCCTCGGCAGCTCCGCGGTGCCCTGCTTTGCTCAGAAGCCAGCCAGCCCCTCTCCTTGGCAGGTTTCGAACCCACCCTGTTCCTGACTCCTCAGGGCACATGGTGATCGTACTCTATTTTTTTGTCCTGCTGTAATTCGTGCCACATTGTGTGTGTATTTTGCATTTGTTTTATCTTAACCTCTGTTTTCCCATTATTCTGTTGTATCTTTTGTACTCAGGGGTTGCTGTTCCCCCTGGTGTCCCCTTTTCCCGCTGCCCTGACCCCTCCTCTACCGCCCCGCTCCAGCCTTCCAGCTCCTTGTCCCTCCCCCCTCTCCTACATCACGGCGACCGCTGCGGGGGAGCGTGTGTGAGTCCTCAGACTTCTGTCCAAGGCACACACTCCCCTTGGCGGCTCCACGGTGCCCTGCTTCACTCAGAAGCCAGCCAGCCTCTCTCTTTGGCAGGGTTTGAATCCACCCTGGTCCTGACTCTTCCCGTCGCATGGTGATCATACTCTATTTTTTTTCTCCTGCTGTAATTCGTGCCACATTGTGTGTGCATTTTGCATTTGTTTTATCTTAATCTCTGTTTTCTCATTATTCTGTTGTTTCTTCTGTACTCGGGGATTGTTGTTCCACCTGGTCTCCCCTTTTCCTGCCGCCACTGACCCCTTCCCTACTGTCCCGCTCCCGCCTCCCAGCTCCTCGTCCCTCCCCCTCCTCTACATCACGGCAACCGAAGGCACGCCTAATGCAAGCCCGTCTGTGCCTGGACCGCATACAGCGCCAGACTCTCTGGCCCACGCGACCACCACAAGACCTGGCGCAGCTGAGACGCAATCACTCTCCATGCACTCAACGCCGGCCGAAACTCCACCTGCTGCCAGGCCACCCCGAAAGATCACCCACGGACCCTTCACCTGCCGGAATTGCAGCTACACCAGTCAGCGCACACCGGCACGGCCTGCCCATCCCAACACAGCAGGCCACAACCATCTCAGCTGCATACAACTCAACATCCGCTCAGTCCACAAGCATGCTGTAGAACTCTGGGACCAGCTCGACTCCTCCGCCCCTAGACGTCGGCTTCCTGACGGAGACCTGGATGAACACCTCCTCAGTGCCTGACATAACCATAGCCATCCCGGACGGCTACAAGATCACACGAAGGGACCAAAACAACAACAAACAAGGACGAGGTATAGCCATCATCCACAGGAACACCATCAGGATCTCAAACAACACCGAAGACACCCTCAGCATGGCCGGACACCTACATTTCCAGATCCATGCTGACCACAACAACACCCTCAGAGGAACCCTCATCTACAGACCCCCGGGACCCTGACCAAAGTTCAGCGAATCCATCGCCGACCTAATCAGCACGCAAGCCCTCGCCTCCACAGGCTACATCCTCCTCTGAGACCTGAACTTCCACCTCGAGAACGCCAACGACAACAACTCCACAACTCCACTCCGCCGGACACACGCTCAATGCCATCTTCTCCGCCAGTGACCACGTCGCCTTCAGCCACACCACAGAACTCCACTGGACCGACCACCACTACATCCACTTCTCCTTCGAGAAGCACACCGCACACAACCAACCGCAACGTATCCCACACCGCAACTAGAAAAAAGTCACCGAAGGCCAGATCATCACCACACTCACCCGAGACCCTTCACCCGAGCCCTCCGAGACCAACGCAGCAGCAGACAACTTCAGACAATGGACCGACAACTGCGCCAACACCCTCGCCCCAATTAGGAAACCCCCCAACAGGCGCACAGACACAAGAGCCATCTGGTTCAACGCCGACCTCCAGAATTCCAAGCACACCTGCAGAAGACTCGAGAAGCAGTGGCGCAATGATCAGACACCAGACAACCACGCAGCCCTCATGAACGCCAGACGCAAACACCACCAACTCACATGTTCCGGCAAAAGAACCTCCTTCAAAGAATGCATCGACAACAACGCACACAACAGCAAAGAGCTCTTCAACATCCTGAAGGAACTCGCCACCCCCAGCTGAAGCTCCAATGACGTTCTGCTGTCACAAGAACTCTGCAACTCCCTGGCTACTTTCTTCCATCGCAAGATCACAGACATCCACAACAGCTTCGACACCCAAACGCCGATGACGGACGCCGACATCCTCGACTCAACACCCACCAAACACTCCGACCTTCTGCTCCCCTAGAACAACATCAACGACGAAGATACCATCAAAATTATGAACACTATCCACTCCGGATCACCCTACGACCCCTGCCCCCATCACATCTTCAACAAGACAAGCTCCATCATTGCACCCCAACTTCAAAAGGTCATCAACAGCTCCTTCGAGATCGTGACCTTCCCAGAGAGCTGGAAACACGCCGAGATCAACGCCCTTCTCAAGAAACCCAAGGCGGACCCAAAGGACCTCAAGAACTTCCGACCCATCTCCCTGCTCCCGTTCCCGGCAAAAGTCATTGAGAAGACTGCCAACAGACAACTAACCCACTTCCTGGAGGAGAACAACATCTTGGACTCCTCCCAATCTGGCTTCCGTAGCAATCACAGCACCAAAACCGCCCTCATCGCCGCCACTGACGACATCAGGACCATACTGGACAAAGGCGAAACCGAGGCCCTTCTCCTCCTGGACCTCTCGGCCGCCTTCGACAGCATCTGCCACCACACCCTAGGCACACGCCTCCACGACGCAGGGGTCCAAGGCAAAACCCTGGACTGGATCACCTCCTTCCTCACCTTCAGAACCCAGAGAGTCTCCGACTCCCCCCGTTCCGATCCGAAGCCACCACGATCACCTGCAGCATACCCCAAGGATCATTCCTCAGCCCGACCCTTTTTAACATCTACATGGCACCGCTCGCCAACATCATCCGAGCACACCATCTCAACTTCGTCTCATACTCCGACAACACTCAGCTGATCCTCTCTCCCTCACCAAGGACCTAGCCACCGCCAAATCTAACCTCCACGAGAGAATGAAGGCTGTCGCAGACTGGATGAAGACTAGCCGGCTGAAACTAAACTCTGAGAAGACGGAGATCCTCATCCTCAGCTTCACCCCCTCCGCATGGGACAACTCCTGGTGACCGGCCACGCCAGGAGCTGCCCCGACACCCACCAACCATGCACGCAACCTGGGGGTCATCCTGAACTCCACGCTCTCTATGACCCATCAAATCAACTCTGTTTCCTCCTCCTGCTTCAACACTCTCCGCATGCTCCACAAGATCTACATGTGGATCCCCACTGAAACCAGAAGAACGGTCACCCAAGCTCTCATCAGCAGCAGGCTGGACTACGGCAACATCCTCTATGCAGGGACCACGGCCACACTCCATAAGAGACTACAACGAATACAAAACGCCTCCGCACACCTCATCCTCGGACTCCCCTGCCACAGCCACATCACCACACACCTGAGAGATCTGCACTGGCTCCCAGTCAACAGGAGGATAACCTTCAAGCTCCTCACCCACGCACACAAAGCACTCCACAACGCCAGACCAGCATACCTCAACGAACGACTGTCCTTCTACACCCCGAAACACCTGCTTCACTCAGCGGACCTTGCCCTCGCCACCGTCCCTCGCATCCACCAAACGACCACTTGCAGCAGATCTTTCTCCCACCCTGCCGCCAAGACATGGAACTCCCTCTCCTCCTACCTGTGCCTGACCCAGGACCTGCTGACCTTCAGGAGACTTCTCAAGACCTGGCTGTTCAACCAGTAGCCTCTTCCCCCCTCCCCCTCAGCACCTTGAGACCCTCACGGGTGAGTAGCGCGCTTTACAAATGTTTGATTGATTGATTGACAATGGTGTGACCACACTTTCATCTAGAATGTATTCACTGGGCAACATTGTTTCTTCTGCTAAAGATTTATTGGAACAGGATTTGTCTATTCTCCAACATGGACAATCGCAAATGCGATCCATTCTATTACTAAGTTCGACGCTGCAATCATTGCGTTCTGGCCATGTGCCCTGGAGCTACATCAACAGCACAGCTCTGTTTTCTGCATACAATCTGACAGAAAGACAGATGTCAACGGCACGAAGAGGTGCAAAATATACCATGTTGCACATTGAAAAATTGGACCAATTACCTTTCAGCGTGGCTGAGTCACCTTCTACAGAATGGTTAATCCATGGCTATATTGCACTGCCAGGCACAAATTTCTAATTTTAATACTGTCTACAGTATCACCAGGTAGGCAGATATGAATTGCTGGGAGACGGATACATACATGGGTACTGGGATTACCATACAGATTTAGATGCAGGAATGGGGACACTGTTAAATCGCTTTAAGTGGGTCTCTAGTTTGTAAGGATATTTTGCTTCATGGAGCCTGTAATGCTTCAGTTGCTAACTTGTCCTGTCACTTGAAGGGCTCCCCAGCTTCCATGATTCATCCAATGTTCATGTTGCTTTTGAATGAGAGCTATTTGATGCCGAATGATCAAGGCTGTTGTGGGATGGTACCAGGCATCGCATATCTAGTTACAGTAAGTTCCATGGTTACTTGTTACATGCAAGAATTGTTTCCACCGACCCACACTGTTAGGGAGGCAACACTATGGCCTTCGTTGAATGTTTCCTTCATATGATTTGATTCTCTGAGCAGACTGAAAGCCATGCTTTTGCAGAAAGATGTGGCCTTAACCTCGGCCTAAGAGACTTTTGATATCCAGGTTGCAAGATCTTCATCTGAGATACAGGCACTAGTCTTTATGAACTTCCCGGCCATTTCAGGGAAATGGTTCATCGTATCCTTAACATGTCTGATACGAGGAGGATCGTGCACCTATTTAAAAGCATAGACTGTGGCCTAGTGAGCACCGTTCAGACAATCTTTGGAGTTATTCCAGCATTTATACACTCCGTATTGGGAAGTGTTTTTGGGGGGCTTCCGCTGGTCCTACTACTTGTGTTGTATTGGGTCTTCTGGTGCTGGTCCCACTGAGCAAAACCAAAGGAAATGATAGACGGAGTGTTGAACATTGCACACACTCACCCCCAGTCAACTGATCTGGGTTTAATCCATCACCGTTCTTTAGCCCACTCTGCCACCCCAGTTCAGACATGGCCATATGCAAATCAGTCTGACCCTGTGCCTCATGGGAACAGTCCAGCCCGAACTGCCAAGACATGTCTTCCCTGGACCGGAAACATGCTTTCTAGGACCGGTTTCTGTCATTTTAGCCATTTTCAGCCAGGCTTGCTTGAATCCAGTGGCAAAGTGAGCAAGGGACTCACGTCTGAGCATACCCTGCCAACTTATGGCGAACAAAGCAAAACCAAAGGAAATGATGGACAGAGTGTTGAACATTGCAAGCACTCACCCCCAGTCAACTGATCTGGGTTTAATCCATCACCGTTCTTTAGCCCACTCTGCCACCCCAGTTCAGACATGGCCATATGCAAATCAGTCTGACCCTGTGCCTCATGGGAACCGTCCAGCCCGAACTGCCAAGCCATGTCTTCCCTGGACCAGAAACAAGCTTCCTAGGACCGGTTTCTGGCATTCAGCCGTCTTCAGCCAGGCTTGCTTGAATCCAGTGGCAAGTGAGCAAGGGACTCACGTCTGAACATACCCTGCCAACTTATGGCGAACAAAGCAAAACCAAAGGAAATGATGGACGGACTGTTGAACATTGCAAGCACTCACCCCCAGTCAACTGATCTGGGTTTCATCCATCACTGTTCTTTTGCCCAGTCTGCCACCCCAGTTCAGACATGGCCATATGCAAATCAGTCTGACCCTGTGCCTCATGGGAACAGTCCAGCCCGAACTGCCAAGCCATGTCTTCCCTGGACCGGAAACAAGCTTCCTAGGACCGGTTTCTGGCATTTCAGCCGTCTTCAGCCAGGCTTGCTTGAATCCAGTGGCAAAGTGAGCAAGGGACTCAAGTCTGAGCATACCCTGCCAACTTATGGCGAACAAAGCAAAACCAAAGGAAATGATGGACGGAGTGTTGAACATTGCAAGCACTCACCCCCAGTCAACTGATCTGGGTTTAATCCATCACCGTTCTTTAGCCCACTCTGCCACCCCAGTTCAGACATGGCCATGGTTTCTCCAGCCCTACCATTCTCCAGGGCCTGCTGCCCCCTCCTAGCACTGATACACCTCCTGATTTCCTGATTGTGGTAGTCAATCTGACCCTGGTCCCCTATATCATGGTCCTCTTAGTAATGGTCTTCTGGGTCTCGTCATTCTCAACCCTCTAGCACTGGTCTTTCTAGTTCCCATGTTGCGGGTCATCGTGGTTCATGTAGTCCTGGTCACCCTGGTGTAGGATTCCCCTGAGTTGGACCCTTATGGATCTTCTGATCCTGGTCCAACTGCACCTAGACATGGTCCTTTATATTCCCCAATCATTCTAATCTAGGGTCTCTAGGTCCAGCTAGCCCAGGTCCTTTCTGGCCATGGTCTTCTTGGTGCTGGTCCATTTGCTTCTTGCCCCTTGGTCCTTCTCGAATCTTTTTCACCCAGGCCTTCCTTTCTCTCTTCCTTCTTCCCATTGGTCTCATGGTACTGGTCCTCTTTGATCTGTCTACCTGGGTCTCCTACTCCTGGCCCTGGCCGTCCTTGTTCCTCTCGTCTTAGTCAGTGCTCTCAGGCCCTTCTAGCCCTCCTCAACAATATGGTCCAGAGCCTCCTGTTCCTTCTACCCATGGAGCTTCTGATCCTTTGAGCCCTTGTGCACTGGTTCCAGATATCATGTTCTACATCCTCCTGGCCCTCCTGATCCTTCTTACTCTGGTACCCCAATCCCCTGTTTTTTCCTGGTCCTGTTCTTTATCGTCTATTTGTTCCTGGCCCCCTCTGGCATTTGTAACCCTGGTCCTTGTAGATTAGGTCTCCCTGGGCCTGGTTTTTCTTATCCTGGTCCTCATGGCTCTAGTCATTCTAGCTCTCATGGTCGGCCATCTTATGGCACTTATTTCCCACATGCCATTCTCCTCCTCCAACTGGTCCTCCTCCTTCCCCAGGCCTGCACTTAAAGTGAGCACCCACCTGGCAGGTGTGACAGAGTGCACACAGAGCTGCCTGACTGAGCCTGTCAGTGCTTTTGTCGAAACAAACTGGTCTCTAAAATGATCACAATCAAACATTTCGGTATGTGTGAGTGGCACCAGATGGAATGTTTTGCAAGTATTGCCAAACAGTCCTCGACTGAGCAGCCCCTGCCACTTGGAAGCCCATTGTAGCCCAAGTCGGACCCAGGATAATAATTATCAACTCATCTGCTGCCTTGCACGTTTGGAGGGTGGCGGGGCTACACTATTGAGCGTTTGGCACCTTTCTAATACCAGCTATTAACATTTGTTTATGTTTTGAGAACATGTAAGGCCTCGACTTGATACATAAAGCGAACTTCACAAAAGGCACATGCATTCACTGTTAACATGACCTTCTGGTTTTGTTTATTTTAATTATCAGTTAGGGATCATTATGGGTAGATCTAGCAGGTTTCAAATGTTTTATTCTTTATATTTGCTGTTTGAACTGCATGCCTATGAGGAGAAATGCAGGCTTTTTGTGATTTATAAAGGTTTTCTACTGGCTGGGAAATTAAAATACTGGACATGGAGAGGCCGAACAGGGGCCATATTGCCGAATACGGGGTGCTCACTTTGTTTGCTCCGGTTGCTCCTTGTTTGTGACAGGTGCACCTTTAAAAAGGTACACCTTGTGCAAACAAGGAAAGTGCACTGTATTATTCCCAGTGCACTGCCTCTAGGGCAGCCGCAAAGTCGAGCTGCCAGGAGGAGGGAGGGCGGGGGGGAGGAACAGAGCATTCGAGTGAAATACAGAGAAGCTTTGAAGCAGCTGCTCCATATTTCACTGTGCAGCCGGCAACCCATCTGCATTTTTAAGGGGTATTAGAGACCACTTTGCAGCCGGGTGCAGTGAGTGATTCCACCCACTTGCAAAGGGATGTCTGCAGGGTCCCTAGGACTTCCTTCCCACCCTCCAGAGGGCTGCTATCAAGGGCGCTCTAGCAGTGCACCACCTTTTAGGTGGTGAACTGTCAGTGTGCCTCCTGACAGCTTTTTTGCCTCTGCACTCGCATCTATAATACGGCGTGGGCGCAGAGGCAAAGGGATTCCCTCATTTGCATGGGGCCACGCCCCCATGCAAATGAAGGAACACCCTCTGGTGTTATCGCTGGCGCTATATGTGCGCCAGAGCTATCTGTATTACAGAAAGGCAAGCACAATCATCTGCAGCCCATTCTGTAATAACAAACTGCCACAGGGCGCACAATGCGGGCACCCATGCACGTTGCCCTTGAGGCACTTTTCACAATACGGCCCCAGGTGGCAACTCTAATTTAAGATCAGTCACCTGCACTCCTCTGCAGCTACCTTAGCTTGTTGCCTGCATTTTTCAGTACTCATTGTTTGCCTTGCGCCTCACAGCCAGACCCAAAGAGGCTCCCAGCATGCCATCACTCACATTTGTATGGGCGGCAGTTGCACAGTGGGAAAGTGACAGGTGAGGCACAGTGAAGAAGTGCAGTAATGATATGGGCTGTCTCCAGCTCAAGAGGAAGTGAGATATATCTGCTCTGAGCATTCTACCTCCAACATTTCTGCCCCCTGAAGTCTTCGCCCATCTCATCCTTCTGAGTGCTGTTTGCCCTAATCCTATACACTCCCCTTTCTCTCTGATCCCATCCTGCCCCTGCTCAATGTCATTTTTCGGATTTATGGGCTCTCTCCCCATGTCTTTGATCTGTGCCATCTCTTTTCTCTCTGTACTGATTCTGTGTGTCCCTATCACTCTGTTCTTTCTCTGTGCTCTTGTAAAGTTTCACTCAAAGTATCACACATAATGCACGAAATTTCACACATAAGCACAATGAAAACACGGAAATGTCACACATGGACAATCTCTGGAAACTTGGCAACTTTGAAGAAGCCGAGAAGAGCCCAACCCTTAAAAAATTATCAAAAGGAGATCATGATCATTACAAAAAAAGATGTACTCTCCTGAGTGAATAAAACATTTATGTAACATGCTTTAAAACCATAGCATTTATTCTTTGCAGACAACCAAGTACTAGACTGACGCACAACATATGTGAGTCAGATTCTGAAGCTCCTAAAAATGTGTTTCATTCCTACATTTTTTTAACTGAGAATAACATTCAGATTCGGCTTTGTTATTTTTTTTTATCTGTAAACAGCTTAGCGTAATACATGCCCTTACTTTTGTACAAATTATTGGAAATTTGTAGGCACTTACATTCAAATTTCTGACACATGTTGCATTCTCATTACAAGATGATCAACACCCTACCATTGCTTGTTGTCCTTTTTACTTCAAGATTGTCTAAATGACTATTTCACACTATTTATCTGGCCACCAGTCAAATCATCTCTACTATTTAACCGGCTTAATAGAAGCAGAGATTATATACTATTTTGCCGGTTTCCAAGGAAGTAGGCACTTCCTTCCTAATTAGAATATTGCACCAGGCAGGAATAGCAAAATTGCTGTAAATATTGCCAGCACTAATAATGCACCTTATTATAGTTCAAATCTTTTTTATTGAGTTTTACAAAATCAAATAAACAGTGCCAATTGTAGACTGTGTGTTTTCTTGGGCTGAACAAAGCCCTTCATGCTATAACATACAAGCAGGTGTCAACTAGGCAAACTAACCCCCACCCCTTCCCCCCCTCTACGCTCCCTCCATTCACTTATGTATTATCGTTTGGGATTTAGTGTTAGGGGTACTGCAAATTAATTTTGCTCTGGGATTGGGGATGCGATAGCCTCGGGCAGACACAGCAGGCATAAGTATTTGGGGCAGGTAGGTTCTCTGAATTCTTGTGCAAGCAGAGACAGGAAGGGTTGCCACAGCTCCTTCAATGCCGAGCTCTGCCCGGACACCGTGAGTGTAATCTTTTCCATTCCCAAAATGTGCCATAACATGTGGAGCCAGCCCGTGGGAGGGGGAATCTGTGTTGTCCCCCAGTGGGTAAGTAAGTTCTGCATGGCTGCCCCCAGGGCCAGTTGAATCAAACGCCCTCTTCTTGACTTCAAGGGGTATGTGAGTGGGTTTGGGACCCCCAGCAGTACATTGCAGGTAGTTGTGTATCTATATGCGCATCAATTTCGTCTAGTACTTGGGTTCAGTAATGCTGCAGGTGCTGGCATTCCCATAAGATGTGATCTACCGTTCCCTGACCCCCACAACCCCACCAACATGCCACGCTCTGTGTGGGGTTAACCTTGTGTATTCGCGCTGTGGTATGATACCAGTAGGTGGCTACTCTGGACGACTTCTCGATAATGTGGAGAACCCGTTTTGTATTGCCGCTTGTCTGTCTCTGGGGGATGAAGCCTGCCGGGTCTGGATCCACCAGGGCAGGCATGTATGTGCTCAGTCTATGGGCTAGTATTCCGGTAAATAGTTTCAGGTCAACATTTAAAAGTGAGATAGGTTGAAACAAGCCACAGTATGTTTTATCCTTCCCCGGCTTGGGGATGACTATAATTGCCGCCTCCAGCATCGCGGTTGTGTTCGCGCCAAGCTCTGAAAATGTTTTAAAAAGTTGAGTCAAGAGTGGTGCCACTACTGGGCAAAACGTATTGTAGAAGGCTGAAGTGAATCCATCTGGGCATAGGGATTTTGCCGGTTTTAACAGGGAGATTGCTGCGATGACCTCCTCAATACGGATTGCTCCCTCTAGGTGCTTGGATTGCTCTGGGGTCAGGGTGGTGGATTGCACATTTAGCAAGGATCTTTCACTCTCGGCACTGTCTAGCATTTGGCCCGAGTATAGCTGTGCATATAAATCATGAAAGGCCCCCACTAATTCAGTGTCCTACAAAACTAGGACCCCTTCCTGGTCGTGTATCGCCTCAATCTCTTGCCTCTGCAGCCTTTTGAGTAGTTTGTGTGCTAAGAGGCAGCCACATCTGTCTCCCCCCACATAAAAGGCAGGGCGCAACCGAAGGGCCTCGTACTTAGCCCGGTCTAGGTCGATCGCCGCTAATTGTGATCGTAGCTCCGAGAGTTGGTGCCATGTTCTGGGGGCCTCCGTCCTCTGATGGATGAGCTCTAGTTCACGTCTTCGCTGAGAGAGGCTCTCTCTTTTCTATTTCCGGAGTGTGTTATCCCCAACAGATATCGTAATGAATTCTCCCCAGACTACGGTTTGAAGAACCTCGCACAGGGTCGCTGTGCGTGTCTCCGGAGTGTCATTGTGTAAGAGATAGTCCCCTATAGCTCAATATATTTGTGTCACTACTTCCATGTGTTGAAAAAGCGTGTCTCTTAGACGCCACTGTCTAAAGGGGCATTTCATTGGGGGGAACGAGAGCGTGATCGCCACCTCTGCGTGATCTGAAAGTGTTGCTGTGAGATTCTCTGTGTCCACTGCGAGTGTGTGAATGTCTTTGGTGCCAATAAGATATTCTAGCCTGGTGTATGTTTTGTGAGCATTAGGAAAAAATGAGTATTCCCTGGCTTGGAGGTGGGATTGCCTCCAGAGGTCTATCAGGCCTAATTCCCTCAGCTGGGTTTGACCTTCTGCATACAGAGCACAAGTTTGTCCATATCGTTGGACTGACCTATCTAGGACATTGTTGAATACCAAGTTCAGATCTCCCCCCAGTACTATTTTACGTTTGTCAGTAGCCATTGACTTCGACAGTGCCATGTGTTAGGAATTTCTCTTGTCCCTCGTTTGAAGCGTATATCGAACCAGAGCGTGGCCCCCAGCATGAATTTATAAGCAAGGAGCCTCCACTTGATTTCGGCATCTTTCTGTATCGCTTTGCCTCTAAAAGTTCAGGACACTAAAATAGCCACCCCAGCGGTTTTGGTAGAGCATGAAGAGAACAATTGGGTGGGAAACGCAAGGGCTTTGAGCCCGTGGCTGTTTATTGCTAGGAGATGGGTTTCCTGGAGGAGACAGATGTCTGCCTTTATGCTTTCTAGATATGATATTATCGCTCTGTGCTATATTGGGTTATTGAGTCCCCTCACATTGAGGGTGAGAATTCAAAGAACAAGAACAGTGAATTGCATTCTTTTGAGAATTCAGTATGCCTGTGAAATAAATCCCGGGATCTGGTTGCCCCGGCTGTTCTCTACTACTCAGGATAATCCCCTGGGCACCCATGGTGTGCCTCGGGCGTGATTGTGTGATGAATGGAGGACCCCAACAATAACCCCTACTAACCCTATGGGAAAATAAACCAGACTAACTAATAAAAAGTTTAAAAACATTCCTTCAGCCATTCGTGGCTGCCAGGAAGTGAGATTGGTGTCCATAGTGTGGCTAAACTCCGGACACCCTCCCCTCCCGCCGCCTGCCTTCGGCTCTAGTGGGACAGCTGCCCACTTGGTAAGCTCATACATCCTCCGTCTTTGCCAATGCAGTAGGAATGGACTCCAGTGCTTCCTGTTGGCCTTTTGTTATTTCCACCTGATTTGGGGTTCCTCTGCGTCCTTGTCGCCGCCATCTTGTCTGCTGCTTCCCCCGGGCCTGGGGCGAGGCCCCTCTACTACAAGACTCCTCAGGCAGTTCCAGACCCAGCAATCAGCAGGCCTCAGTTAGGGAGCGTAGCTGCTGGAGTTTGCCACCCCATCGATAAATAAGTCTGAAGGGGTGGCTCTAGGAGTATGCAATATCCTGCCCATGTAGGTGTGTGGTAACTGGGTGGAATTCTTTTTGTTTCTGTAGCGTGAATGAGGCAAGGTCCTGATACAGAGTAGGGGTGTGGTCTCTAAATGTAACAGGATGCATTGTCTGTGCTTTGCGCAGTATTTCCTCTTGGAAGTTATGTACGCAAGCTATAATGTCTGCTGGGGGGGAGCGAGGTGGACCCACTCTGTGTGCTCTGTCCAGCTTGAGCTCAGTACCAGGAGGGTTGCCAAGTATATGGTTAAAGAGGTCCCTTACAAAGCCAAAGATATCTCCTCCCTCTGCTTTTGCTGCCACTCCTCGTATCTAGACCTTGTTTCTACGGGACCGATTCTCAAGATCTTCTAGATGGGATTGCACGTCTATATGCTGGTCCCGGAACAGGAGAACTTCCTGCTGCAGTGCCTCCATCTCTGCATCTCGGCCATCCCCTTTATCTTCCAGTGCTGCAACTCTTTCCCCGAGAGCATCCACATCCTTTCTGGTCTCTTTGATTTCTTGAGTGAGAACTTTCTTGACAGTCTGCGGGTCCACTTGGAGCGTTGAGAACAACGACTCTAAGAATGCGCAGGTCACTGGCTCTTCTGCCTGGTTCCTGGTCTGTGTGTGGGGTGTCTCTACCAACGCTGGGCCCTCTGCTGTGCTGATGCCGGAAGGCCGTATTAGCATATCTTTGAGGGAACGGTCCTTCTTCACTCGACTGGTGGACATGATTGGGCTCCGTGTCGTATGACTACACCTGCTGCCTATTCCAGAGATATGCGCTCTTCGGTACTAGATTCGTCTTGTAGAGCCCCCTCTTCCCTCTCGTGCTGTGTCCATCTGAATGTGCTAGGGTTTATCTTCAGAGCACAGCTGAATCCGCATGGGTGTGCCAGTCCTCCAGCTGTCTCTCACTCCAGTCCAATGAGGTGTTCCTCCAAGCACCGTTGTCTCTGCCCTGTCCTGGATATTTCTCGGTTTCGGTATTGCCCCTACCCTCCGTGATGTTGCTTCTGGGCCACAGGTGGGATCCCGCCTTGTCCTGTGAGTCTAGTATAATAGTGGGTGGCCTATGCTCACGCTTTTGCAGCTGGTGGGGCACGAAGTACTTGCGTACACCTACTGTTGGCTGTGTTAGTGAGATCTGTTGCAGGCCCTTGGTTCTGCAGAAGTCCTCGGTCATTTGCCAACCCTTAGCTGCGCTAAGCCCTCACTCCTCATCAATCAATCATTTAATTTGTAAAGCGCACTACTTACCCGTAAGGGTTTCAAGGCGCTGGGGGCGGGTGCTGCTGCTACTGGTCGAAGAGCCAGGTCTTGAGTTGTCTCCTGAAGGTCAGCAGGTCCTCGGTTTGTCGTAGGTAGAGGGGGAGGGTGTTCCAGGTACTGGCGGCGCAGTGGGAGCAGGACCTGCCTCCGTGGACAACTTTGCTTTGTGGGGCCCCTCTGTCCACCTGGGGCGGTCACCAGAGATGTTCACCGCATTAGGTCAGAGGGCTGCAGTGGGGTCCCGTGTCTCCACCCTGGGGTATGTGGGCATATCTCCTCCTGGTGGCTGTACACTGGTATGCTATGTTTATTACGGGGGAGATCGTGAGCTGGTCTTTTCCTGTCTGTCCTCAAATTTTTGGTCCTTTATTAGTTTAAGGCCTCAGGGGAGGCGTCAAGTGCATAGCGCCACAGTCTCTTTCCTGCATCTGCCCCCGCCTTTGCCGGGACTGTAGCTCTCAGGGCCCAAGGGAAGGAGCACAGATCCACCAGCTCGTCTGGTCAGGAGTCCTCCCACGCCCCCCTGGGCCACTCGACAGACACACTCCTCACCTCAGGGGAAGCACAGGCCCGCTGTTACGTTGGCAATTTCCTGCACCAGAGTGTTCATGGGGGTGCTCTCCGTGCCCACGCAATGCCGCGTGTTCTGGAGTATCTGGTGGTGGCCACTGCACTCTTCTCTTTGTTACCTGACTGCATCGGGCCTCACCGCTCATTGTCTGACGGCCGCCAGCTTTCACAAGCACCTCCACTGCCTCTCCCAGTCCAGGGCTTTCATCGAGGAACCGACTGTCACCGTCTTCTCCGGGACCCCCAGGGCAGATGTTCCGCGCTAGGCCACTTGGTCTGGAGTATCTGATGGGCTCAGCAGCTAAGGCCCAGTGGGGGATGGACCGTTCCCCAGTCCCCAGCAGTGGCCTCGTCAATACCCGCCTCTGTCGGGTCTCACCTCTCGCCATTTGTGGCTCCTCAAATTGCGGAGGCCATCTTTTTCAGGCACACCGGCGTCTCCCCCAGTCCCGGGCTCTCGCAGAGGAACAAACCAGCTCTGCTCTCACAGGGACACCTAGAGCGAGGGCTCCTAGTGTTTCACCTCCGCTTTGTCATATGGATTCGGTGTGGATGTTGCTCTCAGGCTGGCAGCGTGCAGGAGCGACGGAGCAGAACATCCTACCTCGCCGCCATCTTGTCCACGCCCCCCCATAAGGCACCTTATTAGGAGAAACAGCAGATTGCTACAAATGCCACAGTATGTCACAAATGCAGTCTGCAAAAAATGATGACCTGTTCCAAAACATCAGCAAAGTGAGCACTTGGATAATGGTGTAGACAGGCCTGTAAATATTTTTCTTTTCTCATCACATTTGTGCACTGTGTTTCAAGGGTGCCCTGCATGCGATATCAGTCCAGAATTGCATCTGCAGCACTTAAGGCTGCTCCCAGGCCCACACGTCACATTAACTTCATACTTAGGGTGTCTTTCCTTCTTGTGCCACTCACTATGGCTTTTCCACCACAACACCATACACATCTTCTATTAACTATGCCTAAATTGGTTTATTCCATTCCCAGCTATAAATACAGAGATTAGGCACACTCCTCGTGAGCACAAGCGAAGGCAAACTTAAATGACCTTAACCATCTCAGATGTGCTTCATGCCCCAACTCTGCTCTATACATATTTGACATGAATGCTCCACAATGCAAAAGCAGCAATTGCAAATCCTACAGATATTTCTGCCTTTATTTCCAAGTTCAGTTAGCTGCATTACTGAAACATGGCTCAATGTTCATTGCTAGCCTTTCAGACACTTATGTGTCACTTGGATATGCAGTACCCAAAGGACAGGCAGATGAAACAAGGTAGTGTCGTCGCTGGCATACAGAAGGATCTGGTCAGTTGCTTACTTGCCTCTACTCCGAGCTTTTACTTCTTTGAATCCCTTAAGAAAACCATTTCAGAAATTGTATCACGCACTAGATACATGTTCTTTATTACTCACCTAAACTGAAGGTCCATTTTGCATCCCACTCACAGAATACCTATCGATAAACCTCATGCTATCTCTGAATAACTTCTTACTGGGAATTTGTAATATTGACTCAGGTAATAACAGTTACAAACCTTTTAAATCACATGAATTGCTCCTTCAACTACACAATTATCACTGACACTACATATACCCATCACATGAAGGAACGCATACTTGACTTCAATATCACCAGCGCATCAATAATGAAATGCTCACCTCCACTGGAAATTGACTGGTCTGGTCACCTCCCAATAGCATTCTAATTCTGCATCCCTCACAACCAGATAACTGTCAAAGCTACCAAAGCAAACAGTTTGGAAATAGCACAGTCCAAACCTATCTAGTGTGGTTCTTGAAGAACATATTACACGTAAATTGTCACTCTAAACACCCTGAAATAAAGTTCATTACATATTCACCAATTACAATAAGATCTTAACATCAACATTCAACTCACTAACTTATCTCCAACTAAAAGAGCTTCATAGGAAACCCATCAAAACATAGTTCTGGGATGAATTGTGCTCGAAAAGGAGAGAACATTTCAATGTGTAATGTGCTTGGAGAACCTCCAAGTCCCGAATCCTCCTAACAAAACTAAAACATTAAAAAAAAGGTACACATGCCATTGTAGCAGCAAAATCTTAATTCAAAATAAGAATATATATAAAACCACATTAAATATTTGTATATAACATTATGGTGTTACTTTACATCCATGCCTCCTTTATTTTCTATGCAAGTATACTGCAAACCTGTGAATAGTCCATTGTGGTGCCTGAAATATTGTAAGGTTGAGCTGGAGCATCTTTGCTACTTGTTTTCCACTTTAGGGTGGAAGTAAATTTGGACTTAGAGCTTGTGAATAACAGTTTTCTCAATCTCACATAGGTGGATGTTTTTAGTATGCTTTCCCTCCCTAATTCACTCATTGCTCCCTAAATCCCTCACAGTTTGCAGTAGGCATTCCCCATTTTCCAACCACCCCCTCTGGTCCCTTCTACAATTACTACTAATTAGTTAATTTACTTGTGTGGAGATCTCAGAGAAGATAGGAGAAGTGGAGGTTGAGATTTCCATTTGTGAACTTGTGAATTGTATTTTGTAATGAGTAAGTAGTACTTCGACTGTGGCAATACTTTAAGGACTACAAAATGCAGGTTTTGAAATTAGGTCCATTATTATTTAAGCAACCATGAAGTGAACATATGACCATAGAAACAGAGGGAATTGTGTCCTTTACCTTCAAACTGGGAGTCTCTGACCTTAAGCACTAGCCCATGAGTGACGTTCTATTTAGAAAACTGAAAACATAACTATGGCATTGGACTCAGATGCTGAATTCATTGGGGTTCTGCAAGCTAACTCTTCACCAATTGCCCCCAAAAAATGGGTTATATTTTTTCAATATATAAGCTAATGACTTTTTAATTAAAAGATAAATCCTTAAAGTACGTTGTGAATGAAAAGATCATCAAGAAATCAAATGACTATAGCAGGACTTTAATAATTAATGTTAGGGGGTACAAAATTGACTCCTAGACCTTGAGTTGAGTTTCCAGAAAACATGCTTACTCATGCAAGCAGAAAAACAGAAAATAGAATTCACTGAGAGTCCTTTGGCGTCTTCAAGCTAACTCTTGTCCTATTACATAAATGTGGTTAGGTTACAAGTTTGCAATATAACTTGCAGTTAAAAGATAACTATTAGAAGAACTGTCTGAAGAATGCCTGATACCCACATATGACCAAAACAATAGCAGAACATGAACATTTTTAACACATCTGACTGAGTCTTAGACCTTAGCCACCAAGCCTCAAGTGCGGCTCTGGTGGACTGGTTGTATATATGGCTATGGCAAAAGATCTGAAAATGAAAGTATATGATACACTTCAATCTAAGAATAGTCCCTTTACCACAAAATGCTTCTGTATTTTTGCAATGTATAAACTATTGACTTTTCATTTATTGAAATGTTTTGTAAAAAAAAAACTTGTGTTTAAACAGACCCTGATGCAGATTTATGACCACAGGAGCAGCAGGCCTTGAACTAATAACCTAAGTAGAGACATTAGCAACATCAGCTACGGAGTAGGAAGAAGAGCGAGGTCAAACAAGGGTATTTTGTTCTTTGGAGTAAGGTGTGTTTCAAAGAATATTTCAAAGCTAATGCAAAGACAATTATTTGCTTTGAGAAAATCAGGCAAAACAGGAGAACTTACTTTAGTTCAATGGGGGAATCAGCCAGGATGGACACATGTAGTGTTCTGCTCAATGAGCTTAAGGAGCTCCCTGGGTAGCGAAAAGGCCCCAGGGAGAAAATGTCAGAGAGGTGTGTGTGTGTCTTCCCTTATTAGGTTGAGCTTCGAAGACGTGTTGTATGTAGTTTGTGAGTTCGAGTCCACCCATTGCTTTTCATTTTTTGTTTCATTGTCCTTTAAAAATCCTGGTTTCCAAGAGGTTAACCTTTTCTATTTGTCCCTCCTTTTTGAGGGCTGGTCACTCCCACTGAGCAGTGCTGCATTACTTGTACCCTTCCACTTGTCTCGATATTAGCATCAGTTTAGAGACTACTTTTCCCTTTCTCTAAGAGCGTTTTTTACATGAGTGCTCGATATATTCAGTGCCTCTAAGCCACGAGTTCTGTAAACAGGGTTGTAATGTCCCACAACCCCCTCACTGCTTTAGCCATCCACCCCACCTCCTCCCTTCCCGGATGCGATAAATGTGCGCTTGGATAATGGTGTAAGCAGGCCTGTAAATATTGTTCTTTCTTGTCACATTTGTACACTGTTTTCTGAGGGTGCCCTGCATGCGATATCAGTCCAGAATTTTTCTGCAGTGCTGCGGGCGGCTCCCGACAGAACTTGTTTGGCTTTCCAAACGCGCTCAGCGGATGACTGTAATGATATCCTTATCTTTATTTACCACTCTAATGTTAGCCTCTGCATCTTGAAAAGGCAAGTGTAATGCTACACATGACGTCAGCCAGTGGCCCATGGGGCCAAGCAGTACCGGTAGTCCGAAAACGAGTCCACTACACCGTCTATACTTTCAGGCAGAAGTTGCCTGAAAATGAAATGAAATTACGTGTCTCTGCAAAGCAGCATTGGCTGTGCTACATTCTGAGTGTGTCGAGACAGCCTCTTCTGGTCCGCCGGCTCAGTCACTGCAGCAGAATGGCACCCCCCATTGAGCAGTTTCAAGGGCCTGAGAGGAGCCTATGCTATCAGGAGGAGGCTTTACAATATTTTGGCTCAATGCTGAGGTACAGCTGCTATGCTTTATATTTGTAATTTTGACGGTGTTTAAAATACTGTTAATGTAACACCCAGTGGTTAAAGTCTTATACACCTTAGAGGTTGAGTTACTATCAGTCTGCATTTCAGTGTTGCCAGAGCTGATGGCCGTAAAAAGGTCAGAACTGTTTACTTTCACTTTGAATTCATAAATTATCTCTGGAAAATAAATTCAGAGTAATAATATATCATGGCAGTTTCATGGCAGAACATCGGGTGACCGTGCATAAACAGTTCGATGCTGTGTGCTAAGGGGAGTGTTTGGAAGGAACCATACTGTTTTTTTACCTTCTGGCTATAGGCTACTGACAGAGTTGAAAAGGTAGTTAATTTAAAACGTCCTGTCAAGATTTGGAGACTAAAAAGAACAAAGAAAAAGCTGTAGCAGGATATATAAATATTTAATTTCACAGAGAGGCAAACTTATTATTTGTAGCCTCAATGGGGATAGAATCATCCTTTAAGAATGAATCCTATGTATTCAGTCACAAAATACAGACATTATAAGAAGCATTGTTGCACCACAGGCAGGAAAGGCAATGACACTAAACTTGTGTTCATGTAACCATGTTTACTTATTCAATGTTATTTGTATACTTTGCAAAAAGGCTTTCAAATTAAATTGCTACTATACATCAAAAGCAATTAGTGTCACAAAAAACATTTGAATGCAGGTGAGCATTAGGACAGCAAAGACTGAAAATACACCTTTATTAAAAGGTGACAAAAAATTTCCGTCTCCCAATAAAAATGCCAAGTAATTATAGACCTGCTGAAATAGTGCACAACTCAATTGTATACAACTATAACTCAAACATTGGTTTACCACAAGATTTAATTTCTTTGTTGTTTCTTCCTGCTTGGTGTAAATCCCGGCGGGTGTGGGTTGACACGTTTTGGTCTTATGATTGATGTTCTCTTTAGTACTAAGTGGAACAAAGGTCACCCTAGCTTGAAACAAAAAATATGTTGTCAGTCACATCTAATACTTAATGCAAATGAGTATTTTATGAATTTAAAAAAGAGGTTTAGAAGAGGGTAGGCTAGTGACTGTCCTTTTTCACACATTTTAAAGGTCATAAGTGTACAGTGAACCTAATGCAATAAGGCACCATCATACAAAACCCTAAAAGAATCAGGAATTGATGGACTGTGCACCAGAATGAAGTCAAAGTAGGTCCGGGTATATTCCAAAATATATATTAGTTTATTTAAGACTCTTAAAATTAAGATTTGAACATCAGCCAACGCGTTTCGTTCCAAAGGGAACTTTGTCAGGGCTAAAAAGAGATATACAAATAAAAAACAAACTAAATACACCATACAAAACATTATATACATAAACATAGACAATGTACATACACATATATCCACATACAACATATAAATTAATAACACTGATAAAACGGCTAGCTAAAGTTATAAGAAAATATATTCTAAAGCAAAAGGTCTCATCCAAGAACATATCATAATCAACATCAATATTCATCTAAAAAAATACTGCAGATAACAGAAGACAGAGGGGAAAGAAGGGGAGAAAAAAGAAGAAAAAATTATAAAAGGAAACAGAATGAAAAAGTCCATCTGTTATTCTTAAACAAATCTGAAAGCAAAAAACCATTATAAAATTGGTGAAAACGCAGGGCTAGGATCAAGAGCACCAATAATTAAGGCAGTTTTAGGATATAGTTATTTCTCTATAGTAGCGCGAGGCAATATGGATAAGATATTGATGACATGGTCTAATTTTGGATATTTACTTTGCGGTTAGGACGTGGTTTTTACTTTCCTACTAGAAGTGACGAAATTGTAATTCAGTGGGACGTTGAAATTACCATATGACGTTTGTTAAGTCTCACACTAATATATGACCTTTACTAGGCTTTGGAAGAACATTTGGTATAGGAATTGCATTGTCAATTGATTTTTCCAGAAGCAGGTGGGTTGGATGATTATTTTAATGGCCAATAGTGCAGTTATCTATTAGATTCTTGCACGATTCTCTTACCCAGAATTCGATTTGTTAAAGTGACTTGATTAACACTCAATAACAACTAGTGGAAAACCCACAAAAACTGTTTGATTAATACTCGATATGGATACTTGTGGTGAGAGTTCTATTTGGATTTATGGTATATCTTTGTTCCTTTTGACATATCTTTGACACCAAATGGAGATGTAGTCTATTTCTTTCTAAATTTTCTTGTTTTTGTGCTCTTTTGGATTTTTTGGATACACTATGGAATTTCTATTTTCCTTTGCATATTATGTTATTTGATACAATATTCTTTAGATCTGGATTCCGTTGATTATTCCTGCTAAACACATTTTCTGTAGTGTGATTTTTTGCGTTTTCACCAATTTTATAATGTTTTTTTTCTTTCAGATTTGTTTAAGAATAACAGATGGACTTTTTCATTCTGTTTCCTTTTATCATTTTTGCTTCTTCTTTTTCCTCCCCTTCTTTCACCTCTTTCTTCTGTTACCTGCAGTATTTATTTAAATGAATATTGATGTTGATTATGATATGTTCTTGGATGAGGCCTTTTGCTTTAGAATATATTTTCTTGGAATTCTAGCTAGCCGTTGTATCAGTGTTATTAATTTATATGTTGTATTTGGATATATGTGTATGTACATTGTCTATATTTGTATATCTCTTTCAGCCCTGACGAAGTTCCCTTTGGAATGAAACGCGTTGGCTGATGTTCAAATCTTAATTTAAGAGTCTTAAATAAACAAATATATATTTTGGAATATACCCGGACCTACTTCGACTTCATTCTGGGGCACCGTCCATCAATTCCTGAATCTTCTAATCTGGGTTTCCAGTGGAGTATAAATGCGGCATACTCTGGATGAGATTGCACAGACAACTTATTTAATTACTTATCTAAGAAGCTGAGGTGCAGAACCTTGGTCAGCTGCAATTTGTTTTTTTCAAAACCCTAAAAGAAGACTTGTGAGGTGAGTATAAAATACAAGAAGTAGTTCCCAACCATCCATTACAGGTGTGTGTGAATTTGTTCACTTCTACTGATGAAAGTAAGGTGACAAGGAAGGGGAAAGGGTGACGCATGTGGAATGCTTTGTAAACACTGTGCATACGTTAAAATCATCAAAAAGAAGCACCAAGATTTTATGTACAGTAAAGGGTGGCTCAGAGGGCCATGATTTGATTGGGCTACAGCTTACCACTTTGGTTCATACGACCAAGCTGGCGGAAGAGATCTGTTGACGAGACAGAGTCAGAAATTCACCCTGTGCACGAAGGAAAGAAACATTTTATGCAGCTGTATTGTGGACCATGATTGAAAACATTAAAACGTTGGTAATTTAAAATGTCCTTTCAAGATTTGGAGACTAGTTTAGGCAACCCCACAGTACTACCTTTAGGAGAGGAGTTGGCCTAACGGCTAGGGCGGTCGACCTCGAATCTGGGGAACTGGGTTCAAGTCTCAGCAATAACGCTGAACATCCTGTGATTCTGGGCAAATCACTTACTCTCCCCCGTTGCCTAACTAAAATGAATGTGTGTCCTCTTGTAACGTAACTGGTGCTATGTAAAGCGCTCTGATACCCGATTCAGGGCAAGTTCTCGCTATATAAAACTCAGAAAAAATATAATAATAATACTCCTATTTCATTATGACCTGCAAGGTACTGCTGCTTATTTATTATGGCCCATGGTGTTTGTCCTTTTCTAATATACCCTGCATCCCTCCACTCCTATTCCGCCTTAATATTCACTGACCCACAGTGCTGCATAGATTGCTACTATTTAGTTATTAGGCCCTCAGAACGCTGCTCATTATTAATACTTTCCCTGTTAGTCCTACTCCTTTTTTGGTCTCTACTACAAACTCCATTTGTATACAGGCCCAATAGTTACAGTTACAGTGGCTTGTTCTCGAGTGTGGCCAGTACTTGTGCAGCCTCCTCCCCTCCTTCCCTCTCTTACCCTCTCGCTCACCTCAACTGTCAAGGTATTGTATTAATATTTTTAGGTCGAGCCTAGCGGCAGCGCGCATGCACTGCTGGGTCTGCGAGACTGCTGTAGTATGGGTGAGAAGTCGCGCCCACTCTCCTCCCATATTTTTCATTGGCTTGTGTCATTGTCTTTCATAAATGCTGCCTTCAGATTTATTAATAGGTTCGTTAGTCCCTCCTTGGGATGGCTTTGTCTTCATTTGTACCCTCTCATGGTGACTGGCCCCTTTACTTTGGTTGTTTCACAGGACCTGTTATCTAGTATGTAAGCACTATCTACTTTATTGAGTTTCTCTTACTGCAGGCCGGACATGCACTGCTTCAGCTGAAACTGCTTGTGTTATTTTAAGCAGCATGGCCGCCCCCGTAACACGGGCGCCTGCTTTCAATCACTTTAACCCAGCATTACCTTGTGTCTGTTTCACCCCCCCAAGTAAAACGGATTTAGAAATGATTAGCTAATTAAGTCAAGTGAAATCCAGGTAGCACATAATCCTGTGCTAATAGGTCGAAGCTGACAACAGCATGTTATATGTCTGTGTTATATGTCATCTGTACTATAGCCACCTGACAGGTTGTTTTCAAAAGCCTGTTTCATTAACAACAACACCACCACCACCACCAATACCACCACCACCAATACCACCAATACCACCACCACCAATACCACCACCTTCAATACCACCAACTCCACCAATACCACTACCACCACCAATACCACCACCACCAATATCACCACCAATACCACTACTGCCAATACCACCACCAATACCACCACCACTACCAATACCACCACCACCACTACCAATACCACCACCACCAATACCACCCATACAACCACCAATACCACCACCACCATCAATACCACCATCTCCACCACCACCAATACCACCACCAACACCACCACTAATACCACTGCCACCTATACCACCTACAATACCACCACCAATATCACCAATACCACCACCAATACTACCACCACCGCCAATACCAATACCACCACCAATGCCAATACCACCCCAATACCACCACCACCAATACCACCACCACCATCAATACCACCATCTCCACCACCACCAATACCACCACCACCACCAACACCACCACTAATACCACTGCCACCTATACCACCACCAATACCAGCACCAATATCACCAACACCACCACCAATACTACCACCACCACCAATACCACCACCACCAATACCACCACCACCAATACCAATACCACCACCACAACAAATACCATGACTTATAACACCACCACCACCAATACCACCACCACCAACACCACCAATACCACCAACACCAATACCACCAATACACCACCACCACTACCAATAACACCACTACCACCAATACCACCAACACCACCACCAATACCACCACCATTATCACCACCACCACCAATATTACCACCTTCAATACCAACACCAATACCACAGCCACCACTACCACGACCACCAATACCAGCACCACCAATACTACTATCACCCCCAATACCACCACCACCACCAATACCAGCACCACCAATACCACCACCACCACCAACACCACCATGACCAATACCACCACCACCACCAATACCACCACCACCAATACCACCACCAACAATCCCACCACCTCCAACAATACCACCACCACCAATACCACCACCAATACTAGCACCACCACCACCAATACCACCACCACCAATCCAATACCACCACCACCAATACCATTACCACCACCACCAATACCACCACCACCAGTACCACCCCACCAATACCACCACCACCAATACCACCACCACCAATACCAATACCACCACCACCATTACCAATAGCAATACCACCACCAACACCACTAATACCACCACCACCAATACCACCACAAATACCACCATCACCAACAATACCACCACCAATACCACTGCCAATACCACCACCACCAATACCCCTACCACCACCACAGCCCCCACCAATACCACCACCACCAATACCCCAACCACCAATACAACCACCACTACCAATACCACCACCAATACCACCACCATCAATACCACCACCTCCACCACTGCCAATACCACCACCAATTCTTCCACCACCAATACCCCCACCACTTATACCACCACCATCACCAATACAACCACCACCAATCCCACCAATCCCAATACCACCAATACCACCACCACCACCAGTACCACCACCACCAATACCACTACCACCAATACCACAACCACCACCACCACCACCAATACCTTCACCACCAATACCAATACCACCAATACCACCACCAGTACCACCACCAATACCAATACCACCACCACCAATACCACCACCACCAATACCACCACCAATACCACCACTAATACAACCAATACCACCACCAATACCACCACCGCCAATATCAATACCACCACCACCAATACCACCAATGCCACCACCACCAATACCACCACCACCAATATCAACACCACCCGTATCACCAATACCACCACCACTGCCACCAATACCACTACCACCACCAATACCACCACCACCAATATCGCCACGAATACCACTACTGCCAATACCACCACCAATACCACCACCACTACCAATACCACCACCACTACCAATACCACCACCACCAATACCACCCATACAACCACCAATACCACCACCACCATCAATACCACCATCTCCACCACCACCAATACCACCACCAACACCACCACTAATACCACTGCCACCTATACCACCAACAATACCACCACCAATATCACCAATACCACCACCAATACTCCCACCACCACCACCGCCAATACCAATACCACCACCAATGCCAATACCACCCCCAATACCACCACCACCAATACCACCACCACCATCAATACCACCATCTCCACCACCACCAATACCACCACCACCACCAACACCACCACTAATACCACTGCCACCTATACTACCACCGATACCAGCACCAATATCACCAATACCACCACCAATACTACCACCACCACCAATACCACCACCACCAATACCACCACCACCAATACCAATACCACCACCACAACAAATACCATGACTTATAACTAGGGGTGGGCGGAATTTGCGGAATTAACCTTCGCAAATTATCGCGAGAATGTTTAAAATTATCGCAAACAAGCAGAAATATCGCGAAGATGCGGAAGTTTTTTTCCGGCATGTTCGCGAGATTTTCTGCATGGTTGCGGGTCGCCAACTTACCCATGTGGTTGCTTGCGGGCGCGGCCATCTTGTTTTGAGTTGTTCTCGCGGTGCATGATCGCGAGAAGAAAGACGTGATCGCGCGACGCATGACGTCACTGCGGGCGCGAACTGTCGCGAGACAGCGCAAATGGCTAAAAACAATACAACATCTCATGGAGAACGCGACCGGATCAAGAAAACTTGTCGGCGAACGCAGGGATTCAGGTAAGGCGATCGCGCGCGCGCGAGAATGTATCATTTTACAGCGCGAGCAAGAAACAAATTATCGCCAAGCTGCGGAAACCGGAATTTTTGACATTTTCGCGCTCTCCGCGGAACGCAAAAATGTCAAATTATCGCAATTTCCGCGAACGGAACGAAATTTTTGCCCAGGCCTACTTATAACACCACCACCACCAATACCACCACCACCAACAACACCACCAATACCACCAACACCAATACCACCAATACACCACTGCCACTACCAATAACACCACTACCACCAATACCACCAACACCACCACCAATACCACCACCATTATCACCACCACCACCAATATTACCACCTTCAATACCAACACCAATACCACATCCACCACTACCACCACCACCAATACCAGCACCACCAATACTACTACCACCCCCAATACCACCACCACCACCAATACCAACACCACCAATACCACCACCACCACCAACACCACCATGACCAATACCACCACCACCACCAATACCACCACCACCAATATCACCACCAACAATCCCACCACCTCCAACAATACCACCACCACCAATACCACCACCAATACTAGCACCACCACCACCAATACCACCACCACCAATCCAATACCACCACCACCAATACCATTACCACCACCACCAATACCACCACCACCAGTACCACCCCACCAATACCACCACCACCACCAATACCACCACCACCAATACCAATACCACCACCACCATTACCAATAGCAATACCACCACCAACACCACTAATACCACCACCACCAATACCACCACAAATACCACCATCACCAACAATACCACCACCAATACCACTGCCAATACCACCACCACCAATACCCCTACCACCACCACAGCCCCCACCAATACCACCACCACCACCAATACCCCAACCACCAATACCACCACCACCACCAATACCACCACCAATACCACCACCATCAATACCACCACCTCCACCACTGCCAATACCACCACCAATTCTTCCACCACCAATACCCCCACCACCTATACCACCACCATCATACAACCACCACCAATCCCACCAATCCCAACACCACCAATACCACCACCACCACCAGTACCACCACCACCAATACCACTACCACCAATACCACAACCACCACCACCACCACCAATACCTTCACCTCCAATACCAATACCACCAATACCACCACCAGTACCACCACCAATACCAATACCACCACCACCAATACCACCACCACCAATACCACCACCAATACCACCACCAATACAACCAATACCACCACCAATACCACCACCGCCAATATCAATACCACCACCACCAATACCACCAATGCCACCACCACCAATACCACCACCACCAATATCAACACCACCCGTATCACCAATACCACCACCACTGCCACCAATACCACTACCACCACCAATACCACCACCACCAATATCACCACCAATACCACTACTGCCAATACCACCACCAATACCACCACCACTACCAATACCACCACCACCACTACCAATACCACCACCACCAATACCACCCATACAACCACCAATACCACCACCACCATCAATACCACCATCTCCACCACCACCAATACCACCACCAACACCACCACTAATACCACTGCCACCTATACCACCAACAATACCACCACCAATATCACCAATACCACCACCAATACTACCACCACCACCACCGCCAATACCAATACCACCACCAATGCCAATACCACCCCCAATACCACCACCACCAATACCACCACCACCATCAATACCACCATCTCCACCACCACCAATACCACCACCACCACCAACACCACCACTAATACCACTGCCACCTATACCACCACCAATACCAGCACCAATATCACCAATACCACCACCAATACTACCACCACCACCAATACCACCACCACCAATACCACCACCACCAATACCAATACCACCACCACAACAAATACCATGACTTATAACACCACCACCACCAATACCACCACCACCAACAACACCACCAATACCACCAACACCAATACCACCAATACACCACCACCACTACCAATAACACCACTACCACCAATACCACCAACACCACCAACAATACCACCATTATCACCACCACCACCAATATTACCACCTTCAATACCAACACCAATACCACAGCCACCACTACCACCACCACCAATACCAGCACCACCAATACTACTACCACCCCCAATACCACCACCACCACCAATACCAACACCACCAATACCACCACCACCACCAACACCACCATGACCAATACCACCACCACCACCAATACCACCACCAACAATCCCACCACCTCCAACAATCTCACCACCACCAATACCACCACCAATACTAGCACCACCACCACCAATACCACCACCACCAATCCAATACCACCACCACCAATACCATTACCACCACCACCAATACCACCACCACCAGTACCACCCCACCAATACCACCACCACCAATACCACCACCACCAATACCAATACCACCACCACCATTACCAATAGCAATACCACCACCAACACCACTAATACTACCACCACCAATACCACCACAAATACCACCATCACCAACAATACCACCACCAATACCACTGCCAATACCACCACCACCAATACCACTACCACCACCACAGCCCCCACCAATACCACCACCACCACCAATACCCCAACCACCAATACCACCACCACCACCAATACCACCACCAATACCACCACCATCAATACCACCACCTCCACCACTGCCAATACCACCACCAATTCTTCCACCACCAATACCCCCACCACCTATACCACCACCATCACCAATACAACCACCACCAATACCACCAATCCCAACACCACCAATACCACCACCACCACCAATACCACCACCACCAATACCACTCCCACCAATACCACAACCAACACTACCACCACCAATACCTTCACCACCAATACCAATACCACCAATACCACCACCAGTACCACCACCAATACCAATACCACCACCACCAATACCACCACCACCAATACCACCACCAATACCACCACCAATACAACCAATACCACCACCAATACCACCACCGCCAATATCAATACCACCACCACCAATACCACCAATGCCACCACCACCAATACCACCACCACCAATATCAACACCACCTGTATCACCAATACCACCACCACTGCCACCAATACCACCACCAACAAGACCAATAGCACCACCTCAGCGCCTCTCGCTCACTAGTAAGTGCAGAGGCACTGTACAAGGCCAGAGCTGCAGCCGAGACATCCCTCCCTCCCTCCATGCCTGCTATAAAGCACAGCCCATCCTGCACCAGGAGGTGAAGTCAGGGCCCTAATACAGCTGGGTGTTTTTTATTAGGGTCAAGATAGCAGAGACATTATGCAATGTCACACTGAACGTTCAAATCACGGAGAGGACAGGAAATAGCCCCCCTTCCTCCTCTCCCTCCTGAGCCACAACAGTGTAATCACAGAGCGAACGGTGTTGGAATGCTATGTTAGTATTTATAGCTCGGATCATATGTAACTCTCACTTCATACTTTGTGTCTGTGTAATTTACAACACTTACACATCTTCTTCACTGCACTATTTATCACTACTTTGAAGATGTCGCAGGCTGGTCTCTTCCTCTGAAATTTACAATCTAACAAGCGGTCGAGAGGCCCTTTATTGCAATGCAATAGGTCTCGCATTTGCGAAAGTTTCAGCTATTAGTATTGTAAATGACAATGCCTTTTATTTAAGTTTTAAAACCCAATACATAAAAAAAGCATTGTCATTTACAATGCCAATAGCTCAAACTTGTGTGAATGAGAGACCTATTGCATTGCAAATGCTTGTTCTCAAGTGTAGCCAGTATTTGTGCAGCCTTCTTCCCTCCCTCTCACCATCTCTCACCCTCTCGCTCCCCTCAGCTGTCTGCTTCTCAGAAGATTTTCTGATTTCCTCAGCTTTCATAGTGCGGGAGCTCAGACTTGCAGCGAATGCATCTTGGCCCAGTTCCAGCCCCCATATCAGCATCCAGGCCTCCCACCCCATTGATCCCAGACAGCAGCGGTTCCACCTTGGCATGCCATCAGCCTCCAGCTGTTTACTTTCCCTCCACCAATGATATTATCCCTTCAGCTGTTTTTTAGTCATGTGTATATGTTTTATGAGAAATCAGCAAGACCATAAAAGAAAACATTCCACAAGATAGAGAAGAGTGTAAAATTCTTACTGCTTGGAAAATGTTTCTTCTCCCTCATTAGGGAGATCATTAGACTACATGTGCTATTTAAACGTGGAGCAGAAGGGAGATGCAGCGAACCTTGAACGGTCGTGTGTGCTGTATTTAAAATTTCAAAAAAGAAAAGGTGGGAGAGGGGGGCCCCAGTCTTTCACACCATGAGCAAACTTCCTGTACCTTTGCATGTACACCTAATGAATGGCCTGTGCCGCTTGGAAA
This sequence comes from Triturus cristatus, assembly GCF_964204655.1. Classification (NCBI taxonomy): domain Eukaryota; kingdom Metazoa; phylum Chordata; class Amphibia; order Caudata; family Salamandridae; genus Triturus; species Triturus cristatus. The sequence goes on from NC_140591.1 coordinate 527,607,006, forward strand.
GTGGCAATTTGTTTTTTGATTTATATACTACCCTTAGAAGGCATTGAAACACTTCGAAAATACGTTGCTTGCGTGCATTGCTTGAGAGTTGCAAAGGGTGTTTATGTAATGGAACTGGTGCTCATGTAAAGTGCTCCAATAACCTTCTGGTCGAGTTTGCGCTATATTTTGAAAAGTGCACTAAGATAAAAACAAACCTTAACATAAGGAAAGACACGCTGATACCTATTTATTGGCTGCTTTGTACAAAGTGAAACCAGAAAACCTGAATGCATTGTGGTTTCCTCGCTTAAATTATTTTATCAGGCAAATTATTTATTTGACTAAAACACTTGTTTTGCTTCTTCATTATTGTGTAAGAAAGTACTTCCAGATGTGTGGGTTGAGGCTACCGGTTGAACAAAAATAACACTTTAAATAAGTACTCAATGCAGTGTTATAATGTGCCTCTTAGTGTCACAACTTCCATGTTAACAATAGTACATGTTATAGCACCCAGGATACTGTGCTGCATGGCTAAATATTTATAAGGCTGTCTCCCCGGGGAACGACAGATGGAAGAGACAAAAGAATGCGCTTCTGTACAGAAGGTCCCCTGCGGTCCCCATCTCCTCAGGGACCGAAGAAGGAGACTGGGACCCCGACTGCTCGGTTCCTTGCTAGAGCCCCAGGAACAATAAACCGTGCTGCCTCCCACTCCACATTTCTAGAGGAAGCAGAGAGGCACAGCATTGCAAGTACCTGCGTGCACTACATGTGGGCAGGAGCGGGAGCTTTGGCATTCAGTCGTGTTCTCCACCCGATGGAAAAATGGCCAAAGGAAGCACATGAAAGTGCATCATATTCAAAGAAAAAAAACAAAAAGAAAAGCATTTTTGCTGTACATGGCTCAAATTGAAAACCAATACGCTCATGCCAGAGATCACCTTATAAGCCCCTGCAAGGCCACCATAGATCAACCCCATAGGCCCTGGACGTGAGGCTTAGACATGTGTATAATGGCCTGGTAGTGTTCAGTTGACAGTGGCATAATCACAAGAGTTGGAGGTGTGCTCTGGGGTTGCTACAAAAGCTGTGGGCCTTGTTGGGGCATATTTTACCAATTGTAAGCCACCTTAAGTATCCCAGGGGGTCAGATTGATGATCATGGGAGATTTTTTTCAAGTGTTCAAGCACTCCTAGAGCCAGAGTGTTTAGTATGATTATTCTAGGGTTCAGGCATCTTTATTGTTAGGTTCAAAGTCTACTTTGCAGTATGTATAAAATTAAAAAACCTCATACGCACAGTTCATTTAATGCTGAAATGCTTAATTGACAATGATGAAGTTAACAGTGAACCATTATGTGTATTAATGAAAGTCATTGAAATGCTTTATCGACAGTGGCAAAGTTAACAATGAGTCATTATATGTCTTAATGAATATCATTGTAAATGGTACCATGCTTGGTGGTTTTGAAGGAGTTTCATTGGTTTATCATCATGACATATTTCTGCTTTTACCATTGTGATGGTCCCCGACAAAGCCAGGAGGCCTGCTTTTTTATAACAGCACCCCTATATATTGTGACTAGTCTGTGGGGGTTTATTGCAGTTCTAGGGTTCAGGGCTTGCAAGCATTGGGAACTGTTAATCAGGTATAAACTCAAGTATTTATACATGCAAACCTGTATGTATTTGTGAATTAGTTAAAGTTTAGTGTGTACCCAATAAAGTATGTTCCTTTTCGTAAGTAAAAACAATGACTGGACAATGATTTACTGAGTGTTGTTTGATGAGTTCTCGCGGATTGGTGTACTAGCTTACACCACCTCCCCTGAGTAGGGTTTGGAATTCTCAGCCTCTCTACTCTGACAGAGACAACTGCTCCAAATGGGTGCATGTCTCCTAGTGGACTGAAGGTTGCAGACATTACTTTTGAACTCACATCCTTTCCAACTACTAACCCACTTTTTTGAAACTAGGAACTGCTTCTGTCACACTTCCTGCTTCACTGATAGCTGCAAGCAATGGACATCAGTGTCCTGGCCCGTGGCACTGGCACTACTTTGACACAGATCTGCAGGCCAATGGTGTGAAAGGGGTCAGAATAGGAAAGAGCGGAAGGGACGGAGGATGCATCTTTACTTTGGAAGGCAGCATTGAGAGCATTCACTAGGCATGGGTAGGATGGAGCAGCACCTTGGGAGATGGGCTTATTGCTGTCATAACAATGAGGAGTGAGTCTCAGCTTTAGCAACTTCCTATGCTGTCTACCCAACAACAAAGGATGGTATGACAAGAGTGTGCTGGGAGAGAAGTGAAACCCAAGGGGTAGAAGAGACGTACTGGGAATATAATTCACACAAAATATGCCATTTTCTTGACTGCATTTATGTATTGAACCACAAATCATTGTAGAAGTATAGACAAGAGTCAAGTTGTCGATTATTATTTGTCAAGTGGAGTACAACTAGCATTATTATTGCATACATTCTGACCTACTGCATGCAAACCTACTCTGAAACTATGATATCACATTTTTATACGTTGCACATCTGTTGGACTGCAACATTAATAATGCACTCATTGTTTGAATGTTAACTTCTATGATGCACTTTCCTGTGATGTCATTAGAGGTAATGGTGTATGTGACATAACTTCATGAGCGGAAAACACAAACATTGCACTTGATTGACGCGTTTCAAACTCTTTCCTGTTTCCAGAACCTAACATTTTTCAGTAGATACAAGGAAGGTACAAGGCAGCAGACAACTACATATAATTAGGTACAAAAAGACAAAAATGTATTATATTTCCTTCCAAAACATGGCGCTTATCCTCAATATAAAATAACAGCATCTCCCTATCGAAGTTCCTTACATGTGAAAGGGCTTTTTCAAGACCACATGGTGACACACCCTCATTCTTTATATAGATTAACATAATTATTCATAACAGGTGTCCTCATTATCCTCAGCCAACTTGCCCACATTAGTTACCATCATTTGTACCTGTTAGACCTGGCATCCTTGGCGTGGTTTCCCCTGACTTTTTGCCTGTGATGGATTTCATTTTGCTGGTTTAGATGCTTTGGGCCCTTTGCCACTGCTGATCAGTGCCAAAGTGCAAGTGCTCCTTGGTTAAGTTATTACTGTGCTTGGTTATCCATGATTGGCATATTTGCTTTACCAGTAGGTCCCTAGTAACGTGCACTGAGTGTGCCAGGGCGCGTGATTCAAATGTTTCTAGTGGGCCTGCAGCACTGATTGTGCCACCCACCCACATGAGTAGCCCTAAAATGGTGTCTCAGGCCTACCACTGCAGTGAACTGCCATGTTGTCCTGGCCAGTGTACACACTTGCCAGGCCTGGCCCTTCCTTTTTCTTACACATTGGACACCCCTATGGTGGGCCCAAGGTACCCCCCGGGGCAGGGTGCAGTGTATGTGAAAGGTAGGAAATGTCCTAGTGTGGGTAACATGTCCTGATAGTGAAATACTGCCAATTTCGTTTTTCACTATTGAAAGGCTGTCTTGTTCATAGGATAACTTGGGGAATGCTGTGTAACATGTTTACCTGCATATCTTCCCATAACAGCAAGATAGACATGTCGAATCTGGTATCCCTGAACTCAGAATTTAATAACACATCTTTCAGTGAAGATGGCTTTTAAATTCTAAGTTTGGAAATAGCACTTTTAGAAAGTGGCTTTTTTCTTGTTCAGCCTTTCTGTGTGCCTCTGCCTGTTTGTGGATTGACTGTTTGGCTTGTGAGTGACAGGGGCTGGGGGTGGCTCAAGGAGACTGGGTGAGTCAGCACTAAGCTCAATAGACCTATCTGCATGTAGAGTGGTGGGGAGGAGTAGCACCTGGGTCTGAATAGGGCTGTGCCTGCCTTCTACAATGCTGGCTCCACCTCCTGCGGTGCGTCTGATGGCCCTGGCCCACACTCACAAAGGAAGAAGTTGTACCCTAGCAGAGTGCACCCAGAACAGGTTTGGACTGGGTCCATGACCCCTCAGGACCCCTCACATCGGAAGAACAAAGACTTTTGGGGTAGAAAAGTAGAGCTGAGATCCCTGTAAAATTAGATTGGGAAACTTTGTGATCAAGAAGGAATCCCTGCCAAGAAGAACAGCCAGGAAGAATGAGGAATAGTGCTGCCATTGCTGAGTGTCTGGGAGCTGACGCACAGTTGCTGTGATTACTGAGGAAGAGGACCAAGGGACTGTCTGCTGTGTGCTGTGTCCCCCTTACTTGAAGATGAGCTTTGCTGTGTGCTTTGCCCCCTCTGAAGACCACCTATCTCCAAGGGCCTGGAAAGAGCTGGCCTCCTGTTATCAAACTCAGGGACACAAAAGTTTGCAAGAAGGAACCATTGTGTTGGTGCTGAGGGCGTGTTGCTGTGCACTACCTGGGGCCTCGTGAACTCTGCCCTGCCCTGCCCTGCCTGCCTGCCTGCGTGTCATTAACTCGGTGTGCTATTGGCACACAGCGGGGCTTCGTGTGAGGGCTGCCGTGCCTCCTGAGCCACTGACTCGGCGCTCGAGAGTGCGTGACCGTGCACTACCCGAGGCCATCACCAGAGGGGCCGAATAACTGCTGCCGGCCCGATACAGAGGAGAAGCGAAGTTCTTTGCAAGGAAAAATCACCGCCGCTGGCCCGGGAGCCTTGTCGGCATTGTTCCCCCTCACCCACCTACGTCTTGGCCAGGCCGCGCTGTGATTGCCCCCAGCATCACGGGTTGCTTGGCAACAGGGGGGCTCATCCTGACAGAGCCGCGTTGAGTTCCGAGGAAGCGCCCGGGGTCTCTTAGCGACCAGGGCTCTGCAAAGGGGATCGGAGTGCGCCCGAGGCAGGAGAGAGCCGCCAGTAAGGAAGCTGCTCCACTGAAGGAATAACGCGGACTGCCGAGCCCTCTCTCTCTCTCGCAAGGTAATCGAAGCCAGTGCAGAGGAGGGTTGAGGCTGAATATGCTGCTTGCGGGCTACATAGAAAGACGTGGAAGCCTGCGGGTGCTTAGCGCGCGCCCGGGCATTTCTGAAGGTGGTGATTCCAGGTGCAGCGGGGGTATTATAAAGGACAGCATCCTTCTGGTGATTGCCCAGACAGCGAGGGCCATAGTTAGAGGCAGTGTCCTCTTTGTGACTGGCGCGCGCTCGTGCATCGTGAAGGGGGTGATTTTTAAAAAGTGAGCACCTAAGTACAGCACACTCCGTGTTACAGCAGGGGCATTCTATCGCCATGGGCAGCATCTTGAAACTGATACTCCCTACGCCCGGAGCGTTATTGGTGGGAGGCACTTGAGTGTAATTGTGTAAGCAACTTCTCCACACTAACAACAAGGGCTCACAGCCATATAGAGCCTACAAGTGAATTTTTGCCATAAGAGAACATTCCTAAGATAAGAGTAACTGTGTATGTGATTTTTATGTCGTTTTGATCTGCCTAATCTATGTAAAGTGATTTATATTTTTATAGCCCACTGGTGTAGCATCCATTTGTGGTGTTTCCCTATATTACTGTGAGTGTTGGTACAAATACTTTACACATTGCCTTGTGGATAAGCCTGTCTGCTCGCGTCAAGCTACTAAGGGGGTGAGCAGGGGTTATCAACAGTGGGTTGCCCCTTTACACTGACTGGAAGCAAGGGTCCTTATTTGGACAAAGGTACTTACCTCTGCCAACTAGAGACCCCCAGATCTAACAGTACCCATTTGCAACAACTTGACAGGTGCATTTTTAAGCATTGGATCATTCAATTCTCTCTAGTTTGAAAACTGAACCAGAACATGCAGAGTGGCAGTGTCAAGCATTATTCTTTTTGATATGAGGAGGGGTCTTTTATGTAATTTATATGTTGCAATTTAGAACCCCATTCTGTTAGAAGTCCTGTATTGATTTTTGAGCCATCTCATTGACTTGACGCAAATATGAAAGAGAGGTGGCACTTGCATGCTCATATTCCATTATATTTGTATGCAGCTCATAGAGAGACAACTCTAAACCAGTTGAATAAAATCCAAGTGAAACATTAACAGAAGACAAACAGTATTGGTCCCCATTTTTGGGTTTTGAAAAACTATTGGTATAATTTGATTGATAAAGAAGGCTTTGAGTCTCCGTATGTTATTCATTACTGGATGGCTTTCTTGTCTATTTTACTTCCCTGCTCCTGATTTGATGGCTTTTCTCCCTATTTTTATGTTGGTCCCACCCAGGGCCATTTTAATTTCACCATATTTTGACTGGCATATATCCTTCCACTGTGAAGTAAGACCTTGTATTAAAGCGCATGCGAGGGACTATTTCATTCCTCTGCGTTCCCAGCTCCCCCTTGTCCTCCACCCGCTTCTTATTAAGCTTTCTGATCTCCTTTCTCCATCCCCTATTTTGATTAAATTATTTTCCCTAAGCCCACTTGCCCCATCAGCACCTTCTGTTTTCAGCGCCGCTTGCCACGCTATCGATTGGTGGCCATCTTAAAATTATTTTTAACTATCCCTCCAACATGTCTGGCTCTGCATGTATGTGCATGGGTGGTGGACATTCTGGAACCTTTCTTGCTTTGTTTAAATAAATCCCATTTAAAGTCTGCTGCAGAAGATGCGTGTGTCTGCGGTGGCCAAGTTTGATTAGCTTTTCTTGGACATCAACTGCTGTCATCTTTGAATGGGGATTTTACAAATATAATAAAATAGACCCAAAGATGCCTGCCACAGATACCCAAGCATCCGTACTGGACATTTATTTTTTGAATGGCTTTCCATTTACTTTAAGAAAGGCACTGATAGAAGCCTGCCATGAATTCTGTGCATCAACAGAGATGTTATGCATATTGTTAAAGCATAAAGAAATTCATTTAACGATGGCTGCTGCACAGGGGATTTCATTCGCAATAGGGATCTAGGAGGAAAAAAAAGGTACTGGCATGAAACCATTGGCAAAGCCTTTAGGTTTCACAGGAAAGACCTACTGGTTTTGCCAAAACCTGCTTGCAGTTGTAGTTATTTACAGCAGAGCCCAGATTCCATTCACCAGATTTTTCTGTTAGTGAACGCATAACATGTAAAATGGGGGTATTGCACAAAATCGGTAATCCATAATAGTTACTTTCATTAAGCTCAATTAATAGACACAATCAGGAAACCAGGTGCAAAAATACTCTGAGCTCCTGCTGCAAATGTTATTCCCACCAGTGTTTTTGTGCTGATTGGACAGAATGTGGATCCTCGCCAAATGACTTGTATTAGATTAACAGGACCAATCTCAGCAAGTCTATTATTTATTTATTTATAAGGCATGTAATTACCCACAGACACCTTGGCAATGAAGAGATAACAATTGCAAGATAAATGAGTATCATTGCCTAATCATGTGAAAACAACCATATTTTCAGAAGTTTCCTAAACACCATCTAATTTATTTGCAAATCAAAGGAAGTGAATTCCAGTGAACAGCAACTTGCTAGGGAAAAGATTTACCTCCTTTCCAGGTTTTCATAATTTGGGGGTTCTCAAACAGGGTCGCTGATGATGACCCAAGATTTCTAGCTGGAAGATATTTTAAAAAAGTATTTTAATAAATTATGGAACATTACTCTGAAGGGCCTTAAATCCAATGCAAAGGTTTTTAAAGATGCCACGTTTCCTCATGGACAGCAATGCAAAAACAGCAGGGCTCGAGGCTGCACTTTCCCTGTTTGTATCGCGGTGGATCTTTAAACATGTGCGCTGGGAGCAGACAGCGAAAGTGCACCATATTGCAAAGAATGTGCTGCCCTCCGGGCTGTCGCGAACTTGTGCTGCCCTGGGATCAGTGCATTCCGGTGAAATACGGAGCAGCCACTTCAGATCCACTTCGTGTTTCACAGTGCAGGCGGGAACCCGCCTGCAGTTTAGGAGGGATTAGAGATCCCCTCGCCGGCGTATGCAGTGTGTGACTGCACCCAGAAAGATGTCTGGATGTTACCATGGGACCCCCTTTCACCATTCAAGAGGGCTGCCTTCAGGAGGCGCACTGACAGTGCCCCACCTTTTTGTGGCACACTCACAGTCTGCTACCTAAAGGCATGTTTGTATCAGTGTTACATTGGTAATATGGTACAGGGGCAGAGGCAAATTGATTCCCTCACCTTCCATGCAAATTAGGGAACTCCCTCTCATGATCACGCAGGTGCTACATGTGCCTCAGCGCTATTAGTATTACGGAAGGGGTCGTACAAGCATCTGAGGCCTCTTGTATAATACCAAGATGCCCTGGGGCACAAAGTGGGTGCACATGCTTGTTGCGCACCAAGACACTTTCAATAATGCAGACCCTGATGTTCAAAGATGTGAGCTCAATGCAGGAGACCAAGAACTAGTTGTAAGCATTACAACGCACAGGAAGGTGTTTATAAAAAGAAGGAGGTTGCATTGTCAAGACAAGACCCTATTAACACTTGAATTATTGGGTAATGTGCCTCTTTTGGGATGTATGGGAGAATCTTCTTCAAGATTTTCAAAAGATTAAAATAGGGGACAGAGACCTTCTTAATATGGGGAAGAAAGACAGATTTTCAACAAATAATACTCTAAGGTTCCGAGCAACCTTCACTGGAGTGATACACTGGCCACGCTTGACTGGCCATCAAGGCGAGGTCCAACAGGAGGTGGCACCCCTAAATATAAAGCTTCATTCTTGTCCTACCTGAGTTTTAGGCAATAAGATCCCTTCCACCCAGACTCAGTCTTTAGCCCCTCCAAGGAATTTGCCAGAACCATGGCATTCTCACCATAAAGCCTAAGTATAATCTGGGTGCTGTAGATTGAACAGTCGGGGATCTAAATGAGGATTCTTGTAAAATGCATATAGTAGGTATCTAGCGGAAGATATGAAGATATGAAGGTGATTGTTTCTTTCCGGCCAACTAGGTAGGAGATTAACCATTCCAGCTCCGGCCCTCTCACTCCGGCTGTTGTCAACCCTTCTATCAAAATGGAAATAGAGATGCTTTCAAAGGCAGCAAATAGATCTATTAGAATAAGAGCTCCCCCACCACCCTGCCTCAAAATCATTTGCAACTCAATAAGTGCGACCTCCGTCCTGTGAAATGGGTGGAACCCAGACTGAAAATGAATCAGCAAATAATTCCTAGCAATAAACTCCACAAGCTGTGAATTGACAATTCTTTTAACAATTATAGCACAAGTGGGGCCTCATTTGCAAGAGTAGAAGTCAACCAAACTTTGAAATTCTAATTATCTTCTTGGATGTTTTCATGAAGGACACAAGATATGTCTCTTATGATGCTGCCTACCTCTGTGATGTTACAATTATTAATTTTACGCCTAAATATATTTAAGTGCTAAGCTCTAATGTGATCGCTGTCAATTTTGTTACTCCTAGGTATAAATAATAATGCTTTGTCGTGTGTCAGAACTACTGAGAAGTTGCTAATATTAGAAATAAAGTTCTCTGATACTAACATTGACTCAAATCTGTCCCCAGCCTAGTGGGTGGGGAATTTACCATCTACTTAGAGCCTAGTAAGTCACAAAAGGAAACACAACTCCTGGAAGAGGGAATATCTACCAGATATTTGAGTTTCCTAGAACAAAAGGATTTGGTGCTCTCAAAGCCATGGTGAGTCTAAATCCATTTTAATCCATATTTTATCATTTATGTATCTTCCTTTTTCAATATCTTCTTCAAAACTTCTACCTACACAACACAATTCCAATCTTGAAATGCTTTTGAAGTGGCCATTCAGGCTTATTTCCACAGCATGACGAAATACACAATGTGTCAAGAACCCAGAATTTTGTATACCCAATGCATTTCAGGCTGATTCCTTTTTCGGAATATTGAAGAAGCTATTGGAGAAGGAAGATTAATAAATCATAAAATATGGATTCAATTGGATTAAGACTGTTGATTACATTGGACTACGCCTTATGGTTGCGCGTCTTGGGTCTGGTGCAATCCTATGCACCAGCTATTAAAAGGAGTATACTTACATGTTTGGGACAGAGTACGGCTCAGGGCAGCACACTGAGACTTTGCCTTTGAACATTTGACAAATTTGTTTACATATTTGAAGTGCATTCTACCACTTTTCTCAAACCTAGTCTGTTCTTTCCCATTATCAAAACGTCATCTTGGAAACAAACATTCTCCTTATTTTGAAACAACTGATGCAATGAGACGCTGGAAAGTTGCAGCATATGATGCCAGGCTTAATGGTACCCTTTTGAACTGAAAACACCCTATGGATGTGATAAACACTGTAAGGTGCTAACTGTCTGGGTGAGACAGTACCTGGTGGTACACAATGGTCAGGTCTATTGTGGAAAACCACTTCATTCCTTTTTTAACCGACAACAGTTCACCTATGCGGGGTAAGGGAAACATATCCATAAGTTGAATACGTCTGTTCGACTTTTTGCTACAACCAAAGGGGCCACTCAATCGGAGGATTACACCTGTTCCAAAGCTCCCATATCCAGCAACTTGTTAAATTATTGAATCATCTCTTCCTTGACGCTGAGTGGGCATATTTCTTACCTTATGCACACAGGAACTTACATCCTTTTTCAATATTATTTTGTGGACAAACACTTTCGTTCATTCATAAACTTAATTTCGCATTAAAAACGCATAAAAGTACATAAAATCTAATTACATGTCGTTATTAATACAATAAATTATCCTTTTAGGTCTAAAAAATACATAGGAACATATAAAATGCTTTAAAACATTTTACAATATCTAGATCTTCCGCAAGTTACACACCAACTAATCCATCTAAATTCCCTTAAATCTCAGAGATTGGAAAAGCCTAATTAAGCTAGTTTTAGAGTGGCAGCTCTTCTAGTTTTGAAGGCCACTTGAAAGAATGCCACCATAGAAACACACAAATGGCGTTTCCAATTGTTGGAGGACTAAAAGTGTGGTTTCCTAAACTAAAATTACACAATAATGGTACAATAAACGTTTTCCTCTCAATCTTATAAAAAGAGCAGAAAAATAAAATAAGTTTAGTTATTTGTTTAGGTAAAGCATCACATGGGCACACGGGGAGATGATTTAATGAATACATATTTGCCGGATAGCCCAACATTTAAGAATATAATTTAACTGTAGTGGGTGTTCACAACAAAAGAAAGATAGGAAGATATCCCTGACAACATGGAGGGTAAGGCCTGATATAAAATGACTGTGGATTTTGCTTTATTCCTTTCCAATCTTGCATGATTACAGTTAGCTATTAAAAGATCTTTCAGTCTTGTTTTGGGAAAGGATTAACAGCTAGAAGGAGTTTCAAAGAGTTCTTCCAGGCCCATAGAAGTGAGGGTCTGTCTAACATAGGTTAGCCAGGGGATAGTAACTGCATGGTCAAGCTTCATAACATCACTTATGATGTGTTGGTTAAGTTGATCTTCTTTCCTCTTCCATATCATTAGCCATAGCATTGTCAGAGCCATTATGATGATTTCACTGATATATGGTAAGCCTAGTTCTTTATGAGCAATAAAGTTGCAGCACGTACCCGGAATAGATAATAGTCTTTTGAAAAACTTGTCTTTTATATTTTGTAGTGCTTCAATTTGTGCAGTGACCCATATTGTAGCCCCATTTGTAGCTATGGACATGGTTTTTGCCTGAAAAATTTTAATCAATTCCTGGGTTGGTTTACTACCTAAATTGTTGCAAATTTTAAAGGAGCAGCTATGCTTTTCAACATGAGATTTGCTCTATTTGTTATCACCTCTTTCCATTTTAATTTGGAATCAAACAGAATGCCTAAATCAGCAAATTTTTCAACACATTCTATGCTTTTACCCTCTATATGAAACTTCATTGATCTTTTGTTATCTCCACTCACCGCCAAAATGAAGGTCTTGATTTTATTCACAAGCAAATCCAGGCCTGCCATAAAGGCAGAGAATGTTGCTATAGAATTTAGCAAGGCCATCGGAGTTCTGGCCATCAGGACCGCATCATCTGAGTATAACAGAATTGGAAGGGTGTGGAAGCAGCATGTGGAATGTCTTTAGTTTTATCAATCATGACCTTATTTAGTTTGTTAGTGTATAATGAGAATAGAAATGGGGCAAGGACACATCCTGCCTTACACCTTTCTCAATTTTAAAATGTTTGGTGCACTCCCCTTGCTTCCCAAAACGAACCCTAGCAACTGCCTCATCATATATTTGTCTTATGAATCTGATTATCCCTACCTAAAGTCCCATGGCCTCCATAATGGACCACAGTTTACTGTGGGCCACTCAGGCAAAAGCTGCGGATAAGTCCATGAAGGCCATGGAGAGTTGGCCTTTATTTGCTAAGGCATATTTAGAAGCTAGTAAGGCCTAATTGAGACAGGGGTCAAGTGTACCCCTGCCCTTCTTAAAACCATATTGTACTTCCGCTAAGATATTTTTTTCCTCCGCCCAATGTTCCAGCCTGTTAAGCAAGAGTCTACCCATTACTTTTGCTGAGCTGTGTATAAGAGAGATAGGGCGGTAGTTAGCTGGGTTTGAGCCAATCCCCTTCTTATAAACCGGGATAAACAAAGATTGTTTCCAGCAGGACAGCGGGCCTGTATTAATCATTACATTAAAAGCAATGGTCCGCCAGGGTGCTCACAAAGATTTATTTGCAAGGAAAAGATCCACAGGAACCCCATCAGGACCGACTGCTTTCAGGGTTAAAGACTGGGACAAGGCAAGCTCAGTTTCTCTGATTTCAAACTTCACCATAGGAAACTCACTTTAGCCTATATCATGGGCTTCCTCACTAATGTTTTCACTCTTTTGAAAGATGGTCTGAAAATAGGTTACCTAGGTTTCCTCGACAATATGTGAGTCCAGTGATGGCCCACCCATGTAGGAAAGGGGAGCTAACCACTCACCAAAATGCTTTACTATCCTTGGAAATTGAAGCATGTTGTAAGTTTTCCCATGCTTCTTCTTTAAGTTGGTTCCTTCTTCTTTCCCTAGCTAGCTTATATTCTACTCTACAATTATTTATTAGAACCTTGTTTCACGGTTTGAATGTTAGTGCTGTCTTAAGCTTAGCTGCAGCTTGGGTGCAGTTCTTATCAAATCATTGCATTATAGGGCAGCTTTGTTTTGGGATTGAGCAGGTTAATTGAAATCTAGTACATTCCAAAATCATTTCAAATGCTTCAGTTAACTGCTGATTATTCGTTTGAGGATCTAAGCACAGAAAAACCTTATTTTTATTAATATATACAATCTTGGTAATTAAGATATTTATGTCAACATTATCCCATCTTAAAGTATATCCATTCTTTTTTAGACGGTTGGTTTAGGGACAAGTGTATCACTCCTTGACTTGTGGTCTCCCCATGGGTAGCTATATATAATTAAAGCGTGGTCACTAAGACCTGTCATCTTACCCTTTGGAGTATTTGAAATTCTGCTATAGTTCCTTTGCTCGTTTCAGGCCATCAGTACCTTGCCTTCACCACTGCACTCCCTGCTGGCACTGCATCCCGCTAAGCTCCGGTCTCCCGCCGCCGTGTCCTCATCGCTCGCGGCCGCGGAGTGGAGACCGGAAACTACACTACCCAGCATCTCTTGCGGCAGGAGAGCCGCCGGAGACGATTTTGGCGCCAGGAGGCGCATACAACTGAGCACCAGCCCCGGCAGAGCGGGTTCCTTTGCTCGTTTCAGGCCATCAGTACCTTGCCTTCACCACTGCACTCCCTGCTGGCACTGCATCCCGCTAAGCTCCGGTCTCCCGCCGCCGTGTCCTCATCGCTCGCGGCCGCGGAGTGGAGACCGGAAACTACACTACCCAGCACCTCTTGCGGCAGGAGAGCCGCCGGAGACGATTTTGGCGCCAGGAGGCGCATAAAACTGAGCACCAGCCCCGGCAGAGCGGGTTCCTTTGCTCGTTTCAGGCCATCAGTACCTTGCCTTCACCACTGCACTCCCTGCTGGCACTGCATCCCGCTAAGCTCCGGTCTCCCGCCGCCGTGTCCTCCTCGCTCGCGGCCGCGGAGTGGAGACCGGAAACTACACTACCCAGCACCTCTTGCGGCAGGAGAGCCGCCGGAGACGATTTTGGCGCCAGGAGGCGCATAAAACTGAGCACCAGCCCCGGCAGAGCGGGTTCCTTTGCTCGTTTCAGGCCATCAGTACCTTGCCTTCACCACTGCACTCCCTGCTGGCACTGCATCCCGCTAAGCTCCGGTCTCCCGCCGCCGTGTCCTCATCGCTCGCGGCCGCGGAGTGGAGACCGGAAACTACACTACCCAGCACCTCTTGCGGCAGGAGAGCCGCCGGAGACGATTTTGGCGCCAGGAGGCGCATAAAACTGAGCACCAGCCCCCGCGTCGCGGGACCGCGCGCGGGCTAAGCCCGGGCAAAGGGCGGGCCCTCTTAGGCCCTCAGAGGCCTGAAGAGACTGGACTGGGCCTACTTTCTTGCCTCCGGACTCTATGCGGCATTGCACAGATTGTGAGATAGACACTATTCGATGCTGCATCGGTTCAAGTAGGTTTTGTGTGTTTTGCTTAGCTACTATTAGAAACGTACTTTAGGGGGACTGTGATTGAATAACTATGTCTAGTAAATCCAATAAGGGTACTCTTGATGGCTATGTGTGGAAAGTTAACCCTGGAGCTGACAAAGAAGCGAATTTAGCTGAGATAAGGGCGAGACGACGTAGCTCCATAGAGCATATAAAAAGCTTGTCTCATACTGCCAATGTGTCCCATGAAGTGACTCTATCTGACAACTGTGCCCTTTCTTGCCACGACTGTATACCAAGTCTGGACACTGTAATTATGTCATCACCCTCTGGTAACCCAACCATGCCTGAATCATGTAATGATTTGTCTCCTACTATTATATCTCGTTCCATTGAGGTAACCTGCCACCCAGTTGCATTGAACAACCTACATTTAGTGGCACCCCCGCCTCAAACTCCAGTTTCTCTAGGGGTACCTAATCTAGCAGGTCCGCTACCTAAGAAAAGAAGAAAGCTGGATGTAGTAGTTCAGAAGAATAAAGGGAATCATATAGCCGGTAACAAACCCAATCGGGCTCACATTGGAATTGGCCCTGTTCACAACTCTAATGACATGCCCTCTCCTGGTACTTCGTCATCTTGCTCTATAAATGATATTACACTAGCGGAACTAATGGGCAATATAGAGAAACTGCTTAAAACTCATTTGCAACCCATTGTCGACAGCCTACAAACTATTGAAATTAGGCTGGCGAAAGTCGAATCTTTACTGGGTAATAAAGGGGTTTTATCTTCGAGTCCTACGAAGCTACCAGGGCAGTATTCCAATGTGTCTGTTCCCCAGGTATCAACTCCTATTTTACCCCTACAGACAGTTCGACAGGGTGAGAGTAGTGTGATGAATGTGACAAATAATTGTGCAGCGAAAACCACTACTTCTATGTCAACCCAGCTAAAAAAGAATAGTTCAAGTCAGGGAGGGACTATTCCCTCAACTGGGGTTGTTAACTGTGACAGAAAGAGTCGTTGCCCGGCTTTAGTGACAAACATGCACAAATCTCTTTCTGTCAACATTCCACCCGAAGCTGTCCCTCTTGCAGTGGTGCTTGCTGGTGTCCCTACCTTGAAAGGCGAGGCTACAGAGGGATATTCTCAACTAAAAAATAAGGTTATTTACTGGTTAGGTCAAAATTGTCCCCTTCCACACTATATCAATGGAGAAATCTTACATGTCAGGCGTTTACCATGGTTAGGCAACACACCGAAAAACATCAGCGGAGACATCATTTTGGTCAATTTTAGGGATTCTAGGGCTGTTAATTATATTCTAAACGGGTATACTGACTCTGGGAGGTCCGCCATTAGCATTTGGGAACTAACTTATTTTTTTTCCGAGACCTAGGTTAGCTTCCACTTTTAACTTTGGGGCCTCAATAAGGGCTCAACCCAATGTATCGATCCCAATGAGAAATCGTTTTGAGGTCCTAGCTGACCTCGAAGAGGTAGATTGACTTAATAATAATCATGTCATGTCAGCAAGAGTTGCTGAGCCTGTTGAGCCATTGTCTGATCCTTTCTCTTTTAGCAATTTGCCACCAGATCATGATAAGGAGGTAATTACTGATATTTGTCCTAAACAAACGTATGATCCCTTACCATCTGATATTTGCCCCAATAATGTACAGGGGAACAGGGGGAGTTTATTGTCTTGGAATATTGCTGGCCTGAACTCCAAATTGGATTCAGAAGATTGGACTGGTTTTGTTAACAAACACGACCTTTGCATTTTTCAGGAGACATGGTCATGTGAACCTTGCTTTGTTCAGGGATTTTTGAACTACTCTGTGCCGGCTTCCAAGGGTCTTAGGGGCAGACCCATGGGAGGACTAACAATATGGGTTCGCCAGTGTCTTAAGCTGGTTATTAAAGTCATTGACACTAAGAACCAAGATATCCAACTGATCAGACTGGCAACAGACAAACTAGGTATATTGGACATTTACAATGTTTATGTCCGGAGTAATAAGGGGAGAAGGTCTGACACCTTAGGTGCTTTAAGCAGTTTAATAGATATTAACTCTACAAATAATAATATCATTATTGCAGGTGACCTCAATAGAACATTTGAACCCCTATTGAATAACGATGACTTATCTGACGACGAAGAGGATCGACAATGGGCTGTTCCCAAATTAGAACTTCCACCAGTTCCGCGATGGACGGTAGATATCATAGCCCTAAATACCTTATGCTATGAAAAGGGCCTTAGAGCTCTAAACGGCAGGACTATTGGTGATAGAGATGGGTCAAGTACATTTGATAATGGCAGACACAACTCTAGGATTGATTATGTGATCTGCAGTCTAAAACTATGGCCCTCAATTTGTGATATGGAGGTTGTGAAGAGGATAGAGAGCGATCACAATCCTTTGTGTGTCACTCATAAATGGTGGCTTTACACCACCTTATTGTCTGGTCTTTTTGTGACTGCCCCCCCTCGGGCCGTCCCCACAAACGATATGCGGAGATTAAGGTGGGAAAAGGTAGCTATTAACCAACAGGCCATTGCAGAAATTAACTCTCGGGTGGACACTGCAATATCGGATATAAAACTTTTTAATTCACTTGGGATTGGCTTAGGAGAGGTAGAAGGCTTACACAACTCTCTCTTTTGCAAAATTAAGGAGTACTTTGTCAAACCTGTAAAAAACAAAGCTAATAGAGTCCCTAAGCCAGCCAAATGGTATAACGATCAATGTAGAAAATCACGATTAACCCTGGGCGAAGCTATCAAGGGGGGGCAATCTATTCTAATCCAGGCCGCTAGAAAGAATTATAAAACAAGTATATCAAAGGCCAAAAAAGATTGGGATGAACATCACTGGACGGAGCTAAAGGCAGCCAGTGATAGTAGGGACTCCCGGTTATTCTGGCATATTGTTAGATGGGGTAAAACAGGTCTTCCAGAGCCCCCAAATAACAATGTGCCTGAAGAGGAATGGATAAAATTTTTCAAAAATCAGTATGCCGCCCCAAATAATAATAGTGATAGCACGGCTGAGGACCTTAGGTTTGACCTTCCCAAAGTGAATCTCTTCGATATAGATGAAATCGCGACGGCATTGAACACGGTTGCCCGTGGCCGTGCGCCTGGTCTCGACGGTGTCCCAGCAGACTTATTTGTAAATGATAAGGATCGTTGGTGCCAGTACATTCTCCTTCTTATCAACGCTATTGCCCTCGGTGCTACGGTCCCAAAAACTTGGCAGGGTGCAGTCATTATCCCAATTTTCAAGAAAGGCGATCGATCCCTGCCAGGCAATTATAGGCCAATAAGCCTTATTGATACCATCCAGAAGGTCGTGGGACGTGTGATTGTCAACAGGCTCCTGGAATGGGCGGACGAGACCAATGCTCTCTCACAATTCCAGGCTGGCTTCCGACGGTCCACAAGTACGGTGGACCAGGCATTCCGCTTTACTTTAATTCAATGGAAGACAGCGACGCTGGGCAAAGGCAGCTTGTACGCTGCCTTTGTCAATCTACGGGCCGCATTTGACCTCGTTCCCCGTTCTAAGCTATGGCTGGTATTAAATAAACAGGGACTTCCAAGCGATTTATTGTCTTTGATTATGAGATTGCACGAATCTAACTATGCCAGAATCCAGTGGGGAGGACACGGCTCGGTAACCTCGGACTTTCCTGTCGAAAGGGGAGTGCAGCAGGGTTGCTCGATGGCTCCTGTTCTATTCACCCTATACATTAATGATGTTGTAGCCCGAATGACTTCTGCCCAAGTGGATGCCCCTTTTTTAGCTGGGACCAAAATTCCCATTTTAATGTTCGCTGATGACACGCTCATCCTATCTAAGACTCCAAGTGGACTCCTGCGTGCCTTATCCATTTTTGATGAATTTTGTAGGGAATATGGATTAGAAATTAACACTACCAAAACAAAGTTAATGACATTCAATCCTCATTGTAGCTTCAACACAAAAATTATTTTGAATGATCGCCCGTTGGAAGTAGTAAACACCTTTACATATCTGGGAATGCATATTTCCACCGAGCAAAATTGGCGACATCACACTGATTTAGCTACACTTAGGCACAGACAATTGGCAGGTGCCATTTCCTCAGAACATAGAAAATCATTGACCAAACCTATAAAACCAGTTTTACAGGTGTACGAAGCTAAAGCTATAGGCTCCGCATTATATGGTGCAGAGCTCTGGGGCTTTGAGAAGGTTGCTGCCCTCCAAATTTCAGAAAATAAATTTTTAAGGGCAATAACAGGTTTACCTAAAAGTACCCCATTGTTGCCTCTTAATTATGATCTGGGCCGAAAAGCAATCTCGGATTTGGCACAACTGCGCCCTATTCTGTATTGGCGCAGGATATGGACAACTCCTGCCCTTTCTCACTATGTAGAGGGTTTTCTAGATATCATAAGGTCAGATGCTTTTCATAAAATAGATTGGCTAAAGGCACTTAGGACATCTCTGTGTAATCTTGGCCTGCGCACACTTTGGGATGATCCGGCGGGAGCATCTTTTCCATCTAAAATTGCCATAAAGAATATATACTGGGAGTCGGTTGCAAGACGGAACTGGAGCAGTTCGTGTGCTGGTTCCATGACTGCAGACTTTCTTGAGGTTAAGATGTATCCCTGTCTGGAACCATATTGGGACATTATAACGAGGCCCCTGGAAAGAAAGCTCCTTTTCCAACTGAGAGTAGGCGCTCTTCCCCTCAAATCTTTGACATCTAAGTGGGCAGGGGGTTTATGTGATGGATGTCCTGCCTGTGGTGCAGACAGGGAGACTATTGGTCATTTTTTATTTGTCTGCAGGTTTTACGCGGCACCAAGGCGTTACTGGTTGTCTCCGATGTGCAAAAATTTAGGAACAACTAGTGGCAGTGTGGCCTTGCGTATAATACGTACTAACACTTTGCCATGGATCTCAGTGGCCACTGCTAAATATTTAGGCTGGGCGTGGACAATCAGGCAGAGATTGCTAGTCATTTGACTACTCTCGTGATTTAGGAGAGACTGCTAGTCTTCTGATTATTCTCTCTAATGTTTTATCTTTTTTAAAAAAAAACAAAAAAAAAAAAAACCTTTTTTAACTCCTTATTCTCGATGAATTATATGTTATGGTGTTGTACATGACATATGTATGCTTTGTATATATCGATTCCAATTTAATCTCTTTTTATTCTGTATGAATTCTTTATTGTAAATGTTTTTGCTTTTATGAATAATATTCGAATAAAGCATACTTTGACTGACTGAAATTCTGCTATAGAACTCAGAGAAAATTATATAGTCAATAGCTGAACAAGACGCTGACCTATAAAAAGTAGGATCCAAGTCACCGGTTTTTGTATTTATTTTATTTTTGATTTCAAGTTTCTAGGTGATCAATAAATTATTTAAATCATTGCCATAACTTACATGTCTAAATGGCTGATTATGACCCCATTATGGTCCATTACCCCACATAAACGTGGCTCAGCACCAAGGCATTTATTTATATTAAAATCACCAATCCAAATGATTAGTAGGGGTTTAGGATGGTTATCAATCAGATCCTCCATAGTTCTTCCAAGGTCCTCTACTACCGTGGCTGGGTTCACAAAGTTATTGTTGTAATGATTTATTATCATGTGATCACTACTATTGTGATCTTTTGCAACTAATATGAGAAAGTAAGGTGAATTGTTCCAAAAGGCCAGCATTTTAAGCTTAATTGTATTGACGATTAATGTCAGAATTCCACCTTTTGCTCTACCCCTTATCGATCTAATCGCTGGAGTTTGAAAAGAACAATAGCCATTTAAGTTAATTGGACCTTCCTCCCGTGTTCCTTGAAGACAGATAATATGTGAATTTGCCAATCATTTATACTAGTCATTGCTATCCTTTTTATTAGTATACCCAGCTATGTTCCATGTAAGAAATATGAGGTCATTTTCTCCTGAACTAATCATATTTTCCTTTAAGTCAAGGAATCCTGGTTCACTCATTGCTACTTCAGGCCTCTGCACTACAAGTTCACTGACATTTAGCTCCACTTGTTGTTTCTCCAAAGATATCCTCCCTGTCAATTACAGAATAGGCTACCTGCTTTGGAGATATGAGTCAATCACAGCTGTTAGATTCTCCAATGCATCATATCTGTTTCTAGTAGGAATGAACAAAATTTCCCTTAATGGGAGCTAATTTGGGCTGCCTTTTTTTTTATTGGTTGCCTACGATTTGTATATAAGTAAAGATAGGTAGGTTTATAGAAAAACCTAGCGGAAAAATATAAATCTGGGAGGACAATGTGGGCGCCAAGGGGAGTTGACCTGGAAGGTCCCCTACCATTTGTGAGTTGTCCAAATTAAGTACCATACAGTCACCTTTGATTGTTTTTGGCATAGGACCTACCCAAAGAATTCTCCTGGCCATAATCAAATGGTCCTAGATCCAGTAGCCAGCTCTGGCAAACCTCATGAGCCAGTGTTGCGCTTAATCCATAAGTTGGCTGGTGGATTCTTGTTGATTTTCTCTTAGGGCTGGGACATCGACCATTATTAAAACGAGAGGGCCTGCAGCTGGAGTTAGGTTTAGATAGTAAGATTTGTGTTCGCACCCGTTAATACCTGCATATGGCATCTTCTTCAAAGACATTTGGGTCCCACTCTCAAAAGGTCTACTTCTGCTTCTGCTACCCCCCTCCCACGGGTTGGTATCTTGAGGTCCTGCATTCTCTACTGCTTCATTTAATAACCACTCATTAGTATTTGTATTCTATATTGGTGTTGCTCTATGATTTATATTAAGTGGGCAGATTAGATCTGACCTTGCTTTATCTCTGGAGGGCAAGTGATGCAAGCCTACCCTGGAGGGGTGATTCAGATCTGATTTTACAGGAGACTGCATATATTGTATCATAAGACCCTCTTCTCTTGACGCTACTGCTTTAATAGGTACCATTTCTTACATCATCCATTCTATAGCAGCCAGGCGTGTAATATCTGAACAAAGTTATCCCACACTTTATCACATATTTCTGGCCAGTTCATGGTCAAAAGTGATGGAGGTAATGAACCACTGAATTGATCTTGTGGATTGGTAATAGGTTAAGTTGATAATGTCTTTCACGCTCTTTTTGAGGAATTCGGAGGAAGACCCTTTCAAATCTCTAACTTTAAGGGAAAATATAGATGGGAATTTGCTAACAAACATATCTCCTTCCTGCTTGTTGTCACTCGCAATCAATACATAATCTGCACTGTTGGGATTGAGTGAAATGCCCAATTATCCCCGATCCCACCATCCCAGGACTGATGGTCTGCTTTCAGCTACATACATCTTACACTCAACCTCCCTGCCTTTAAATTCAAATAACAACTTACCAAACCCCAGGATATTGATGTTTTCCCTTGTGAAGATCTGAGATTTAATATAGGCCTCTGCGTAACTCGCAGAGTTTTGAGTGCGGAATTACACGGAATGGCAAAAAAACAGCCTGAGACTCCGCAAAACTCCACTAGTGGGCGTTAGTGCTCGTCCGCCCATTCGCGCTCCTTTTTTACATGCCAGTGCATGATGAGCGCTTCAAAATTAGTGTGAACTGCACCATGCTGTCCTCATGGGTTTGGCCATTTTTGTTTTACCTGCTTTCCTGTTCTGTGCATGTGCTGGGCCTGATTTTTCTATCCTACTCAAATCTGTACAATCCTCTCTCATCCCACTGATCCATCCCTCATTTACCTTTATTTTATTAGTATGTGTCTTTATGTGTGAGTATTTTGCATTTTTGTCTCTTTTATTTTCTTTTTCCGTGACTTTTTTGTACTAGTTTGGGTTTCCCATTTACTTCCTTAGTTCTTCCTTTCTTCTTCTATTAATTCCTCCCTTTTTCCATTTCATCTCTTTTTTTCCCACCCAGCGCCATGACAGAGCAGGGTGAGACAGGGAGCGGTGGTGCCAGTGCGGCTGCTAGCTGCACACCTTGCAGTCCCATGCCATTTTTTCAGAGGTGGCTGCTCATGTTTATTTACATGCAGCGCCACCTTCATGCTGGGAGCAGGTACGCCCTGCGGGAGCGTCGACTGCTGTGGGGAAGTGTGCACTGGTGTGTGGGCAGAAACACTGGGGTCCAGAGCACCCAACAACAGTTGACACACTACTGGGCCGATATCCTCAACATGGAACAGGACCTGCTCGACCTGCTGGGATTCGAGGTTGCGGGGCTCAGTGAGTAATTATTTATTTGCTGTTTTCTACAATGCTAATATTATGATGCCCACAGTTCCGGTTGTGATTATTATGTGATCCAGTTTGAGCTAGCCAAGTGCTCGGTGATAACTAATTGTACTCATTGGTGCTCGCTTAGGCTGATTATTTAAGAAGCCATGCAGACTCCTCTGTCCTATCACTAAGATAGTAATAGTAGTAATATCAGTGAGTTAGCATTCTTTATGTCTTTCTTTATGTAGCTTGTACAGTCCCAAACAATCTTTCAGTGATGTGTAGTATGCATCTATACATTAAATAAAAGGGAGCCTGAGTTGGTCCATAAAGGAAGTTGTGAATGAGAGGAGAAGCAAAAGATCGTTTGTTGCAATGCAATAGTATTTCCAAATATAGTTTAGGTTTAGTAAATTCAGAATAGGGCTAAGGTTTAGGAAAGTAGGAACAGGTCAACTTGATACTAGTACTATAGGTGATCTGATTTAGAAAAGTGCAATGTTACTGTGTTTGCCTTTTGCCTGTCAAAATATTTTTCAGGAGATTAAATGTACCACTAATCTATTTTTTGTATCTTTTTTTTCTTACATCAGCACCCCAGGACAAGAAGAGGGCTTCGGAGGTGGGTCAGGGATCCTGTCGTGCCACCAACGGCACCATGGCTGACAGAAGTGATGGCCCCAATAAGCCATCCTGTTAATATCATTATTATTTATTTCCCTAATTTTTAACTCTCCCCATTTAGAATGAGTTTTCCTTTTTTTTACTGTGCCTGTCTCCTTTTTTTTCTACTTCTCTTCGTTCTATCTAAAATTTGTTAAATTCTTGTTATTCCTGCATTATCCTAATTTATTTTCTATATTTCATGTTTCTGTAGCTGACTTCCTCATGTCTGTAGCTTTTTTCTACTTTGTTAGTAAGCTTTCCATCTCCTCTGTTATATCTTGTGGACTGGTACTTTAAGACTAAGAGAACAGATTTTAGGACAGTACTCTACTGTGAAGATTGAATGCCCAATTAAGCTATTCTACGCATGTTTGTTGAGAAGGTTATTTTTCCTGCTCAAACAGTAAAACAAGAAAGTGCCCATGGTCGTGGTAGACCCCCCTCCCCAATTCTGTGATGCATGCATTATTATAATTTATTTATACAGTAGCATACCAGCAGTTTCAACGACAATGCAGCATGACTGGAAAGTAGTTTGAGGACATTCCCATTGCACTTGCCAACCAAGACCAAATATCTTCATTGACCAATTTGTCACCACTTCATTGCACTTCAATGACTCAGAGTCATCATAGCTCTGCCCCACCATTACGAAAAGTTTTAGGTTGGCTTGGCTAGCTGGCTTTTCTTTCATTGTCAACCAACTAAAAGCCCAATGTGAAATTTTTGATGGAAGACACTGATAATTGATCTGTAGTGATGTATTGCAGTTGTATTTTGTAAAAACTGATAATAAGGGGAGGAGTATTTGACATCTGAAAATGTGTGATGTTTTTCAAGCTGCACAGATCACCAGTGCCGGGGCCAGCGGCAGCACTAGTGCAGCAGACGTGGCAGCAGTTGGAGGGGGAGTCCCAGCGGTGGCAAGGACAGACAGTGGTAAGTCATATTGCTTGCTTTTTGTATATTGCTTTATACTCACTGCAAGAGCATCGTGAACCCACCGCTTTAGAAGCTACAACAGGGGTTTGAGTTGTTATAGCCGCTTCTTTGTGCAACTCAGCAGACAAAAGCTACTCATGAACGCTGAAAATGATGGGTTGATGGGAATGGGAAAGAAGGGTGGAAGGGTAAAAGAAAGGATGGGTGAAATGGTATATGAGTGAAAGGATGCATGGGTGGGTGAAAGGATGTGTATGTGGGTGATAGAATGCATGCGTGGGTGGATGAAAGTGTGGATGAAAGGATATATCGGTGAAAGGATGCCTGGCTGGGTGAAAGGGTGGATGGGTGAAAGGATGCATGTGTGGGTTAAAAGATGGGAGAAAATGTGGATGGTTGAAAGGATGCATGAGTGGGTAAATGGATAGATGGGTGAAATTATGGTTGAAAGGGTAAATAGTTGAATGGATGGATAGATGGATGGGTTGGTTTATGGATGGATGGGTTGGAATGGTGAAAGACTGGATGAGAGAATGTAAAGCTTAAATGGTGGGAATCAATGGGTGAATAGAACAATGAAAGGATGGATGGATAATTGCTTGGAAGAAGAAACAAGCGAGCTCTTCTAGAGAGGGGTGTGGTCACCTACGTAGCTTGATTTGTTTTATCAAAGCTTTGGTTCAAAGTGGAGGTTATTTTAATTTTCTGTCTGCTCCCTTGACAGACTGTATTTGTTAAGCAAAGCAGATATGTATCCCAAGCATCATCATTCATCACCTCCCTACCCATGGCGTAACACCTCCCATGACCTAACTGCAGCATGGTTCAATTTGGGGCTACAGTGTTGGCTGTGCAATGTGCGTCTGCTTCAGTTAATGCAGCATATACAACGTCTTCAATACATTGCAAACTGAAAACAAGGTGTGTTTCCCTTCCTACCCAGAGTGCACCTCCTAGTACTTCACTCCTTCATTCTTTCCTAAATTCTGGCCCAGCCTACCATACAAAATGTAAAATCCATTCTAAGCATGGGCCACATTTTTCTGCCTAAGTGATAAATATATATATATATTTTCATGAATTCCATAACTAATTTACTCCTGTTCAAATGTTTACCTTTCAACATTCATCAATTACAGTGACTGAATAAGCCAAAGCTTAGGCACAAGATGATGATCAATGGCACCCCACTATTCTATAACAAAACCTCTACCTACCCGGCCTACTCCCTCTAACTCACCCTGCAGTAGAGTAAGTTAAGTTTCTTTTCCTTACTGGCAAGCGATTGTATTTGTTGGAAATAGGTTGTGTTGGAGGGCGAGGCCAGGGAGTAAAGTGGGACTGATTGTCTTATTTCGAGTTTTGTGGAGTTATGTAGACTTGTGACCAATGTGCCAAATACAATCTACATATCTTGTTCCTTTCCCTGTACTGCAGTTCATCGCTTTTCCCACCCTCTACTTATGGCTGACAGGATATCCACATTTTATACATGATGTGTGTGATATAGTATCATTAGTAGTATCATTATTATTCATCTGCTTCTTTGGAGTCAGTATAGAATTGAAAGGCATTTGGAAAAGAGCATGGCCATTGGAATTAAAGTAACATAATTCTCCATTGCAGCTGACTCAGCTGTGGACAGCAGAGAATAGCAAAGTATCCAATGCTCTAGCTACCTCGCCTCCATTAATTTATCACAACAACTTGTACTCCATGGTGCATAATGCCTTACTCATTAATGACAGGTCTTTTTTTTCACAGAAAGTGTCTATTTAGTTTTTTTACTAGGAAATAATTTAAAGATTTTTTTTATCTGGTGTGTTGTTATTCTGCCTTGATTCCTTACAGGAAGTTAGTGTTTTTATGTGAGACATGTGTGGGTAAATAATGGACCTGTGACTCGTAATCACATTAAATTCCACTGGGCCTAGGGAACCAGCAATGTACTGCTACTGTGCCACTATATAATTTTAAACAGGTGTTTGCAGAGAGCACTGTTTACAATTGGTCTTTTTTATGTTTTTCCTTTCTTGATAATGCTACTCCTGCTAGTCTACCTACATGTTAAGAGATAGCAACCCGGCTGCGGTGGCAGAGGTTGGAGGCCATGCAGGTTAAATACCAATGGCTGGTGGGTCTGGAGGAGGCTGAGGCATCTGCCGCTGCCCCAGGTCCCAGTTCCTCCAGCCAGCCACCATTGCATCCAGCATCCAGGCAACAACATCTTCAGTGCAGCCAGCACCTGGCAGGTGCCCATCCAATTACCACTGCTGCCCCCCTCTTGCTCAGACTGCCAGTTTCAATGCTGCGTTCTGCAGCATTTCGCATGGCTGACCATCGGATGGCATGCCTGGAGCAAAACCAGGAGGATTCCCGGACCTGCGTAGGGAACACCCTATTCTAAACCCTTTTTTAATTTTTGTTTTGTTGGGACAGACTTTTGTTGTGGGTAGAGAGGGTGGAAATTGTGAAGGGAGTTGGGACCATGAGATACTTTTGACAGTTTTGAGTTTTCTTTGGAAATTGGTTGGGAGCAGGGGGATTTGTTTGTGGAGAGGGGTGTGTTTGCTGTGGGTGGATAGGGTGTTTTTTTAATTGTTGAAGCCAAGTAAAGGGAAACATTCTTCTTCTACTTTATTGTTGTTTTTTGTGTTTTACTTTTACTTTGCACAGCTGCCTTTTCGTGCAGCCTGTTTTTTAATCTGATTCTCAAAGCGCATGTATACAAGTTAGTTATACCCATATCTTACTACCCTCTGTAACTATATTATTGACCATTGGGGTAGGGTATGTTGCCATTTTCAGATTTGCCTACAACAACCTAGATGAATAAGGAAAGTTAAATCTGCAGTAGAAGTTAGTTACTTACTAACTAAACTAGTTCACTTCACTCCATAGTTCTCTTACATGAATAGATAAAGTGATAACTGCTCAATCATCCAAAACTTACTCTAGGGTTTCCAAAGGTGCCTTCTTCATGGTGGTGGTAGTACTAGAAGGCTAGTGCGCTACCAGGGAAGGAATCTCAACAAGCGAGGTCCCACACTCACCTAGGTGTGCTCCAACTGTAGGAATCATCAAAAAGATTATCAATCACAGGCATTTAAATTGAAAGAAAAACACAGTTAGTAAGTTATATATATATCATAGCTTTACAAAGACTGAGCCCAGACTACTACAACTATGACACAACAAAGAAAAGAATACCTGACATTATGATAAAAGCTACAATTAGCTTCTGTCCAATGGGGAGCTATTTAATCAAAATTTAAGTTAGGAAATCCTCAAGTCATGAGGAGTGGACTCAGAGTCAGGAGTCGAGTTGACAAAGTTACACGTCTATGCAACACAAGGCCTGAATGCTGAGGTTGATGAATGATATTCGATAATTAAAATATGGATCCCTTTTAGGCGTGGGAGGGTAAGTGGGGCTGTTGTGGGTTATTTCTCAGATAGAAGATACAGCAGTGAGTTGATGTTGGTTTCACCACATCCGTCCTACCAAGTGTGTGATCTATTTATGGTGCAAATTAAATCACACCTCAATAAATCACACTGTCTAAGGGAAGAGGGTTAAGGTTTGATGAATGGATGGGAAAGGTGACAGGGAAAAACACTACACAACAACTAAATTTATCAGGTCCACAAGCAATCCATCATCATCAATCTGTTGTGGAAGGAAATGAAGGAATGAGTATGACACAGTTCCGTTAAATGCATTGCAAACAGTCCTCCAGCCTCAGAGACCCATGTTATTATTACATATCTAAATTTTATATCATCTAGGTTTGAAAAATACTGAATGCAAACTATGGAGTAGTGAAGTGAAACCACACAGTTCTAAAAATGATGATTGCTAAAAGAAAAATTATACTGTATTGCTAAATTGGGTGATGCATCTGCATTCTTCTCAGAAGGTTTGCCGCTCTTGGGTGCCTGGCTGAACCGATCAGGTAAGGTAAGCAGGAGTGCTATAAAGCTTTAGTCTTTCATGCTGGAAAAGACTAAGGCCTGTGGATTTTAAAACAGAAACAATATTGTAGAGTCCAGGAGAAGGACTGAAGGTAAGCTTCATGAGGAGTGCACTAAGACTATAAGGCAGAGCAAGAGCATAGGCTGCTGCAATAATTCAATTTTTGACTCGTCATGAGCAATTAAGTATCTGGGAATTAAGAGCAATTTCACACCCAATCATGGACCAGTAGCAGCATGTACCGGGCTGATCAACTCACAACTGTCATCATACCATTTAGCCAAGTGTGTGCAACATGTGATGGTGTGACATCACGTCTGTCTCCAGTTACAACAGGCCTCCCTTGACCACAGCCACATAATAGAGGAGTTTCACATTTGAGCCAGCACACACACTCAGCAGCATTTCACAAATCAATTCACCTCTTTCAAGCCCTGATTAGGTCTCTTAACGTCATCATCATGTTGGTTTTCCTGAAGTCGATAACTTCCTTCTTCTGGCTGTTGAGGTAGTTCCACCCTGAGTCCTTCCCTCATCCTGACTCCGAGCCAAATGAGAGACATCGACCTGTAGTGCACTGCTGTTGATGAACATGAAGAGAAACATCATTTGAGTATTTTTTGTGTAGATATGTGCTTGTTAACTAAACTGACTGGTCTGGTCTCTGAAGATTGACAAGCAGAAAAAAAGAGTGGACCCCCCAAGTAAATCTTGCTAAGTGTGAAAGGGCCAATCACCTTCAGGAAACATGATCACCCATCAGGCCTTAAACATTGCAAATCATCAAAATCAAGTTTGCAAATTAGTTAAACATCCTCCCTCACTGTTTGCCATGAAAGGAATCATCAATCATCACTCAAGAATAGATCACTCATTGGTACAATAGTTACCTGCTCCAATGCATGCATGTTGGTTCACAATTGTATCTCCTCTTTGATGCAAGCAATACATATTGGGCAGTCTTGTAAATCAAATTATCTGGGGCATAAAAAAAGGATAGACATGGGATGGAGGCAGGCATTGTCTCTAATGATCTTAAAGGGAATGCAGTTCGACGAGTAATAATTAAAAGGTTTGAATGTGGCCTACTCTCAGTCAAAAAGTAGAGTTCATCCTCAAACTCAGGTGGTTCACCAAGACGTTGGTCAGCTAACACATTTGAGTCTGACCAATCACCCTCACCTTGTAGTATTTTCAGAAATTGTGCATTTTTGGGGCATAAGGTGTTGCTTCATTTTGATCATGGTCATCTCTCCACATTTTCAGGTGAGAGACTGGTCCTTTCCTCTGTGACATTTGTGCCAGCTGCACTGAACAGATGCTCAGCAGACACACTGGCTACCGGACAAGCAAGATGCCTAATAGCCAGCCTGCTTAGCTCTAGCCATTGGCGTATCTTACCATAACAATACACCAAAGGATTTTGATCCACATAGATCTCTCTTGGGTCATCCAGATAGTCCTAGAACATCCTCTGAATGGTCATTGGTGCTCCCACTTGCTCGACCTCTTTTGCCTTCGCCTCTGCACTAGATTTAAGACCTGCCACTTGAAACCAGCAATGCAGAGGTTGGGGGTGATTCATCTGTTCCTATTGTTGTTGATAGTGGTGTACTTGTTGCTAGTGTTGGATGCTGTGCCCGCTCTTGAAGTAAAAGGTGGCCCCTCAGATCTTCTGCCCGGGAGTGGGACTCTGATGTCCAGCCGTTTTTCTTCCAAGCTATGTCTTGTATTGTGAAATATCCTCTTCTGAAAAAGGAATGAAACTGGGCAGTATTTTTTTGTACCATGAATCAAGTGTTTTGCCACAGATGTTCTCTTTGGGTGACACAATGTCTCTTTGCACCCTTGGATTATGGGCCAAGCAAAGGATTAAACCCTTCACCAACTCATGCGCAACTTTGTTTTCTTTCACACCTGTGACCCCAAACCTTTCAGACACCTTTTTTAACTGGTCCTGTGGCAGATGAAACAATAGGATAGCTTGGCCCACCATAATGTCCTCCTTGCTGTCTTACCATGTGAATACCTCAAAAGAAAGTCGCATCTCTGTCAGGCATTTGACTAGTCCCCATTTGTCCATCTCAATGATCATGCTTTTGCCAGTTGCATCCTGTCTTTGAATAACATACTCATTGAACTGTTTGTACTGCACAAAGATGCATTACGACATGTAAAAGGTCGATTTCCAACGTGTTGGCACCTCCTGTTTCAGGGCTTTAACTGGTACTCTATTAGCATGCTAAATGATTCTCAACTGCTTCTGTGCCTATAAAAGAATGGGTGAAATGAATGCAGATTCTTCTTCAGGTGATCAGTAAGTTGCTGACTAGGACTCCTTTCTTGAGAAAGTCCTGCACTATAATGTTGATGTCATGCGCCAAACAAAGTCCTTGGAAATATTTACATTTAGCATTGGCCTTAACTATACTACAGCCACTGTCTGTGGAAACAACTCCAGTTCTGAGACCTCTGGGTCATTCAAACACCTTGCTGGTAAAGTCTTCCAAGATGTTTACAGCTGTATGCGATTTCTCCTTGGAAAACATGGCTACTGTTGCATGTCGCCAAACGCCCTTCAAATATTCTTCAGTGCCGAGAACTGTAAATGGCTGTTTCCCAAGCCCCACAAAAGAGATCCAGTGTGCAGTGATACATATGTTAATCAGTGGCTTGACAACTCGTCTAAATGTCCATCTGGGTCTTGTGTCATTTCAAGGTTGCTGACACAGCGATACTGGTACACTGCTGGAGAAAGGGCTGCTTTGCTTAAAGATGCCACCCTCTTCTTCCTCATCATGTTCACCTCCCACCGTGATTGGAACAGGTTCCCTGCTCACATCACCTTCACCGCCACCACCTGCAGCTAGATCTTTTAAGATGCGCCTCCCCGCAGATTGGGTGATGTTTTTCATATGGTTCATATGGGCTCCAGAACCATATTGTGAACCAGGCTCACCTCACAAACACTCGCGTGGCAAATGGAGCGTATTGCAATGTTATCCTTCTATTTGTTAATCATAAAGAAGTCCCAAACTGGGAGGTGACTCTTTTCAGTGGCCCACTGGTGCCAATGCCTGAAGAACTGAAGTCAAGTGGGTATGTCAACAATTGCCTCTCTGCAGTGCATACCCTACTGAGATAGTGGTGAATGCTGGTCTCAGCAAGGGCCTTACAAATATGGGAGCTGGTGCTGGTGCTGGAGGTGGTATCAGTGCAACATCCCTCGAAGCAGATTGAATAGAAGAGGTAATGCCGATCTCCTCTGGGCCAGCTTCAATGGCACTGACTGGCTCATCATCCTCATCCCCTTCAATAATTATAAGGCTTTCAGGAACTTTCCTCTTCACTTGCCTCTCCTGGCATATCTTAGATTCAGCTGTGGTCCAATCCATGTCCAGATCATCTGGAGGGGACTTGGAGAAGATGGTGGAGTACCCCTCCCTTTTCTTGCTGGAGATCTTGAAGACCATGGTTCTAAAAGAGATGGGGCCCGATTCACAGAACAAACTTAAGACTAAATCCTAAACTTAGTACCATTCTGGTATTCACAGAATGCACCTAGTACTTCTGGTATTCACAGAATGAACTTACAACTTTTGCTATTCACAGAATGAACTTAGGACTTTTGCTATTCACAGAATGGATTTACGACTACTAAACTTACGTCCGCACCCGGGCCGGAATTTCCGCACCCGGGCCGGAATCTCCGCGCCCGGGCCGGAATCTCTGCGCCCGGAGCGGAATCTCTGCGCCCAGAGCGGGAAGTCCGCCTATGGGCCGGAAAGTCCGCTCACGGGCCGGAAGTTCCGCCTACGGGCCGGAAAGTCCGGCTACAGGCCGGAAGTTCCGATTGCGGGCCGGAATGTCCGATTTGGTGGCCATTGATCATGTGAGCCAAGGGTGAACACCTGTCCAAGTCCCTACCCTCCCCCACCATGCATCAGCTGACACACTCCAGCCAATCCTAGCTCGGCAGCATGTATAACTGCAGAGCAGACACACACAAACCCTTTCAACATGTCACTGAATGTGTTTATTGCACTGCCCCTTGCCATGCGGTAAAACGACTTGAGGAGGAGGAGGAGGAGAGCCAGAGCAGAGAGGATCTTCAGACAGAGGATCAACTTATTTGGAATGTCCAGTCAAGATGTAAGGGCCAGGTACCGTTTCCCTCCAGAAATCATCTTGGATATGGTATGTGAGTGGGAGCAGGAACTTGACTCCGTGACCTGCTGCTCACATGCAATACCAGCATACCTAAAGATCCTATCTGCGCTCCATTTCTTTGCCACTGGCTCATTCTAAAGGGTCTCCAGTGACCATGTGGGCATATCCCAGGCGAGCCAGTCGCGGTGCCTGCATCAAGTACTGCGATGCATCACTGCAAGATCCCACCACCACATACATATGCCACCGACACTGGCCCTGAGACAAAGGGCAGCACGAGATTTCTTTCTCATTGCACAATTTCCAAGTGTGCTGGGTGCAATTGACTGTACCCATGTGGCCCTTCAGCCACCTCGCCACATTGCACACATCTTCTGCAACAGACACCGATGGCATTCCATCAATGTACAAGCTGTCTGTGATGCCAGAGGGAGGTTCATTGATGTGCATGCGGTGTTCCCCGGCAGTACCCATGACAGCTTCATATTCCGCATGTCACCTCTTGCCCGGCGGATGGCTGCGGGAGAATTTGGCAACATGTGGCTACTGGGTAAGTACCAAGCGTTAGAAAGGAGGAATATGTGTTTTTGAAATGTCTGAATGCCCCCCAACATTAACCATTGTACTATAAGAATCATAAAGCTAGATACAGGGCCCAACTGACAATGCATGTAATACAGTATAGATCATGTCCTGTGCAATTCAAAGAGGGAAATGTAACCAACTGCCCTTTCCCCTCTACTCAGGTGACGCTGGGTATGCACTCACCCCACATCTCCTCACACCTTACAGGCGTGCAGACACTGTACCACGGCGTAGGTACAATCGGGCACACATACGGACTCGAGCCATCATAGAGCGCACTTTTGGTCTGTTGAAGTCGCGATTCAGCTGTCTCGACCATACAGGGGGGGTGCTGCAGTACTCCCCAGAAGTAGTGTGCAAGATCATTTTAGCCTGTTGTGTCTTGCACAACATTGCCTTAACGCATGGCTTACAGATACCGCTGGAACCTCGGCTAGCTATGAATCTGGGAAACCGGGCCATGGCACATTACCGAGGTCAGGGCATGCAAGTCCGTGAGCAGCTCGTTGCCACGTTTTTCACATGAGCAACCTGTAGTGGAATGGACTAAATGTGGATTGCTGTCTGTTGCCAATGATGAAATATTGGATATACACGACTGTGTCAATTAATTCCTTCCTGAGGCAACTTTGCAAGCCACACTAACTGCATGTTAATCACAGCTCTTGACAGTAGTCAAAAGGTTGAGCCTGCTTCAGCACATGTGCCCATGTCAGCGATCAGTGTAGTGGATGTCCCTAAAGAATCTATTGCCGCCGATGGAAGATGATACATGTACTGAGAGACCTTGCGGGACCTCATGAGGATGGGTCACTTAATCAGAAAAGGCCATAACCATAGCATTGTCGGCCCTGTGCCATCAACAGATGTGACTCCCCCCAATTGATGCGCCCACGACGTGAGTGATGCAATGGGTCAATCAGACACCATGGGGCAGGTCAATGTGGGACTTGCGCCCCTTTCACGCATCTTGGAGATGCGTCACATTGTAAAGGCCTGCGCCACATGTAGGCGTTCTGGCGCAGGGGGGGGCCTTCCGGCGCAGGGACGCCTCCTAAAAGTGCTGGGTGAAATCTACAATATTTTCCTCAGTCACTTTTAAGGCCATGCTGCGTCAAAACCCTGCGCCTGCTTGAAGCAGAGGTAAGGATTGATGCAGCATCATAGGGATAGGGCACCTCCGAGCCTTGCTGGAGCTGCGTTGCGCTTGCGACGCAACTCCAGCAATGCGCCGCCTTTCCAACGGGGGATGCGTCATGCATCTGCACATCCGAGCACCACGGTGCACCGCATTGTCAATGCGGCGCATCTGTATTGGCGCACGGGTGGGCAGATGCATCGCAAATCTTCTGACGCATCTCTGCTGATTAGCAGAGATGCACCAGAAGTCGTAAATCTGCCCCCATGTGTCTGTGATATATCCACACTTCTCCAACCCAATGTTCCGTAACACATCACACAACTCTGCAAATGAGCACCTAATATGGACTACATGTACCATAATGCAAAGCAGGAGAAACAGAAACTGTAACTGCAGATATGTCTTGAAATGGTCTCTACCCCCTCTTATCACATTTTAATAATTCTCACATGCACTGTCTTTTCTTTTTTATCCACAACAGAACAGCAGGATGGCAGTAGATTTGATTCCTGATTGTGGATGGATTTGGATGAATACAAAATGGCTGCCAACTATTTCCTGTGATGTATTTCCTGCCTACCACTCCCTGTCAAACATTTCCAGTATGGAATTATATGTTCCGGGTCATTTTCGGAGTTTACGGCCAAAAAGCGGAAGTTCCGATTACGGAGCGTACGGCCCATGTGCAGACGCTCCAATTACGGAGCGTACGGCCCGTGTGCGGAACCCCCGCTCCGGAACCGGAAACTGCACTTACGGGCCGTAAACTCCGAAAATGACCCGGAACACATAATTTCATTCAGGAAATGTTTTACAGGAAGTGGGAGGCAGGAAATACATGACAGGAAATAGTTGGCAGCCATTTTGTGTTCATTCTGAGTCATCCTCTATCACAGACAGATCCTCTGACATCCTGCTGCTCTCATGCTTCTTATTATCCCCATAATGGCTGAGGGTTAAGAAGAGAAGGCACCCCCTTTCACTGAAAGTGAGTTGAACATCTTGGCTGAGGGGGTGCTGGCCAAATTTCCTCAGCTATATGGGGACCCTGAACACCAGCTGAGCAATGCAGCCCGGGCCAGGCTGTGGGCCAACATCGCCGAGCGCTGCAGTGCAGTGGGAGTCCACACCAGGAGTGCGAGGGCATTCCGCAAGCACTGGGAGGACCTAAAACGGTGGGCCCGGCACAAGGCTGAGGAGCTGGTGGGCCAGTCTTCCCAGCACCATGTGCATCGTCCTCGCCTATCCCCACTGTACAGGAGGGTCCAGCGATCAGCTTGGCCGACCCTCCATGCTCAGCTGGAGGAGCATGAGGAGCAGAGACATGATAAGTGCATCATATGCTAAATGTGTCTGGAAGTATGATGTGAGTGAAACAGTGCTGTACCATTGTGTGTCCGATGCCTCCCTTCACAGATTCCGTGTCCATGCAGCAGGCACCAAGCTTAAAAAGGCACACTGTGGCATATGGACTGTACAGGGCAGAGTGCATTTTGGGAGTTGGAGTTTCGTCATGACAACAGGCTAAATGAGCCATAATTGTGCATTTATACTGTAATCTGCTCCTCCCGCACCACTACAATTGGCACTAGGAAATCATGTGTGCATTGGATGAGCAATGGTACAGACACTGTCCAGTGTGCGCATGGCAGGCCAAAGGGTATTGGATGCTATGACGTGCATTGCATTTTTAGAGTTTAGGTTCCAATTGTGACAAAACATCATGTGCCATGGAGTCAAGACAGACTTTGACATCCTTGCATCACTCTTAAGCGCTTCTAAATTTGCAAGGGGTGACCACTGACAGACATCTCAGCCTCAGTGGCCTGTTTCACATTTCACATGTACAGGTAGCTGTCACTAAATTCCCCCAGTGTTCAGCGGTGTACTGCATTACCATATCAGTCACCAAAGCCAATATGTGCCACTGGATTGTCAGAACATGTGTGGGGACAGCCAAAGGCTAGACTCACAATTTAGCTACAGAAATAGGCCAGAGCCTCAGTGCATGTGTGACCCACATTCGCCACTTGTCGTGTCCCATACAATGCTACAAAGCAGATGACACTTGTCCAGACCTTAAATAGCTGCGACTCCCTATGAATGGCCATAATCTGAGATTCTGGACTTCATGTTCTCCATTGGTGGACTGCTTTTGGAACCTGCACATGTAGCTGTGGCAGGAAACACAGATCACCAGATTGCCAGGTTGAGGGTTGGCCAATACAGTTGTGTAAGCCACACACATCCACGTGAGATGGCCATGTCAGACTCAATCCAGTAAATGACGGTGAACATACACGTAATGTCAGCTCATAGACACTGACAACTATTGAGTGTGATCAGAGGAAAATAAGTCTGACCTTGGCTCCTCTATGAATGTGTCTCGTCCTGCATGACACAAACATAACATTCGGATTTTGCTTACATTTCAGCAGGCACAGCTGGCGAAACAGAAGGGCAGCAGGACCAGGTCCGGAGTGCGAGGCCACCAGTGCGGTGGCGGCTACACCCTCTTTCCACCAGCGAGGAAGAGGAGGATGAGGAGGGACCCTCAACATCACGAGGCAAGGGGATTGCGCCCACCCGGACTGAAAAGGGACACCCTGATGCTGGTGCCACATCCCGGGTGGAGGCTGCAGACATTGAATCGGGGGGGGTGAACACGACACCTCGGACCATGAGGTGTTGGAGAGCTACTCTCCTCAGGACTCTTCACCTGTGGTCCCTGAAGAGGTGTCCTCGGGGCAAGCCAACAAACAATCTGGGCCTGCCATCATTCCCTCCCTACCTCTAGAGTTCCCCATTCCATCGGGGGACCCAGCTGCATCCCCTGCAACCAGTCCCCCTCATCGTAGCCGCCAGCTCCCCAACATCATTGGCTCCGGACCTCAGGCACCACATCCCTCCTGTCCCCCCCAGGCCCCTCCCGGTGTTGTTCCTCCTGTGGCTGTGCCAGTGGACTTGATGTGGATGTGTGAGGGTCAGCCAGACATGTCCGCTCGCATCCAGCTACAAGTGTGCATGGAGGTACGCATGATGCGAGAGGACATGCTCCGATGTATGGCCACCCTCGCCACCAGCATCAATTCACTGACCACAGCCATGTCGTCTGTTGTCTCCCCAATCCCTTCCCATACCACCGTCAATGTCTCCCCCTGTCCGTTGCCCCACACTGTTTCCCCCGTACTCCTCGTGTGGCACGAACCCAAGTGGTGCCTGTTCCTGCACCCGCCAGACGTGTGCCTGCATCGGACTCTGAGGATCTGGACATTGTGGTCCTAGAGGATGACCAGAAGGACACTTGACTTTTGACGTGAACAATTATTTCATTTTCCCCTTGTAAATAGACTGTATTCCCTGACGCTCCCTGACGTGTTATATTTTTGTTGCCCCACCCCAATCCAGGTTCCCATCTCCCTCTGCATTAAGATCATCATTTGTTTTCCTTTCTCCCTTCCAAACGGACGGTTGTTCTTTTGTACCTTCTTAAAATACAATTAGGAATACTAATAACTTCCACTTGTTTGACTTCATTCTGAATGTCTGGTTCTGAAAATGGACACATATTTGGTGAGTCATCTGCTATGCACATAATGGCTTGTTGCAATGATGGGTTACACTTGTAACTGTGTCACACACACACATACCTTCTCACATCTCGAGGCCACCTACATCGTTACACAGGACATGATACACAACAGAATTTTATTTTTGGTAGGTGTTTATTTGGTGCACACACAATCACGTGATCACATTGTCCTGGGTTCCTGTCACTGGTGAGTGCGACGCCGCAATTTGGGGGGGGGGATGACCGCTCGGAGTGCTCAGGTCTGGCTCGCCGCCTACGTGGAGGTGGGTACTGTCCAAGGGACTGTCCAGGGTCATCCACATGTGCTGGGGCAGATGGTGTATGCACACTTGATGGTTGTGCCTGGACAAGGGCAGGTTGTGCATGTGGTGGGAGTGCCTGTACAGGTGGTGGTGGTGCTGGTGCTGGTTGGGCAGGTGGCGGGAGTGCCTGTACAGGGGTTGCTGGTGGTTGTGCACGTGGTGGGAGTGCCTGTACAGGTGGTGGTGGTGGTTGTGCAGGTGGCGGGAGTGACTGTACAGGTGGTGGTGGTTGGGCAGGTGGCGGGAGTGACTGTCCAGGTGGTGGTGGTTGTGCAGGTGGCGGGAGTGCCTGTACAGGGGTTGTTGGTGGTTGTGCAGGTGGTGGGAGTGCCTGTACAGAGGTTGTTGGTGGTTGTGCAGGTGGGGGCAGTGCCTGTACAGGGGTTGATGGTGGTTGTGCAGGTGGCGGGAGTGCCTCTACAGGGGTTGGTGGTGGTTGTGCAGGTGGTGGGAGTGCCTGTACAGGGGGTGGTGTTGGGAGTGCCAGTTCAGGCCGCTGGTGTGGATGTCTCCCTTTGCTGTGTTGGTGTGCAGTTGGTACAGGTGTGGGGATGTGCTGTCCTGTGGGCAGATATGATGGCTCCCCTCCCTGCGTTGACCGTGAAGGGAAAGGTTGGCTCACTCTCAATATGCCCTCCATCATCTTCATGGCCAAGGCATGGTGTCTTGCACTCTCTTCCCTCTGGATGGATAGCATGTCTCGCATATTTCTGGACATGTCCTGCCAAGTCCTATCCATCCTATCCAACACTTGGCTCAGCCTCTCCACCGCCTGAGCGAAGTGGACCATGTCCTGCAGGGAGTCCGACATGTCGGACAGGGTAGCCCCTATGGCACTAATGTCCTGCCTCACATCGCTCTGCTGTTGGAAGAAGTCCTGCTCCCACTGGTCATCACAGCCAGGTGCAGGCCCTCTCTGCAGCTGTCTGCCATGGATGGGATGAGCAGGTCCTACGGCAGGGGGTGGGGTGGGAGGTGGGAGCCTGTGGGCAGGTGAATGGTGCCCAGGGGATTCCGTCAGCACAACAGGGCTGGTACTACCCAAAGATGGTGGAGAGGATGGCAGGGATACACTGTCTAGGGAAGAGTGGGTAGGGGAACCACCATGTTGCTCCTGGACGTGAGGACTGTGAGGGAGTGATGTCTGTGTTCTGATGCGTGTGTACTGTGGCTGGTGTGCTCGAGTCTGGGGACAGGCCATGGTATGCCTGGGAGGAGGCTGAGGGACGTTGCTTGGCAGAGGAGTTGATGCCCTGACCGATTTAGCCAATCTGGCACGATATCGCGCATTGGCATCTTCATCGTCAGACATGTAGTCCTCATCATCCACCAAGTAGAGGTCCTCAGGAAATTCATCCTCCTCCTCCTGAGCAGTGCTTGCAGCTGACATCACAGCTTGGAGGATCAGGGGATTCTCCCCTCTGATTCCACGTCGGCCCGCACTGGTCATAGGCCTGTCATCCTCGTCATCAGCATCCCCTGGAACAGAGGTTGCAACCGTATTAGGGATTGACCTGGTATGACATGTGGTGCAACACAAGGGTTTGTATCAACTGTACTTTGCATCAACAGATGAGGATCATGTGACCTGTGTAGGGTACCACCACAAATGACAGCTCACACCATAGCACTGAGGTGTTACACAGATACAGGCAAACTCACCAGCTCCAGCCACAACTCTCTGTCCCTTGGTGTTCCCCCCTAGTGTCATCTGCTGGACCTGTCTCCTCATGGGCCTAGCTGTCCCTGAACCAGCAGCTGTAGAGGGAAGTGACAACATTCTCAATTATCTGCATCACCAATTGTCAGACAGGCACATGACACTACTGATTTGTATTTCACTTTGTACACAACAACTGCTGATTACATGCAGAGGGGAATCAGGTTCTCTGTCATGGCTTTGGAGTCGAAGCCAGTTACACACCTCATGCCAGAATTACCTGAAGGACGGGTGCGCGAGGGTTGAACTGCAGCAGCCAGGATGTCATTCAGTCCCCGGGATGGTGCACGCTGCTGGGGTGTAATCCAGTCAGCAGCTGTGATAAGACATACAGGTCTATATTTTGCAAGAACAGATGGTAGCTCTGAGCCAACATGTCATTCTCAATGACCATTTGTGGGTAATCCAGAACAATGTGCAGCATGTTTAGCTCCTGAACTTTACATTTGGGCACCTGCTCACATGCAGCAGTTGCCAGCCGTTCCCTCCACACAGCAGTGACATCAATAAGATGACACATCAACAGACACCTCATGCTAGAATTACCTGAAGGACGGCTGCGCGAGGGTTGAACTGCTGCATCCAGGATGTCATTCAGTCCCCGGGATGGTGCACGCTGCTGGGGTGTAATCCGGTCAGCAGCTGTGATAAGACATACAGGTCTATATTTTGCAAGCACAGATGGTAGCTCTGAGCCAACATGTCATTCTCAATGACCATTTGTGGGTAATCCAGAACTATGTGCAGCATGTTTAGCTCCTGAACTTTCCATTTGGGCACCTGCTCACATGCAGCAGTTGCCAGCCGTTCCCTCCACACAGCAGGGACATCAATAAGATGACACATCAACAGACACCTCATGCTAGAATTACCTGAAGGACGGCTGCGCGAGGGTTGAACTGCTGCATCCAGGATGTCATTCAGTCCCCGGGATGGTGCACGCTGCTGGGGTGTAATCCAGTCAGCAGCTGTGATAAGACATACAGGTCTATATTTTGCAAGCACAGATGGTAGCTCTGAGCCAACTTGTCATTCTCAATGACCATTTGTTGGTAATCAAGGACCATGTGCAGCATGTTTAGCTCCTGAACTTTACATTTGGGGACCTGCTCACATGCAGCAGTTGCCAGCCGTTCCCTCCACACAGCAGTGACATCAATAAGATGACACGTCAACAGACACACATGTATGAGAAGATTACTGATAGGAAGGGATAAATGACCCGGATTCCTCCCCATTAAACTGCTATCACCTTTGCCATTCAGACTTACATATTTCCAGAGTCTCATGTTGTTTGTTGTCAAGTCAGAAAGGGTTTCATGTGTGAGATTTGCAATAGTCAGGGACATGATGTTGCTCATTTGTGCTTCCCCACGCATGAAGTCACACATATTTGTATGAGAGAACACAGATGTCTTATATCCATCCTTTGAGTGTCCTCTCTTTGCGTACTCTATTTCCCAGATCATGGTACTACTTAGCTGACGACGATTGGTGTCTTTTACAGCAGACATCCAAACCTCATATGTCAAACACTCACCTATACATGTGAATACAGTAGGAGAGGAGGCAAGCGGAATGTAACATTTGGTTTATACTCACACATTGCGGATAGGCTGAGAGGCTTTGATGCCTTCTGCCTGCACAGGATTAGCGTGTTGCTCTTCTGCCTAGTTATTTAGCAGGTGTAACTGCATGAAGATTCAGCTTAGCAGCCCCTACATTCATCTCAAAGGTACACTACTGGCATCAGTGTTGGCCTCAGCCATGCTATTTTCATCATGGTGTTTCCTATCATTGAATTGCAAGCCGGTTGTGTTTTGGTCACTTCATATGAATCATGGTACTGTTGAATGTCCATTCTGCACTCACTTGGCATACATTTTGTGTCATCCTTTCATTAGCCACCAGGGTCTGATCTTGCATGGGTTCAAATGCCATATGTGAGCATATTGTGATGCAGAACAACAGTGTTGTAATACACATGCAACATACGGGGCGGACGTGAAAGGCACATTTCATGAACAGTCAGCCTGATATATTCTTGGGTTCCCCTCCCTTGGCCCAGCACGGGAACAGTGTGTGGGCCCTGTACAGATGTCACAGCCAACCTTGTAGCAGAAGTCAGTGTGTGTCTTTGATTCTGGGAGGACCTCGTTGTACCTACTATGATAAGTGTGTTTTGCTACTTAACAATCCTGCAGCCACATGTGATGCACTAGATTTCTGGCACAAAGGATGAGCA
Organism: Triturus cristatus; assembly: GCF_964204655.1. Taxonomy (NCBI): domain Eukaryota; kingdom Metazoa; phylum Chordata; class Amphibia; order Caudata; family Salamandridae; genus Triturus; species Triturus cristatus. Next base: position 527,649,056 of record NC_140591.1, read on the forward strand.
CAAGCAGTTGTGGGCACCAGCGTCGCTGAAGTGTGTTATACGTAATTTCATGATTGCTCCCACATGACTTCGAATGGGCCCACTACCTGGATGCAACCAATATCACAATGACATGTCTACGGATCCTGATGTGAGGTCCACTATTGTGTTTTGTTGATGGGCAACACAAACGCCAGACAATGTAAGTGGTACATGACCAGCTGTGTGGACTGGGAATTTGATCTATATTGGAAACATTCAAAGTTGTACAGTGTATGCATTGTCAATACTAATGACCCTGGGATCTCACTTGTTCATCATTGCCATATTTCAGTCAATTACTTTGATTGATTACGTCTACAGACACCATTACAACATAGTGGGGGCACCCTTTTGAGTAGTTGTGGCACTCGATAACAGGATTGGATTCCCAGGTCTGGGGCTGTTGCTGTAAAACATGTCATGTTCCGCAATTACGAAGGTTTGATGAGCCAAGACATGTAATATATTGTCTTCAGCTGTTCACAATTATAATTAGCTAAAGGTGGATGTCCATTGACTACTCCAATAGTAATGCAGCTATTTGTTCATCTCTGGTTGACTTTCATATGTAGGCACTATATGTCCCTCGGTCACTCCTGACAATGTATGCATTTTGACCATCTCCTGGCCACTTTGACTTACCAGTCGGTGAGGGTGTACGGCGGCGATTCCTCCCAGTCGATGCAGGGACCTCTGCTGCGGCAGTTGTCTGTGCTCTGGCTGAATGTGTCAATGGGTGAGAAGAGAGAAAACTAAACATCTGGAATATGTGCTTGTGGAACATTTCTGTGATTTCCCCATTTCTTCTGCATGCTAACAGTGTTATGCAGTACTGCCGCTGACTGGGCAGGTAGGAGCAGTGGTGCATTGGGGTCGTAATGGCGTGGCAGGGTGAGAAATGTACAACAGAATAGGTGTCTGACTTTTGGATCAGATGATTCTCTCACCTTCTGCTTTGTGCTTTAAGCTTGCACGGGGTGATTTACTTCTTTAATATTTAGTGGCAGGTTTACACGCCACTTGTAATACATTTACACCGCAGTTGCATCACTTCTGTGACACAGCGGTGGGGTAATACAGGTGACACATTTAGACTTATTCCCAATGTTATGCATCTATGGGGATGCCTCACGGTGTGCGGTCCTGCGCAACATTAAACATGCATCAGCTGTGATATAGGCAGGGTGTGTGTTTATTTGGTTATGCCTCGTACAAGTGATGCATTGTAATCGACGGCATTTCACGTAGTCACTTTTCATAGGGTGGTGCCATGCAAACTTAAACCAGCTTGAGGCACATGTAATGAGTTGCCCTGAACGTTAGGTGTAGGCGGTCCATGGACATTGTTGGAGTTGCGTCACACTTGCGACACTACTCCAGCAGAGCATCCCCCTAATGCCATCAGTTGCGACACCCATCTGTCTATCCCAGCGCCACAGTGCACCGCATTGTAAATGTGACGCATCCGCGGTTGCACAAGAGTTGGATTGCGTGTGGCATTGTTACTGGCGCATCTCTGCTGATATTTGTCAATTGCTACTTAGCGGGCTGGTGTATTACTACAACTGGACAGTGGCCATGTTTTCTGAAGTGGGGGAGGGATTTGCCATTTCCATCGCTAAGGATTGTGGGACTTGTAGTGCTACATACAGAGGGTGACACAGGAGTCTCTGACTGACGGATTAATTTATACACTTTGGACTACTTCCTTATTCACACTGACAGTGCAACACAGACATTCTATTCATGCACTTTATCTTTTCATCCCACTTACCTGGTACCACATAGCGGACGTCACTGACAGGCAGCCCATGGACCAAGTGGGGGTGTATGGTTGTCAGGATATCCTCCTCCAGTGGGGTGAGGCGGATGCGTGGTCCAGAGTGTGCGGCTGGGAGGATCCGTTGTAATTCAATCCTGGAGTATTTCTCCTTTACCCTCAGCCGCTCATCCTGCCATTTATTTTTTAGGTCCTGGACAGTGCGCCTCTCCTCCCCCAATGCTGTGACAGCAGTGGATAATTGCTGCCACAGGGCTGCCTTCTGTGTCCCACTGGTGCAGTAGGGTGGGAGTCCATAGAGGCGTTTGTGGTGCCTGACAATGAACTCCACAAGCATGGTGGTCTCCTCTGCTGTGTAGTTCCTCTTTCTCTTCAGGAGCTCCATTTTTCTTAGCCGGTCTCTGCTTGCAAATACAAACTGTGTGTGGCCAAACCTGTTCCTTCACTGTGTGCTGCTTTTAAATGTTTTTTGCTGCTGGTCAATGAGTGTTAATTGGCTTCAGCTGGATCATGGTGGGGGATGGTAGGCACTAGCAACATGATGGCTAACTGGAGCAGTTGGCTGGGATTGGCTGGAGTGCGTCAGCTGATGCATGGTGGGGGATGGTAGGGACTTGAACAGGTGTTTCCCCTTGGCTCAAATGATCAATGGCCACAGTTAATGTAGTCTGGTCCCAAATCTGATTTTCCGGCCCGGGAGCGGGATTTCTGGCCCGAGAGCGGAATTTCCAGCCCGGGAGCGGAATTTCAGCCTCCGGAGCGGACTTTCCGGCCCGTGAGCGGACTTTCCGCTCCGGGCCCGGAAATTCCGCTCCGGGGGCGGAAATTCCGGCCCGAGTGCGGACGTAAGTTTAGTGGTCGTAAATGGATTCTGTGAATAGCAAAAGTCCTAAGTTCATTCTGTGAGTAGCAAAAGTTGTAAGTTTATTCTGTGAATACCAGAAGTACTAGGTGCATTTTGTGAATACCAGAATGGTACTAAGTTTAGGATTTAGTCTTAAGTTTGTTCTGTGAATCGGGCCCTAGGTTCTTGGTCAGCAGGAAGCTCAATCTCCTATTCTGCTCCTACTTTGGGAAGATCTACTATTGCTGGCTGCAGCTGTTGTCCACTTTGCTCAACTTCCTTTAACAATTGGGTACTACTTTGCGAAAGAGACAAATCCATTTCAATGTCACTGCTTGTCAGCGCCACCATGATTGCAGTGGCTGCCTCACTAACAAACATGGGCTTGGGCTTAGATTAAGGTGGTGCTGTTGATGCAGGAGTGCTATTTCCAGTTCACTCCTTGGAGGCTGGTGTGGCAGGAGCAAGTTTACCGAAGAAGGTAGCGGTGGGCATACCAGTGGTGGAAAGCTGGTTATACTCACGGGACACTTTCTTGGCATCACCTTTCTTTAGGGCCATCCTGAAGCTGCCAATTAACAGTGGCATTTAGCTGCATAAGTGTAAGAGATTGGAGGATTTGCATCACGTGTACAGGTCTCTGTCTGGCAGTACTGTGGGTGCACCTAAAAGCAAACAAGCAAGAAAACATTTAGTAAAACATGGCACTGTTGCAGGTTAAATTAGTACAGACAGAGACAATACAATTTAGTGTGGTTACTTGTTATTATCCTAAATAATTAACAACAATACAGTGTAGTCATTGCAAAGACAAACCACACCAATATAACATAATATTTCATTTCTAATCAGGATAACAACATACACATTTAACTGTTTGCTTTATGTGCATATAAGGGAGACTCCTGTGGCAGTGAAGTAGGTGCAGGGGGAAATGGAAAAATCCTTACAAAATGAATGCTGGTGTGTATGTTGTGCACCTATGGCTGGCAGGGAGCCCAGGGGAAAATGGAAAAATACTTAAAAAATGAATGCTGTTTTGTGGCTGTGCACCTATGGCAGGTAGGGGTTGAATGGATGGTAAGAAAATGTAAAAGAAAAAGTATTGTTTTTAAAGAAAATGTTTGAAACATTTTTAAGAATGCAATATATTTTCAAAAGTAATCAATAAATAAATGTACACAAATATTTGGTGGTTTACTAAGTGACTATGAGAAATCCATTGGAAGGCAAGAAGGTGCAGGTGAAAAATGTAAACAAATGCATATAATATAAACCACTGTTCATAATTAAAATACTACAATGATCCTCAAGCATACTAATAAACTGATATCAGGGAAAAGTAAAAATAATGAAAACAAACAAAATGACATACACCTCTACTATTAACCTCCCTCGAAAATGGCTTTGAAAACTGGAAAAAAGGGTGGCTATACAAAATGCCACCAGTCACATGATCAAACAATAACAGCAAGCAAGGAGACATGGCCAGAACAAAGAACACATGCAGGCTTATGGCAAAAGCACACTGACTGGCTACACAAAATGGTCACTGGCCACATGGTCAAAAGACAAGCAAGGAGGCTTGGAAAACAAAGAACACATGCCAACCTATTGATACTGACTACACAAAATGGCCCTTGGCCACATGGCATGGAGAACAAAGACAAATGGCCAGACAAAATAAGCATGGTGACATTGAAGAAAACAATGCCTTTAATTAGACAATGCCAAAAACAAAAATGAACTGAGCTATGAAAAGTTTGCAACAACACACATCCTCCCAAGGCATCAAATATTACCCCACCTAAACACTTTTTGCAGAAAAACAACTTGATATACAAAATAAATTAACTTTTTCATTTAATCCAATGCTATCCCTGCCCTAATTGATGTTTTAAAATACCAGATACCACAGAAACAGTTGTTTCATCGACCCATGCTAGTACTGGGCCTACTAGCTGCATGACCCATTGTCAGGCTAGGCCACTTAGTAAAAAGAATATTGCAAATTTAACAAACATGGAGATAATGTACTGAACTGTGCAAATGTTATCCCTTATTAGAGAAGAAAAATTAAATGAAAAAAAATACTAGGCACTGACTAAAATTGCAGTCCACTCACCAAAATACATTTTAAAAATCGAATAAAAGTACAAATAAATTCTAGTGCATGCACTCTAGTGAATAAACAACACACTTATACAACAGTTTTTGAACTTACTTGTGTGATATCAAAAAAACGAAATCCTTAAACCCATAGTATATATATAGCAGACAAAGAGGGTGATCTTTCCAGCTCCAAATCCAAATGAAAAGAGACCAGGACATGGACAAAGCACTGAAAAGAGCCTGCTGGACAGGAATATGAAGGTGGAGTTTCTAGGGCATGTCCTTCTTATTGAAAAAAAGGCTTCTTGCGCTAAAAAAAAGCTTTAATGATCCGTTGAAGTGGAATATTACCTCAAAAACATCTTTTCATGTAGAATTAGCTGCTTCCTGAATGGAGAATCTGGTCGAGGTGCAGCCGCGGCCACTCAAGCTCACCAGCATCATGATAAAGGCACCGGAAGGTGCCGAAGTGGCCGTAAACTGTGCTAGCGGGCAGCACATCTTGCATGGACTCGAAAGCAGCTGGAAAGTCTCATCGTGCTCACCAGTGCATGCCAAAGCAAGTCCCACAAGTACCAACGGAGAAAAATCCCGCCATGTGCCAGATGGGGAAAGTTTGCGGGAGCTCCGCGTTATCACGCGTAGCGAATAGTTCTTGAATTTTGCCAACTCCAGGATCCGAGTGAATTTTTCTTCCAGGGCCTAGTTTAATATCAGGTTTCTCCAAACTGGACCCCATCTTTGGGCAAAAGAGATTTGTCCAAATTTCATTATGAATTATTGTGTACAGTGACCCGAATCAGCCACCAAATCCACATGAACCTCCCGCCACCATATCACAAATAAGGTTTTTCCAATTGTGTCCACTAACTTCCATCACACTGTCTTGTACACACAGCATCTATGGACCTTCCTTATCTGAATTAGACTGATCATCATCATGATCCCACTCATCCACAATGCACTTGAGTACCTTTGTCTTGCAACATGCTCTTGCATGGTGTTCCTTAACTCCACACTTAGCATTTCTGACCAGGTCCGTGTCATCTCTTTTCATGTGAGAGATGAGCAGGGCTACCACAGCGCAGTGATACCTGGTCTTCCATCCTTTTATTAGGTTTCTGTTTCCCTATGTTTTTCACTTCTCTCTTGTTACGTTCTTGTTCATCTTACATGTTAACTCTTTTTAGCCAATTAACTACATCTTCTCCGCCTTCTTTCTTACTTGCAGACACTACTGCCTTTACACACCTAGAAGTAAGTTCAGCTTTTCTAATGATTGAAGTGACCTCCTGTAGGGTAGACTCACCATGGACCCACAATCTGTCCTGTCGATTAGGATTGTTACAGTGTATTATCACTTAACCCCGTAGTAATACATCCTTCAACCCCCCAAATCTACAAGAAAGAGCCAACTTTTAGAATGCAGCCACATAATCTTCTATCTTTTCGCCCTGCTTCCTATGATAGAAGTATAGCGATCAATAGCCTTGCACACAGTGGGAGAAAAATATGCATTGAGATCTGCTAGAGTATGTGTAAATGCATCCCCCTAGCAGGGTTTTTCCTCCATGTGATTATATACTTTTAATCCGCCAGACCTAGACAATGTAATAAGATTTCCCTTTTCCTCTTGTGAGTAAGTTCTTCATTCTCAAATGTGGAAATATTGTTTTGCCTTCTATTATCATGAAAGGCTGTGGTAATGGTAAATTCACTGTAATGATTGCGACTACATGGAAAGACTCAAAAAATGCAAACAGTATGCAAAAAAAGAAACTAGCTAATACTGGGAAGAAAATAGTTCACCAGTGACTACCATTTTCTGATACTGTGCACCTCTGTCAAGTAATATCAAACTGAGTACTACACGCACCACAGAAGGTGTGCGTGCCACCGCTGACAAGTTTTAGCTAAATGCCGAGCACAGCAGATGCTTAATGTAAACACGCAAAATATGTGCATATAAACAGAAGTTGTGTGTGTGTGTCACCGCTGCAGAGCCCACTGATACTATGCATGTCTGTCAAGTAATGACAACACGAGTACTACATGTGCCTAAGATTGTGTGCATGTCACCACTGACAAGTAGCAGAAAATCGTAGGGCAGAGCAGAGACTTAAAGGTAACACGCAAAATGCATGTGTATCACCATAGGTTCACCAATAAGTCACCTGTGCTTAGTTAGGTGTGCGTGTCACCACTGCATGATCCAACTACCAATGTGCTGTATGGTCTGTATAATTCATGTAATTTACTGGGCACAGATGATGGTTAAGTGTTGGGTAACATGCGTCTCACAATGCGTCTCACATATGATGTGTGTGTTACCGTCATAGATTACCTATGCACTGAGAACAAGCCCAAACCAAGATGGCAGTTCTCAGTATGCGTCTTAGGCAAGCTTAATTAGCAAAGCATCTGTCATGTGAATATCCAACAGATAGATAACTCAAGTGAACCAAAGAATGTGCTCATGATCCTGCACCTCATGAGCAGGATTCTACGGAGGGCAACGCATGCCCGCAGCTCGAGTCACTTCGCTTAAACAAAAGAGATGACGAGGCGTCCACACCATACCAGGTAATGAAAATTTGCAATATGCATGGCTCACATGGGGTACTTCTAACATAACAGTGCACACAGCCTGCAAGGGTCACTTTTCTGCTGACCACTGCATTGATGGCGCTAATTGCCAATGCCAGAATTAAAGTAAATGTCGCTAAACGCTGAAGCCGGATTTAAAGTCAATTGAGCAGGCGTGGTAGTCCTGCTGCAAATTAAAATCATAGATACTTGATGCAGGGTAAAAACTGATCTTTCTTTGCACGACACTTTAAACAGATCTCAACAATAAAATAAATGTGCACTTTGCACACATGTGTAAAAACAAAACTGAAAATTAAAGAAATTTGATGTACCGGCACCGTAAAAGCATGCTTGACTATGTAGAAACAGTAGGAATAATTAATTTGTGAATTTAAGATGTTTAGGTAACCGATTACCTTATAATATTAACAATGATGTAATAGAATTACATAATAATTTAGCATTACTTTAGACTTCATTGCAGAGTGTCCAAACAAACTCGACTTTGGTGCATTTTCTAAACTAAACATACTAGGGTGCCAATTACGATCCGGTAAAAAATTTCCCCGTACGACTCGTATCCGGTCTTTTTACCGTACGAATCGTACAAGTGCCGTACAAACTGGCAATCACGATTCGCATGGCCAAACGTCCATACGAACCGCCGTGGGAATTATTCCCCACACGTCCTCGGGTCGGAAAATGTGTCCGACACGTCCTCGGACGATTTACCATACAAATGTGAAAAGTGAAGTCCGACCGCGGAATCACGATCCAACCCGTGCGTCCGATCTCACAACCGTATGGTAAAAACACCGTCCGCACCGAACTCCCATTGCAACCATGGAGACATGTCCCCGCATACGCGCCCAACTCTCCCCCCAGCACCCATACGTTCGAGTCGTACTCTCCGTGAATGTACACCCCTGTACGTTCGAGTCGTACCCCCACCCGTGTACGTGTCGTACCCCGGTGTATGTACACCCCAGTACGTTCGAGTCCTACCCCCACCCGTGTACATGTCGTACCACCATGTATGTACACCCCTGTACGTTCGAGTCGTACCCCCACCCGTGTACGTGTCGTACCCCCGTGTATGTACACCCCTGTACGTCAGAGTCGTACCCCCACCCATGTACGAGTCGTACCCCCGTGTACCTACACCCGTGTACGTCAGAGTCGTACCCCCACCCGTGTACGTGTCGTAGCCCCGTGTACCTATACCCGTGTACGTCAGAGTCGTACCCCCACCCGTGTACGTGTCGTACCCCCGTGTACCTACACCCGTGTACGTCAGAGTCGTACCCCCACCCCTGTACGTGTCGTACCCCCGTGTATGTACACCCCTGTATGTTCGAGTCGTACCCCACCCCTGTACGTGTCGTACCCCCGTGAATGTACACCCCTGTACGTTCGAGTCGTACCCCCACCCGTGTACGTGTCGTACCCCTGTGTATGTACACCCCTGTACGTGTCGTACCCCCGTGTATGTACACTCCTGTACGTTCGAGTCGTACCCCCACCCCTGTACGTGTCGTACTCCCCGTGAATGTACACCCCTGTACTTTTGAGTCGTACCCCCACCCGTGTACGTGTCGTACCCCCGTGTATGTACACCCCTGTACGTTCGAGTCGTACCCCCACCCGTGTACGTGTCGTACCCCCGTGTATGTACACCCCTGTACGTTCGAGTCCTACCCCCACCTGTGTACGTGTCGTACCCCCGTGTATGTACACCCCTGTACGTTCGAGTCCTACCCCCACCCGTGTACGTGTCATACCCCCGTGTATGTACACCCCTGTACGTTCGAGTCCTACCCCCACCCGTGTACATGTCGTACCACCATGTATGTACACCCCTGTACGTTCGAGTCGTACCCCCACCCGTGTACGTGTCGTACCCCCGTGTACCTACACCCGTGTACGTCAGAGTCGTACCCCCACCCCTGCACATGTCGTACCCCCGTGTACCTACACCCGTGTACGTTCGAGTCGTACCCCCACCCCTGTACGTGTCGTACTCCCCGTGAATGTACGCCCCTGTACGTTCGAGTCGTACCCCCACCCGTGTACGTGTCGTACTCCCCGTGTACCTACACCCGTGTACGTCAGAGTCGTACCCCTACCCGCGTATGCATGGAGCGTACCCTCACCACGACATCCTAAGGACGGAGTGCACCCCAGGCCCCAACATCACAACCGAATGTACGACTCGTACCAAGCCACACACAAGGACAGCACTGTACAACAAAAAGGCCCATGTACACACCTTATACACGCAAAAAAACGCACGTACACAACCAGGACAAACCAAAACGACACAAGAATACACCATTCGAATGGCACAAAGCGACAAAACATGTCCAACAACTACCAAAACAACACATTCACTGACCTGCAATAGCCAAAAACAAACAGAGGCCCAAAACACCACCACTCCTTATAACACACAAACCCAAAGTTCAAACACAGCCACACCCACCAATGGACCAATAAAAAGAGCCCACACACACAAACCATGAGCCTTTGCAACAGACTCACTGCTGCCAGACCCCACAGACAACCTACAGCACCAAACTAGAAGCGTCACCACACCTTACACTTGCACACCTTCACACAACCACCTTCTCAAACACACCCTCATCACATTCACACACACACCTGCACAACCACACCCACACACCCACAACCATCCACACCCCCCCACCATCCACACCCACACCCCTCACCATGCCCACTAACAAGAATCTAAAGTTCAGTAACCGAGAGTTGGAGGTCCTTGTTGATGAAATCCTCAGAGTCGAGCCACAGCTCTTTGGAACCTTGGTCAGACAGACCAGCATGTCAGAAAAAACAGCCATGTGGCAGACCATCGTCGATGCTGTGAATGCTGTTGCGGACACCAGAAGGAACAAGCAGGAATGCCAAGCCAGGTGGTACGATCTGCGGAGGAGGGTCCGAGCCAAGATGCTGGATGAACACAACCAGGCCAACGTCACTGGAGGAGGGCCGTCCCGCAGACTCGTACACTACCATCCCTGGGAGGAGAGGGTGATGAAGCAAAAACCAAAGGAAATGATGGACGGAGTGTTGAACATTTCAAGCACTCACCCCCAGTCAACTGATCTGGGTTTAATCCACCACCGTTCTTTAGCCCACTCTGCCACCCCAGTTCAGACATGGCCATATGCAAATCAGTCTGACCCTGTGCCTCATGGGAACAGTCCAGCCCGAACTGCCAAGCCATGTCTTCCCTGGACAGGAAACAAGCTTCCTAGGACCGGTTTCTGGCATTTCAGCCGTCTTCAGCCAGGCTTGCTTGAATCCAGTGGCAAAGTGAGCAAGGGACTCACGTCTGAGCATACCCTGCCAACTTATGGCGAACAAAGCAAAAACCAAAGGAAATGATGGACGGAGTGTTGAACATTGCAAGCACTCACCCCCAGTCAACTGATCTGGGTTTAATCCACCACCGTTCTTTAGCCCACTCTGCCACCCCAGTTCAGACATGGCCATATGCAAATCAGTCTGACCCTGTGCCTCATGGGAACAGTCCAGCCCGAACTGCCAAGCCATGTCTTCCCTGGACAGGAAACAAGCTTCCTAGGACCGGTTTCTGGCATTTCAGCCGTCTTCAGCCAGGCTTGCTTGAATCCAGTGGCAAAGTGAGCAAGGGACTCACGTCTGAGCATACCCTGCCAACTTATGGCGAACAAAGCAAAAACCAAAGGAAATGATGGACGGAGTGTTGAACATTGCAAGCACTCACCCCCAGTCAACTGATCTGGGTTTAATCCACCACCGTTCTTTAGCCCACTCTGCCACCCCAGTTCAGACATGGCCATATGCAAATCAGTCTGACCCTGTGCCTCATGGGAACAGTCCAGCCCGAACTGCCAAGCCATGTCTTCCCTGGACAGGAAACAAGCTTCCTAGGACCGGTTTCTGGCATTTCAGCCGTCTTCAGCCAGGCTTGCTTGAATCCAGTGGCAAAGTGAGCAAGGGACTCACGTCTGAGCATACCCTGCCAACTTATGGCGAACAAAGCAAAAACCAAAGGAAATGATGGACGGAGTGTTGAACATTGCAAGCACTCACCCCCAGTCAACTGATTTGGGTTTAATCCACCACCGTTCTTTAGCCCACTCTGCCACCCCAGTTCAGACATGGCCATATGCAAATCAGTCTGACCCTGTGCCTCATGGGAACAGTCCAGCCCGAACTGCCAAGCCATGTCTTCCCTGGACAGGAAACAAGCTTCCTAGGACCGGTTTCTGGCATTTCAGCCGTCTTCAGCCAGGCTTGCTTGAATCCAGTGGCAAAGTGAGCAAGGGACTCACGTCTGAGCATACCCTGCCAACTTATGGCGAACAAAGCAAAAACCAAAGGAAATGATGGACGGAGTGTTGAACATTGCAAGCACTCACCCCCAGTCAACTGAGGGTGATGGCCATACTGCCGGTGGAGAAGGCGGAGAACATCACCACCCACAGGGAGGGATCAGGAGGAGGAGGAAACATCCGATGGAGCATCCCAGACGTCGTCATGGCCTGCTTCTGAGGGTCCCCGCAGGAGGGCGGGTCGTCCACGGAAAAGACCGTGAGGGTCGGCGCTACAGCACCATCTCCCAGGACACCTGGCCTGGCACCTGGCCCACTGGAGCAACAGCAGCACAGCATCAAACGACATTCTCTGCCACATGCCCTTGCTGGTCACTGTCTGACCAATGTTGACAAAGACTGTGGCATGGACTCTGAGGATTTCAAATGGCAAGGACACCAACTCCCCTACTGAACTTTGGATTCCAAACACCCGGAAAGCCCCTCATGTCATATCCCCCACCTCCCCCACTAAAATAAAAAGTCACACCATGAAGAGAAGATGCCTGCTGGTTGCATTATTACCGTACATGTGTCTTGTAAAGTCTAACCATGCCTGAGTTCCCTTTTGACTTCAACCATCCACACCCCGGGGCATGAGTCTGGCACAGGACACACGAGCCAAGATGCTGGATGAACACAACCAGGCCAACGTCACTGGAGGAGGGCCGTCCCGCAGACCCGTACACTACCATCCCTGGGAGGAGAGGGTGATGGCCATACTGCCGGTGGAGACAGTGGAGGGATTAGGAGGACTCCGAGACCCGGGTGAGTACACAAACAGCGCACCTCACATGGGGGCAACGTCATCCACAACCAAAATCACAAACAGGCACGCAACCACCCCAAGCTATCGCATGACTCAACCACACTCCATGAACACGCACATGCCACTGCCGCCACCATGCCCCATGCACCCAGCTGGACAATGTCAAGTCACAGGCCACAGAAGACACAAACACATGACACGGTAACCCGGATGGCGGGAGGGTGGGCCCCAAAATTCACATAGTGCAACTCAGAAGCAGACAACAATGCTCTCTGCCCATATGGCCTAGGTCACAGCCAGACAAACACTGTGTCCTCACACAAGAAAGACTCGCCAGCAAATGGCGGACGCCTTGCATCAACACATGGGGGTGAAGGCACTGTTTTGCACATGACAGTAGCTAATGAACAGCCAACATTGTGAAAGAGTGGCAGCACACACCACCACAGCAGCAGCGCAGAGACACACACTACACCCAATGGGTGCCTGGAGATCAGAAACAAACTCACATCAACAAGCCAAGGGCCATTCAAAGAACTGCTAACAGTGTGTGCCCAGGAAGCTGGGCTGAGGTGACAGAGGGTGACACACAGAGGGAGGGAAAGGGGGACAGAGAAGGAGGGAGAGGGGGACAGAGAGAGAGGGAGACACAGGAAGACGGACAGAGGGAGGAGGCTGACACACAGAGGGAGGGAGAGGGGGACAGAGAGGGAGGGAGAGGGGGACAGAGAGGGAGGGAGACACAGGGAGAGCAAATCAGTCCTTTGGTGTGTGGGAATGTCTGCTCGTCAGCAGGTGGACTGCGTGCATGTAGACAAGGGTGGCCAGTGCCAGCACCCCCCCTCTCCTCCATGGCAAAACACAGGGCCATGTCACAACCTGTGCACGATCACAACGACAGCTACCTGCATCATTGAAGTGTGTGTAACTACTCCATGTGCCCACGTACAGTTCAACACGGAAGGCGCCAATGCACGGCTCGCCACACCTGCCCTCTCCACTGCTGACTGCAGTCACACTTGACGCAGCAAGTAAGACTGTGCCACACATAGTTAAAGGCGCCAAACCTGTGCCCAAGGGACACACCCATGCACAAGTGCACTGTGAGTGGAATGCCAGACAGATCCAAAATCCCAGAGGAAATGTTCTAACTTTGAAACTGATGAAACATGGATGTTGCATGGACCAAAAATAACATTGTCTCTCTCACACACAGGTCAACCTCGTGCTTCAGCCCCTAACACTGGGGGGGAAGACTCACAGGACCCGGCTCTGCAGGAGGCCGATCCCACCGGCAGCGACGACTCTCACCACTCTGTGGACGACCCCGACCAACCTGGCCCCTCTGGTGTCCAACGACCTGCAGCACCTGCGTCAGGTACAACGGGGCCAACCACCACCCCCACTCCTGCCACATCCCAGGAGACACCCAGGATCCCTGCCCCACCACCACAAAGCAGCCAGGCTGGCCAGGAGGGACACAGAGTCCCAGGCACCCAGGAGGAGGCAGGCGACAACGCCAATGCCACCCCTCAGGGGTCCCGGAGACCCGATGTGCCCACAAGGGCAGGCCAGGTGCAAGTGGGCAGGGGTGGTGGGAGTGGAGGACGGCGGAGGCGCTAGCCTGACCAGTTGGCTGGGGACCCGGTATATTCCCATGTCCGAAACATCCTGGACACATACCGGCAGGACACCACGGGCCTGGCCCAGGTTGTGTCCGTCCTCGAGGGGATCAAGACCCAGCAGGCCCAGCAACATGCGGAGCTACATGCCTGTCTACTGCAACACCAACGGAGGATGGAGGACGGACAGGCTGAGCTCGTGACGGCGTACACGGGAATCCACGATACACTCCGTCGGATGGCCGACAACATGGGCAACCCTTCCTGTGCCAGAAGGCGGAGAACATCACCACCCACAGGGAGGGATCAGGAGGAGGAGGAAACATCCGATGGAGCATCCCAGACGTCGTCATGGCCTGCTTCTGAGGGTCCCCGCAGGAGGGCGGGTCGTCCACGGAAAAGACCGTGAGGGTCGGCGCTACAGCACCATCTCCCAGGACACCTGGCCTGGCACCTGGCCCACTGGAGCAACAGCAGCACAGCATCAAACGACATTCTCTGCCACATGCCCTTGCTGGTCACTGTCTGACCAATGTTGACAAAGACTGTGGCATGGACTCTGAGGATTTCAAATGGCAAGGACACCAACTCCCCTACTGAACTTTGGATTCCAAACACCCGGAAAGCCCCTCATGTCATATCCCCCACCTCCCCCACTAAAATAAAAAGTCACACCATGAAGAGAAGATGCCTGCTGGTTGCATTATTACCGTACATGTGTCTTGTAAAGTCTAACCATGCCTGAGTTCCCTTTTGACTTCAACCATCCACACCCTGGGGCATGAGTCTGGCACAGGACACACGGGTCACAGTGTATTAGGCAAGACAGACATGGAGCACCATACACACCCGTGATGGGCCCAACCAGCTGAGGGGGTGGCCACACAACCGTGCTGACAGACATATTGAGTACAGCAACAGTCATGCGCAGAGGTCAGAGATCATGTCCAGTGTCCTGGGGGGCACCCAGGTATGTGTAGACAGGTGGCAGAACCATGTCCTGCAAGCTTGAGTCCGGTGGATGCACCTAATGGGGGCCAGGCCAACGTTGGATGCATGGGGATGGCACATGTCACAATACCCACACAGTCATGGACATCGTGCACGATACACAGTCACATCCCACACACACAGCTTGCATGTTGCTACTCGGCACATAGACACATAGCCACTATCAGGGAAAAGCATGCCAGACATGCTGGATGCACCGTGGCAACACACCAGCATTGACTGAGAAGAGGCACCTTGGAGGCATAGGGACACCTTTTTTTAGTCATGTTTTCGGGATTGCAGAGGCAACTTGAAGTACACATGAACACTTCATGTGGAGTAACATGTGGGTCCAACACTGGCACCCCCCTTCTGCAGCACAAATGCGTGATAGCCATGGAACTGGCACACAAGCGTCGGCTAACAGCTAAACACCCACAGCTGCTCACGGAGAGCCTGCCATACACCATTGATCAGCTGATGTGGAAGTCCCAAAGCATGTCAACCCAATGCAAACCGTATGTGACCGAGGGCAGTGTTACACACATTGATGCCATCATCACAATCCACTATCCCATCACTGATGACTGTCATCAAGTCTGACCATCTATTCAGGTGTACCCAGCTGCATGTCATGTGCACCATGGTGATGCGACATGTCTGCAGAGGAACCAAACATCGACAGGGGCAGTGTGCATACATCGTGAACAACTGCCACACCCAATACACCCCTGATGCATCCCTTACCCTAAGGAGACTTCCAAACTTGTCCGTGCGTGTAACGCTGAGTCAGCACACGATGACGTGTCCATGAGGAATAGCAGTGCCACAACAATGCAAGCAGCAGACGGCATGCGCAAGTACCTGGGGAAGAGAGACACACAAGAAGTCAGCCACAAAAAGCACAGCCACTTGCATGTGCATTTACTCGACACATGTATGGATGACAACATGCTAGGTCACAATTTTGACTGTGGAAATACAACCATCACTGGCACCATCACTATAGTGACACACCTACACACACCTCTGACTCACGTGCCATACATGCAGGTGGAGACACACATCACAACACATGCTACACGGGGACCAATGCGTGCACACTCAGACACTGGTACTCACCACTAAGCAAAGAAGTCGCGTATGAGCCGAGTCCGGATGTCCTCTTGCGGCTCCACATCCTCCACATCACTAGCCCCATTGCCAAGCCCTTCGTCCTCCACGGGTGGATGGTCCTCGTCATCTTGATCCAGGATGAGTGGCACAGCTTTCTCAACTGCCATGTTGTGCAGCATGCAGCAGACCATGAAGATCTTGCAGACCTTCGCCGGGGCATATGGGAGTGCGCCGCCGGTCTTGTGTAGGCACCTGAATCGGCTCTTCAGCAGGCCAAACGTCCTCTCTATCACTCGCCTTGTCCGGCCATGGGCGGTGTTGTAGCGGAGCTGGGCCGGCGTGATGGGGTTGCGGAGAAGTGTGATCAGCCATGGCATGTTGGGATAGCCAGCGTCCCCTACATGGGAAGCACATGGACATCGTTAGAACAGGAGAAGCGGTCGTGCTGGAAGTCTACGCAAAATACAGGACAGACAGACTGTACCCACCAACAACACATGCTCGTTCGTTGCGCAGCTGCGTCATCATTTCAGGCATCCTGCTACGCCTCATGATGTAGGCATCGTGTGCTGATCCTGGGAAACGAGCACAGACATGTGAAATCACCATGTTGGACAGACACACCACAAGGGCATTGATGGAGTGGTAGTGCTTGCGATTGCGGAACGCTACCTCCTGTGCGTGTGGTGGTACCAAAGCTACATGTGTCCCATCTATGGACCCAATGACATGGGGCATCCCTCCCAGGGCATAGAATCCACGCTTGACCACAGTCAACATTTCAGGGGTTGGGAAATGGATAAACTCATCCAGGTGAATCAACATGGCCTCTAAGAAATCATGCAGCACATGGCAGAACATGCTCTGGGACATGCCACCAACATGAGCTATGGTATTTTGAAAGGTACCCGTGGCTAGAAAATGTAGGGCTGCCATTACCTTCAGCTTGGGTGTCAGTGCCGTAGGATACCTGTGCAGCGGTTGCAGGTGTGGTGCCAGTCTCGCCGTCAAATCCAGAATCAACCGTTGGGGGAAGCGGTAGCACCGGATACAATCATTCTCCCGCATGGCAGCCAAGTCCGGAATTGCTCGGGGAAGATGCGGCGCTCTGCAGGAAATTGGAAATGACAAGGAGGATTGAGTGCACCACACCAACAGATAATTTGTCCTGAGCTCATGTTAATCTGTCTATACTCATATGCTACATACGGAGTGAGGTATGTGCCACATGCCCTGGACACGTATGGCTAGCAGGTGACACTCCTACCAAGACCCAGCTACACACAGAGATTGTGAACCTCCACATGCCATGGCATGGGATTAGCTGTGTCCCAGTGCAAGTGAACAGCCAGACGCAACACCGGAGTGACATACACCCACACATCTGCAGAAGTAGGATGTCGATTGCAGAGACTGGTAGCGGAACACTAGAGCCACAGGTCACATGACATTACACTAGGACAGGCCACACACCTTGCCATGAAGGTGCACATGTGATGACTCACCACACATTCATAGAGAGGATGCAGACATGTCCTTGTTACGCAAATCCGTGTCCCATGCATACATATGCACCTCACATCCGAGACCACATGTGGCCTGGTGTGCGTAACAGTGTGCCATGGCCATCTACACACAGACACATGTTGGTTGCTGCAACGGCTGCAGCTTTTGAGGGAGCTCAATCATCTACCTAATGTGAACCCCCCACACATACATGACATAGTCACATCGTGCACCATGGGTAGTGACATGTCAGGTGTGGTAACCCCTGTACCGGGCCTCAGGGGACACTTCCGTGAGTTGGTGTCCGTGCCATGCCAGTGACGCTCATGCCAAGTGTGCAGGACGACATGCACACATGTCAAAGGAGTCAAGGGCATGCCTGGCACACATTGCACCGTCACACATTACATATGTACACATCTCATCATACATCTGGTGCCTTCTCCACTCAGGAGTATTGTGCCACATCACACCCTTTCACACCTGTGCCCCACACATGTAGTACTGGCCAGACAATGCATTGATGTCCATCCATGGACAAGTATGTCAGCCCTATCCCTTCCTGTGTGCTGCCTGTCACCACTGTGATGTGTGAAAAACACCGTA
Source organism: Triturus cristatus (assembly GCF_964204655.1). NCBI lineage: Eukaryota > Metazoa > Chordata > Amphibia > Caudata > Salamandridae > Triturus > Triturus cristatus. Next base: position 527,667,390 of record NC_140591.1, read on the forward strand.
CTTCTGCTAAGAGGGCCTGTGTACCTTCCCGTATCACTATGGGAGTGCTGCCGTATGTGTACCCATAGTGATGGTGAGCGTACAGGCATGTGTACGGTCAGTAAGTACGCATACGCAAGAACACCCATAGTGGTACGGCCCGTACACGCATGCGTACGTTCACTATCACTATGGGTGTCCTCGCGTATGCGTACTCGTAGTGGTACGGACCGTACACACGCCTGTACGCTCACTATCACTATGAGTACGCATACGCTTGGACACCCATAGTGATGGTGAGCGTACAGGCGTGTGTACGAGCCGTCCCACTACGAGTACGCATACGCTTGGACACCCATAGTGATAGGGAGCGTACAGGCGTGTGTACGAGCCGTACCACTACGAGTACGCATACGCTTGGACACCCATAGTGATAGGGAGCGTACAGGCGTGTGTACGGTCCGTACCACTACGAGTACGCATACGCGAGGTCACCCATTGTGATAGGGAGCGTACAGGCGTGTGTACGGTCCGTACCACTACGAGTACGCATACGCTTGGACACCCATTGTGATAGGGAGCGTACAGGCGTGTGTAGGTCCGTACCACTACGAGTACGCATACGCGAGGACACCCATAGTGGTACGGCTCGTACACATGCCTGTACGGTCCCTATCACTATGGGTGTCCAAGCGTATGCGTACTCGTAGTGGTACGGCCCGTACACACGCCTGTACGGTCCCTATCACTATGGGTGTCCAAGCGTATGCGTACTCGTTGTGATAGTGAGCGTACAGGCGTGTGTACGGTCCGTACCACTACGAGTACGCATACGCGAGGACTCCCATAGTGATAGGGACCGTACAGGCGTGTGTACGGGCCGTTGCTATGCATTTGGGGTGCCCTAGGGCCCCGGAACGCACCGTACCTGTGTGTGAAGCTCAAAATTACATAGGGGACACATGAGGGACAAGTATTAAGGCCTACATGCATGCTGGTTGTAATGGAGACCAAGTTTAAACTTTGATTTTGTTCTGGAAGGTGCACAGCAGAAGTCAGTTGGAATTAATCTACTTTGTTGCAATGTGTTTGTGGGGTTGACATCATGCTGAAGAAAAAAACAGAATAAGAACCCACTGACTGCTAGGTTTGAAGGGATTGGAGGAAACATAGGATGCAAATGTGTGTGACCAATCACTCTGCACTCCTGTGCATGAAATGAGCCAGCAAGGCAGATATAAGGCAGCCAGGTCCCATGAGGGAGCACTTGCCTGCACATCTCTGTATTCCACGACCCAGCTGCTGCTACTGATTCCCTGGAACCATGTCAAGGGCTGTGGAGAGGTCACAGCCATTCACCCTGGAGGAGAACATTGCTTTGGTGGATGTGATCCTCCCACAGTACCCCATGCTGTATGGGCGACCAGGTTATCAGGTGAGTGCAGTGTCCACTGGCACAGACTGTGTCCCTTTTTTGTGACTGTGACTTCTGCCATTGTGTCCAGGTGTGGCACACATGCTATGTACTGTAGGGGGGGTCCCAGGTGGGGAATGCCTGATGTCTCCCAGCAGTGCCCAGACATAGGAGGGGTGGGTGCAGAGTCCTCCCAGCAGTGCCCAGACATAGGAGGGGTGGGTGCAGAGTCCTCCCAGCAGTGCCCAGACACAGGAGGGGTGGGTGCAGAGTCCTCCCAGCAGAGCCCAGACATAGGAGGGGTGGGTGCAGAGTCCTCCCAGCAGTGCCCAGACACAGGAGGGGTGGGTGCAGAGTCCTCCCAGCAGTGCCCAGACATAGGAGGGGTGGGTGCAGAGTCCTCCCAGCAGTGCCCAGACACAGGAGGGGTGGGTGCAGAGTCCTCCCAGAAGTGCCCAGAGACAGGAGGGGTGGGTGCAGAGTCCCCCCAGCAGTGCCCAGAGACAGGAAGGGTGGGTGCCTATCACTCCCAGCAGTGCCCAGAGACCGGAGGGGTCGGTGTGATGCACAGTGTGAGCCTGGATCATTGATTGTGTAGTTGCCCTCATTCCACCTGTGTCCTTTCAATGGCACGTACTGCTTTTGGCCTTCCCCTGAGGATCATGTCCCTATGACAAAGGTCCAATGCGTTGGATGCATACTATGCCTTGTTGTAAATAGCAAATGTGTTCTAATATGTGTCCCTGTGACATGTGCCAGGTGTATTGATGTAGTGTCACTTGTTCATCCTCACAGGTAGACGCCTCTGCCAAGGAGCAGATATGGCTGGACGCCATCAGCGCCGTGAGGAGTGCGGATGGTCGGAGGCGGCGCCTGTCCCAGGTGAGGAAACGCTGGCAGGATATCCGGTGCTGGACGCGGAGGATCGCACGGGTCCTGCTGGGGGACTCACCTGAGAGCCATAAGAACCGCGGGCGCCGCCGTCTCTCCCACATCCACAAGCGTGTGCTGGCGGTGGTCTTTCCAGACTTGGACAGGCGCCTACAGGACATGCAGCAGCAGGAAGGGGGTAGGTACATGTGTGTTTGTTGTGTTTCACCAGCATTTGTACGTGCACTGTTCCATGGATACACTGCCAGGGTTTTATGGTGCTGTGCAGATCCTGTTACCCACAGTATTGCAGTGCTCTCCTGCCTCCTTTCCCCTCCTTGCAATGTGTTCCCTGGTCTGTGTGTAGTCACTCCGTCACAAGGTTATGTAGCCTGGCACCTTCTCCAAGTGTACTATGCCTGCAGCATCATGTGTGGGGGTGGTGTGTAACAGGTTTTGGGACCTTGCCTGTGCCCTGTCCAGTTCTGGCCTTGTGGGTTCCATGTCAGTTGGCACAAATGCTGAGTCCAGACATGGGAGTTAATCTCTCAAGTGCGAGGCCTTCCAGCGCGCATGTCCTATGTGGTGGCCTGTGACATGATGTGCATGAGTGTGCGGTACGCATAGTGCAGGGATGTTAGCGTGTGTTGCAGTCATTCCCATTCAGGAGCATGGAGTTGTGTGGCCACTACTGTCCCCAGGGGCATCTTTTCCTAGGTATCATGTGTGTAATCCGAAAATGTTGACAATCTCTGTGCCTACAGCATAGGTTGTGCTCTGTGCCATTGTCCCCTGGCACCATGTATATTGACGTGAAATGTAGTACAAGTGTCCACTGTCCAGCCCGACCTGATTTTCCAAGTACATACTCACGGTGGCCATTGCCTGTGTGTCTTGTTTCAATCATCTGATGATGCCCATTTGTACATGATTATTTGGACAGGCGCACCTTGGGTATTTTGTGTGCAATATTGAATTTTTGCATCCCATGTGTATTTCACCCAGACTAAGAGATGTACGTGCTTCCTGTGTCTCCAAAGAATTGTCTCTTGTAGGGGGTGGGTGGTGCGGGCATGGCCTACATGTCAAGACCTGAAATCTCCTTGCTAGGACTGGCCAGTGTGTGATGTTTGTCTGGACATACACTCAAGGTGCAGTGTGCCAGTCAGGGTGGGCATGTTATCAGTATTACCTATGCTGCATGTGCCTCTAGTTCCTGGATATGGTCCCTGCTCATCCCTATTTCCTGCCACGCTGTGTGGTGCAGATGCAGTGCTGGATTGTCCCCAGGGCCTTGCTCCTCAGTCAAAATTCCATGTCATCTCATTTGCTATTGTGTCATGCTCTCCATAGTTTTTCCGTAGCATGGTGGGTCAAACAACTGTGTCTTGCAGGGCCTACATATGTACCTTGTTTTGTAATTGTAACTCTTCTTTTGTTTCAGGCTATGCACTGTAACCTAAGTAGATTGGACTCATGTGACATATGTATACAGGACTATGATTAATTTCTGTCTCTTCACCCTGCCCACAGCATCGTCGGGGGACACGGAGGGAGACATGGACACAGACGGCGCAGAGGGACCGAGCACCAGTGCCAGCGGTGACATCGGGGCTGGCACATCGAGTGGGCCTGAGGCGGAGGAGAGTGAACCCGGGGACCTGTCGACTGGCACAACAGAGTATGAAGCTGACGGGTCCGAGGATGATCTCTCCGAGTGGGCGGCGGCTGCACCTGCAGCTGACAGCGGCACTACATCTCGCCCCGCCCCCTCCATTGCCATCAGCCGCCTCCCACGTGCTCGTGTCCCTTCCCAACGTGCCGGGTCACCACATGTTTCCTTCCTGCCAGGCACCGCACCCCCTGCCCCTGTCTCCACTGCTGCCGCCAATGCCGAGTCTGTGGACATCCAGCGGCAGTTGCAGGTTGGTCAGACTGCGATCCTTAATGTCCTCCATGCCCACAGCCAGGTCCTCAACAATATGGAGGCATACTTGGAGGGCATTCATTCATCGCAGGCTGACCAACGCAACTTGTTGAGGTCGATAGACTCGACACTGACTGCAGCAGTGGGTCTCCTGCAGCGCTACGTCCCACCCCCTACCCCTGCCCCTTCCACACTTCCCACTCCCATACCTGTCCCACATACACCCAGACGTCAGCATGCACCCACCACAACAGACACAGGCACCACACCAGCAGGGAAGGTCCGCCGCACACCTCCTGACACGCACACACAGGGTGTAGTAGCCACACCCACTGGGTCAGGGGGCAAACGTGTGACACGCAGCCAGAGTGGGAGTCCGCATTCCACCCAATCCACTCCCTCCAAATCCCCTCCCCTCAGCTCTCCTGGCCACATCTCCCCCAAAGACTCGTTCATGGCCGCTCTGTCCCTGAGCCCCACATTGACACCACCCCGCAAGCGGTCAAGGAAGTCCACGGTCAGGGTGCTTGAGTCCCCCCCCCTGTCCACACCCTCCCCCAGTGGCGCTGCGACCCATCCCTCTGACCCCCCACCCTCCTTGGGGCCTGTGGTTCCTTCGGGTGCCTGGGAGTCCCTGGAGGACCTTGCCAAGGTGTGCAGCGCGCTCCTAGAATCCACCTTTGGCCCTGCCCCACCCCCTGTGGTGGAGTCCTCCATCCCTGCACCCACGTCGCCTACCCTTCGCCCTCCTGTCCCTGCGGTGCCTGTTCCTTCCCCCCCACATGATGCCCTCACCCCTGTGGCAGACGACGGCTTGTAACTGTGCAGGCAAGCTAGGGGACACGCATCCCACTGTGTCCCCCATCCAGCTGTGACTTCTGGACTGCCCTATGGGCTTTGTTACTATTGAACTTTCTACGGACAAACAATTTTAGATAATGCTGTTTAAAGCCATTTTTGTTTCCTTTGAACACTACTGCTTTACTGATATTGCTGTTGGTGGGGCCGCTACATGAATTTGGGTAGTGATCATGTGTTGGGTGTGTTGGAAATGTAGTAGTGTGCTGGTCATAGGGGGGACCCTGGTATCTGTGTGCCATCACACGGTGTTAGCTAGGTTTCTCTGTTCATGTAAGCAGTTACTGCATGGTGAAATTGTCCCAAGGTGTATTCCTTCCTCTGTGTACCCTGCCATCTTCCCTGCAGGGTGTTCCCAATATTTAGCGCTGAGCTGTGTGTACAATAGCTGGGTGTGTGACGGACTCCTTCAACTTTGCACATGCATGCTGAGCGATGTCTCCACCTGCATCATTCGTGGCATCCTTGGTAGTCATAGTACTTGTGTGTGTGGACTATTGACATGACTTCATGTGGACATGTTTTCTTTTCTGCGCTATGCATGCGTATACTCCCAGCCTCGCACACATGTGGTACATGTACTGCAGGGTCTTTGTGCACCTGACTGACATTTGTGGGCATGGTATCTGTGGCTACTCCACCCTTTGCGTTTCATGGACACTGCTGTGAGTGTTAGGCACCCACCCCTCCTGTGTCTGGGCACTGCTGGGAGTGATAGGCACCCACCCCTCCTGCGTCTGGGCGCTGCTGGGAGGACTCTGCACCCACCCCTCCTGTCTCTGGGCACTGCTGGGAGGACTCTGCACACACCCCTCCTGTCTCTGGGCACTCCTGGGAGGACTCTGCACCCACCCCTCCTATGTCTGGGCACTGCTGGGAGAACTCTGCACCCACCCCTCCTGTCTCTGGGCACTGCTGGGAGGACTCTGCACCCACCCCTCCTGTCTCTGGGCACTGCTGGGAGGACTCTGCACCCACCCCTCCTGTCTCTGGGCACTGCTGGGAGGACTCTGCACACACCCCTCCTTTCTCTGGGCACTGCTGGGAGGACTATGCACACACCCCTCCTGTGTCTGGGCACTTCTGGGAGGACTCTGCACCCACCCCTCCTGCCTCTGGGCACTGCTGTGAGTGATAGGCACACACCCCTCCTGTCTCTGGGCACTGCTGGGAGGACTCTGCACCCACCCCTCCTGTCTCTGGGCACTGCTGGGAGGACTCTGCACACACCCCTCCTGTCTCTGGGCACTGCTGGGAGGACTATGCACCCACCCCTCCTGTCTCTGGGCACTGCTGGGAGGACTCTGCACCCACCCCTCCCACCTCTGGGCACTGCTGTGAGTGATAGGCTCACACCCCTCCTGTATCTGGGCACTGCTGGGAGGACTCTGCACCCACCCCTCCTGTGTCTGGGCACTGCTGGGAGGACTCTGCACCCACCCCTCCTGCCTCTGGGCACTGCTGTGAGTGATAGGCACACACCCCTCCTGTCTCTGGGCACTGCTGGGAGGACTCTGCACCCACCCCTCCTGACTCTGGGCACTGCTGGGAGGACTCTGCACCCACCCCTCCTGCCTCTGGGCACTGCTGGGAGTGATAGGCACACACCCCTCCTATTTAACAATATGTACGCTTAGTACATACACGTGTGTGGGTTCGCTCCATGGGGGTACGGTTCGTACTTACACTGTTGGGGTGGGGGTTCGCTCCATACGTCCGCGGGTGAGGGTACGGGTCGTACATTCACTGTTGGGGTGGGGGTTCGCTCCATACGAACGCGGGTGAGGGTACGGGTCGTACTTGCACTGTTGGGGTGGGAGTACGCTCCATACGTACGCGGGTGGGGGTACGGGTCGTACATACACTGTTGGGGTGGGGGTTCGCTCCATACGAACGCGGGTGAGGGTACGGGTCGTACTTGCACTGTTGGGGTGGGGGTACGCTCCATACGTACGCGGGTGGGGGTACGGGTCGTACTTACACTGTTGGGGTGGGGGTTCGCTCCATACGAACGCGGGTGAGGGTACGGGTTGTACTTGCACTGTTGGGATGGGGGTACGCTCCATACGCACGCAGGTGGGGGTACGGGTCGTACTTACACTGTTGGGGTGGGGGTTCGCTCCATACGAACGCGGGTGAGGGTACGGGTCGTACTTACACTGTTGGGGTCGGGGTACGCTCCATGCATACGCGGGTGGGGGTACGTGTCGTACTCACACTGTTGGGGTTGGGGGTACGCTCCATGCATACGGGGTGGGGGCACGGACCGTACATATCCGTCCCCACGCTATGTGATGCTTGTGCGGGCCGTCCCCAGGCCTTTGCCACGTGGGTACGAGCCGTCCCGCCATTGTTGGGGTGACGTAGGTGTGGGCGTGGTACGACTCGTACCCACGCTCTTAAGGCGTGGGTACGGGACGTACCTGTCTGGTTGTGTTGCCGGTTCGCATCGTCAAGAACTTCTGTTGTGGCGGTCGCTGGCTTAGCTGGACACGCCCCCACCCCCTCGTAGTGACCAGGGCCTGAGGGTCAGGTATGTCCAGGGCATGTGTGCTGTGTGACTATGGTGGGGGTCTTGTGGCCTGCCCCTGGTCCTGCCCCCCCCCCCTTTCCCCCCTCCCTTTGTTGTTCTGACCTTCTGCGGCGTCTGCGTCGTAACCTGTAGAGGAGGTGGACTGCTATGAGGGCCGGGATGACACGTAGGTTCGGGTCCATGTCTGTCCGTCGCGTACGGGTACTCCTTGTTCGCGTCGTCCTGTCTGTCCGTCGCGTACTGGTACTCCTTGTTCGCGTCGTCCTGATTTCCCGGCAGTTTTTGGCTGCCGGAAAATATTCACCGTGCGGGATGACGTCGGTGCGACTCGTAATTCCTGGTTCGTGAATGGCAGGCTGCGGACGTCCCGACGTCAGGTCGGCGCTTTCCCGGATCGCATTTGTATGTTTATTTTCGTCGGTCGGGGTTTTGTACGAATCGTACGGAAATGGTGTTTCCGTGCGATTCGTAATTCCATGTTGGTAGATTTTGACGACCGGGTACGCGTCGGACGGAGAATATGCTCCGCCCGACGGTTCGTACCCGGTTTTTACAGGATCGTGATCGGCGCCTAGATGTCTGAAATGTTCAGTATAAGTGCCTAATATTGTGAATAACATATGCGTTCAAGAATGATTTTATTTTAATGATTTTTAGAATTGATTTACATGGTGCTACTTTCTGAAAAAGTAGCAGTAGGCCATACTTGAAGGTGAACATTTCTTTGCAATCATTATTGACAACATTACTAAAACGTATATATTATATGTGTGATTGTTTACATTATGATAAACCTAATTAGGAGTTTAATATATTAAACAAATTATAAGTGGAATTTAAATACAATGAGATGCTTTTTTCTCCTTAGGCTGCAATATTTCATCGCCTTGTGCAATGGGTTTTGTTAAAATGTTACTTTATTTTTTCTTGGTTTATGTGACATTCTTTTTGATAACAAAGACTGATTTTTACCCATTTGTGTGGGAATGGTGGAAAAGTGACATTCCCCCTATAGTCATAGAAAGTAAAAAGATGAACAAGCTCTTTGTCAACTAACCTGTGAGGATAGAAGGACATTCGTTTCTCATGCCTTGCGTGAGAAAATATGCCAGAGTAACAATTTGTACATGGAAAAACGGAAAGATGATCACGACGATCAGATCATTGTGGACCGGCCATTGATGTCATCATGATGACAAACGTAACTTCACTGTTCAGGAACCGGAGTGGCGAGATGCTTTTTGCACCTTTTGAGCACAGTTTACGTGTAATCTCAGGCTGCTTCTTTCCACTTTCTCTTGCCTCCTACCGGCCTGCCGAACTTTCTTTATTATGCTCTTTTGCTTTTTGCCCAAGCTGAAGAACTTGACTGTGACATGCATTGAAGCTGTTTGGTGAGATACCAGACTTGAAATTTCTTGATTAATGCTCCATTCTTCCTTGCCCACTCCCATGGACTTTGCCCCTACTGGACTTTAACGTGACCCCCTTGCCCATGCTAAGAGAACTTCTGAGAAATAATTTCTTGCTTTGTTGGTGATAGAAATTGTATTGTTGACCAAAACGCATCCACTTATGGATTATTTTATTTAGGGATACATTATTTCAACTAGATGTGTGATTCTATATTTCAAACTGTTAGATTTAAGGCTGCACTTCTTAAAATGTTACTTATATGCATTGATTTTGGATCTTTATTACAATAACCAAATTCTATAAAGTTGTCCGAGTCTTATTGTGTCTAATGTTCTTTCTGTAGAAACTGTGCTGATTCTAAATGAATGACAGAGATAGTCATAGATTATATTCAGAACATCAGGTTCTTTTGCTCTAGTTCCATGTAGCCACAACAGAGCGTGCGGTTTGCATGATTCTTGTTAGACAAAACTTCTTTAGGAAGTTTGGTCTACCAATTGCCATGCTTTGTTTCCATAGAATGGTTTTGAGAGTAATTTACCTGAACTTAATTACCAATGTGTGAGATGGCTACAAATTAATGGTCCTCGTTGGGTAGCTGACAGTTTGGCATCCTGTTTCCTCACCCCTCACTGCGACAGAAAAAAGGTCCATCAGAGGACCATCGCCTCTGAGGTGAAGTATAGAACCTGAGTAAAACTCCTACCCGTATGAGCCTAGTAGGAGTTTTTAGACTATGTCCAAACGTGTAGTATTAAGACTTCCGCTGCAACATACTCTTACTGTAATGTAGCCAGTTAACTATGATGGCCTGAGTTTCTTCCTGGGTTCTGCTTCGGGTTTGAGCAGCTCGTCGCCAATCTGTTGGGTCCAATGAATACACCACACAGATGTACTTTTGGAGATTTATTTATTGAAACTCAAACCCCTGGCTCAGCTAATTCTTCACCTTCAACTGTCTCCGCAGACGTCCTTTCAAGCGCTGAGCTGATTACATTCCAGGATGAGCTCATTACATTCCAAAGCACTTGCACCCTAACAATCTCTCATAGCTGCCATGCCAAGTAAACACAACAGTCTGCAGATGGGTCAACGACAGCACTTCCCCCATGGTGGCCACCACTACCAGCCTCAGGCCAGAGAATAGAATGGGAAAAAATAGCATTGATGCTGAATACCTAAAAACACAAACAGTGCCACTGTAAATAGAACCGAGTAGCCCAACAGCGATAAAAGCATAACTGTCTAGTAAATAAGGATACTTCCAAAGAACATATTCTAAAAAAACAACTAAAAAAAAACAACACATAAAAAAACATCAAATTGTTAACACGTAGGCAGCTTTTCAGAGATCATGCAGCGTAAATTTATTCTGGCCACAAGTTTGATGTCAAAACACCTTAAGACCATGCAAAGAGCTGTCTAGAAATGTGCCTACCTAGATATGATCTACATTTTGCAAGACATTTTAGGGTGCTGTAGAGCAGCACAACAAAGAATGAGGAACATTCACGAATAGTCGCTCATTGCATGGGCGCTGCAATTATTAGTTGGTGTCATGTTAAATTCTTCCATCCACCAGTTACTACAAAGTAACATTTTAGCCCAATGTCTTGATATTAAGATTTTCCATAAATAAAAATCCATCGCATAGCAGGAATCCTGTTGTTTTAAGATTGCTCAGTTTTTCAAAATGCCTTTCTTTTTTCGGCTTCCCCACATTGTGTTTAATATCAAATATAATGTAGTACATACGTGTAAAAAGTAAGTTTATTGCTTCTGTATTTTCAGACCAGCTGTAAAGATTCTGATCGACATTAGGTTACAGTACTCAGTTAAATTTAAAGGACCCAGTTCTGGAAGAAGTCAACTACGCCATTTTATATTTCCTAGCTCTATTCTTTCTCCCCTTCCGCTCTCCTCAATCGCGTCTCGAGATGGCCTTCAAGGTCGTTTTTGCAATTTCCTCAGGACTCCTACAGTAAGAAAATGAGTACAGTAAGACTGATTAATTCATAGCTGAGTCAAATTGACCGAACTCAATGAACCAATTTATAGCGAAATGGTCAAAATGCATGTAATTTAATGCGCGTTCATTTACACTTAAGTGGTGCCTGATGTCAATTATCCAATGGATTTGGAATTAAATTGGTCTCATTAAATTTAAGTTGATGTGTTTTTCCAGAGGTGCTCTTGCATGAGGTTAAAAGGAAAAGTGATATTTCCAAAATAAAAATGGTGTATTTGCGCTACAATAACTGAGGTATTCGTCGGCAGCGAGAGGAGAGACTGTAGAAGTCAGAGGGACAGAGCAATAGAGAAGAAAAGAAAACAAGGAAGAGCACAGCGAGAAAGACAGAATGACATACAATGACAAAGAAAGTATTTTGTTACCGCAGAGGGAAGGAATCTAAAGTGAAAGAACCAGAGCATTGCAAAGGAAGGTGTTATCACCCCTCCCCCCCCCCCCCCCTCCTTTTTAAGGAGGAAAATATGCCCACAAACATATTATCCAAATGTTAAACGGAAGAAAACAAAAATGTGATGGATGTAATACTTGAATAATCTCAGTCACTGGTGCACATTTTAGTCCATCATTATTTTGACCACTATTCCATCTCAGATTAGATCGATATGCAAATTAGTCTTCATCCTTCTCCAATAGGAACAGTTCAGCTCGAACTCCCGAGACAGGTCCTCTCTGAACAGGAACACAAGAAACCAAATACTGGTTCTGGCCTATTTGTGCCTCTTCAGTCAGGTGCAGCTTGGTTCCATTGGCACAGTGACCATGGGACCCACGTTTGCGTATGTTTGACTCCTGAAGATGCAGTTCTAATGTGTTAAAAAGAGAAGAACATTTTTAAAATTAATGCCCACCTATAATTATTCATATTTTCTTTTTAACGGAGCATATCTCAATATACCATCACATTTCTTTTCTGCTTATTTTTATCCCATTTTTTCATTCTATTTTTAAGCTCAGGTAGTACATTTCACATTTCTTTCAGCAGACATGACCATTCCTTTTTAAATTTCAATAATTTGTTATTGATTTTCAACAGGTAGCAAACATGTTTGTCCCTTGTGCCTCCTTCCCCCTCATTAATTGGCAACTGCATACAGTTTGTTCCGCTGTAAGGTCCATGTCCTGTCTTCTTTTCATAGTCAACATTCTTGGTTGCTGTAGGGGACTATCTACAAGCCCCTTAAGGATCTGAGGCACGTTAGGGCCCTATAGTCTTTGGCAGGGTAGTCCAATACCGGATCCCATATTTACCTAAATCGGAGTTCTTTCCCTTGGAGAGCAAATCCATACTTAGTATGCTCCATAGTTCTTGTGCCAGACGTTCTGGTTGGCAGTCATGTCTTCCCCCATTTGGACAGAACCGTTTGTTTGTCTGTTACTGTTAAATACATATTCAGTGATCTGTCTTGGTTGCCTAGAGTTTCCCTGTTTGATCTTACATATTGATGCCAACAACAGGATGGTGAGGTTCCTGGGTAGTCATGTAAGTATGATCATTGTGCAATCCCGGTCCAAAATCAGGGTTCATAAAAAGTGGGGTGCTGGCCAAGAGGTATTGTGTAAGTGCTGCAGCCTTTCCTACAGTGTCCTACACTTTTAGAGTCGCCTCATTATTGGGGATTACAAGAAGTTATCTGATCAGAGTTTGGGTTGTAGCCATGGGACTTCCCACAATGGACCATCTGACGAGAGAATGATCCATAAAGCACCAGTGATGCTCAGTTTCTATTTTCGACCATTCCAATCTATAGTCCAGGAGAACAGCCTGGTAGTAGGCGATAAATTTAGGGATTCTCAGGGACCCGTCTCAATAGTTGTTATGCATATTTTGCAGATACCCTGGCTTTCTTCCCCTCCTATGATGTCTGTGAAAGCCCTTTGTTCTTGTTTTAGCATTTGTGGATCTTTCTGAATGGAGAAGGCCTGCATCAAGAAAAGCATTTCTGGCAGTATTTTGCCAGAGATGATAGGACTGTGCCAGGGAAAAATGTAATTGTGCACAATTTTCAAATCTTTCTGTTTATGCTAAGTTGGCATCATGTATGTCTTTTATTCTGGGCCCTAACTGCATACATTGGTATCTAATCATAGTATTACTCAAACAAAGTGACAATTTTCTCTCGGTCAGTCTTTGTCTGTCTGTCTGTACTACATTGAATTTAACCCTAAGCCCCGCAGAAGGCTAGTAGATCTTACAGTAGTGGATGTAGTGATGGTTCTGGGCTAGCCAACACATCCAGGATTCCATTTGCAAGCAAGGAGAGCTTGAATTCATACCTCCCTAATTTCACTTACTGAATTACGGCTGTACTCCGATTTCATTGCACTAGTAGTTCCAGGTATAGTGCAAACAGAAGGGAGACAGAGAGCTCTCGAGCCTGGACCCTTTTTCTATGGAGCCTCCTCTGAAGGCACTGAAAGTTCGGAGCATGTGGAAGCAGGCTGAGGAGATGGCATTGACTTGATGTTTCATGGATAGTTCACTGTTGAGGTTGATGATGAGGTTTCGGGTGTGGTCCTTTGGTGTGGGGGTGTGTCCGAGTTCGGATGGCCACCAGGAGTCGTTCCATAAGGCAGTGTGCTTGCCGAAGATGAGGACTTCCGTCCTGTCTGTGTTGAGCTTAAGGCAGTTGTCCCTTATCCCTGCAGAGACATTCTTCATACAGTTGTAGAAGTTGGACTTTGATGAGGTGGAGCCACCTGTGAGCGATAGGACAAGCTAGTTCTTGTTGGCATAGGAGATGATCTTGATGTTGTGTGATCTGACAATGTCCGCGAGTGGTGTCTTGTAGATGTTGAGGAGGGTTGGGCTGAGGGATGAGCCTTGTGGAACTGCGCAAATGTTGTGCTTGGGCTGTGATGTGAACAGAGGGAGACGGACTTTCTGGGTGCATCTACCAAGAAAGGATGCCATCCATTTAAGAGCGTCGTCTGTGATGTCGATCTGGTGTAGGCGATTGATGAGTGTGTGGTGGGAGACAGTGTCAAAAGCTGCAGAGAGGTCGAGCAGGATCAGCGCAGCAGATTCTCCTCTGTCAAGTAGGGTGGAAATGTCATCTGAAGTGGCGATCAGAGCTGTCTCGGGGCTGTGGGTGGTTCTGAAGCCTGATTGGGAAGGGTCCAGTAGGTTATTTCTCTCCAAGTGTTTAGTGAGTCAGTGATTGATGACCTTCTTCGGGACTTTGACAGGGAATGGGATCAGCAAGATGGGATGGTAGTTCTGCAGCTCGTTGGGGTCTGCTGAGGGCTTCTTGAGGAGGGATCTGACCTCGGCGTGGTTCTAGGTGTTTCTAAGTGTTTGGGAAGATGGCTGTGGTGAGAAGACAGAAGTCCTTGTCCTTGGATCATCCCCCACTGCTTGGAACAACACCTGGTGGCCCTCCACCCTCAGAAACCCACCCACCCCGACAGACCACACCGGAACCTCAGCATCATTCTAGACTCCTACATCTCCATGATCCCCCAGATCAACGCTGTCACCTCCACCTGCTTCAACTCCCTTCGCATCCTTGGTAAGACATTCAAGTGGATTCCCCCCGAAGCTATAAAGACCGTCACACAAGCATGCATAACTAGTAGACTGGACTACGGAAATGTCCTCTACACTGGAATCAACAAATCCCTGCTACACGAACTTCAGACCATTCGGCACACCGCAGCTATACTCGTCCTCGACACCCCATGGCATGAGCACATGACCCAACACGTGCAAAACCTCCACTGGCTCCCTGTCGAGAAGCGAGTAACCTTCAAGCTACTCACTCATGCCTACAAATCCCTCCACAACATCAGTCCCAAATACCTCAACAAAAGAATCTCTTTCCACGTACCCAAAAGAAACATCCACTCCGCCGACCTTGCTCTAGCAGACACCCCACGCATCTGCAGAACTAGTGCAGGTGGAAGAGCATTCTCCTACATTGCAGCCAAGGCCTGGAACGAGTTTCCAGTCGACATCAGACACTACCCTACCCTGCACACCTTCAGGAAAAGCCTCGAGACCAGTTTTTTTGGCTGACCCGGAGCAGCACCCCCACCACCCCCAGAGCCTTGAGACCCTCACGGGTGAGTAGCGTGCTTTAAAAGCCCTGATTGATTGGTTATCGAGGCATTGGGAATGGTGCTAAGTTGTGCACTGATCTTGTCTGTTCCGAGGTTGAAAAGTCGGTGGCTGCAAGGGTCGGTGGGTGCTCCTGAGTTAATGCTGCTCATCAGAGTGGTTGAGTTTGATGTGCTGAGTGGCTCCCAAGTGGCAGTGGTGGTCAATCGGTCGCTGAGGAGGTTGGAGCGTTGGAGGTTGAAGTTTTTATAGATGGTTGCTGTTTTGTTGTGAAAGTGGTAGGCAAGGTCGTTGCACAGTTCCTGTGATTTGGGCATAGTGTTTTAGGATGGCTGATGGGCAAGTGAACTCTCTGATGATGGTGAAGAGTTCCTTAGCTTGGTTGAAGCTTGTGTTGATGCGCCAGATGAGGGCCTCCTTTCTTGCAGTTTTAATCCATCAGTGGTAGTAATTGAGGGCGGATTTCAAAGTGGGTCTGTCGGTGTGGTTCCAGCTTGTGCACCATCTTCTTTCTAGGTGCTTACACCTGCTCCCGTATGCTTATTCCCAGAGCTGTTTCAACTGAATATTGTATTTCCTGGCACTCTGATGGCTTCTCTCGCATGTGCCAAGCCCAGAGACGGCCCAGTCTTCTCAGTGTTGGTAGACTCCATTATCAGAGCAATTGTCTCAAGGACATTGCAGGGATTGCTCACAATTAGAGTCCAAAAGCTGAGTCTTTAATGTAAACACTTGTATTGCACGCCCTCTGGTGTTCATTCAGTTCTCTATACTCCTGGGCTTCTCACTTCTTTCGACCTTCTCTTCAACTTTGACAACTGCAACCTCATGCAACGCTGCCATCCCACCTCATTGCTCAAAGAGCATTGGGTCTTGCTGTGCAGAGTTAATGTCACCCTCCTGGGATCTGTTACTTACAACTCAGTCAGCCATGGCCCTTGGAGTGAGACTTTTTCTATGCGGCAGACTGCGAGTCGGCCAAGGCCTCAGCAATGTTCTCTCAGTGCCACCATCTTGCCATGTCAGATTTACACTGAGAGATCAGCAGCGGATCTCTTTCCTTCTGTGCATGGCAGTTCAGCAGTTTTTATCAGGAAACATTCATGTGGCCTGTTGCTCTATCTACCATTGAGTTGGCAGCAGACTGGTCTGAGGTTGCTTCAGATGTGGAGAGCAGAGCATTCAATCATATCCCTCCACCATCTTGGCCACACACCACCATTCATTTTTAGGTCCTGTGAACAGAGCTTTTGCACTAGTTTAGAGTTAAGGCATCAAAAAGATGCATTTGAGTTTGTGCCCCTGCTTGACCCCAACCTGCCAGTGCATTAGACAAAGACTGATATAAGCAGTGGCAGCTCGCAGAGGAAGTGTTGCGGGCGGTGGGGTGGGACATGGGAGGGGCAGGGTTGGGAGGTAATGGAGGGCCAGGAGTAAAGTAAGTAAATATATAAATAAAACTATTTACCTTACGCTCGCTGCATCGCCAACTTGGCGATGCAGCGAGCGCAAGGTAAATAGTTTTATTTATTTATTTACTTAATTTACTCCTGGCCAGCGTATTTCCAGCTCCACTACCCCCACCTGCCCCTCCTCCACGCTCCCCACCACCCCGCAGCACTCCCTGTACAAGCCGCCACTGGATATAAGCTATTTAAACACATTTGAAAGATATGTTTAAAACGCAAGGCACAGCCACAGCACAAGCTGAAACTAAGCCTCATCCTGAAAAGATATCCCCATAACTTTGTTTACTGCAGTTGCAAAACAAACATAGTTTAAAGACTTACCAATGCTTGACTCTAAATCAAATGTAGAGATAGTCTACACTGTTTCACTCCCTTAAGGGCCTACCTTGTAGTGGGGCCTGCCACGGTTATAGGGATTTAAGAAAGGTAGCACTGTGCTATGGAGGTATCCACCCATGCTTAACTAGAGCAGGTGGTTTCCAGCGCCAGACAAAGGCATATAATTGTCAACACTTGCATTTATGACAGTCTACCACATAGTGGCGCTGTCTGTCTAAGTTAGAAATGAGCGCACCCACAGTCGTTCATTAAGTCAACAGACATAAAAAATGAATTAATACCTCCCGCTCAAGCCATTCTTATAGTGTTCAGCGCTTGGAATAGTCTGAATTGTCACACTTTGTCATTGGCAGCATTGACAGGGGCAATGTGTGGGGCAAGCTGGGTGGTCTCGTGTTGAGGGCCCTGGCACTTATGTTGTGTTTTTTTCTTTTACAAATTAAGCACTGTTTACACCCCTTAAAGTGCTTTGGAACAGTATAGTTCTCTCAGCATAACCCTGATTTAATCTAATGACACCTGAATGGTTTTATGTAATTGAACACCCTTGTAGCACTGCCCTGTGGGGGGACTGGTCTCCTCCACGGGGTTTTAAAACATGTTTAGAGCAATGCCCCATACTGATCGTTACAAAAAAATATATGAAATGTTTCATCTAATACCAATAACAAACACGGACACATATTGGCATGCAAAATCGACCCTCAAAAGGGCACTCAAACCACGCATTCATTATGTTTCGATCAATAAACCCAACCATAATTAACACATGCACTTCAGTTAATCCTATCACCTTACATATTCTTTTCCACTGAATATACTGCTTGACAACAACTGGAACACCCAATTGTCTAAATTTGCATGCATTAACAGATTGTTGACTGCAATGTGGATTTAAATCAATGTGTATCATTTTAGTTTGCCAAGCCAGTTAGCTAAATAAAGACCCACGTTTTTCTTCAATGTACCTGCCTAAAGGGTTTTTTAGATAGACAGAAATTTGGCATAGGTAATTCAAACTCCTCTACCATAAAATATTTTGAACTGTGAAATGAAAGGAATTCTTGAAATGTTGCTTCGGGCATCAAATTGTCCAGCAGCCAAGCATACCGAAAAGAGGCAGCCTGCAATCATTTATTTAGAACTTAGAAAATTCATTTTTATATATTTATCCAAGCAGTAAAGACGTATAAGGCAAGTGTGAGGAGTCTACATTTACAAAGGGAAGTGGATATCAATTTAGCAAAATTCCAGAAGTGGCATTACATGCCCTTCAAACCGCGCAATACATACCCCTTGACTCTGCAATGACATCTCAGGAACTGACATACAACCGTTGACCCTGATTACACCGCAGGAAGTGATGTTACATGGTATTTGACCATAGTGTATCACATGAAGTTTAACATCACGCTTTTGAGAAATAATAGGGCTAGTATGATATACACCTACCTACCAATTGCGAGGTAGATGTGATTCTGGGAACAGCAGGGGCCACACAACGCAAATTGTGTCATGCTTCGTCACCGGGCTCCCCAGACCTGGGTCTCTACTGGATCTGTGTGGATAGACCCGCAATAGGAGATCACGTAACTTTATTCACCACAGGAACTGTTTCCAATCCTGGGCTTTCGTGTAACTATCTAACAGGTTCTGGTGCTGGAGTCTTGATGTGCGTCCAAACCTGAAAGTAATGATTTGTAGGTTAAAATCTGAGAGCTGGAAACAATGCTGATTAATACATGGATTCCAGTGGTCTCCCCAACCTGTGCTCGGAAGTGGTACTTAACCTGAGAGGCCAGGGGCAGCATTTCCAGCACCCCCCAAACCAACGTATTACTCTCTGCTGCTGACAGAAATGCAGAAACACGTGTCCAGAGGTAAAATCACTGGCTGTACCAACATACAGGAACAATTATTCACTTGTGAATAAATTAGAGGGTCTGTACTTATGCACTGCACCCACCATAATGCATCTGTTATAACGGGTGCTAATCTGTCAAGCAGTGCGCTTCCATTTTCCTTCAATTTCTGGTACCTCCTTGGAGTTATCAGGCAGATACACCTGTTTTTCACTCTGGAGTGGTAGGTAACCTGAGAGCCAATGGGAGCATATCCAGCACCCCCAAACCAAGTTGCTGCTCTTTGCTGATAATGGAATAATGACTAAAATCCAGAAACTGGTGTCCAAAGGTATAGGCACTGGCTCCACTAACACATGGCAAACACTCTATAAATGTGAGTAAATTAAAGTGACTCATGTTCTGAATTTCGCAGAATGTAAGTGGGAGAACTGCCAAGCAGCGTGACCCCATCCCCCAACGACTTGACAATTCAAGGGGCATATCACCAAGGCGAGGCGATAGAATTATCGCCGCTTTTGCGGCCGTTTTCAGCCGAAAAGCAGCGATAATATTATCGCCTAATTAGCAAGCTCACGCTAACGCGTGAAAACTTGCGTTAGCGTAGGAATTCCTAACGCCCAGCTTTGCATCTCTAATGAGATGCAAAGTGGGCATTCCTGACCTGACATGACAGGAGAAAGCCCCGCGCTATGAAGCATAGCGGCAAGAAAAGTAGCGATAACCCCTGTTATCGCTACTTTCCTTACGCCTGCTTCAGGACTGACTTAGCCATGATATCCTATGGAAGGTGGATATCATGGCTAAGTTTGTGAGTCCCTATCATCAAGCTAACGCCACATTGCATGAGATTATCACTGGGTTTCCAGCGATAATCTCACGTTAGGCAGTTAGCGTGAGGATTTTTATCGCTTTTGAGGTAAGCGTTGTTAATAGCACGCTATCTCAGCGATAAAAATCCACGCCAGCCGGCGATAATTATCCTAGCGCTAAGTGCACTTAGCGATAATTATCGCCGGTTGTTGCTGATATGCCCCCAAATTCGCTAATATCGGGTGGCTTAATTTCAGTCCCAATTAATTTACTAGAACCAAGAGTTTGCAAAATAATTAACTTCTTGGTCATTTTTACAAAGCACTTTCACTGGTGGAACCACTATGAGACCTTCAAAGTTCATATAGAAGGTCAAAATACAATGTGCAGCTTGTGATAAGCCAGCAGACGCCTGCACAGCTTCTATCTAATTTTTTTTTCAAGAAAGCTGGGGTGAAGAGTAAGTGTGCTTGGGCTCCCTGAAATTTCAGTGCAAATCTGCTCTTGATCTCCTAGTCCGATAGCTACCATGACCTCTTCAAATATGCAATATAAACCTTTTGGATTACCACCACACTTCCCAAGTCCTCCAGTGACTGACCTGGAGATGGGCACACCTTCCATCGGAGGAAGAGATGCTCTTCTCTTCCTGGCTACTACTAACCCTTTGTTGCTAGGAGATTTGATTATTTTTATCAGAGTTTTGATTAATCTACAGCACTTAGGAAAAATGTAATAATGAACAACCCCCTCCCCACTTGAGTCGACTCCTGCTACTGCACTCAATCCATATTGATGACATTTGAATTGAGAAAGAGGTAGAGTTTAGAATAGTGAAACTAAGTCACTTCTTGTTTTAAGCGTTTGAAGTAAGGTATGAAAGATTGTGAGTGGGCGTATTGCAGCCTCTCTAACTTGTGGTTGAGAAACCCAATATCTAAGTTGTAGGTAATGATTCTTTCCTTCTTCCAGACCCAGGAGCAGTTTTCATTTTCTCAAATGATCAGACTCCTCCATTGTGGTAGCAGTCACAAAGCTGGTAGCATTTCCCAGCTTCCCAAGCTTGCAGACGTTGCTTATAGAGGCCTGGGGAAAAATCTATACTGCCCACCATAGGAGTCGTAGGGGAAGGGGGTGTGGCGCACCCTTTATAGCGAGTCTAGTGGTTCCAAGTGCTTGAAGTAACTCCAGTGACCTTGAAATATATAAGTTATGACATTTTTATCATTTTGGTGTTCATAAGATTTCAGCTATGGGACGTGTCATACGGTTCTGATCTAATATGCACCAAGCCTTTTCTGACTCTCTTCTGAGTCATTCTATTACATATAGTACCTGTGCCACCACTTAGTAATCGCAGCGGAAATTCGATATACCCAGACCCCGCCGTTTGGGCTGAGCTCTACATATTTGCTTATGCAGTCTTGGTTTTTCCCTTCCCAGATAAACCTATTGCAGATATCCTGTTTGGGAGAGTTCACTTTTGTGATTGTGAGGTTTTGGAATAGATAAAATATTCTCGGAAGGATGGTCATTGTAAAAGATGCAAGTCTACCTAGCCATGAAAGGGCGTGTAAGCATCAGAAATATTTGAGAGGTTTCGCTATCTTAGAGAGAAGCTTGAAATTACGCCTGGCACATTCGTGGAGATCTAGGGGCCCATTAGGATGAAGTACGCGCGCCACCCTAGCGGTGCGGGGACCGGACGCAAGTGCTGCGGCGGTCCTGCACCTGCAATTAGGATGCCACCACCACTGTGGCGGTGGCATCCTCCATTCCCAGCATTGTGGCAGGCGGTGCTCACAGCACCGCCTGCCACAATGCTGGGAATGTACTGCTAGGTGCCTGCCACCATGTCTATGACAATGCATGGTACCCCCCCATGTGCACCCCCCTACCCTAGTTGCCCACAACGTCCCCCGACAGCAATCCCTGCATGCCTTTCCAATGGCGTGTCTCCGCCTGCATCCATATATGGATGGTGGTGTCATGCAGACACCGCCACCATATTGAGCACCTTTTCCGCACGGTCGACTAGTCGACCGGCAGAATACCGGCAGACTGTCTTTCCGTCCGCCGGGGTCCCCCCCCATACTAATATGGCGGGGGAAATGGGTGGCGGGCGGGGAAGGATGTAGGGTGGATCGCCACCACCATGCGGGCAGTGGCGATCCGCCCTACCTCCTAATGGACCCCTTAGTGTCAGCAATATCCCTACATTGTCAGCCATCTGCCCCATTTATCTGCTTTCACCTTTAACTCAATGAATTTGAGATTATATTTTAAACATTATAACATGACTGCTGTTTTAGTTGGTGCAGATGCATGATACTATATTGAGAAGAACTGAGAATGTAGTCAGTATTGATCTTTTTTTTAATAAATGTGTCTCTTGGAGCCAGCATATATCTGCACCTGATCTTTTCAATTCTCTCAATACAGTCAGGCACTTAGTGGGGTTCTTGAGGCTCCAAACATTATATGTGATTACTTTAAGTGCTATATCATTAGTCATGGTGCATGTCTGTTGAAAATGTCTGCTGCACCTTGTGTAGGAGTTAGTGTCATTAAATCTTAAGTCTGGTCTTATATCTGTGTATCGTAGGAGTACAACCTCTCCCCCCCTTCATTTTCCCCACCCTGAAATTTCTCAACCAGTGAAACAAAAGAAAAACAAATGTCTAACTGAAGTAAGCACACCGTGACTGTGGGAGAATCTCTGTCCACGTTCTCCCATTGCATTACTCCTGGTGCATTTTCACTAGGAAATACTTGTGTAGAGATGAAAGGCCCTGTCAATTTGTAATGCCAGACCCTTCAGAGTTCTCCCTCTCCCTTACCTTGATTCTTATTTTGCAACATTTATTATTGAAAACTAACTTTACAGGGCAAACGAAAGAACCAGGAAGGCACAGAGGAGTGTACTTTAAAAAGAAAGCACAATAAAGTACAAAGAGGTTGAACATGGTGCAACACTAGCGTTCTCTACAGAGAACACAGTCAGCTAACATGAACTGTACAGAATACTTACTCATTACCTCGGAACTTGCACGTCACCCCTCTCCTTCGGAAGCTACATTGGCTGCCTGTTAAGTCCAGAGTGCAGTTTAAATGTCTTTGCATAGCTCATAAGGCAATCTTTGGCAAAGCTCCAGACTACATTAAGCAGCGTCTGAGGAAGTACACTCCAGGCAGAACTCTGCGCTCGGGCAAGGCCCCCAACCTCTGTCAACCTCGATTTAAGTTAAAATCAAAAGGGGGCAGAGCTCTATCTGTACTCCTCCCGCAATTGTGGAATGAGCTACCAGCCAGCCTGAAGGCAGACCCGCAGCTACTGTCCTTCAGGAAGAACCTGAAGACTCATTTGTTTAAAAAGATAATCTCTTCATCCCAAGTAGGACGACAGGCGGAGTGATTTAGGCGCAGTTGGTTATGTTCTTTCTGTGTAAGCGCTTAGAGACCGTTGGTGATAGGCGCTCTACAAATTGATTATAACATAACATACTATAGACTAGACGTTGGTGTCATGTTTAGAGGTGTGGAGGCGGATCTGCTCTTTGCCCTCCGGTTACCTGGATGCAAACCCAGATAGATTATTTAGATAATTGAATTTGAGGGTCCTGCGTGAACTTAAGGCTGTAGGTCGATGGGTGCTGCTGTCCTTCACAGATCCTCGGGGCTTGAACATGTGAGGGAGAGTCGCGGTGTCCCTTGGTTGCATGTCAGAGATGCATCAAGACACTTTCTTTGCTTGCTGCAATCTCCACTGTCTGGTTTCGGGTGACATCTTTTGTAGGATGCCATTGTCCATTGCACTCATCTCTCCCATCTCCTTTTCGACGGGCCCACCACTATAAGTGCTTCCTCCATTGAGATAGGGAAAGCTGCTTTCCTTCCTATTTGAAGATTATCCGGAAGAAGGGCATCTGTATTTAATGCCTTTGGCTTTTCAAACATTAGTGATTGGTTTAAAGGCCCTGCATTTTGCTAGTGTAACAGGCAAATAGGCCTGAAACAGGTGGATTATAGAGC
Organism: Triturus cristatus; assembly: GCF_964204655.1. Lineage (NCBI taxonomy): Eukaryota > Metazoa > Chordata > Amphibia > Caudata > Salamandridae > Triturus > Triturus cristatus. The sequence goes on from NC_140591.1 coordinate 527,690,991, forward strand.
CATTAAATGTTATGGAACCGCCCTTGCAAGCATGTGCCATGATGGTCTTTTTTATTATTTGAAACAGTGGACTCTTGCCAGCACGTCAGGGGGACCACTTGGGACGTTTGTTGTTGGCACACCCTCTGTGTGCAATTCAGTCTAATCAGTGATCCTCCTAGGAATTCCATGATAGTGTTGAAGAGGTTTTGAATGTAAGTTGGGTGATCAGTTTGTAAGGCTTCTTAGGGGATTCCTCTGATACAGATGTCGTTTCTGATGGATTTAACCTTTTGAACTTCACATTTTCCTTGGAGGTTAGTGTGCTTTTCCTCCAGCGTCAGCAATCACTATTGAAATTTCTCTCAGTTGATGGAGCAGGTTTTTGCAAAAAGAAACCGTCTCGAATTAAGTACCTGTAACATGTACTAAGAGTAAGTAGTGAGAATAATCTAACGTGTACCCTCACATCACACATGGGAGATTTGCTTTGCAATATGCATGAAATAATCCTAACAATACGTAAATAACCAGAAATATAATAATATTTTGTGTAGGATGTGTTATGAAGGTTTTACATGGCAAGGCCGCATGTATATGTAGTAAAAAGCATGACGTGTGTTGCTTTATCATAATAATTAATGCCGCTTTTCTGCTTATGCTATGCTAGGTCAACTATTAATATGGAGTAGAGATAAGGTGGGTGGTTAGCACGAAAAATTACATTATCACATAATTAATAATTTTCTGTTTTCTGTTTTTTCAGTAAATGGAAGAGTTTCCATCTTGTGTTAAATTGTCCTAACTGTAGTGGGTGGAACTGGTAGCGCGCACAAGCCACGTGACCAAGTGACTGGACTGCTGAACAAGCTGAAAGAGCGTGGCTCGGTGAAGGACAATATGCTTGACATGCGGCCAACTCCAGTGTCTTCATGAGAAAATTCTGTAGTTGTTGAATGTATTAATTTTTGTTTCTTGATTGTTACACATGTACTCATGAGAGAGAAGGGAGGAAAATTGAATATGTGGGAATGGAAGTTTAACAATGGGGTAGTCAAAGAATCGTGATCTAATGGTAGGATGACCATCCGCCCCTAGATCCCGTAGCTGGGACAGGCGATTTTACCAACTTTAGTGGGATGAACATGTGAAGTAGAGGTATAAAGACTAGGTGATTTAGAAGTGGGGGCTGCTGGTGCCAGTTTCGGAAGAAACGGGAGGAGCGAGTGAGGGTGCACCACTGATCGTCATGCTTGCAGAGAGGCCTTGCTGTTCCTGTCCTATTCCTGTCCTGATACTTGAGTCTTTGATCCCTGACTCTCTGTCCGGGGGGTACCCTACTGCTACCTATGCCTGGGTGGTGGTTTTCCTATATTCATATTATTTGGGTTGGTATTTATGATAACTCGAATTTCTTTGCACCTTTTGTCTCTTCATCTATCCCTCCAAATTGATGAATTGTGATTAATGCATATGTCTGATGTCTCTTTATCTATCCACTCTATGCTACATATGTTTTGGAGATAGTTCTTTTGCTCGATGTTTGATTAGATTGTACTCTCACAAGGTTTTTCCAAGATTAACGCATTTGAGTTAGATCAAAATTAATAACTTGCAAACGAAGAGTCTGTGGTTATTTTAGTCAGTTTATGATTAGAACTTCGTATAGAACTGCCATTGCCTTAAATTTTTCAACTAATTGGTCCATCGACCATCTAGGTGAGAAATTGAATAACGTTTATTGTGTAAACTGTGGACTGTCTAAATGTTGACTAACTGAGTAAAGATTTTGAAAGGAATTTGAAAACTTGACACCAGCGTATCAGGGATTTGGGTCTATGTGTATGGGCCAAAGTACGGGATTTATTTAATGTTCATCCCTGATCAAAATACTGGGTTTAAGCTGGATCACAGTCATCAATCTGTTTACGGAGTCCAGTTTCCATCTCTTTGACTCTGTTCCATAGTTCCGTCACATCTTCCCACACCTCCTGTAGGTCGCTCCCCGGATCAGTCTCTAGAGCCTGAATCTCTTCCTTTATCTCTTGGAAGACGTGAAGACAAAGGGGCATATTTTCAAGGAATTGGCGTAAGTCAGGGTCGCAAATCAATTTGCTGCACTGCTCTATGCCAATTTGAAAGTCACAGTATTTACAAGATACAGTGCATTTCTGTCTTTTCAGCCAGTGCCAGTGCACATATTTCTGGTGTGTGCCAATGCAGGCACCATCCTGCACAAAAACAAACACGAGAGGTGTTTTCCTCTTTCTATGTGTGCAACACACGTGGAAAGAGGAAAAAATGAGAAGAAATGTACACATTTCTCCTCGTTAAGCCTGCTCTAGGTAGGCGCAAGGTTTTGGCACTGCCTCAGGCCTACTAGATGTTTTAAATCTGGGGCAGTGTCAAATTCCATGGGTGTTGAGTGGGAACACCCACCGCAACAGCCATGGAACGCCTCTTTCATGCAGAATAAGGCAAGGCAGCGACTTGCACTGCCTCACCTTACTCCCTATCTACAAGACCATGAAAAGCCATGCAGGGTGGCTTTGCGTGGCCTTCTAGATATGGTTTAGCACTGTGCGCAACCGAAGCATCACAAAAAGTGATGTTCCAGCGGCGCACAGGGCTGGTAAATATGCCCTAAAGTGTCCAGAGATGCAACGTCTGCCCAAGTCACCTAGGACCCTTGCCTCTCCTAACTTTGTCGCTGTAATGGAGGACTGTGTCCTAGGTTACTTTTGAAACTCTGTGATGGATTGCTTCCTCTTACACCTACTTCCTATCATGTGGAGGCATATTTATTTGAGGCAGGAGGCCGTCTAGTTTCTAATATGCAGTATGTTTACTTACAAACTAAGGAGGAGAAGCATTGGCTCTGTTACACAATTGTGTTGTGCGCTCCATAGGTGGCTACAGGAGCACCTAAGAGTTAACTGACCGTTATTCTGTGGTCATGATCTTGTTTACAGAGGACCCACTCCCCTCAGTAACATTCATCCTTGATTGACAGGTCTTCCGCGAGGTAGAGCACCACACCCTTTCGAATCTAAACAGTGTTTCTCCATGTGAGTCCTTTCTAATGCCCTCCGGAGGCTCTTTTTGACACTGTCAATTTTGTCTGCCAAGGGGTATTTCAAAGCATCTTTATTCTTTCCCCCTATTCTTGATACTGCTGACTTCAGTTTTGTGGGAGATGATTTGCCTATTAAGGTGCTACTATGTTCGACTTCGTACTGCTGCGCCACCATGTGGTGCTTTGGTACTTTGAAGTGGAGCGATTCCGAGGACTCAGTAGCGGTGCTCCATATCTGTCTCATTCACGGCCAGGGGTCTTCATGGAGACTGGTGGTCCCTTGTCTCTTTCGTCACAGGCATGACCTGTCCACCAAATTCTGTGTCCCGCGAACAGGGAACAGTACTCCTCCATCGTCGGCAGGACTCGGGATGCACTCCAGTGGCACGGATCAGCCTAGTTGTGAGTTGCCCTGGCCCCGGTCGCCATCTTCTCTTGCATTCTAGGTCATGGACAGCACGTGGAGGCTCCCACTCCTTTTGTCTCTGTCACCAGGTCCCAACATGCGTTCCCAATCCCAGGTTGCTGACAATGTTGGGCCAGGGTGTGGAGCTCGCTAACAAGTCTGCCATCTTTGGCGTCTCGACACACTCACCTTTATCACTTTAAACCACTTGAGGGATCATAGGAAGTGAAGTGAGATAAGTGCACACTTTCTTCACCATTTTGAGTTTCAGCACTCGAAATGGAGTATATTGACACTATTCTCTAGCACAATTTGTGCACGGTTTTACCGAATGAAAATTGCTTAAGTAAACGCCGCCGCCACCAATCCTGCACTACATAATTAGCAAACTCAACTCAGGCACCACAAAAGGGGCATATTATCAAGACAGGAGATAAAATTATCGCCGCTTTAGCGGCAGAAAACTGCCGCTAAAACGGCGATAATGGGCTTGATAATATGCTCTATGGAATTCCATTTGAAGCCCATGTTAGATGTCCTTCACATCTAACATGGGCTTCAATTGGAATTCCATAGAGCCTATTATCAAGCTCATTATCGCCGTATTAGCGGCAGTTTTCTGCCGCTAAAGCGGTGATAATTTTATCTCCTGTCTTGATAATTTGCCCCCAAGTAGGGCCTGTACCTGATTTATGATTAGAGCCCGAGTTGGGATGAGAACGGGCTGTTGTTCTAGACAACAATATTGTATGAATAACAACATCAAGGGGCATATCAGCAACAACCGGCAATAATTATTGCTAAGCGCACTTAGCACTAGGATAATTATCGCCGGCTAGCATGGATTTTTATCGCTGAGATAGCGTGCTATTAGCAACGCTTATCTCAAAAGCGATAAAAATCCTAGCGCTAACTGCCTAACGTGAGATTATAGCGATAATCTCACGAAATATGGCATTAGCTTGTTGATAGGGCCTCACAAACTTAGCCATGATATCCACCTTCCATAGGATATCATGGCTAAGTCAGTCCTGAAGCAGGCACAAGGAAAGTAGCGATAACAGGGGTTATCACTACTTTTCTTGCCGCTATGCTTCATGGCGTGGGGCTTGATGATAGGACATTTCTCCTGACATGTCAGGTCAGGAACGCCCACTTTGCATCTCATTAGAGATGCAATGCTGGGCGTTATGAATTCGGACGCTAACGCAAGGTTTCACGCGTTAGCGTGAGCTTGCTAATTAGGCGATAAAATTATCGCCGCTTTTCGCCCGAAAACGGCCGCAAAAGCGGCGATAATTTTCTATCGCCGCGTTGTAGATATGCCCCTATATTTTTTGCTTTTCTATAATCATAAACATTGCATCAATTCCCTCGTAATATTAGATTGGAACAGTTGCACTATTTGCAAATGCGGACCTGTGAGGAAGCACGTTTCACTTTAGAGCACGTTTTGAAGAACGGTGGGTCCTAGAACAATGGCATATGTTGCATACAGTTGATGGGGGAAACGAAGCACAGTGGAAAGTTGGTTGTATACTTCCTGTAAAGTTTCTCCAATGTATATATTAAGCAAAACTGTTGAATATGTCTATACATTATCCACATCAGTTTATTTTTAAGTGGAGAACCAGCCACCGTTGCTTTTCCCTTGATAGCAGACTGATTGAAAATAATACAAACACATGAGCAAATAATGAAAGAAAACAGATGGTCTTGCTCACAGGTAATGGTGCCAACAACTAATATGATTTAATACGTTTGGAGTGCATTATTGTAATAAACGCTCTAAAAAGTAAGCAACAAACTTCTTCAAACTGCACCTGCAGTACTTAGAACATGAACAGCTTCGCCAAATAACATAAGGATGAAATAATTAGAATGTTCTTTTTTGTCCTCAATACAGCAGAAATACAATTCAAACAAACATGCACATCTGGCTGCTATGAAGAGAAGGCATATCAAAGAAGCATAATCTCATTTTATAAAAAAGCAATTTAGAAAGTAATTCAGTGGTGAAAGTGCCTGTCTGTCTCCTCTTCTTCTAAAAACAAACATATGGCTCTGCTACGAAGGTAACGCTGCACATTGTTTTAGGCTTAGAACTGTGTGCAATTCGCCAATCTCTGCTCACATATTAGATGTACAGGACTATACATTGCCATTGTTGTACCATGACAGAATAAAGCATCAGAAGAGTTATGGACCGTACAGGGTGTTCTGCAAGGGGTGTCCAAATGGGCCGGATGCTTTTCTCATATAGAAAACGGGCTGCTTTGTGTAGCTCTGGGGTAACATTGGAAAAGATTTTTTAGGACTCAGGGGATCTCCAGGCAATTGTTGACCTATCTTTTGTTTTTTATTTTTCTATGTGTTATTGATTTATCACATGAATAACAAATTCAGTCATCACAACGTCGAGCATTTTATCCAAGCAGTTTAGCACTTCAGCACTTCTGATAGCACTTCTGATACAGATTACACCCAGGTACTCAGGTATTTAGACAGATCTTTACAGCACCACAGGTACAGTCAGATTTCATGTAAGTCCAGCTGCACGGCCTCAATGTTTATCTTTGGGGAGGGGACACATTCACCTCATTCAACCAGTCTGTCAGTTCCACACTTGGGCCAGGGGCGGCCCCTCCACTAGGGCAGAGGAGAGGCGTCCCACTGCTTCTCGCATTGTGAGATGCTGAAACATAAAATGGTAATAACTTTATGTTATTACCATTTAATGTTTGGTTGCGGGTGGGGTGGAGAGCAGGGAAGGGGACGAGTGGTGTGTCTGCCCATCCAGAGTGCACAAGGACTGTTTGGTCTGCCCCCTGGGGCCGCCCAAACCAGTTATGCGCACTCTGCCTTTTCTCCATGTAAAGAAAGTGGCCTCTCCATTAGCCCCTGGCTGGTCAGCGCCCTGACCAATCACAATGCATTATGAATGGCTTTGGGGAGGGAGGGAGGGAGCCTGGCTGCCTGCTTCCTGTTCCTGGAGAGCAGAGAATACGGGGGACCCGGGACCCGGCCAGGTAAGTTTAATTATCTTTTTTTTAAATTAAATTACCCCCCTCTCCTCGTGACCTCCCATCCCCGAGCGAGCCCGCGTCTCCCCACGCGTGATTCATGCCGGCCACGACTGGTTTGGGCTAAGTGCCTTATCCCCTTTGTTATGTTGAGGGACCTGAGCATTTTTCCCTCAACACCTGCCCATTTACTAAATTCATGTCTTCAGCCTGAGGTCGTCAGGGCTAAGGTGGACTTTCAGTGCATTGCGATTTTAAATTTGGCCTAGAGCATAACTTGTTCAATTACTTGTCTTTTGCAGGCACTGATGTAGGAGGTGGTAGAAGTCTGCACTGTGAGTGCCACAACTAGGGCAATTTGATTTAGCATTGTCATACATCTTGCCTATCACTTTAGGCAGTGCTTACTTTGTAGAAGAATAAGTGCTGGGGCACAACGTTTTTTCAGAAGCCGGTAGCCAGCACTTTCAAAGCTGGTTTCACAGCTCTTTCATCAATCACCAGACACTCCTGCCTCTTCATTTCACTTTTGCAAGTTCTTTTCCATTCCTGATTTCTCCCTTTGTCATTTGTTTTCTTTTTTCTTTTCCTCCTTCTTCCCCTTCGGGCCGAGGTCTGATTAGGAACAATAAGTGCAGGTCCCCCAAAATGAGTGCTGGTGGTCCCCACCTGCAACCAATGCCTAACTCAAACACTGTCTTTATGTCTCAAATAGGTCTGATGTAGATAGTTACATTGAAGTAGTTAAAAGCATGCATGCAATTCCCACATGCTCCAAAATGCTTTACCAGTCAGTCTTAATAATGTTGTGGATCAGGTTCATCACCCATTGCAGCCTAACGTCCTCCATTGCTATCTCCTATGGAAGGTTGTATATGGTTGTCTGATAGCCCTTCTTCTTTCACCCAAAGTAAAAATCCTATGCAACACTTGATGAATTGGATTTCGGGCCCATACAAACTCATGTGTGCCTTATCACAATGACAAAATACTCGGGTCAGGTGCATAACTTCCCAGTAGACAGATAAAAATGTTGCTTAACCTCCTCAAATAGAAGAAAGCTGCCTCTAAATAAACTCCAACTGTAAGAATTCCTGTTCCAGACCGTCAAGTTTCTTTAACCAGGTGAGCCAACCTCCAAAACCCTGCCATACATCAAATGAGAAGTCTAGGGCATGCAGAACTCCACCACCAGTGAGTGACATCCTCCTGCGCAGACAGGCATGTGCCATTAGTACCAACTTGGGCAGGAAATGCTTAACACTCCTTATCCTATCCAAATTAGTTCTAACAGGTGGTACATGTTCACAGGAGGTAGTCCAATTCACGAAGCAGTATAGCAGTGGGGGTAACATTACCATCATGTACAGTGCAACACAACCCACCATGAATAACAGCAACACCTCCAGAAGGCAACACAACCCTTCAGTGCCGTTATTACTATTTGCCCTCATAGATGTCCTGGTCGGTGTGGTATACCGAGATACTTGAACGTATACTTTGCCCAACTTAGTTACGCATGTGATGGCATGCATAGATACAATTGATTGCTTTAACTTAGAGGTGAAAGGAACATTCAGACCAGTTAACTGATAGATCATCAGTTCAGTACATTTCTCTAGTAAATTTGTCCTACTTCTCAGGTCATGCAAGGAGTTAATGAGGCAAAAGAGGACGCCATCTGCATAAAGGGGTATGATGTGGGAAATCCAGATCTTCACCCGACTGGATGTACTCTCACACTACACACATCAGGCCAGTGGTTCCACTGAGAGCACAAAAAGCATGGGTGACCACCTTGTGCCCTCCAACTGATGGATATGACCCTCCCAGTACCGACCCCGCCAACGGATCAGCATATATATGAGTTTTATACTCTGCAAAATACACAGACAAACTGCATAGCCCGTACAACACTACAAAGGTAACGTCATTCTAGCATGTGAAAGGCCTTCTCAATATTGAGTGAAGCCATTGTTGAAGTTTGGCAATCCATCAGGGATTCACTAATATTATGAAACAACCTTTTCCAGCTTGGTGAGGTGAAGAAACAAGGAAAACATCTACTCTGATCCAGGAAGACAAGAAAGGCAGGGAGAGATGGGATCCTGATTCCTATTGTCTTAGCTGTGAACTTGTAATCAAGATTTAACATTGAAACTGGTCAATAAGATGTTCTGTCAAAGGGGCGTTCCAGTTTACCAACTACTGATATCACTACTTCTGCTATCACAGGGGGAAGCTGACAGTCTCCAGAGAACTATTGTAGACTTACAGCAGACAGTGAGTAAGTACCTGCTGTCTTGTAAAATTCTGACCGAAGGCCATCAGTATGAGGTGTCTTACCAGTCAGCAAAGACCCAATCGCTTCAATACTCTCTGTCAGTTTGATCAGACTGTCCAGCCCCTCTTGATCGTACAGGAGTGGAAGGACCAGCAGGAGGGGTTCCTCTAGGGACAGCTCAAAAGTCATAGTCAGCATCTGTGCCAGATTTGAATACACCAAAGAGTATTAGCCCTCAAAGATAATATTTACCTTGTCTTGTCTGTATGCTGTATCCACTTCACATCATTCATGGTAGTCTGCGTACTCTGCTAAGCCTTAATCAACCAGGCCAGCTTTCCACAAGAACTCTCGCAATGTATTCCCTGTAGTACAAACACCGCAGTTTCTCCTATAGTGCGGCATATTTACCTCAGGGCTCTGTGAAGGCTGCCATTAAGAAATTATCTTGCTCTGTCTTTATCTCAAGGCCTTTCAGAGCTGTCTCTAGGGTTGTCAACTATTTTTTTAAACATTTTTCTACAGTCTCCTTTGCCCTGCACAATTTTTGGTATGCATCTTCCTATTGACAACATGGAAGGCCTCCCATTCCACTCCTGCATTCCCAGTTGAGCCCACATTCTTTGCAAAATAGGCCATGTTAGTATCTTGCAGCAAGTTCCTAAATGCTGGTTCTTTTAGCATGTAAATCTATAGCTACCATGACAGCATGCAATGAGGTGCAAATGCCAGGTAACACCGAAAAATAATGGACAGTGATGGGTACTGTCGCTCCTGTGTATTTTACATGGCATGATCAGTCAGGCAGGTGTGCAATGGGGAAACATGAAGCTAATGTACTTCAGAAAAGGAGGAGTACTTTCTGTTACTAGTTTTGTATATCCCTCCCAACATCATGAAGGATCCACCGCTCCTTCCAGCCTAAAATCTCTAGCGGATTAGCCCATAGGAAACCACATAAGTGGGAGGAATTACCTATCCATTTCTATGTTGAGTACGCAGTTGAAATCACCTCCACATATCATACATAGGGACTCTCAGGTCCAGCTCTAATATTTCCATCAGATTGGAAAAAATAATTACAGGTGCTGCTTTTTATGTGTATATGAAAATTAGTTTAAATGGGTCGCAATATAATCTGCCTAAATGCAAAAAGTACCACAATTAACTAGTGCAGCGATACAGTAAATGGGATCCTTCACCTGACCTATATAAGCGCTGCTGTGGTCAAAGATGAGAATTTAGTGCTGTACTCTGGCCTTCTCCATCCTTACGGAATCCTTTCTGGCTCCTTCACCCTCATATGGGTTTCATACAGAGGTGCAAAATGTGTTCCTCTAGGTAATAGATAAGTGTGTACTATTTTCACCTGGCCAGCCCTGCCATACACCACAAATTCAAGCTATGGAACTTGTAGTGGCTTAATTTAGGAATACTCAGCTACAAAGTGAATTTATTGCAGACACTCTCCAGAGGCATTAGGCATTAAGGAAAATTAGAACATTGGAACGTTGGCAGCTCCATTGAAGACAATGGATCGCTCCGGGCTAATACTGGCTGGTATAAGCCCGGAGCTCCAACATTCCAATGATTGTCTTTGTTCACAGCTCTGGCTGTGAACAAAGACTTCAGGGAGCCTGAGGGGATTTCAATCCCCTCGCGCTCCCTGAAGGGCTTTGTTTTGGTAGAACATTCTGCCCTCTAGTGGCAGAATGTTCTAATAGCCTTATAGACCTTCGTAGCAGGGCTATACCGCTGTTAATGTCCCGCTGCTGTTGTTAAAGTCCCTCGCCTTCGGCTCGGGCCTTTAACGCTGCAGCGGGCCATTAACAGCCGGTATAGCCCGCTACGGCGGGCTATAAGGCTATATTAGAACATTGGAATGTTGGAGGCTCCATTGAAAACAATGGAGTGCTCCGGGCTTATAATGGCTGGTATAAGCCCGGAGCTCCAACATTCCAATGTTTCTTTGTTCACAGCTCTGGCTGTGAAGAAAGGCTTCAGTGAGCCTGAGGGGATTTGAATCCCCTTGCGCTCCTTGAAGGCTTCGTTTTATTTGTTAGAACATTCTGCCCTCTAGTGGCAGAATGTTCTAATAGCCTTATAGCCCTTCGTAGCAGGGCTTTACCGGCTTTTATAGCCCCTCTGCTTTGTTAAAGTCCCTCGCCTTCGGCTCAGGCCTTTAACGATGCAGCGGGCCTTTAATAGCTGGTATAGCCCGCTACGGCGGGCTATAAGGCTATATTATAACTGGCCAATTTAGGTATGGCAGTGCAGTCTTTTGTACTTTGCCTCATCATTGACACACACTTCATGCCCATAGTTTTTCAGGTATCAACAGACTACAAATCAGTGTGGAGACCAATTAGCCAAGCCACAAACCCTCCCAAGGCAAAGTTAGAGGGAGTTTCATCAACTTCTAACAAAAGGTAACAATTAAACAATGTAAAAATAAGGAAAGACGAAGAATGAACAGGCAGGAGATAGCTACCAGAGGAGAGGTGTCAGCAGCAATATCATAGTATACAATACAGTAAGCAATACATAATGCTGGCCAATACTTTTGAAACATAGGTCATCACAGACAATAACCATTGAATCATTACCACCTGGAGTAGAGTAAAAATGACTCCACCCCGAGAGATGTTATAGAGCCGCATTATAATCACCTGTAGACCGCACTCACCTGCATTCCATGATTAATGTTGAAAATGACAGTGAGGGTATTGCATATTTATAAAATCCTTGCAAACAAATGCAATACATGTGTGTTTAGAGATGTAATTGACAGAATTGTGGTACATTGGTATTAATATTCCATGAGAAATGTCTGCTAATGTGTTCATGGATAAGTGGTATAGCGAGCTGTTTACTAAAAGAATAATCATATTATTACTATGTTATCTACTAAAGCATATGTTAACCTAGTCTAACCTGTGGGCCTGAGGTGTATTTGAATTTAAGCTCACATCCCAGTTAACATTTGAATCCATATCTTTTTCTTGCAGTAGAAATCTTGCATGTATTTTGTATTCCCACTGCAGGTGGACAAGACTTTCTTAGTAAGAGAAAAGGGTCTTTTGTTCTCAGTAGATAGGGAGGTATGTGAAGGGGCAACTGGTATTAAGAAATGCGATAACAAGCTGGGAGGAGAGTTCTCATGGGAGAAGGAGACAAGACCAAGGACGTCTGGAGTAACGATTTATGAGAACGGCAAGGCGGTGTAAAGAAACCAATGTGTGCTGATAGTATGGAATTTTACTGAGTACAGTTTGTGGGACGTCCTTTGGATCTAAGTGATGTTGTGATGCTATGTAGGGAGGAATAGTTGGCATTCCGACTTAGGACACTTTGAGGTACAGACCTCTGCTTTGGTTAGTGTGGCTTTAATATACTTGACCCATGTTGTAGTTTTTTCTACGGAGGACTCTAACAGCTGACACCTTTCTAATTGCACCTTACCTTAAATCTCTGCTTTAAATTCGGTTGTCACCTCAGGCTAGTGTAGGGACAAATATAGGACATACGCTACCTTTCAATGACAAATTGATGCAATCTAATGCAAAATATTGCTTCCTTATTACTTACATAGCAATAATTGAGTTAGTTGTTTTCTTTTTATTGTATAGGGTAAGTTGCTTTAGGAGATTGGTTTCCTTTTGTTTGTATTGTATTTCTATATGATAATGCTTAAGCTAATATATATTAATCTGTTTCTGAGTCTGAATTTGAAATAAACTTACTAACTTGAGACTTGGTGTTGAACTGAGTTATTGTGTAACCAAATTTGCTACACTGTATTTGGAGATTGAAAAGAAAGTGTTTCCCTTACCTCTCATGTCGCACAAAAAGATTGTTGACCAAGTATTACAGTGTTAGTGCACCCAGGCTCCATCACACACGATCCTCCAAGTCAGAGAAAGGCATCCTCTGTCATTGGGATTATAAAGATGAGGTAAAAACACTCTCTGGATGTCTACGCGAAAAAAGTGATACTGTGCGCTACTGCGATTGTAAACAGTGTATCCTGTTGAAATAAAGTGCCTAAAACGTGACTAAAATGGAATTGGCCTGCATTTGTATAACACAAACTGGTATGACGGTAGACAAACGTGGTGAATCAATTAATCAACGCCCTATGTATTGTGCACGTTGACTATGAGTTCATTCATGGTGCATCGAAAAAACAGATAACACGATCTTGTGCGGCGGTAGACAAACGTGGTAAATCAGTTACTCAGCCCCCTGTGTTCTGTGCACATTAAATACAGGTTTGTCCATAGTGCATCGGTATAAACGTACATAATGCACTGTGCTGGTGACAACGGGTTAGTCCGGTGCGTGTATCAAGTTTACTTACGGGATTCTTTGTTCAGATGAGATGCCTGTGACGTGGCAAAAAAAACTTCAAACAATTCTTTGCAGCCACTTCTTTGGTAACCAAGTCCTCCAAGCAAAGCTTCACTGCTTCATGTTAGAGCTCTCACAGAGTTCCAGGAAAGCAACAGTTTGTATGTTATTTGTTAGACTTGACATCCTTGGCATGGTATTCCCCAAACCTTTTGCCTTCTCCCCTCCTGCTCTGTTAAAATTATTTTTGTTGGCTTTAGGACTCTGTGTATTTTACAGCTGATAACCAATGATAAGGTGCTTGTGCTCTCTCCTCAAAACCTAGTAAAATTGGACTAGACCTAAGTGACACATTTAATTTACTTGTAAGTTTCGAGTAATTGGTACTACATGTGCCCAGGGCACGTAAATGTAATGCTACTAGTAGGTCTGCAGCATTCCTTGTGCCACCCACTAAAGTAGCCTTTTAAAACATATCTCAGGCCTGTCACTGTAGTTTGTAGTGCAGTTTAAAACTGCCATTTCAAAAAATATCTCATAAAGTCATTTTTCACTGTTTTTAAGGCCTATCTAACACTGCATTACCTTATTACATTTAAGAAATGCTAACATTGAATTGGGAGCAGGTAGAGATATGCTGTTTATACTCAAATTAATTGTAATTTAAAATTCTCTTTAATGGTAAAGTCAGATTTTGAGTTAGATTTCAGAGAATGCCACTTTCATAAAGTTGGCATTTTCTTGTCCCAGTCAACTGTGCCTTCTGTCAGCATCCTTGGTCATATGATTGTGCATGGTTCTGCTGTTGGTGTATGTGTATTGCTTCCAGACAGTAAAACAAAGGGGGCATAGGTGTGGACAGGGTGGGCCCTCCTGGCAGGATGACTGGTGAGGGGTTGTGCCCAGCCCCATCTACACTTCAAAAGGCTTTGCCTTCCACACACATACAAAGGAATCTGACACCAGGCCTGCCCTACCAGGTATGCCCTGCTGTCAGATGAGTGCCCTGCTGCTTCAAGGACTGCCCTGCTACCTGAGAAGGAAGATTGGACCAGCTGGCCTTCACCCAGGCTACCCAGAGTGACTCCAAGGGTCAGTTGATTGATATCCTGTGTGAGCTACAGACACAACAAGCTTCAGAGGCCTCCCTGCACCTGCCCAGCTGACCTGCTGCAGCTGGACCAGCCTGTACCTTCAACAGGACCATGATTGTACCCTGCTGCTGACCTTTGCTGGAGTAGGTCCTGAACCCCAAGAGGTACCCCCAGGTCGTGGACACCTGGTTGGCATCATGCCAGCCAAGAGTCCTCATCCTGGGGGGCACATCCTTGCCTAACTGAAAGTGCAATCAAATCTGGTGTGAAGCGCCGCAAAGCCCTGCAGAGCCTCGCTGCACAACTGACAGCTTCATTGGAACCGACGCAGAGTGACGTAAAGCCTCACAAAGCCTCACCGTACAGCTGAAATCTTCATTGAAAGCAACCCATGCAACACAAGTCTCTGAAAACATCGCTGCACAGCTGAGGGCTTCATCAGAATCAATGTTGAGCAACGCAAAGTCCAGCAAAGCCTTCCCACATAGCTCAAAGCTTCAGTAGAATCAATGCAGAGCGACATGAACCCTTGCAAAGCAATGCAAACCTAGCACCAAGGACATAAGGTACAATTCCCAGCAGTTCGAACTCAGTCCTGTGCTCGGCCTGTGCTCCATCGTCGTTGGCCTGAAGTCTTAACATTGTCCCAGCCCTCCACTCCCAGATAACTACAGTTGGTGGTTTCTGCTTCTTGTTGTTATTTCGACTGAAAACCTGTAAATCCAAATTCTCTGGTTCTACTGATTGGATGTTTTGCTAATCTGGTATCATTTTATTTATTAAAATCTACTCTGTTTTTCAAAACGCTGCTTAGGAATTTTGTTGTGTTATGTGTTCACTTGATTAGTTTGTGTGCTTCATAAATGCTTTACACATTACGTCTAAATTAGGCATGAGTGCTTTGTGCCAAGTTGCCACAGGATTAAGCACAGGCTAATTTAGTGACTTTTGTGGTTCACCCTGAAAAGGATTGGGGTTGTTGCCTGAGTGGGTCTTTAAGATCCTCAACCAATAACTCAATTTCTTACATTGGTGTTCAGTGGGGGGATCCAGTACTAGGTTTTGTGCAGTGCCACTCAGCGAATCGTGTAAAACTAAATATTCCTCATAAATAATCTGATATCAGATTTTATCCTTTTTTAAATTCTTCTTGATTGTGTTGTGTTTTTTTCTTTTTCTAGATTCATATCTTGACCCACATCTGCGCCACCTGTGGTATTTGCTTGAGAAGATGGTGCTGGAACATAGCATAACTGGCAATCTCTAGATGGCAAAGTTGAGGCAGTTCTGCAAGGAGAGGGTGCTAACGTTGGAGAAGGGGACCACAAAAGAAGCCTTTGAAATAGCCCTCATAGCTATGAGATGCTCCACAGGATGCAGGCTGCAACAAGATAGTGGGAGGGCAATGACCCTGAGGAAGAGAAGTTTCATGTGGAGGAAGAGAATGAGAATGAGGAAGTAGATGGCATGGCCAAAGGCCTTGAGCTGCAGCAGCAGGAGGTGGAAGATCTGCATACAAGAGCAAGGCCCCCTGCCAGAGGTGTGTCTTCCATCAGCCTGTCCCCTGCGGAACTGGAGGACAGGAGAGCTGAGAGGGACTTCAAACTGCAGCTAGCCAAGTTTAAGTTGGCTGCAGAGGAGGGAAAGGCTGATGCTGACAGGGCATTGGCGGAAAATAAACTTCTGTTTGCTCATGAAGTGAGTCTAAAGGAGCTGGATGTGAAAGCCCAAACATCTCAGGCTCCAACAGCAATGGGCAGTGGTTCTTATTAGAATTATACATTTATGCTTGATGCAATAATAAGCCTAATAGTATGAAAAAACTGTTAGCGGATGCAGATATAAACAAGCATTGGCATAGCCAATAGGTCTCGCTTTTGGGACCTTCTAAGTATTTAGTTATGCAGCACAATATCCTTGGTGCAACCACATCAACTGTTGCGTGGCTAAACCCTTATAAGGTCCCAAAGATGAGGCCTATTGGCTATTCCAATGCTTGGCGTGGTTGTGTGTGTGGTTGTGTGTGTGGTTGTGTGTGTGTGGTTGTGTGTGTGTGTATGGTTGTGTGTGTGTGGTTGTGTGTGTGTTTGTGGTTGTGTGTGTGTGTGGTTGTGTGTGTGTGGTTGTGTGTGTGTGTGGTTGTGTGTGTGTGGTTGTGTGTGTGGTTGTGTGTGTGGGTGTGGTTGTGGGTGCGGTTGTGGGTGCGGGTTGGTTGTGGGTGCGGTTGTGGGTGTGTGTGTGGATATGTGGTTGTGTGTGGTTGTGTGTGTGGATGTGTGTGTGTGGTTGTGTGTGTTGTGTGTGTGGTTGTGTGTGTTGTGTGTGTGGTTGTATGTGTGGTTGTGTGTGTTCGGTTGTGTGTGATTGTGTGTGTGTGTTTGTGTATGGTTGTGTTTGTGTGTGGTTGTGTGTGTGGTTGTGTGTGTGGTTGTGTGTGGTTGTGTGTGTGGTTGTATGTGTGGCTGTGTGTGTGGTTGTGTGTGTGGTAGTGGTTGTGTGTGTGGTTGTGTGTGGTTGTGTGTGTGGTTGTGTGTGTGTGGTTGAGGGTGTGTGGTTGTGGGTGTGTGGTTGTGTGTGTGTGGTTGTGTGTTTGGTTGTGTGTGTGTGGTTGTGTGTGTGTGGTTGTGTGTGTGTGGTTGTGTGTGTGGTTGTGTATGGGTGTGTGTGTGTTTGGTTATGTGTGTCGCTGTGTGTGGTTGTGTGTGTGGTTTTGTGTGCGTGGTTATGTGTGTGGTTGTATGTGGTTGTGTGTGTGGTTGTGTGTGTTTGTGTGTGTGGTTGTGTGTGTGTGGTTGTGTGTGTGTGGTTGTGTGTGTGTGTGGTTGTGTGTGTGGTTGTGTGTGTGTGGTTGTGTGTGTGGTTGCGTGTAACCCTGGGCATAGTTCATGGTTGTGTGTGTGGTTGTGGTTGTGTGTGTGGTTGTGTGTGTGTGGTTGTGTGTGTGTGGTTGTGTGTGTGTGTGGTTGTGTGTGTGTGGTTGTGGGTGTGTGGTTGTGTGTGTGGTTGCATGTGTGGTTGTGTTTGTGGTTGTGTGTTTGTGGTTGTGTGTGTGTGGTTGTGTGTGGTTGTGTGTGGTTGTGTGTGTGGTTGTGGTTGGGTGTGTGGTTGTGTGTGTGTGTGGTTGTGTCTGTTGTGTGTGTGGTTGTGGTTGTGTGTGTGGTTGTGTGTTTGTGTGGTTGTGTGTATGTGGTTGTGGTTGTGTGGTTGTGTGTGTGGTTGTGTGTAACCCTGGGCGTAGTTCGCGAAGTAGCGCTATGCGTAGCTACGCAAAGTGCACTTCGCACTACGCGAGCTACGCATAGCACTTCGCGAACTGCGTAGTACCCTGTTCGCACTGTGCAAGATGCCGTTTTCAATGATTGCACAGTGCGGACAAGCATCCGGCACTGCGCAATAATTGAAAACGGCATCTTGCACAGTGCGAGCTGTAGTTTTCTGCCGCTCGAGTAGATTTTTACTCGAGCGGCAGCTTTCTCAACGCGGACTGGTAGTTTCTCATCGCGAGCGGTCGCGAGCATATGCCACCACTTGCAATGAGAAACCTGACCTCCTCGCATTGAGAATCTCGCCGGGAGTTTTATTTTCCACGCTTGCGATCGCCAACTTGATGTTGCTGATCACGAACGAGGAAAAAGTCTCGCTGGGATATCATTTTGCTTGCTCGCGGTTGCCAACTTGACGTTGAGGACCGCGAGCAAGCAAAAAATGACCGCTGCACTACGCAACGCTATGCTACGCGTGTTTGCACTGTGCTACGTGCAATTCACATAGTGCGAAGTAACGCAAACTTCGCAAACTACGTGCGCGTAGCGTAGTGCTTTGCCCAGGCTTAGTTGCATGTGGTTGTGTGTGTGGTTGTGGTTGTGTGTGTGGTTGTGTGTGTGGTTGTGTGTGTGTGGTTGTGTTTGTGTGTGTGTGTGGCTTTGGTTGTGTGTGTTGTGTGTGTGGTTGTGTGGGTGGTTGTGTGTGGGTGTGTGTGTGTGGTTGTGTGTGTGGTTGTGTGTGTGTGGTTGTGGGTGTGGTTGTGTGGTTGGATGTGGTTGTGGTTGTGTGTGTGTGTGGTTGTGGGTTTGGTTGTGTGTGTGTTTGTGTGTGTGGTTGTGTGTGGTTGTGTGTGTGGTTGTGTGTGTGTGGTTGTGTGTGTGGTTGTGTGGTTGTGTGTGTGTGCTTGTGTATGTGGTTGTGTGTGGTTGTGTGTGTGGTTGTGTGTGTGATTGTGGTTGCATGTGTGGCTGTGTGTGTGGTTGTGTGTGTGGTTGTGTGTGTGTGGTTGTGTGTGTTGTATGTGTGGTTGTGTGTGTGGTTGTTTGTGTGGTTGTGTGTGTGTTGTTGTGGTTGTGTGTGTGGTTGTGTGTTTGTGTGTGTTTTTTGTTGTTGTGTGTGTGGGTGTGTGTATGGTTGTGTGTGTGGTTGTGTGGTTGGGGGTGGTTGTGTGTGGTTGTGTGTGTGTGGTTGTGTGTGTGGTTGTGTGTGTGGTTGTGTGTGTGGTTGTGGTTGTGTGTGTGTGGTTGCGTGTGTGGTTGTGTGTGTGTGGTTGTGTGTGTGTGGCTGTGTGTGTGGTTGTGTGTGTGGTTGTGTGTGTGTGTGTGGATGTGGGTGTGTGTGTGGTTGTGTGTATGTGTGTGTTTGTATGTGTGTGTGGTTGTATGTGTGGTTGTGTGTGGTTGTGTGTGTGGTTGTGTGGTTTTGCGTGTGGTTGTGGTTGTGTGTGTGGTTGTGGCTGTGTGTGTGGTTGTGTGTGTGGTTGTGGCTGTGTGTGTGACAGTAATACTAAAAGCATCTCAAAATAAAGGAACACAAACATCGAGTTTGTGGAAAGAGAAAGCACGTTGTAAGTCAAACGGGTGCAGCAAAGCATTAACACAACAACAAAACAAACAAGATCACTTAGCGAAGACTGATTGCTGATAATGGATACACACAGCCCATCATCTTAAGAGTTCGATTGCAGCCAATGTGCACTGAAACCTGCCCCCTCCTTGTGAGTTACACCCCATATTTCATGAGTTGTAACTGCTGCACCCACCATAGCGCTTTGAGATATAAAGCGCTACATAGGTCTAATCGATTAACCAGTCGCCAACATGCTGTGCTTTTAAAGAGAATGTGGCAAAAGTTTCCAGCTTCCTCATCATGTCCTCATGAAAGCGCCAACGAAAGGACTCCCTGAATAGTGCAACGGACATGAATCAGCCGCTGCGATCAGAAATAAACACTGTGAACGTTGTCCAGTTTCACAGTAACATTTCCTTAATGTTCTTTAAGTCACAAAACAGTAATACTAAAAGCATCTCAAAATAAAGGAACACAAACATCGAGTTTGTGGAAAGAGAAAGCACGTTGTAAGTCAAACGGGCACAGCAAAGCATTAACACAACAACATGTTCTTTGATGTTTGATGTTCTTTCAACAAGAACATCAAAGGGGCACCGCGAAAGTGATCGCGGTCAAAAGTGAAAGTGATCGCGGGCGCTTAATGAGCATGACAAGGTTTGCCAGCCTCTGCTCCTAAGCGCGTGCCCGTGGATATGCACTGTAGCTCTAGGCTGGCCATAGTAGCATTTTTTGAGCCCTCACAAAAAGTCTTGCCAGTCCAGCACATGCGCTGGGTCAGGCGAGACCTAAAAAGCAACAAAAAGTAGTCAAACACTGGTTGGGACAGAAGGAATAATAAACTGTATTTTTCAATGTATATGCATAGTGTCCTAGAAACAAGTTTCCAAACAGCGGCAAATGACCAATTGATAATGTATCTATTGCAAGCGAGCTCTTTTGGCAATTAAAGATGTCGGGTAAATGGTTCGTTTGAAAATGTCGATGACGTTTCAACCCCTTTTGTAATATGGGGTTTCATCAGGGCCAAATGGTATTGGGTAAAACTTTGGGTACAACACTTATGAAGTGACTACTTGGAGTTGAGAGTAGCATCAACCGTAGGGCATAATGTATCTTGATTATCGATGTACCTGAAATGGAAAACACGTATAGAAAGTGCGCACACAACCAAAGCGCTAAATAAGGGGAGTGGGGCCCCACATGGGGGACCCTGAGTAAGAACTGAGTGAAGGTCAGGTTATATAAAAAACAATAAGAAGAGGAAATATTGAAATAGAGGATTATACAAATGTACAGTTAATACTGAGTCATAAGGCCCCAGTGCAAGGCAAGGCTGGAGTAGACTAAATAAAACTTACCCACAGGGAGATACAGACTGATATTGAGGTACAAAATGCCATGTACTGCAGTGGGAGTACAGCGGGTGTCAATGATGTGCTGCGCGAGGCGCTGCCTGGATCAGTCCGTGTAGTAATTTGGGCATGCTGCAAGAATCCAGCCTTGCTGCTGCCTGCAAGGCAGCTGCAGAATGTGCTACAGCTGTGGTATTTGAGGGATATGGACGGGTGTCCGGTGGTAGGAACAAGGCTTAGAGCACAAGGGCTCCAAGTCTATGGGTGCCTAGTGAACACAGAGGGGGGTGTGGCCATGCGTTTGCTATGGGATCACAGTGTGAAGAAGCCCGAACTGCTCAATGGAGCCGCACCACCGCTGCCAGGATGAATTCCTGGATAGAGTCTACGTGTGCCTGGAGGACGGGGGCTAAGAAATCAATGCATGGGCTTGGCAAGCAGGTTAAAAAACGTAAAAGAATTCATGGCAGAGAGGATTGTCCATGAACCATACTAGGGATCAATGTATCCCTGCTTTCACTGATCAGAGATGCCCAGAGGTGCGGACTAGAAGTAACAAAGTGCCTGCATGTGAATAAAGGAACAGGAATAACAGACCAAAACCTTGTTCAAATATACGTAAAAAGGTCAATCAAGTAGCAACAATATAAAAAACATTGTCAAAACACACGGACAGGGTCGAGATAAATAAGTATGGGAGAAATAGTAATTCCTTTCATGGTCTTAAAACACCTGCACATGCAGACAATACAAAAAAAAGCATAATATAAATGCCTAAATGAAATCAAGCCATATTCTGCTGGGAAGTTGCAAGTTTATTGGAGTAAAACACCCATAGGAGCAAAGTCAAGGCAATTACGAGGAAGATCAGAGTTGTTCAATTGTTCAGTTCTATGACATAGGTATGCCATTCTTCAGAGTTGTTAAGACCTCGATTTATGGAATGACAGCATTCAATCCTTTTGCACTGATTTGCGTGAGGTCACCGCCTCTTTCAGGGATGCAAGCTGTCGATGATCTGCCACATTATACCATCTGCTGTTTGCGTCTTTTCCACAAAATGGGCCACCATTGGAGGATTCACCACTGTGCATCTGATCCTGCTTTGGTGTTGCCATATCCATGCTTTTATAGGTTGTGAAGTCTGCCCTATGTAGAGCAGTTTACACATTTACCCTATAAAGTAGACAACATTTCTCAAATTGCAGTTGGAAAATGATTTAAACGTCACCTTAACAGAACCATGTTCCAACAGTTTGGTATCAGAAGTATATGCACAGGCTATGTAATTGCCACATCTGTAGTGGCCTATTAGAAGGGAGAGGCCCCAAGCTGATTTTAAGATTCTACTGGTCTTGAGAGTAGTGCATTTGGTTGTTGAGTGAACCAGGTGGACCTTGATATTTTTGCCCCTTTTGAATGCAAGCATGGGTAATTGCAAGGAGGAATCTAAGCTCTGTATGATGTGCCAGTTTTTTGTGACCAGGTTACGAACATTGTTAGTGAGGGGGCAAAAGGCAGTGACACACACCAGTTTGTCTAAATGTGTTTTGACTTTGGTGGTCAGTAGCTCCTGTCTTGGGCCATACGAGGCACGCGTCAGCGTGGTTTTGACAGCTTTTTGGGGTAGCCCCTCGATAGTAGCCTGTCCTGAAGTATGTAGGCCTCTCTGAAATAGTCCTCTTTGAGGATGCAGTTAATTATCCATTGGTCGTTTGCTACAGTTTAGAAACCTGTTTCCTCTTTTCTCTATTGTTTGTATAATTGTATTGTCCTTCTTGGTTGATTTTTGGTTCAATTTCACATGAAAAATACAGTTTATTATTCCTTCTGGCAAAACGAGTGTTTGACTACTTTTGTTGCTTTCCCTATCTACATCCTCTAACAGTTTTATAATGCTATTATGCTTATTATTACCGGATAGCTCATAGAGTTCGCCGGCACAGTTTCTCCAGCCGCTTCAGTCCCTGCATAGCTGTACAGCGGCAAGTGACCACTTTGCATTGCTTGCCGCACTCCGTATCCGGAGTTGGGGATGACGTGAGCTGGGAGAATACTCATACAGTGCCCTCCACAATGCTGCGGTCGAGGATAAGTTAATTCTTTAAAAAAGACGGGTTAATTTGGCTTTCGAACAAGCTGCACACT
Source organism: Triturus cristatus (assembly GCF_964204655.1). NCBI lineage: Eukaryota > Metazoa > Chordata > Amphibia > Caudata > Salamandridae > Triturus > Triturus cristatus. The sequence continues at coordinate 527,713,539 of NC_140591.1, forward strand.
GGAGAGATAGGAGCTCCTGACCAGCATGACTAGTTGGCTCCCATGTTACCCCCATTCGTTCAGCAACAACTTTTCTGTTTTGTGAGAATACCAGGCACAATGGTGGCAGCTAAAATCCAGTGTCCAGTGGAGACAGAACGGTATTGCGTTCCCCAATGCCCATTCCTAGAGAATAGTGGAATTTCTGAAACTTCACAAGTGGTTTCTGTGGCTGGAGTACCCCAAGAGATCCTGAAGGATTTGGAGTGTAAGCATGAATAGGTTTAACTGATAGATGCAGGGGGTATGTATTTGTGTAGTATGTTGAAGTATGAGTTTGCAAAATGGATTGCTATGCCCTTAGTGAGATGTTTGGATATACAATGTTGATTGCGAGTTCAGTTGGTGGATTGATCAATGTATTCTTGATGTACTATTAATATTTGTGAATATGTTTTTGATAATTTAGTTACCGGATTCATCGAAATCCAAGATCTCAAGATATTGTAGGTTTACTTGTTTACATTATGAAGAGTGTTGTGTGAGGCTCCACATGCATATGGTTATGGGTTCCCAAGAGAAATTAGTTTTCTTTTTCTATGATTATGTGTCTAATCCAGATTCGTGTATCTTTATTCCTAGTAAATGTGAGTAACAGTATTAACCAGGGTGGATTTCTGCTCGATGGGTGTCTATCTATTGTGAATTGTGAATTTAAGCGGTACCATGAAGGGTACTGTTTTGATGTTCTTTTCGCTATTAATTGTGATATTTGATCTGTCCTACTTTAAATTGTTGATTTCCTTCCTATTTAGGTTAAGCAGACAGAGGTTTATTAAATTTAAATTGATTTAGAAAGGTTTTTCATTTGTTTTCCTCATTCACAGATAAATTGCGCTGTAATTGGTTAGTCAGCCAGGGAGCCGTGCTGGGTTGGGTGAGACTGCAACAACAACAAGGTGATGGATGGAATGCTTGATTTAATCTCTGTCACTGGCATCCCAATCCATTGTTTATGACTGACTTAGCCAAATACAAATCAGCCTTCACCTTGCTCCCCATGGGAACAGTCCAACCCGAACTGCCAGGCTAGGTCCTCCCTGAAGCGGAATACCAGCAACCCAAGACGACCAGTTTCACCCTTATTGTGGGCTCATCATCCCGGTGTAGCTTGATTCCAGTGGCACAGAGAGCAGGGGACCCGCGTTTGGGCATACCAGTTGCACTTAAGGTGTGTTAGAAATGGGGGTCTCTAGTTGGCAATGGTTTGCACCATTGTCGAAGTAGGGACCCTTTTTTCTAGTCAGGGTAAGGGGGATACACTTCTAAAATAAGTCAGTTCCCTTCGTTGTTTCATGGGTTAGTGTTAGAAATTGGGTTTCTGGTTGACAGAGCATGCACCCTGTCCAAGCAGGAACCACAATCGTAGTCAGGGTAAATGTAGTACACATTAAAGTTTACCTGTGCTCGCCCTCTGGTAGGTTGGCACAGAGCAGTCAGGCTAAACTGAAGAGGCAATGTGTAAAATATTTGTGCACACACAAACACACACAGTAACACAGTGAAAACACCACAAAAGTACTCTAACCAGTTTAGTAATATAGCCAATATTTATCTGAGAAAAACAAGACCAAAATACAAAAGTCAAGATATGAATTGCCAGATTAAATCAAAATGCAGTGCTTAGAAGTCAATTGCTCCAACTGGGGCTCTCTGGTCGTGCCTCACCTGGGCAAATCCAAAAGTTCAGTCCGACCTTGATGGAGCGCATGCCGGATACAGGAGTCACGCAGACCCGCTGATAGTACCTTGGATGCGTTGCTGCTCGGGAACGATGTGTTGAAATCCGGAGGTGATGCGTCGCTGTCACAGGTGATGCGTCAGTCCTGAAGTTGGGCAAAGTCATTGATGCGTCAATGTCAAGAGCACTGTTTGTTGGTTCTAAGTCATCAATGTTGAACTGCTGGCCTAAAAAGATGCGTCAGTTAGAAACCATGCCGGACTGGGAATGCATGAGGGACGGTGCGTCACAGATGTCGGTGACGCAGTGTCTGAGACTCACACAGCTGCAGTGATTTGGAGATGCTGCGTTGGCAAAGTCCCATCTACAATCCTTCGCGTACCACGAATATGTTCCCCTTGGTGAAATGATGAGCTTCCGTTCTGACCTAGGGACTAGAAAGTATGAGTTCAGTCGGTCAAAAGTTCGCGAGTGAGCCGTGGCAACATTTGCCTTTCCACATTTGCTAGCAACAAAGGACTGGAGCTCGGAAGTGCCTACTAATAGGTCATGCTGAATACCTTTAATCTTGTTTTCTTGTAAGGCGACCTTTTGCCATTTTAATGATCTCTTGTCGTTGGAGGGAAGGACCTCTTTGGTGTAGGATGGGGGTCTGTGCATGAAATAGTAGGATGCTTTCCACAAAGGGTTCATACTTGAACAAAGAGGATTTTGGTCACTCTCTGTTGTTGCACCCACTTTCATGTCTACCAAATCTCTTCAAAACCTCACATCAGGAAGGAATTAGTCGATGCAGGAAGGACAGCTGACTCTGTTATACATGTGTGCGCCGTGCATGTCCGACTGGGTTCCACCATTTGCTGCCCTCAGGCCAAACTCCACATTAAGGGCATTAAGGGGGGGTGCCGTCTGGGTCCATCTTTTGACTGGGTGTAGGTTTAAATAGGGGACAGCCCATTTAAGGTCCGCATCCTCGTTACCTAATAAATCTTCTTTATCAAGAGGCTCAAAAGTACTATTGAAGTCACCTGCTACTATTACTCTTGAGTGGGATGAACATCTAGCTGGGCTTTCTTCCAATAGGATGAGAGTAGGTGAAACTCTGCCCCCTTTAGTCCCCCTCACATAAACGTTAAACAAATCAATGGAGTCTCCCCCCAAGGGTCCCTTAATACTAATCCCCAAGATATCTGGACTGGAGCTTGAATGGGGGGTAATCTGGCACCCCAGTGCAATGCCCACCCAAATAATCAACCCCCTGCTGGGCGCCCTCTCCCTATTGTTTTTGCTGGTAGGCAGTAGCATGCATAGAACCAGGAAGATGCAAATGTCATATCCCTCAATTAGAGCATTCCAATGAGGGAGTGACATTTTGCTGTTAGCCCAGCCACGTTCCAAGATATTACCCTAAGCTGAAGATGGCAATCCAGGCTAGGAGACAACACAGTCTTTGGGTTGGGGGGGCAATAGTTAATAGAGGCCTGGGTTTGTATTTGAGAATTATAGGCCGTACTCTATTACACACCTTCTGACCCACTAAAGTTGGTAGGGGCACTGCTTGTTCTGCTTCTAGCTCAGATCCATCCTCCCTTGAGTAGGGCGCCTTCTGCGGGGCCTCATCACGTGGGCAGAAATCTACATGGGATTAGGGAGTAGGGCATGGTTTAGGGAACTGATGGTCTTCCTTCAGAAGTCAATCATTAAGTTCTAAGGTGGAACCTCAAAGTCTTCCGCCCAGAGGTGGAGAATAGGGTTAGCTGATGGGGTACAGCGCGCTTAAACTGGATTGAAGAGGCGTCAGGGGAGCAGGTTCGGTATTCCAGGGCAAGGAGATTCTTGACCAAATCTAGCTCTTTTAGTGTAAGTTTGATGCAATAAAATGATTGATCTGGTAATGTACATCAGTGTGTCCTAAGGATGTCATCAAAAATCACCGAGCGACAACCCCTGACTTGGCAGATCCAGTGGGTCGCTTTGTCGATCAAAGAGTCTTCCCCCTCATGCCCCTTCCTTGTGCCAAGTTTAGAGACATTAACCATAAAGATTTTCTGGGCGGGTAACAGACGTGGAAAAACTGGTTGTATTGATTGATTCCTGCCATATTGTGACGATGATTGCCCCTGTGGCATTTTGGTGTTACTAATCCCAAAGCGATTACATTAGCCATGCACAACCGTTGGATTAAGGGAATAGTTAGCTTGATTGACAGTGAGTTTGGATGATATTTGTGTGCAGGGAATAGTAACAGGTTGTGACTGGAGGAGCCCATAGGTGGGAGTATCCCTTTGGCGTACATTGGACTGGAGGGCCATAGGGTAGTTACAATTGGTTTGTATTTCATCTCCCGTCATGGGTTTTGCAAACGATGCGGGTGGTGAGCCATTCTGTAATAGTGATTTAACTAATGTAGTGAGGCCATCAACCATTACTCTCAAGGTCCGTACTTCGGCCCTGTGGTCAGTGATGAGTTGGTGGGTATTCAAATTAAGAGGCTCTGGATTTGAAGCAGGTGTAATCACATCGGAACGCACGAAAGGATGTTGGAAAAGGTCTTCATTAGGCTCATCGGGCAAGCCCAAGAGAGGAGTAAACCTGTTGGCACAAGGGATAATGGGTTCCAACTGTGGTCTTGTGCTACAGGGGGGTTAGGAAGATTGGAAGGGGGAGAGTGAGTCCTCGCAATGTGGGAAGAGGCCTCCTGGTTATGTGCAAGGGTCCCCTTAGGAAGTAACTTTTTGAACCTAGCTAGTAGGATGGCAGGTGGACGGCTGGGGCTAGTGGTTCTGGGAGAGGGTTGGTCAGTAGAGATGCGTGAAGAAGCAGATGGTTCGACTTCCAGAATATCTTTACACTCACTTATCAGGCTGTCAATGCGATCTAATACGCAATTGTTGGCTGGATGTTTATGAGATTTCCTGACCTTTTTCCCTTTCCCAGCTTGCCCGCTGCCCTTGCCCTCCATAGATTTTCTCTTCCCCATCCCACGGGCCTCAGAGGACCCCTCCCGAGGTGAATGAAAACCACCTACGGTCTAGTCCTTTTCCAGCACATAGTAACAAGTTGTTAAAGCAGAGAGGCTGTGATGATGGCGCCCAGCACAGCAATTAGCCTACACAAGCAGAGGACTGCAATCCAGCCCACAAAAGAATTGAAACATGGCAAGGGAATATAGTTTCCAGGCAACAAAAAACGTTAACTGTCTAGATGGCCTCTTCCCCTGCAGTGGAAAGAGTGGATGCAACCAATTCAGGGTCTCAGGAGAGACTGCCACAAGAAGGGGTAACAATTTAACCAATGCAAGGTCCAGGACCTTGGCAAGAGCAGATAGCCAGCGTCAATTGTCCTAAAAAAAGTATCATAGGATAAGGCAGTAGACAGTACCAACGTGCTTGCTAAACGAATAATCCAAGCCCAAACCTTGAACGGGGCCAGTTAATAGAAAAAGTCAAAAGGACACAGTACCTTATATGCCAAAGATCGAACTGTGCAGGGCTGCCAACGAGCAAACGTAAGGGGGGTGGCCCTGCCCTGCCTCTTCCTGGCAGTGACGGCCACTTTTAAGCGCTTTTGGAAGCCCCTCCTCCTGGGCAGGCAATGAGGGCTTCTGGGGCTATAAGTCCTCTGCGCACTAGTTGCGGGAGTTTGTGGTGTCCCGTGTTACGGGAATGCATTGGCGCTTTTAAGCGCTTCTGGCAGCCCCTCCTCCTGGGCAGGTAATGAGGGCTTCCGGGGCTATAAGTCCTCTGCGCAGTAGTTGCGGTAGTTTGTGGTGTCTCATGTTACGGGAATGCGTTGGCGCTTCTTAGTGCTTCTGGCAGACCCTCCTCCTGGGCAGGCAATGAGGGCTTCTGACCCTTGAATTCCCCTGCGTACTGGTTGCGGTACTTTGTGGTGTCCGGCGTAGCGGGAATGCATTAATGCTTTTAAGCGCTTCTGGACGCCCCTCCTCCTGGGCAGGCAATGAGGGCTTCTGGGGCTTGAAGTCCCCTGCGCACTGGTCGCAGTAGTTTGTGGTGTCCTGCTTTGCGGGAATGCGTTGGCACTTTTAAGCGCTTCTGGCAGCCCCTCCTCCTGGGCAGGCAAGGAGGACTTCTGGGGCTTAAAGTCACCTGCCCACTGGTCGCGGTAGTTTGTGGTGTCCCTTATTAGGCCTTGCACAGGTTGGGTTCAGATCAACACACAGTGGAGAACCTGTAATATTAGTGGTACCAGATGTGGTTTGTGTAGTTCTGTCTGAGGGTGAGATGGCTGTTATCACACTCTCATCATCTTCGTGGCTTTTGACAGACATTTTATTTTGTTAACTGTTTTTACGATCTAGGGTAGGATCCTGTGTCTTTGCAGGGTTTGCTTCCTTTTTATTAGAATACTCTCAAGTGGTAGGCATGCAACTTTTTACTCTTCCTTTAAGGCACTTTCTTTTGATGTTCCATAAGGATCTTCTCTTAGATTCACCTAATTTAATATTTATGTTACCCATTTGGATATCCTATCAAATACTACAGCATATATTTTTTCTCCAATGCTAAAGCAGCTCAATGTATCAGATTTTGGGGGCTCCTGTACTAACTGGTCTGTACTCTGTCACACTTCTATTGACAGACCAATAGAATAGTTATCATGGCCTTCCTAGATCAGCTTCACTTCAACCATTTGCATTTTATTATTAAGTTGCTTTCTCCCAGACAGAAGGCGAAATTTCACTATAACAAGGCAGGTAAAAGCACATAAAGCAGTTACTATCTCAAAGCATTTGCTTGGAATGCATTATTAAATATCTGTTTACACATTCAGCATTCCCATGTAGAAATGTATGTCTGAACGTGGGCAAAATTCACACTACTTCTAAGAGTACAGACAGATTAATAGACAATAATTACATGGTATACTTTTAGAGAGAAGGTGATCTGCAATTGTAGTGATCTTCTTCTGAGTAACAGCCAGATTGCTTGAAATGGAGCAAATAATATACTTCACTTCTTCATTTAATGGCAAAGACACTGTAAGCTGGTAACTGCCTTTGTGCAGTTATACTGCAATATATCAGGTAAGAGCTTTAATTACACGTGAAAGCCAGACATCTGGCCAATGAAAATGTGTGCCACTGCCATGTGGAAAGGAATAGCAGAGAGGTTACAATTTCACACACAGGGGCAGATTTACCAATGTGTCACCCAACGAAGCAGCCAAAAATGCTGGTCTGCATTGCGTGACAAGGAGGGAGCAGGAAAGTGCCATATCTACAGAGATATGACTCTCTCCTCCCCTCTCCCTAAAATTCTGCTGCCGTGCGCCACACACAAACCTTTGCGCCCTAGAGCAAGCGTGTACGTGTGCGCCTAGCGTAGGTTCCCTTCCAGTACAAAATACTATGCCTAGGCAACATTTACAACTTTACATACTTTGTATGTGTACTGTACAGAGCAGCACACATTCAAAGTCGGAAAAGAAAGGAGAAATTACAATATTTCTCCTGTTAACGTCTAGTTTGAAAAGGCTTTATTTATTGATGCAAAACACTGTCTCACATTATTGAGAGATGTGGTTTTGCATCAAAAAGTGTGAGTAGTTGCATGGGAAAGCCCATGTAACGCCTTCTTGACGCTAAGTAAGGCAAAGCAAATGAAAATGCTTTGCGCTGCTTTGCGTTACTTTTTGTATATAACCAAAAATATTTTGTGCTGCTTTGAGTCACTTTTATGACATAAAGCAAGTGCAAAATGTTAGTAAATCCACCCCCCTGCCCCATAATGTAAGTCGTTGAGGCTTGGTTATAAGGGTTCATAAAGAATTCTCCAAATGAAGAGAACACAAATCTAAAGTCCTAGTGTAGAAGAAAAATCAATAAGAGGAGGAAAGATGCAAAGCAGGAGGACTTTTTCATATATAAACTCGAAGGCCTGACAGTTTGCTTTCTGCTCTTTATACTATGGATAATCCCCAACTCTTCAAGTTATCAGTAATAGATGGATGATTATTGAAAAGGAGAGACCTTGCCCCCTAGTTCAGTTGAACTCTCGGTCATGTATTACTGTCAAACACTCAAGCCTACATTTCACCGTTTCCCTCTAGTTCATGTCCTTGAACAAATCATTTTCAATCCATGCATGAAAAACATGAAGTGTCTGCGTCCCCTTCTATAATACCAAAGTGCCCCGGGGGCTCGCAAAGCGGGGACAATCGCCCGTTTCACCCTAGGGGCACCCTCTGTAATATGGCCCCTGGTCCCAACAAATCAAACTGAATGGAGCTTTTTGAAATCTAACCCCCATTGTCTAAGGGGTTCCACAAGGTTCCACACTACTCCTTAATGTATACTTGGAAACCCTGAGTGCAATCCTCAATCAGCCTACAATTTTTACACTATCAATACTCAACTCTACCAAAACATTTTGTTGCAATAATATATACTTCTCTTAAATGAGGGACATTCATGTTTGACTATCATTCAACCACCTAAAGTTGAACCTGCTTTAAACAGAATTCTTCGCCGTTTCTTTCCTTCAGAGCACACCTCGGTTTAAGAGTGTCTCAACTTATTGTATGTACTGAACTGCAAAACCAAGATCATTGATTGCACCAGATCACTTGGGATCACTAATCGCAAGAATATAAACTTAAAAACTCACATCGATGTAACTAGAAAAAGCACTCAACTACAACTCAGATTTGTCAAAAAGATCAAACCTTTCATTCCCAATCAGATTTTAAAAACAGGGTTCTAGCTCTAGTCATACCAAGACTTGACTACAGCAATGCACTTACAACTGTAATCCCCAAAACACATTTTGCCCCTTTGAAGGCTACACTCAATGCAGCAGCAAGAATGGTTTCTGGACTGAGATGCTTTAGTCTTGTTACCCCGTACTCATCTCTCTCAGAGGCGGGCTCCCTAACGAAGCAATGTGCATGCTCAAGGTAGCCTGCATCACCTACAAAGCACTATCCCTTGATTACTTGGTTCACAAACTCATTTTATCTGATAGTCAATCATTGCACAGTGCCAGCTCTCTAGTTCTGAAACCTCCTAGGATCAAATAACAATAGCCCAACTCCTATTCCTTCTCTCAATGTGCACCCAGAATACTAAACTCGATTCCTCCAGAGGTACGCACAAACCCATTGTTTGATTCATTCAAGAAGAACTTGAAATCCTTAGTGATTGAGAAATAATTGCTCAACTAATCCCTGTATTTTATGTGAGGTGTAAACAATTTCTATCTTGATCCTCTTGCTAATTGAGAGCTACTTTTCTAATTATGTTGCTCTATATTATCTACATTGTGAATAGATCCTGGTCTGTTTCCCCCTACTATAGCTTGAGAGCAATGTTTGTCTCTCTTGCATCCTAGATTCTTCAGAGTTTGCTTTTAATGTAACTTTTCTTTGTGATATTGCACAGTTCTCTGACACATCGGGTGTTGTACACACTTTATAAAACAGCTAATAAATAAATAAATAAAACAGTTTGCACCTGAATTTTTAGAAGGCGCAAATTGATTCTCAAGTCAGTATCTGTTCTTTTGGAAATGTTGCGAGGATATCGCTTCATATTGGGGGTCTTCTAGGTGCTAACTGCTCCAGACTGATATTGCTATTTTTCTATCAGAAGGCAATATAAATGATACTAGCACAAGTGATATGCCCTTCCAACATGACCTCACTCCTACGTGAGAGGTCCTTGAATTAAACCAAAAGGCAAGGCTCATGAGAGTTACCTATGTTTCACCTTTGCAAATTGCGGGAATTTCCTAAGGTGTCTTCCCTGCTGGAATATGTGCATGTCTATCAAGAGAGTTTATCATGAGAAATGTGTATCAGTGCTCTCTCATTCTGCTTTAGCCTCTGGATGTGCCTTCTCCTGCTTAGAGCTTTTTCAACACCTCAATCCCTTTCAATAAAAGATTCCACTCAAAATTATTTAAGGCTATTGTTGTAATCTTACATTGTGTTTATTTCTGTAATGTTTCTTTATTTGAGGCATGCGTTGTGTTTATGTTCAGGAGATGTTCTATGTTCTTGTTTAGAACTATGGATGTAGTATTCCAGTGAAAGACTCAGTTGTTGTTGGAGTCTGGAGCTGGAAGGTTGTCTGCCGTGCTTGTCCGATTAAAACTATTTTAATCTACATTCAAGTCTTTGGAATTTTATATTGGCGACGAGTTTAAGTCTCTCCTGTCAGAGAAGGCACGGGAACGGAGAGCAGAAGAATCCACGAAGCAAAAGCGAGGAAGGAAAAGAAGAAAGCGGATTACAAAGGTCAAGGACGTCGTGTTGGTAGAGGAGCGTGAAGAGTAAGAGAGAATGTTCACAGTAGCGAGATTTTGGTGTGAAGAGGCGAAATCACGGAAGCATATCTTGCTATTTTTAAAAGTAAACATACTTGGGCAACGTACATCACCAAGAAAGAACGCTCGCGGAGCGTTAGGCGTATCCAGGCACTGCGGAGAGCAAGAAGAACGAGGACTTGCAGATGAGCACGTCATAGCGTAAGGACGTATCCTGGCAACGCGGTTGGCAAGCGGAAGGAGAATGCGGAAGAGCGAGCGCACGTCATTGTGGTAAAGACGTGTACAACGTATCCTGGCAACGCGGTTTGCAAGCGGAAGGAGAACGCGAAAGAGCGCACGTCAGGGTGTATGCGTGGTGACGCATAAGGACGTTTACCGAGGCTGCTTAGCAACGCGACCAGCAAGGAAGTTTCACGAGCGTTCGCACAGCAAGGGGTGTAATGGGAGTAAGGAAACATTCGTGTTCGTGTGGTAGGAGGAGCAAGTAAATGCTCTGGTAATCGTTTGGGGCGGTGAGCGGAAGATATTTAAGAAGAGAGGAAACAAAGTCAAGGTGGGGATTCATTCTGGTACGCAGTTGTTAAAGCTTGGATCAAGTTGACAGAGGTCACTGTTCAAAGTCCACAAGCAGTTTACTTAACCTATTTTGGCAAAGGAAGTACACATAGAGTCTCAAAGGAGTGGAACTACTATTTTTTTTAAGGGTGGCTTGGATTTGATGTTAACATTGTCGTAAGGGTAGTTGTGGTTTGTGTTCCTTATTATTACAGTTTTTGTGTTTTGGTTGTTATTTTTTTTTTTTTCTCGATCGGCATTCAGTTTTATTGAAGTCAGAGAAATGCAGTTTGATCCTCCAGCAAAGTTTTTACAGAGTAAGGGAGACCCACCCCTACCATGGTCAAGGTGGAAAGAAGAGTTCTTAACGTACATGAAGGCGATCGATGGTGAACGGATGGGGGCTGAGAGGAAAAAAAGCATTCTTCTACATTGCTTAGGTTCGGAAGGCCAAGACATTTTTAGAGCACTTCCACAAATTAGTGCACAAGTGGGGGAAGAGAATTTGAATGTCTACAATGAGGCTTTACAGAGACTAGAAAAGCGTTTCAAACCAACGACAAGTATCGCTCTGAACAGATTCAAGTTCTATACTAGAGCGCAAAAGGAGGAGGAATCTTTTGATGATTTTTTAACGTCTTTAAGATCTTTATGTGTACATTGCAAATTTGGGGTTATGGCTGACGAAATGATCAGAGATCAGATCATTGTACATGTTAAAAACAAAAAAGTACAAGAAAATTTGTGGGTGATGGGAGACCCTAGTTTGTCAGAAGCAATAGCTAATGCGAAAGCAGTGGAGCAATCAGAAAGTTGGATGCAAACTATTAAGCTGAGTACTAAGAAGGGAGAATGTGTGGAAGAAGTGTGTGCTTTAAAGAGTAATTCTGGGAGCAATACGCAGTTTAAAAAAGACAGTATGGAAGTTGTCCAAAAGAGAAGCATAAACAATAAGTACAATGGTGGGAGCCAGTTTAGAAATAATGGGAACATGGGAGGACAAAATATTTGTTTCAGATGTGGTAGTAGGTCACATTATGCATCTTTTGCAGGTTGTCCCGCTATAAATAAACAGTGTAGGAAGTGTGGAAGAATGGGCCACTTTAGTACAGTTTGTAGAGAAATAAGGCGTAATAGTTCTTCAACATCTTTTGCTGGTTCAATCTCGACCATTAGTGGTACAGATATAGTGCATGGTGAAGAAGGTAAAGAAAAGTTACCCAACGAATGTGAAAGAGGATTTGTAGTTTCCATCATTAATAAGCATTCAGTAGGCGAGGAGGAGATTCATTTGGAGGCTCCAAAGTGTATAGTAGAGGTTTTGGGTGTTTAACTTCATCTTATGGCTGATTCTGGTTCGCCATGGACTATAATTTCGAGAGATTATTTCAGGGATAAATTGCAAGATGTATGTGTTGGAAGAGTTCTATATGCTAATGATGTTATTGCTGAAAGTTTTGATGGCACAAGGATTGATTTGGAAGGTTTTTTCAAAGTTACGTTACAGTTCAAGGACAGAGTTGCAGATATTAAGTTGTACATTGCGATAAAAGGAGTAAATGTTTTAGGATGGCGTGATCAGTGGAAGTTAGGCATTATGTTAAATCCACGAGCAGAAGATCCCGTCATTTTAGGGGACAAATGTGAAATAGGGAATATTGCTGTGGTGGATCCAAATGTCAGAGTGGGGAATTTGGTAAACAAATTTAAGAAATAGTTTTGTGAAAATTTAGGGAAACTTAGAGATTTTGAACACAAGATCATTCTTAAGCCTAATGCATGCCCGGTCGTACAAAAATTAAGAGGGGTACCCATAAATGTGAGAGAAGAGCTCAGGGAGATGTTGAAACAACTTACAGATGAGGGCATTATTGAAGAAATTGAATCCTCAGAATGGGTTTCACCCATTGTTTTAGTACGCAAGGCTGATAAGAATTTGAGGGTATGTGTTGATCTCAGATCACTTAATTCTAACATAGTAATTGATTGCCATCCCCTCCCAAATATAAATGAGATGGTGTCTATGTTGGAAGGTGCTAAGGTATTCTCAACTTTGGACCTGCGTTCTGCATACCATCAAATTTGTCTTTCAGAAGAGTCAAAGAATTTAACAGCATTTATTACCCCACTAAGTTTTTTCCGTTACACCAGGATGCCGTTTGGATTAGCCTCAGCGGCATCGGTTTTCCAAAGAGTAATGTTTAGAATGTTTAGAGATGTCGATCATTTTGTGAAGTGTTTTCAAGATGATATTTTGGTTTTTTCTAAAAATAATGAAGAACATGATGCACATCTTAAGGAAGTTTGCAGTAGATTGGAAGTGAACGGACTCACGCTCAAAGAAAGTAAATGTAAATTGTACAAGAAGTCCGTAGAGTATTTAGGGCATACATTATCAGGCAATGGGGTAGTTCCTAAGAAGTCAAATGTGGATGCTATTATCAATGCTCCGGCACCCACAAACAAGGAACAATTATTGAGCTTTGCTGGCATGTGCGAGTACTATAGTAAGTTTGTAAAGAATTTTGCAAACAAAATGGAACCGTTGAGAGAGCTACTTAGAAAGAATGTTGATTATAAATGGAGTTGTACCCAACAAATAGCATTTGAAAACATCAAGCAAGATATAGTGAAAGCACCGACTTTGAAGCCTTTTTGTGTTAAGGAGGAATGCATCATAACTGTAGATGCAAGTTTGTATGGTATTGGGGGTGTGCTTTCGCAGAGGCATGGAAGGGAAGAGTGGAATGTGGCTTTTGCCTCAAGAACACTCAATGAGGCTGAGAGGAAGTACGCTGTGATTGAGAGAGAATTACTTGCGTGCGTTTGGGGCATTGAACATTTCAAATTGTATGTGTGGGGGAGCAAGTTAACATTAAGAACGGACCATAAGCCTTTAGTCAACATTCTTTCTTCTGGTGGAGGGTGGAATTCCACTGCTAGGATTGCGAGGCTGTCTTCAAGGCTACAAGAGTACAATTTTAAGACAGAGTATGTACCAGGAAAAAAGAATGTTACAGCTGACTTTTTGTCAAGACTACCGTGTAGTAGTAGTGGTGTGAATGTTGTGAAAGAGTCTGATTTTGAGCTTCAGATTAGTGATGTGATTCCAGCACAATTTCAGGATATCAGTGAGGAGCTGTGGAAAGAGTGTATGTGTAAAGATGAAGATTTGTTGGAGGTCAAGAAGTTTGTGATGGAAGGTTGGCCTAATAAACGTCAGGTAAGATCAGAGTTATTATCTTTTTGCAAGGTTGCGGATGAACTCGAGGTGGAAGGAGACTTTATTTTTAAGAATTCAAAGTGTATTCCTCCTAAGGGGATGCGGGAGGTCATCCTTAGAATTGCACACAAAACACATCCTGGTATTTCATCAATGAAGCGTCTAGTAAGGAATTTTTTTTGGTGGCCAGGCATTGACAGATTTATTGATGGCATAGTCAGAGAGTGCGAGCTATGTGTCTCTAGTGAAAGAATGTTGAGCGTTAAGATGCCACCTTTAAGAAAGGTGGAATGCCCAAAGGTACCTTGGCAAAGGTTAGCGTTCGATATTTCAGGACCGTTTAATATGCTTCCAGAAAAATGCAGGTTTGCTTTAGTTTTGGTTGATTACCATTCAAAATGGCCGGAGGTAAAGTTTGTGAATAGAATAACAACAGAAATTGTGGTAAACTTTTTAAAAGAAACGTTTGCACGTGAAGGTTGTCCTTCGTATCTGGTCACAGACAATGGAGTGCAGTTTAAGTCGGCTGAGATGAAGGATTTTGTTGGTGAGTGTGGTATAAAAAATATTTTCACAACTCTTTATGGACCGCATGAAAATGGACAAGTTGAAAGGTTCAATAGAGTGCTGAAGGAGTTTGTGGTTGATTCAGTAAAGTTTGGAAATGATTGGTTAAACAGAGTTAGAGAGAAATTATGGTTGTACAGAATCACTCCTCATACCACCACAGAGGTTAGTCCGTTCAAATTGTTGAAAGGAAGAGAGCCAGCATCAAAGATTTGTCCGTGGTGGTTCAAAGAGAAATGCGCTAAAATAGACTCAAATGGTGTTTGTGTGGATGACATTTCTTTGAAGGTTAAGAGTAAGCAAGGTAAGGCTTGTGCGTGGTTTGATAAAAAATGGAAAACTCAACCACCTTCATTTGTAGAGGGTGATTGGGTTAGGATCAAGAAACCGGGTATTCTTTGCAAGGGGTCAAGTAGATTTGGGAAACCTATACAAGTTAAAAGAGTTTTTAAAAATTCTGTAGCTACTCAAGATGGGAAGGTTTGGACTGTCAGAAGAGTGGCAAAGTGCCCTTCCAGTCTAAACAAGGTTTTCTCCAATCAGGTTTCTGGAAATAGGGTTTGTGACAATGAGTACAATGTTGGTGTTTCTGGTGAATCTAACAATGTGGGTGGAAAAGTCCCTGTTGGACTAAATGTCAGAACGTCAGGCCGTGTAAAATATTTTCCTAAAAAATTGATTGATTATGTTTAGCGTTTACATTGGGTTTTGGTTTGACTTTGTTGTTTTATTTTTATTTTTATTTTAAGTTATATTATTTTATTTATTTAAGTTTCCTTTGTTTTTGTTTATTCAAAGGAGGGGGATGTGTTGTAATCTTACATTGTGTTTATTTCTGTAATGTTTCTTTATTTGAGGCATGCGCTGTGTTTATGTTCAGGAGATGTTCTATGTTCTTGTTTAGAACTATGGATGTAGTATTCCAGTGAAAGACTCAGTTGTTGTTGGAGTCTGGAGCTGGAAGGTTGTCTGCCGTGCTTGTCCGATTAAAACTATTTTAATCTACATTCAAGTCTTTGGAAATTTATAGCTATGTTGCTATCTTGAACATAATGAAGATCTCACATGATTAGGTCCCACTATAAGCAACCGAGTTTTTAGAAAACAGAATGCAATTTTTACACCCAGACACCCAGACAAACCTCACCTTTATGCAGTCATAGTCGACTGAAGGCTATGTCTGCCTTTTAATAACAATCATGTTTCTGTTTGTGAACTTCTGGATTAGGCTGTTGTGTTGAATTGCTTGTAGCTATTCTCATTTTGCTTCCTTACCAGTCAGTGCCTCATATTAAGATACCTGAAGTCTTACTCCTCGTTTGACACTTTTCTATGTGTAACCACAGGTGTCTGCAGTTCATTTGAAAATAATAGTATCTTTTTTAGGGACCATCACAATGAAAGATAAGAAGGTGATTAACTTTCTGTTTGCAGAATGAATGAAAAGTAGGATAACAGGAATGTATCTATTCATCAGGAGTCCAACTGTCTCACTTTCATAAATTGTAGGCAGTCTTAACCTGGATTTTGGAAAGTAATTTGTATTCTTGGTTTGTGTGAGACAAGGATATTGCTCTTGTGACCCCTGACCCGTACTGGCACTGAAAGTGGTGGAAGAAGAGGCAGTAAAATTTGGGAAACTGTTTGGCGATGTGTTGAATTAAGACAAGACTCAGATAGTTATTAATGACAAGATATCATTGACGGACAACCGGGTTGTGAAAAACGCAGTTTACCTTGGAGTCAGTATTTCAGGTAATTTAGATAATATAGTCAAGGATAATCTCGACCCTCTTATTGGCAAGACTAAAAAGGATTAAACAATCTTCATTTATCACTAGTTGGTAGATGTAATGTAGTGAACAGCCGCGGTCCGTGCAGGTAACAGCTGTGGGGCGGTGGGCTGGGTTAGGGGGCATTTTGAGGGACGATGCAGATGGAAAATTAAGCAAATAATTAATTTCTCCTCTGCATTGTCCCTCGAAATGCCCTCTAACCCGGTCCCAGCGACCCACCGCTGTTACCTGCACAGACCGTGGCTGGTAGTGAAGATGTTTTTTTCCAAAAAATTCTTTATTTTTTCTAGTCTATCCCTTTGGAATTTTGAAATCAATGGCTTAAGAAAAGGGAAGATACATTCTTGCGGTTTGTTTGTGCTTACGCCAGACCTAGAAGTGCTCTTAAATTTCTTATGTTACCACAGGAGAGATGAGGCTAGGCCTTACCAAATCTGATGTTATATTATTGGGCCACTACATTGTTACACAGTGTTGTTTTACTGTGAGAACAGCCTTATGGTGGGATGGCAGACTGTGTTCCTTACACACACTTTGAGACCCTTCAAGGGATTTCTAAGGTATGGACTGCTATTCGTAGACTGTTGGGGATTAACAGACTGAACTTCTACATGCCCCTGTCGAAAAATGTGAATTTACCTGATAGTTTTAGAGATTAGTATATATGTAATTGGATTAAGGTTGTGACTTGGTGGGTGGGGTATTTTTTCCCCTATGGGCAGAGTAATATTTGATTAACTTAAAAATGAATTTAATATCAGTTGGAGGGACTTTTTCAAAAGACTCCAAGTGAGAGATTGTTTTATGACAAAAGGTGGGGGGGGGGCAGCCAGGTTTTTAGGAGTTGATATAGTGATACATTTCTGGGGCCAAAGAAATGTCCAATATGTTCAATCTATAGTCTACTGTACATGTCAATGAAAGATGATTTAGATAAATACTCCCAGGAGTGGCAAGAGAAGATAAGGATAACTGATACAATATTCTTTTAATCTTTCACATATGCACAGTCTATCTTATTATCAGCAAATTTACAAGCCTAGTATTATAAGACGTGTTTTTTTCTTTATTATACTCCTTTAAGGCTTGCTAACTGGGGAGAGGGTAAAGGTATGCACTTCCCTCGCTGTACGCTATATGGAGCAGACATTGTTCACATGTGTGGTGAGCTTTCAAATTTGAAAAATTAGATCTCTAAGTTTTTTTATGATGAACTCAAAATGGAAGTATTTTTATCATCAGCGTTGATTTTATTAGAGATATCTGGAGGGGAGGTGAAAGAAAGCTGGAAGGATTTGATCTTTATATCTATGGCTGTCTTGAGGCTGTGCATTACTTCGGCGTGGTTGAATCCTAGCCCTCTGGTGTTTTAACAATGGCTGTCCCGTCTTTTGGTTTGGAGAAAGCTGTTAATTCTAGAAAGGGTAGTAGATCATGGAGGAAAGGATTGAGAATTTAAGCGCCCCTGACCGAATAGGTGGAGATACTTTTATATTCCCGAGTTAGGCGGATGTGGGCAACAGCAATGTTGCGTCTACCACTCGGAACACATAAACAATTGGCCTTTTCCACGTGGGAACAATTTGGTCTCTTTTTTTAACCAAAATGTACCAAAACAGCTTTTTCTTTTTGTAGGCTACATGGCTTTCTGAGTGCTTGGAATTTCAAATAATATAATGATTATAAAAACATTTTTACACGTATTTTATTGGGAAGCCCACTTTTAGATGCTTTTAAAAGGTATTTTTTTAACGTTTTTAAAATTGTCTGCTGGCTTTTTAGATAGATTTTTTATATCGACCCTTAGTATGGGGAGGGGGTGTTATATTCCCGAGTTAGACCCACATAGCGAAGCAGCTCATTTCTTACATTTCCCTCACAAATAACATTTTCAGCTGTGACCTTTGGCACACATTTGCACGCACAACAATGTTGGATTAGTTTCTCCAAAACTGAACTTGTTTTTGCTTCTAGTGTCACACAACATTATCACAACACCCTGAACATCATGTCACTTTAGCACTGGGACCCAGTGTAAAGTGCGTGCGCTCTCTGAGTATGTGTGGTGAGATTGGCCTGCCCTCCCATAGGAATGCATTGGGGATGAGTGTGTCAGTGGTAATTCCTGTTATGAGAGGAGCAGTGTGGTCAAGTCTGGTATGGATGAAATTGTGTGAATAAATGCTGCGCAATGGTGTGCGCAGATTTATTATGGTTATTGTAGAAAGGCCACTTTTAGAAGTTGGCATTCCTGTGTGCTATGTGTCTGCCTGCCTGATGTGAATTGCATGTCTTGCTTTAGAGTGACAGGAGCTGAGGGGCGTGGGTGGCTCCAGGAGGGGCAGGGTGAGTTAGCGCTAGGCTGAATAGGGACATCTGCATCCTAAGTAGTGGGAGAGGAAGTTCCTGGTCCCTGAATAGGATTGTGCCTGCCTAGTGAATACTGGCTCCACCCCCCTGTGGTGTGTCTGATGGTGAGCCCCCACCGGACGAAGGGGAAGAGGAGCTGGGTAAACGGAGTGCTCCCAAACCAGTTGCATCTGGTGTCCCCAGCCCTGTGCTTTCAGACAAAGAAAATGTCCTATAAATTAAGGGGCTGTGACCCCATGAAAGTGTGTGTGCTTGTTCTTACTTTAGGAGGACCCTCTGCCAGGAAGAACTGCCGCAGGACCCATCTGCTGTTTCCTGGGGGTCCCTGCGTGCTGGCCTGACTGGCTGTGCTTTGCTGGGGTCTCCCCAGCACCAAGGACTCTTCCTTTTTCCCTTGGCAAGGACTTTGTGGCTTCTAGCGCCTGGCAACGCTGTTATTTAAATTTCTCCAGCGGAGAGGGGAGCTCAGGGACTCTGCAGCGTGAAGCTGCAGCCTATTTTGAGGGAACCCCAATGTATAGATTCCCACGCGTTTTGCCCAAAACCGAGCGGGTGCCCAACCCGCTTGTGTGCCTATTTGTGGGAGCCTACCCCGCATTGCCGCTAATTTTATGTACTGCAGCGGGTGCCCCTCCGCGATTGGAGCCATTAGCGTTGCCCACCCCGTGTGTATGCTTTTGTGAAAGCGGGTGCCCACCCGCATGACCCTGCAGAGAGAGGAATTCACTGCCGCGGCCCGATAGCACAAAGAGGAAGTCAGGCAATGTCGCGCCTGACGGGGCGGGACTTCCGCATTTGCGAGGGAAGCCCAACCCCACATCCAGAGAAGTAGCCTGCGGTCGGGCGGGGCTCCCGTGTTGAAAAGAGGAGCCCCGCGTGCGGCCTGATCATCTGGAGCCCCCGGTGTCAGTAACAAGGAAATCCCAGTGAGTCTGATGGATGAAGACCGGGGCCTCGCAGGCTCCCAGCTAGAATTCGGCGCGGGTCCCAGGCGCACGGCGATGATCAGGAGAAGCCCCAGGAGACCAGAGGAGTGCGAGGGCCGGTCCCGCGTGTTGCTGCATTAGAGAGGAACAGAGTCCCGAGAGCTCCGGTAAGTGGGGTTGGGCGGGAGCCTGCATTTGGTTACAGAGCACCGTGGGGCTCACACGCACATTGTTTGCGCCCGCTTCAGGGCACATGGTTGGTGCCCGCTTCGGGTAACATTGTCGGTGCTCACTCCCCTCACAGCTGCCCTGCTTGTCAGAGGGCAGCTGCAACGTTGGCAGAAGTTGCTTTGGGAGTCCCGGAGTGGGGCTTCCACGGCACCATGGGTGCAGTGCCATTTCTTTGGGTCAAGTTTCGTCTAGGAGGGCCCTGAGGGGGGCTCATGAGGCATAGTGGTGCCAGTACTGAGGTTGCTCGCCCAGCTGCCCTGCGAGCGCGCATACAGCCCCAACGTTTGGGCGCAATTGAGTTTTGGAATCCCAGTGGGGGACTCAGGGCACAGGAGTGCCGCTGCCTACAGTTTTCCACAGCTGCCCAGCACTTAGTGGGCAGCTGCAACATTTAGACCAGTGCCTGTGTGCACTTCCTTCTGCGGCATTAGCAGGTGGCCCTGACATTGGGACATAGGGCATACAGACCCTTTGAGAAGGCCAGTTGGCCTGGGGAAGTTTGGTGACATTGGCAGAGCGCCAGGCTCTACCAAATTGTGTAATGTGTTATGCTAATGAGGTTTGGGCCTAATATGTTTTATGCCTAATGTGATAATGCTGAGGTCATTATTGTGCCAATAGTTACTGGTTGTGTTTTATATTTAGTTACCTGCATTCTGATGGTTCTGACAGTGGCCCGATTGGCCCGGTCCTGTATATAATCCCCCGTGAATATTGCCCGTGCCAATTGGCACAGTGTACATTGTGTGATTAGGATCTAATGTGTTTATGACAATACAAAAGCTATTTTTTATATAACCATGTGTGGAGTTTCTTTTGTGGTGTGCCTAGTGTGTTGCTGCTGTGTGTAGCTGTTGCGCAAACGCTTTACACATTGCCTCCGGGATAAGCCTGACTGCTCGTGCCAAGCTACCTAGGGGGTGAGCAGGGGTTATCTTTGGCGTGTAACTCCCTTGCCCTGACTAGAGTGGTGGTCTC
The DNA here is from genome assembly GCF_964204655.1 of Triturus cristatus. Lineage (NCBI taxonomy): Eukaryota > Metazoa > Chordata > Amphibia > Caudata > Salamandridae > Triturus > Triturus cristatus. The sequence goes on from NC_140591.1 coordinate 527,734,196, forward strand.
TGCCTGGCTTTGGCGCCAGCCTTAGCCAATCAGAGCTCCCATTTCTAACACAAATGTCATCACTATTTTCTTCCACGGGGGGACAGGGCTATCTATATATCCATAACATCACTAATCTATCTGTATATCACAAGGCTGCTTTCCATTATAAAAGATGAGCATCTCGATAGATTAGTAGCAGGGGCACTACCGCTGACACCGGAGGTCCTTGCATGCTGAAAAGTCACCACTCATCGGTCTGACGTCTCGTCAGGGGTGTCCAGTTCGTGACCAAGATGGGGTCCTTCACTCTATCCCATCAGGTAATGGTGTTGGATCGTCCCTTGGGGGGTATCTTGGCTCTACACCAACGCACACTATGGGTACACTTAGAGTAGCATTTGAATAGTAGGAGTACCCTAGATTACTGCCTTGTTTATATGCCTGTATATCTACATTGTTTAGCACCATGGTAGAACTATATCTACTATTTACGCTCTTGCTGCTTGTAATCACGTTTATCTGCTTCCGTCTACTAATTATTGCAGCATGCGTATTTTATGCAAGAATAACACTGGTTCGGTAAATGACTGTGTGAAAGGTTATGTACTGTTTCCACGACCCCTGTGGGGTCAGGGTTGTCATGTTCAGTGGTTGCCAGAAACTATTCGCTCCTTGGTTAGTTAGGGGGGGCTTATGGTGGCACTGTGAGCTAGTTCGTCTATAGGCCAACATATCCTGTGGGGGTGTCCGGAATCAGTCTTGACACCAAGCCATTAGTTTGTGTTCTCCAAGTAATGCGCAGATCCTACAGATTAGTAGGAACTACACAACAATACTGGCTAGGGAAAGGTGCTTGTAGTCCCAAGAAGTTAGACTTGGCTACTAATGCACAAAGCACTTTGGGTGAATAGGGGTTTGTTTTTTCTATAGTATAAGCAAATATAATGAATTGTATATGTGATATTTATGTAATGTATTTATGGATGTTATTCAATGTATGAATTTTGTTACATATATATGGCATTACCCCCAGCTGTGTAGGGCTGGGGAGGGGGGGGGGGGGTGGACTCTGTATTCTTTTCTCTGAAAACTCAATGAAAAATATTATTTTTTTAAAGGACATGTGGCTTTATCTATTCATCAGAAGTCCAACTGTCTCGACCTTGTATACAGTCTTAACCTGGATTTTGGAAAGTAATTTGTATTCTTGGTTTGTGTGAGAGTTATTAGTCCAATGATGAAACAAAGATGATCTCTTCTTGACTTGGAAAGGAGACCCATTAAATGCCACACAATACCCAAAGGCGCATACATTTCATGGAAACTGTGTGTGCAGTAAGAGCATATATGTCTCTTATTTGGAAGGGTCTATTTAGTACTATCTTCCAGAACAGTATGCAGCATCATCCTAATTATGTGTCCCGAAATCTTTCCTTGAACAAGAAAAGCACAACCGTTCTACTACTACATGTAAAATCTACATTTGCTGTTCTTAGATGTAGGGTATTTGCATGAAGATATATTTACATGGAGCAGCAATATTTGACAGCCACATGGGTGTTTTCAGAGACTACTTGTTGATTACTGACAGAGCAAAATAACCTGTTTATTGTGAATTATCTCAAATCATTGGAAAGTGAGTCACGGTGTTATTGATGATGTTATCTAGCAAACTCAACAACAATGTAATAGGTATCAGAATATGATATTTAAATGATAGTCTCTTTGTCTTGTGATGCACGTGTTTACAATCTGTTATTTGGGATCTACCACTTTTTAGAAATCACTCACACTGTAGCTAGTACAACTTCAAGCAGTATCTTTCAATGATAGCATAAGAGGATCAATGTTTTTAAAGTATTATCTCCAATTTCAGTGCCTGTTATGCATTATTATTCTGACAAAAGTATCTCTAACACTTGGCATCCAATCTACTACTGACTATTCTTATGTTGAAAGCAAAGCAATTGAGTCACAGAAAGTAACTGAGTAATCGAAGAACTGCAATTTATAAATCTTCTTCCTTGAACACAGACATCCTAGTTGAGAAGGAATGGCATATGATGTTTTGATATTTTCTTGTCAATGTCGTGATGTGCAGGGTTATTGCAACAAATTCCTGGTATGATGAGTGTTACATGTATTGCTTTTTTATTGATGGTTTCTTGCTCTAGTGCCATTTGTTGATACCTTATTGCATCTTATATTGTTTTGAAAAATACAGTTTGTGACTTAGGGCCTAATTGTTAGATGTGCTACTCTGTCACAGCAGTGATGGATATCCTATTCGCCGAAATACAAATCCTGTTATATACTGCAGGATTTATATTTCAGCGGACAGGATATCAGTCACCATAGTGATGGAGTAACTTGTCCGTCAAGATCTAAATCAGACCCATAGACTGATATTCTAGTTGGTATTGATTGATTACATTCTAAAATTACAGTCCAAAGTTATGATTGGGTCTAAAAAAAGTTGTCTAAAGAAATATGAAGGGTCCCTCGTGCAAGGCCCCCTCAACCCATTCCTACTACTCCCATTCGTTGATGCCTGTAGAGAACACCTAACAACCCACTGCCTAACATACATCACCTTCCATGCTTAATTTTCCTACATGGATTGAAACTCATGACCTGCAGGTTAAACCCAATTTTCCGCTTCTGGAACATTGACCTTTTGAGCCACCTTATGAGCATTTAATTCTGCAATCTGAAGATTACTCACAGATCTGTACAGCAAACACGTTGACCACCTGATGTGTTTTCTGAAACCTGCAGGCTACTCACTGCATCTTAACCCTGAACTATGGTACTAGTGGATGATTTTGGCCAATAGATATAGTTAGTGATATAGCTCAATGGATCACTGCCAGAAATTGAAAAAATGTCCTGGAAATCCTTAAGTTGAATGAGGGGGAAGGGGTGGCCCAGAATGGGGTCAAATGATGAGTTGGGGAGTCAAATGGAGTAGCATCATGAACAGCCAGACCAGTGATAGTCCGTCTATGGTCTAATAGACCACACACATCATATGTCTGCCCCAAATTAAATTGACAAGATGGAAAAAAGTGATAGTAAATCAGATTTGTTTTACTTAATTGTGTGAGTCTAGGAAGACTCTGAATATAATACTGACAACATAGCTAATGCATATATGCACTTGCGGAAGAGATCACTCTGTAATCTGTGGTTCCTAGTTCGAATCATCAAAAGCTTGAAGGGCCTAAATCAGGACGTTGCTTGTGATATATGGGTGACAGATCTGTATTTTATGTACAGTAGATCAGTGAGTTAATACTTTTGTTGCAGAGTTCCTTTTATAACCATCTAAGGAAAAGTTACAGTTTTGGTAAAGTAAGTGTTAGACCTGGCATCCTTGGCATGGTTTTCCCTGTCTTTTTTGTCTTCTGACCTTATGTTTTACTGACTTCATTTTTGCTGGCTTTAGGATTCTGGGCACTTTACCACTACTAACCAGTGATAACGTGTGTATGCTCTTTACAGGCCCTGTGAATTAAATGCTACTAGTGTATCTGCAGCACTGGTTGTGCACCCACTTAGTAGCCCTTTAAACATGGCTTATGCCTGCTATTGCAGAGCCGGGATTTCGACCTAGCAAGTTGACCTACTTTCCATGCCCAAATCTTTCTTTTTATAACATGTAAGTCACCCCTAAGGTAGGCCCAGGGTAGCCCCATGGGCAGGGTGCAGTATAATTAGGAAGTAGGACACGTACTTTTAAGTTTAACATGTACTGGTAGGGAAATACTCTTAAATACGTTTTCACTACTGCAAGGCCTATCTCTCCCATTGGACAACATTGGGAGTCCCTTAAACACATTTTAAGTGGAATTTACAGTTGGGAGCAGATAGAAATTTGGAGTTTGGTGTCTGGACTCACAATTTAAAATCACAACTTATGGTGAAGTCAGATTTTAAATTGTAATTCCGAAAATGCCACTTTTAGAAAGTTCACATCTTCTTACTTTAACCATTCTGTGTCTTTGCCTGTCTCTGAATACACATCTGGTTTGGATGACAGCTGGGCTTTGAGCATTCACTTCAGACAGTGACACAAAGGGGGAAAGGGTGAGACATTTGCATCCTGATTGCCCATCACCAGGACGATGGGCCTTCCCAAGGTAGATTGGGTAGGAGAAGCTGACCCTTGCACCTGAATTGGGCTGTGCCTGTCCCCACACAAAGAGCTGCATACCCCCCTGTAGTGTGTCTGGAGCCAGGACAGGAAAGACAGGGACCATGTGATCTTCGAAGGCCTCTTTCATGTCTCCACCACTTCAACGGCACATTGGGGTATACATACTGGAACCCTGACACCACCAAAAACTTTGCTGGAACCAAGGACATTATGCTTGGAAGAAGAGCTGCTGTACTGTAGGAGGGACTGCCACTTTGCTACCTACATTACTATGTTGGCTGGCTGCCTGCTGATTGCAGTACTACAGGAGGGACTGCCACTTTGCAACTTTCTCTGCTTTGTTGGCCTGCTACCTGCTGCCGGCTGCTACTTGCCTGGGAGTGAGTGGGACTGGACCTGCTCGCTCCATCCATGAACCCAAGATTCTCCAATGGTTTGCTGGCTTGCCTCCTGTTTTCTGAAGTCTAAAGGGACACAAAAGACTTCTTGCAACCCAGCCGGTGCTGCTGGACTCTGCCATCTGTGAGTTCTAACCTTCCCTAGGTGGCCTCTCCAGTCCTGGGCACAGAAGTGTATTGTGCAGCTGTTTTTCGGCAAAAACCAGCGCATGGACCCGACTGCATGAGAAAAATCGACGCATCACTCCCCGACATAGTGCCAAATTGACAACGATGTGGTCCCAACTGCGTGGTTCGATGATGACGCAGCACTGACTCTTAAACACCATCTGAGAGGCTCGACGACGAAGCAGTGCCAATTCTTCAACACCATCTGCGAGGCTTGTCTCCGACACAATGACCCAACTGTGCTCTGTGCACCTTCTACTACCCCAGAGAATTCTCAGACTAGAAAGAAGTGGCTGGCAGTTGTCCATAAAGAAAGTTCCTTCGCCATCTCAAATTCTAGAACAGGTATATACATTGAGAGAAGAGTGGAGGAAACAGATTTAGCGATACTGACGGACTGCTGGAATGAATACTTTCTGGGTTATTATAAAACAATCCTTCTTGGAAGAGGGGCAATTACATTCTAGTGTGGGTGTCTTGGTAGGATTAGGCATCACTTAAAAATTCAGCCCAAGATGAAGATTAGAAGTTAAAAGAAGGCATAAACGGATTTGAGACTCTTCAAAATCCTGACTGTGATGTTAAAAAAGTAGTTCAAGCTAGGCAAAAACTGCATACAGATGTGTTCTGTATGCAGCGTGTTCACAAACTTAAACAGAAGAAAGCTTCAAGGCTCTCCTGAGGTATCTCACTCCTGACCTGTCCATCATTGCCATCACACTCTTTCTGTAACAATGCTGAAATCTATGCATAGTCCTGACAACGTAACCCATTCTTTTACTGCTGCTATTCTAAGCCTGAATCTTTCCACAGCTCTACAAGTTGACCTTTTTCCAGAAAAGCTCTCGCTCTCTCTAAGGGGCATATTTTCAAGCACAGCGTTAAAATTATCGCCGCTTTAGCGGCAGAAAACTGCCGCTAAAGCGGCGATAATGGGCTTGATAATATGCCCGTGAGAATTCCAATAGAAGCCCATGTTGACACCAGAACATGGGCCTCTATTGGAATTATCAAGGGCATATCATCAAACCCATTATCGCCGCTTTGGCGGCAGTTTTCTGCCGCCAAAGCGGCGATAATTTTAACGCCGTTTCTTGATAATATGCCCCCAAGTCAGTTTCAGGGTTTGAGAGTGCAAATACATCTTCCCTTCTCAGCATGGTGCTAGTATTAGTGAGACAGAGGAAAGAGAGGTTGAAAAAAGAAATAGAGAGTGTGCAAAAAAGAAAGATATAATAGACAGCTTAAGGTATATTCAGATTTTACTTGACATTGACTGAAATAAAAATAAAAAAGCATCTTAATGCACACTCTAAATTGGGAAGACGGTTGGATGGCTTATACTCAGTCAGCTACACAACTGAAATAGGCTCCATCATTGCCATACTGTTGATCTGCCCAGCCCTAAATTGGGCAGGCAAACCAAGGATTGTGGTGGAGAGGGTACTCTGTCACCATTGCGATGGAATACCCTCACTGCTAGTCTCTAAATTAGCCCCTTATGCCCTTATTTCGAGATCTTCAGGGCAGGTGTGGTAATACCATGATTCTGGTAATCATGTTACCCCCAGATAATCATCATGATACTACAGCAACGTAGATTTAATTAGAGAATAATATGCGGAAAATGTGCCTCAAGATGTTTTTCCACATTTCATGGTGTGCTAATAACACCAGAAATATTCTCGTGCTAATGGGCCAGTTTTTTCCTGTGCAAAGAAAATATGTTACTGCATTTCTTGATACAGTAATACACTTTACCTCTAAATATAAAAACCTTGTTAAATATTGAAATTTCCAATTCCTTTACTCCTTCCAACATTCTTTAAATGAGGTGCTTAGTGGTAAGAATCATCTTTATCCATAACTGAAACTAATATAAGCAGTAACTCCATCCATGTGGTTCTCTCAGCCCTAATAACCCATGTTGCAGTATCCACTGTAGAAATAACAAAGTGGAGTGCGGGCCAGTAACTCAGAGGTTGTGCTTCATTTGAGGTGTTTCCAGCTCTCTGCAGAGTAGTACTGTGATCTCTTGGTCCACAAATTTGATAGAGCAATGCTTTTTTAAATCAGTCATGCAATACAGATAGCACTGCAGTTTGTGGCCTGACCAGTTACAGTACATAAACTGAGAGAATTACATTATTACTGAGCACAATCAAACGTATGTACGTTACAATCGACGTTATGGTCATAATATTATACATTAATACAAGCAATACCACCACCTGTTGCTCTGTGTGACTGTTGCACTTTTGTAAACAAACAAGTACTTCCTATGACTGCATTTGGAAAGTAGAATTAATTGCACATGTCTTTATGTTTCTTGACACAATAGAAGAAAGAAGTTCAGGTCTCTGCTTCATGTAAATAAATCACCCCCTCTGAGATCACCGGTTCCCCACTCTTAGTTTGTGGCTCATGGAAAATCAATGCCCATAAATTAAGATGCACCTCGGTGCCATCCTATACAGGATGTCAAGATGGTACTGCGTAGCAATTTAATGTTTTATTTATAAATGAACAACAGGAAAAACTAGAAAGCGTGTTTCCTTTACTTTCTGAATAGCCTCGCTATCTCTGCACGCTCGATACAGGATGCCTCAACCAGATGCATGATGTGAGCACTACAAATTAATAAGTGTTTCAGGGGGCCCCGAAGACAATGAGGCTCCAGGGCTCCCTGCACCATGGGGAGGTGAGGGTCTTACCCCCTGGTCCAAAATCAAAACCTAACATTTTATTGTACCATCAAGAGACTTGGACTTCTACTGTCGCTCTTACTCTACAAGATTTACCTTCAGATAATGTGTGAATAGTTTGTGCTGCCATATACTGTTTCTCATACTAGCAGTGTACCAGTACAGTACATCAACTGCTTCAGTGCACCATGTACTGTAACTTTGCCAGCACTCTAATGCAATATTGCATTTGCTGATGGATATTCCACATCAGTGCTTTCATTGAGGGCAATTCCCCTCTTACATGAGGTGCTCTCCTTGTCCATCAATGAGAGGACCTGCCCCTTCCTGTGGTGGGGGGGGGGGTGCCGCCATGAGGGTTTAGGTCTATAAATCTTGCCGATCCTGGACCACTGGCAGTGGAAAAGCAATGGAACATAGGGTGCACTTGATGTGTGACTGGCACTCTGGAGAAGGCTGTCTTGGCAGTAACAGCAGTGACACAGAAAGCTGCAGCAGGAGCTGCACTGTCTTCATTTACATTGATGCCTCCTTAGCTTTAGCTGTGGAGGGGAAACATACCCTCCCAAAGATGCAAAGGCTTCAAGGCTGTTAGACCTGGCACCTTGGCGTGAGTTTCCCTTCCACTTTTTGATGGTGTGCCTCGATTGTTTTGCTGGTGTTGTCCGCTCAGGGCACTGCGCCACGGCTAATCCGTGCCGCAGTGCAAGTGCTCCCTAGGTAAAGTGTACCTGTAATTGATGTCCACGATTGGTTTATTGGATTCACTGTCAGTCCCCAGTAAAGTGCACCAGGGGTGCCAGGGCTCGTGAATGCCAATGCTGCTGGTGGGCTTGCAGCGCTGGTTGCGCCACCCACGGAAGCGGCCTTGTAAAGTGTGTCTAGGGTCTGCCACCGCAGACCCTGTGCGCGGTCCGGGACCGTCGCGCTGACTGCGCAAGTGCCCCCACTTGCCAGTCCCTAAACCTTCCCTTACCTACATATTAGCCACCCCTCTGGTAGGCCCAAGGGCAGGGTGCATTGTAGGCATAAGGTAAGACATGCCCTGGTGTGTGTGGCATGTCTTAGTAGTGAATTACAGCCCTTGTCGTTTTTCACTATTGAAGGCTACCTGCTCTCCATAGGCCAGAATGGGCTGCCGGGATCACGCCGACGCTGTGACCCCAGTGGACTCAGAGAGCATGGTAGAAGTGTCAAGTTTAGGATGCCTGAACTCAGGATGATAAAATACTTCTTGTAGTCAAGTTTATTTTAATATCCTGGGTTTGTAAATACTACTTTTAGAAAGTTAGTATTTACTGACCTGACCATCTCAGTCCGCCTCTGCTGTGTGTGTGTGTGTTCTGCCTGGCAACAGTAAGGAGCAGGGTGGGGGGATCCCCAGAGACAGGTTGGCTGCCAGGTGGTGGGTAGAGAGATTACACCTGGATGGGTGGGAGGAGTACACCTTGACTCTTGAATAGACCTGTGCCCTGCCACAACAAAGCCGGCGCCACCCCCTGTGGGGCGGCTGATGTCTCTGCCCTGCTGCTGAAAGGAAAGAGCAGAGTCACCATAACAAAGTGCTCCAGAACTGGACTGAGCCAGGCCTAGGCCCCCTGGCGCTAAAGAACAAAAGAATCATGGTATAAAAGAAGGAGCCTGGCTCCTAAGAAATCAGAATCCTGTTTACCACAAAGAACCTCTGCCCGACTAGAAGGAGAAGAAGACGCTGGAGGAGCTGGCCTGCTGCTTGCCTTGCTGAGAAAGGAGAGGAAGAGACTTACTGAGAAGACTTTGCTACTTTGTGCTTGAACATTCTCCAAGGGCTTGATCTGAGCTTGCCCCCTGAACTGAACCCCAGGAACAGTGGGTTCTCTGTGCTTTTGCTCGTCCTCCAATTCGAGCCGTGTGTGCATCCCGCTGGAAAGAGACTGCGCCCCTCATCGTCCCTCCTAGGGCCGTGACACTCAGAAGCTCGCCTGCCTCAAACCCGTGAGAGCCCCGCTCCGTCCCGAGCCGCTCTCTGTCCCCGGGCCAGGCCGCCTGCATCCCTGTCACCGCCTGCTACTGGAGTGCATTGAACGCGCTATCACCCCTCCTGCCGGAAGCCGTCCGACGACTGTGATCTACGCCGGGTCACCCAGCTGCACTAACCGTGCCCTGCGACCCCGCTTCGCTATCCCCGGACCTCTCAGGCCGCGCCGCCCCCGCTGTGGAGACCCTCCGGCACCGCCGTGCTAAAGGGTCGCTGGCCGCGCCTGCCTACGTGCCCACACCTGCTGATTGAGGACCCAAGAACACTTCCCAAGCTGAGAGTCGCACCGACCTGGGCCGACTCTCCACATCACGAAAGAAGTTCCAGTATCGGGCTCGGGGCCCGCAACGCCTTATTTCCCCCGTTCGCAGGAACCGATCTCTGTGAGTACTGGAACTACAAGTAAAGAGACTACAAAGTATCCATTTGAAACTACGAACCCAGAACATTTGCCTGCTGTATAACCTGGCGGCCTAGCGAAAACGTTATTGGTCTTGTGATAAGTCTGCTGAGATATATATACCTTATTTTTACATAAAGAATCGTATTTTTATATATATCCAAGTCTGGTGTCCGTTTCTGGGGGGATTGATGTATTTACTGTGTGTACGATTGTAAGTGCTTAACCAACAACGCCTGAGGAATCGCCTTGGCTGCTCACGCCACGCACCTAGAGGGTGAGCAAGGGTCATTCGCGAGGGGGTATCCTGCGCCCTGACGTGGAGGAGAGGGTTCCTGCTTGACACAAGGGCAACCTTGCGCCAACCAGAGATCCCCGACTCTAACATTGTTGGCAGCGGTTGGGATTTCGGATTTGCACTTGTAATTTGCATACAGTGAATTATTAATCACCAGATAGTGAGAGCAGACCAAATAACGCAGCCACAGGTTTGTAATTGTTGAACTTTGTTGAGACATCTGCCATTACTGCAACCATGCCTGGCTCACACTCCGCCGGGAGAGCACTCTCTGTGATTTCTGGAATCGATGAGGTGGATTGGGAGAGACTGGAAGGCTACTCGATGGAGCAATTGAAAGGCTACAGTGTAAAATTCCGAGTCCCCCATGCTGGATTCAAGAGGAGAACCCAGTACGCCAAGGCGCTGAGAGCCTGGAAGGAGTCACGAGACCCACGGAATGCGGGGGACATCGTTCCACCCGACAACCTTGAGGAGCCCAGCAGAGTCCGGTCGCCAGAGGAGCTGGCAGACAGGGCAGCAGACAGGGCACATGCAATGGAGATGGCAAAGTTGGCAGGACAGATGGAAATGGAAAAGCAGAAGTTGGCCCTGGAGGCACAACAACGCCAAATGGATCATGATATAAGATTGAAGGAGTTGGAGCTGAAGGCGAAAAGTTTGGACACCGCTCCTTCTGGTGGCAGCACTCCACCAGCGCAGGTAGAGTCCAAGGTGTACATCCCCAAAGATGTAGTAAAGGAGTATTTTAGAAAGGATGACATAGGGCAGTGGTTTAGAGCCTACGAGGTGGCCATGTCCTCACACCGGGTCCCTGAGAAAGACTGGGGAGCGGGGTTGTGGGGAAGGTTCCTTGCGGAAGGGCGGGACACCCTGTTAGATTTGCCCTTGGAAGTCCAGACCTCATACCCCCATATGAAGGAAGCTTTAATGACCAGGTATGGGTTAACTCCTGAGCTATATAGACAGCGGTTCAGGGAGACGAAGAAGATCCCTGAGAGTACGTATGTGGAATATGTGACCTTTTTCTGCAGAGCGCTGGATGGTTGGGTGAAGGGTAGCAAAGTGAATGATTATCAAGGGCTGCTTGATTTAATTGCATGGGAGCACTTGTCCAGTCAATGTTTTCCTGAGCTACGCCAGCACCTGATAGATAGCAAGCTGTCCAACCCGAGGAAGCTTGCTGAGGAGGCGGACCGCTGGCTCAGCACCAGGGTCCACAAGGGTCAAGTGGGAGACTCCGCCAGGGGTGGGCAGGGTCCCCAGCAGAAGAGTGGGGGGGACAAGGGTAAACAGAAGGGGTTCCAAAAAGGCCCCCAAAGTAATTCCCAAGGGAACCAGCAGAAGGGTTCTCAGCCTCCCCCACCCCCGCAGCAGAACGGGGCCCCGACAGGTAGACCTGTTCCAAAGGGGCCCTTCAATTGTTATAAATGTGGCGACCCGGGTCACATTGCCTCTGATCCTAAGTGTCGCCTGTTTGGTAAGACCGCACCCACTGGTGCTCCACCCCGGCAAGTAGCTAGTGTTAACTTTGGGGAGGAGGTAGCAGTCCAGGAGGGTGGGGGTCCCGGGCAGATGACCCTAGTCTCGCTAGGAGACAGTGAGATGGTCCCTGAAACCTACTTACCCTCTAACACTAAGAAATATGGGCAAGTGGTGACCATCAATGGAAAGAAGGTTGAGGCTCTTAGAGATACAGGAGCCAGCGTGACCTCGGTGAGGCAACACCTGGTGTCTCAAGAGCAAATTGTACCCAATGCCTACTGTAGGGTTGTCAATGCTGACAACGTAGAGAGTCGTTGTCCAATGGCTCAAGTTCCCTTTGAGTGGGGGGAGGTCTCTGGTACTCTACAAGTCGCTGTGAGAACTGACATGCCTGTAGACTGTCTGCTAGGGAACGACCTGGAGAGCTCCCCTTGGGAAAAGGTGGAGAAGACCACGCATCTGAGGATGGTGGGTCTACCCGACTGGGCGTGCGTGACCACCCGGTCCATGGCAGCCAGTAGGGGTGTTGAGAGGGTCCTGGAGCCTGAGGGAGAGGTCCAGGAACCGGCCTTAGGGAGAAGGCGCAGGAGGCGCGGGAAACCGGCCCCCGAAGTTCCCACGGCCCAGGAGGAAGTAGACCCTGAGGGGGATGCTCTGGAGCCTACCGGGGAACAGATTGCCGAACTGGGAGATCTGCCTGAGCTGACCCATTGGCAGCAAGAAGGAGGTCCCTCCAGGGAGGAATTCTGCAGGGAGCAGAAAGAATGCCCTTCTCTCATTGGTATGCGGCAACAGGCTGCAGACCAGGCCAACGGTGTTCAGGCCAAAACACACTACGTGTACTGGGAGAGTGACCTCCTGTATTCCGAGCCTAAGGCTGCTGAACCTGGGTCAGCCCGTGTGCTGGTGGTACCCCAGAAGTTCAGAACCTTCCTACTGGGGCTGGCTCACGATGTGCCGTTAGCAGGACATTTGGGGATGGACAAGACCTATGACAGGCTTGTCACCCACTTTTACTGGCCCCAAATGCATAAGAATTCAGATTCCTACTGCAGAACCTGTCAGACTTGCCAGGCAAGTGGTAAGAGCGGAGGGAAGCACAAGGCTCCTCTGCAACCTTTCCCTGTGGTCGGTACGCCATTCCAACGAGTGGGTATTGATATTGTGGGGCCTCTGGACCCCAAGACAGCCCTGGGCAACAGGTTCATCCTGGTCTTGGTGGACCATGCCACCCGGTACCCTGAAGCCATCCCTCTGAGGACAGTGACGGCCCCCGTGGTGGGACGGGCACTGATGGGAATTTTCTCCCGAGTGGGATTCCCTCTAGAGGTGGTGAGCGACAGGGGGACCAATTTCATATCCACGTATATGAAATCCCTGTGGAAGGAGTGTGGGGTAACTTACAAGTTCACCACTCCTTACCACCCCCAAGGAAATGGGTTGGTTGAGAGATTCAACCGAACCCTCAAAGGCATGATCATGGGCCTGGACGGTCCAATGAGGCGTAAGTGGGACGTCCTCTTGCCATGCCTGCTCTTCGCTTACCGAGAGGTGCCACAGAAGTCTCTAGGATTCAGCCCCTTTGAGCTTCTGTATGGTCACCCGGTAAGAGGACCTCTGAGTTTGGTAAAGGAAGGCTGGGAGCAATCTCCCAGGAAACCTCCCCAGAATGTATATAGTTACATGCTGGCCTTCCGAAACCAGACTCGGCGTTTCAGGCAACTTGCTGAGGCAAATCTGGAAGCCAGCCAGGAGGAGATGAAGCGGTGGTACGACCGGAATGCCACTCTGGTAGAGCTTCAACCTGGACAAAAGGTGTGGGTCTTGGCCCCAGTGGAGCCGTGTGCACTTCAGGATAAGTGGACAGGTCCATTTGAGGTTGTGGAGCGCAAAAGTCCTATCACCTACTTGGTGGACATGCAGACTCCCAGGAACCCTTTGAGGGTCCTACATGTTAACCGCCTTAAGCCCCACTTAGAGAGGACCGAAGTGGGCATGCTGCTGGCCACTGATGATGGAATGGAAGAGGAGACCGAGCCTCTTCCTGACCTCTTAGTGGCCTCTGAGAAAGATGGGTCAGTGGATGGAGTTAACCTCTCACCCACCCTGACGCCCGAACAACAGGAAGACTGCCGCCACCTGCTGGGACAGTTTTCCGACCGATTCTCCCTGGTTCCTGGTGTCACAGATTGGTGCGTCCATGATGTGGACACAGGAGACAGCTTACCTGTGAAGCACAAGGCTTACAGGGTAACTGACAGGGTCAGAGCTTGCATCAAGGAGGAGGTCTCCAAAATGCTTGCGCTAGGGGTGGTTGAGTCCTCCAGCAGTCCTTGGTCCAGCCCCGTGGTCTTGGTCCCAAAGGCTGCTGCGCCGGGAGCCACACCTGAACTCCGGTTCTGTGTGGACTACAGAGGACTCAATTCAGTCACGAAGACTGACGCGCACCCCATCCCCAGAGCTGACGAGCTCATTGATCGGCTGGGAGCTGCCCGGTTCCTCAGTACGTTTGATTTAACGTCTGGGTACTGGCAGATCGCCTTGACCGATGGGGCCAAAGAGAGGTCCGCATTCTCTACACCAGATGGGCACTTCCAGTTCCGAGTCATGCCATTTGGGATGAAGAATGCCCCTGCCACCTTTCAGAGGTTGGTCAACCAGGTACTGGTTGGGCTGGATGCGTTCAGTGCCGCCTACCTGGATGACATCGCAGTGTTCAGTGCCACCTGGCCTGAACACCTGCGCCACCTCTGGGAAGTGTTGATGGCGCTGCGCCGAGCAGGCCTCACGATCAAGGCAAGCAAGTGCCAGATCGGGCAGGGTTCCGTGGTGTACTTGGGACACCAAGTGGGGAGTGGCAAGGTGGCACCCTTGCAACCCAAAATTGAAACCATCCTGGCTTGGGAACCCCCCAAGACGCAGACCGCAGTGAGGGCCTTCCTGGGGCTCACTGGGTACTACAGGAGGTTTGTCAAGGGCTATGGAACGATCGTTGCCCCCTTGACAGAGCTGACTTCGAAGAAGCAGCCCCGGAACGTGATTTGGACTGACACCTGTCAGGAAGCTTTCGACACCCTGAAGACTGCCATGTGCACGGCGCCCGTGCTCTTGGCCCCTGACTTCTCCAAGGAATTCCTAGTCCAGACAGACGCTTCAGAGCATGGTATAGGGGCTGTTCTCTCACAGATGACTGAGGAGGGCTGGGACCAACCCGTAGCCTTCATCAGTAGGAGGTTACTTCCACGGGAGAGTAGGTGGAGTGCAATTGAGCGAGAAGCATTTGCTGTGGTCTGGGCGCTGAAGAAGCTAAGACCCTACTTGTTTGGGTCTCACTTCCGGGTTCAGACGGACCACAGGCCCCTCAGATGGTTGATGCAAATGAGGGGTGAAAACCCGAAGCTGTTGAGGTGGTCCATCTCCCTACAGGGTATGGACTTTACGGTGGAACACCGTCCTGGTACAGATCACGCCAACGCTGACGGTCTGTCCAGGTATTTCCGCCTTAGTGACGAGGAACCCCCTGGGCAAGGGTAGTTCCCCCCACATTTCAGCTGGAGGGGACACGTGTTAGACCTGGCACCTTGGCGTGAGTTTCCCTTCCACTTTTTGATGGTGTGCCTCGATTGTTTTGCTGGTGTTGTCCGCTCAGGGCACTGCGCCACGGCTAATCCGTGCCGCAGTGCAAGTGCTCCCTAGGTAAAGTGTACCTGTAATTGATGTCCACGATTGGTTTATTGGATTCACTGTCAGTCCCCAGTAAAGTGCACCAGGGGTGCCAGGGCTCGTGAATGCCAATGCTGCTGGTGGGCTTGCAGCGCTGGTTGCGCCACCCACGGAAGCGGCCTTGTAAAGTGTGTCTAGGGTCTGCCACCGCAGACCCTGTGCGCGGT
This sequence comes from Triturus cristatus, assembly GCF_964204655.1. NCBI lineage: Eukaryota > Metazoa > Chordata > Amphibia > Caudata > Salamandridae > Triturus > Triturus cristatus. Next base: position 527,749,698 of record NC_140591.1, read on the forward strand.
CCGGGACCGTCGCGCTGACTGCGCAAGTGCCCCCACTTGCCAGTCCCTAAACCTTCCCTTACCTACATATTAGCCACCCCTCTGGTAGGCCCAAGGGCAGGGTGCATTGTAGGCATAAGGTAAGACATGCCCTGGTGTGTGTGGCATGTCTTAGTAGTGAATTACAGCCCTTGTCGTTTTTCACTATTGAAGGCTACCTGCTCTCCATAGGCCAGAATGGGCTGCCGGGATCACGTCGACGCTGTGACCCCAGTGGACTCAGAGAGCATGGTAGAAGTGTCAAGTTTAGGATGCCTGAACTCAGGATGATAAAATACTTCTTGTAGTCAAGTTTATTTTAATATCCTGGGTTTGTAAATACTACTTTTAGAAAGTTAGTATTTACTGACCTGACCATCTCAGTCCGCCTCTGCTGTGTGTGTGTGTGTTCTGCCTGGCAACAGTAAGGAGCAGGGTGGGGGGATCCCCAGAGACAGGTTGGCTGCCAGGTGGTGGGTAGAGAGATTACACCTGGATGGGTGGGAGGAGTACACCTTGACTCTTGAATAGACCTGTGCCCTGCCACAACAAAGCCGGCGCCACCCCCTGTGGGGCGGCTGATGTCTCTGCCCTGCTGCTGAAAGGAAAGAGCAGAGTCACCATAACAAAGTGCTCCAGAACTGGACTGAGCCAGGCCTAGGCCCCCTGGCGCTAAAGAACAAAAGAATCATGGTATAAAAGAAGGAGCCTGGCTCCTAAGAAATCAGAATCCTGTTTACCACAAAGAACCTCTGCCCGACTAGAAGGAGAAGAAGACGCTGGAGGAGCTGGCCTGCTGCTTGCCTTGCTGAGAAAGGAGAGGAAGAGACTTACTGAGAAGACTTTGCTACTTTGTGCTTGAACATTCTCCAAGGGCTTGATCTGAGCTTGCCCCCTGAACTGAACCCCAGGAACAGTGGGTTCTCTGTGCTTTTGCTCGTCCTCCAATTCGAGCCGTGTGTGCATCCCGCTGGAAAGAGACTGCGCCCCTCATCGTCCCTCCTAGGGCCGTGACACTCAGAAGCTCGCCTGCCTCAAACCCGTGAGAGCCCCGCTCCGTCCCGAGCCGCTCTCTGTCCCCGGGCCAGGCCGCCTGCATCCCTGTCACCGCCTGCTACTGGAGTGCATTGAACGCGCTATCACCCCTCCTGCCGGAAGCCGTCCGACGACTGTGATCTACGCCGGGTCACCCAGCTGCACTAACCGTGCCCTGCGACCCCGCTTCGCTATCCCCGGACCTCTCAGGCCGCGCCGCCCCCGCTGTGGAGACCCTCCGGCACCGCCGTGCTAAAGGGTCGCTGGCCGCGCCTGCCTACGTGCCCACACCTGCTGATTGAGGACCCAAGAACACTTCCCAAGCTGAGAGTCGCACCGACCTGGGCCGACTCTCCACATCACGAAAGAAGTTCCAGTATCGGGCTCGGGGCCCGCAACGCCTTATTTCCCCCGTTCGCAGGAACCGATCTCTGTGAGTACTGGAACTACAAGTAAAGAGACTACAAAGTATCCATTTGAAACTACGAACCCAGAACATTTGCCTGCTGTATAACCTGGCGGCCTAGCGAAAACGTTATTGGTCTTGTGATAAGTCTGCTGAGATATATATACCTTATTTTTACATAAAGAATCGTATTTTTATATATATCCAAGTCTGGTGTCCGTTTCTGGGGGGATTGATGTATTTACTGTGTGTACGATTGTAAGTGCTTAACCAACAACGCCTGAGGAATCGCCTTGGCTGCTCACGCCACGCACCTAGAGGGTGAGCAAGGGTCATTCGCGAGGGGGTATCCTGCGCCCTGACGTGGAGGAGAGGGTTCCTGCTTGACACAAGGGCAACCTTGCGCCAACCAGAGATCCCCGACTCTAACAAAGGCCATCCAGGCTACAGAGCCACCTCACACACCATGAACATGCGGTAAGTGAGGCTGTCACTCTTCAAGGATGCGTTGCACATTAGGGCAGGCACACTAAAACAGTGAGCATCTGAACTCCCATTGGAGCACACATTCCATAATGGGGTGCTATCAATAGTGCGAATGGAGTTGTACATCAGGCAGATGAAATTCTTCCTGCAGTTGGACAAATGATTTAATATCACCGTTTGAAAAAAGTTGATCTAGGGTGGAAACACCTGCTGTTTCCCAAATAGGCCAAACAATTGATTTTTTATTAATACGAATTGCAGAATTATTCCATAATGGTGCTTTCCTATGAAGACGAGGATGTGAGCCCAGTAAACAGTGTGCCCTTTGCCAAGCAGCGCGCATAGCCAACAAAATAGGATTAGCGGAGTCTCGGGGACAAGATTCCGAGCCGTATAAAACAGAAAGACCTGCTTTTGTTGATGAAAGGTAATGTTCAAGATGTACCCACTGTGGCGCATCTGATGAATGTGAAAGTAGATATGACATTTGAGAAAGCTGTAATGCCAAAGAATAATGCTCCACTGAGGGCAGACCTATTCCTCCATAGGAGCGATGAGCCTTTAGTTTTGAAGAAGAGAGACGGGGTTTGACAGAGTTCCATATAAAAGATTTTATCTTAGAGTCAATTGAGCATAACGTGGTTAAAGGGACCTGAATAGGGAGCATGCCGAGGACATAAAAAAACGAGAGAGAGTGACCATTTTCACGGCTTGAACCCTGCCCCACATTGAGAGACCCAATGCCTTCCATTTTTCAAAATCACGTTGCATTTGAGCAATGAGGGGATTGAGATTATCCATAACCATACCCTCTAGACCTTTGTTTACAAGTATGCCCAAATATTTGAGATGAGAAGATTTCCATTGAAAAGGAAAACCTTGAATGGCCGCTATTGTGGTCCCGTTCGAGATGGGCAGTGCTTCGCTTTTGTTCCAATTAATTTTGTACCCGGAAAGGGAGGAGAAGTCATCTATTATTTTTAACACAGATGGTAAAGAGGTGGAGAGATCTGTGAGTGTAAGAAGAATATCATCTGCGTAGAGGTAGATTTTGGATTCACCTGTCGGAAGAGAAATGCCCTTAATAGAAGTAGATTGTCTTAAGGAGGCAGCTAACGGTTCCATGGCTAGAAGAAAGAGTAACGGAGAGAGGGGGCAACCCTGACGCGTACCTCGGTTGATAGAGAATAGATCTGAGATAAAGCCCCCACAATTTACCTGTGCCGAAGGATTTTTGTACAACAAGCGTATTTTGTTTATGAATTGAACTCCCAGGCCGAATTTTTGTAACACCCTAAAAAGATAATCCCATTCAATCCGATCAAACGCCTTTTCTGCGTCAAGCGACAAGGCCAAAGCGTCATCAGGAAGATTCTTGGCGTACCATAGTGTGTGGGCAAGAGTGCGAAGATGGTTCCTAGAAGAACGCCCCGGAACAAATCCTACTTGGGTACAGTGTATGAGAGATGGGATAACCTTACGCAAGCGAGAGGCCAGAATGCTAGCTAGAATCTTGATGTCGCAATTCAATAAAGATATTTGACGATAGCTGCTACATGATAAAGGATCTTTACCAGGTTTAGGTAACACAGCAATAATAGCTTTATTAGATATAAGGCCCAAGGAGCCCTCACGCTCTGCCTCTTGGAATGCGAGTAAAAGAGTCAAGCACATCCATCTGCCTGATGTACAACTCTCAAAATACAACCAGTTACGACTCTCCTTACAGAGAAGTCTAGGACCTCCACCATGGCTCTTACCAGACTCACCAATTGTGACATATCTTCACACATGGGGTAAGATGAAAGGAGCTACATCTGGCTTCTATCAAACGCTTACTTTGCATCTCTTTTCTCAACCCTTATCACAAACTTTACGTACTAAATGGCAAACCTTATTATCAGTCTCTTATACCGATGATGAATGGTCTGACATTCTTAGCAATCTCAATAAGGGTGCACGTGAAGCACGATTGAAATTTTGCTTATTCAAGATTTTACATGATTGGCACTGGTCACCAACAAAACTGCATAAAGCTGGCCTGCTTCCCCATTCTAACTGCTGGAGATGCGATAGTACGTCTTGTAACATTTCTCATATCATCTGTGGATGTCCAGTGATCCAACACTTTTGGAATTATATAGGTAAAACGTTATGTTCCACGATGCCTCTACAAATTCCACTTTCGCATGCTACCATTCTTCTGCATGATACACGTCAGTCACAATCACTTTCTAAACCACAAGTCCGACTTTTACACACAGCCTTAGCTACAGCCAAAATTTGTATATTACGCCAATGGAAATCGCCCCAACCACCATCACAAGAAACATGGATGGTGGCCATGATCCAAACAGCTTCCTACGAACGTATTATATACAACATACAGGATCAATCTGATCTCTTTCTTCGAGTATGGTCACCTTTTCTAACTTCAAATACCGATACTAATGTTAATAACCTATCTACGCAGTAATTTAATTTCTATTTCCTCTTACTCTCACTCATTAATCATTATTGGTGGTTATAAATCCTAATACATATTCTATTTATCTACTATTTGTTGTTGTTTTTAATAGCTATTCACCAGAGCATTTACATGTACTTCTGCATCTTTTAATATATATATATTTACTTACACTTGTGTGTTCCTCTGCTTACCCTTTTATTCTGCACAATATACCTGTTGTTTTCATTTACTGTTTGCACATTTCTCTATATTATCCATTTCATTTTCTTTCTCTATTCTTCTGTCGTAATTCCTTTTCCTACTTCATCTCCCTTGGCTCTGTAACAATAAATTCATATACCCGTAGTATATTGTAATGTAATTTATTTAATTTTGTCTCTATCAAAGAATATTACTTTTTATTTTTATCTTTCTCTGAATCAGCATAATTACTTTATGTGTGTCTTCTTCTTTTCCTTGGAACATACTCATATTGCATTTTGATTCATATTTGTACATTTTCTCTTATCGCTTTCTTTCGTGATCCCTTCTTTCTTTCCCTTTTTCTTCCTCCCTTCCCTTAATTCAATATTTTATGGCCTCAATATAAATCCAAATATTTGTTTGTGCATCTATATGTTTATGTATTTATTAAATTATATAGTGGGATTAACTATTCAGAAAGTTTTACTATATGCTTATATATAACAATAGTCTTCTATATTTATTGTATAACAATGCATACAGTTATTATAATATATGTATTTAGATTTTTTTTATGTATAAATTTCAATAAAAAATTGAAACACAAATAGTGCGAATGGAAACATGGTTATCTCAAGCATACACACTCCTATTTGGGGCACACATTCCATGGTGGGAATGTGTGGTAGTATGCATGGAAATTTGCGACACATCATGTGGTCACTATCCAGTGCCCATCTCATAACAATCCAACTAATGCCTTTCTGTTCAGATGTGGAAAACGTGTCAAACATGCATGTAAAACTAAATTCTGATCCACAAAGTTAGGATTTAGGTACTTGTTCAGGTCAGATCTTACAGCCACACAGACGTTTGCACACTCATAAGAGACAGAGGTCCAGATTTATAAAGATGTCATGGAATGCAGCGCAGACACCAAAGTTGCTGCTCTGCATTGTGAGTCAGGGAGAGAGCAGGGGGTTCTCAGAGGTCTAGCATTGGTTTTGTTCTGGAAGAGTTCCCTTCCATGACAAAATACTATGCTTACTCTAACTTTAAAACATTCCCCATTTATGCAGCAGACATGCAAAGTGGGAAAAGTTAGAAGAAATAAAAGCATTTCTCCTTTTAACAGCTGCTTCAAAGTGGAATAATTTTTTGGGTACAATCCCTGTCTACTATTATCAGGGCTACTGGAATTATATGAGTGCGCGCCGATTTTCGCATGATTATAGATTTGCCACACTTGCGACAGAATTCAACATCTGCAGCATGATTTTTTTTTTTTATTTCTACCTCAAATTGTTCAAACGTTACTAAACATGCGGCGACACACTTTGCAGCGCAGTGAAAGGCCCTTTAGCAAAACTGCACTGGTCACGTTTCTATTGCTACCGTTGGGTGTTAAACGGGTACTAATGAGGTGCAACAAATGAAGTAATACTATTACAAAATATGCCGCATTATGCTGCATAATTGGCCTCTTCTAGCCGCATAATTTATTCAAACCTGCTGCATACTTGGGCCCTCTACTGCTGCATAATTCCAGTGGTACGGACTATTGTTAGTAGATAGGGTTTTGTGTAAAAAACCATAGGTTGTTGCATGGGAATGTCCATGTACCACCAATGAAACACCCCCTTGGGAGAAAGGAACACTGCTTTGTGCTACTTTCAGGCAACTTTCCACTGAAAATCAAATTTTCCGCTGTAAAGTAAATTATAGAAAAACATTCTGCGCCAGTTTGCATCAGTTTTGTGGCACAAATCCAGAGCAAAATGTTTGTAAATCTGGGCCAGAATGTCAGGACAGTGGGCAAAACAACTATTGTGAACAACCATAGAATTGGTTGTTTTTTGTGTACACACAAACATTTACACTGTCGTTTCCACATAGATCTATACATCTGAACCTAAATTTATATCAGATGTAAATGCTGTAGCAATTAAGACACTAAGGAAAATAGTTGGAAACCTGTTGGGGCTTATTTATGAAAGCCCTGAGTTAATTTTGCACCAAGCAATGTGGTACATGCATGACACAGGGCACTGATAAATATTGATGAAGTCAGGCAAAGCCACCCTGTGAGACTTTGAGTGACCTCATAAATCATGAGTAAGGCAACCCAAAGCAAATCACTACTTCGCTTCACTCTGTGCTTGGGAGGCGTACCATGGGCATTGCGGTGGGTTTTTGTACGCAGCACCGATGGAATTTAAGGCTGCCGCGGAATTGCAAAGCGATGTAAACCTGGGAAAGCATCAAATCTGTCAAGGTGAGGCGTAATGAGGAGAAATGTGCTAATTTCTATTGTTTTTTCCTCTTTCCACGTGTGCTGCAGCACATATAGAAAGAGGAGAATGCCTCGCAGGATTGTTTTTGTCTAGGAAGATGCCCCTTCCTGTACAAAAGCAATCCTGCCTGAAACAGAGCCTGTGCTGGCGCTTGGCTGCCCAAACTGCGCCACCCCAGGTAGAAAGGACAGGAATGCACCACGTTGCTTAAATACGATGCATTCCTACCCTTTTCAATTTGGTGAAGGGCAGCGCAACAAGGTTCCTTGCTGCTCTGTCCTACACCAAAATGCCATAAATGAGGCCCGTAGTTTCTGTGGGTGTTAAGGAACAGAAATCTCCATAAGGAAAAATTATTTCGCATATTAAGAAAAAGGGATAAATACTATTAACCATGAAATTGTGGTGTAATCCCAACATATGCCAAGCGGACAATTAACTATTTTGATGGAAAATTGCATCTTTTGTTCAGAAGAAGATCTTTCTTAGTTGTTTTTTTAGTTTTTTTTAACACTTTTCACAACTCTTGTTAGATAACCAGTTTCCGGTACTTTTGCCATTGCATTGAGTTCAGCTTTTTTCAAATTCAATTGTGTTGCTTTTGTTTTATTTAGCCTCATCATTGTTAGAATTGACTAATAGTGAGACGATTGCTAAATGAATGCACCTTTAATAGCTAGATCGCTGATCTATATTATATTTCCCTACAAATCATTCCGTGCTCAGTTTGATATAAAATGTTTTAAATGTCCGATATTTGCATAGTCTTTTGTATAGTTTCAAGCATTTTTGAACATTCCGTGTAAAACCCATTAACGGTCTGTACTTTATGTGATATGAAAAAAATACATTGTTGAATGACTGTGAAATGAATAGGAAACCCTATATAAGGGAGTTGAAAATAATCTAATTTGTATGTTTATTGAAGAGGATAAAATGTATTCCATTTTCTAATTAAATATGTACTATCCTATGCTCTGATCTCCCGGCCACCAGATATTTAATGTCTGATACATGTTCAATTACTGTTGCATTTAAAAATGCACAGTGCACTACCGTATGCACCACCATGATTGACATGTTAATTTGGCACTGAAGGGCACACGTTCAATAGTAATAAACTTTCATGACATCTGAAAAGTTATGCATGTTTGCCTTACATGTTTATTTGTGGGATATGTTTTTATAGCACGTGTCATCCTTGGTTGGCATCTTACATTTCTAACACAACCTTAAATGCGATGAACTGTAATCATTCTTCCTGAGGCCTTTATAAACGTATGAAACATGCATCACCAGAATCAAGGAGTCGTCTACAAAAAGCATGTACTAACTATGTGTGATCTAATCTTTTTTTGGGTGTCGGCTACAGACAGCTGTTAGCTGTTTTTTTCCCCAAAAAGCTATTGTGCACAGTGCCAGTGGTTACAGTGTGCTTTGCCCTTTGGGTCTGCCCACTGATTATCATTCGTTGTGTTTTTTGTCAATTTTATTCTATGGCTTTCCTTTTCTTGTGTTTGTCCCTTTCCTGGAGCATAACTTCTTTAGCATTATTGTGATTAGGTGACTTATATCCCTCAACAGCTTCACATCAGGGACCTTACAATTTTCTTTTCCTTCCAGCACTTCATGGTAGTTTATTTGCTTTACTGTTTATTCTGCTTTCACCACTTGAGTGAATGTCTCTACTTGCTCTATCCTTCATGTGTGCTGCTTTCTCCCTCCACATGAACACCCACGCTCTCTGTGTTCCTCCTCCAAACTTACCCCCGTACATCCCTATCCCACTTTTTTTCACTTAGGCTCCACTACCTAGCTCCTCTGTCTCCCACTGCTCCAAAATATGTTTTAAACTGATTATAAATATAAAATGTATGGTAAAATATATAATTTAGAGACCCCAAATGTAAACTGAACAAACATATACTACATCCTACATACACTCTTTAGTTATATGGGATATTCCTACTATTATTATCCGTTTAACACCGTTTAACACCCAAATGTAGCAAGAAACACTACAAATGACTAGAAGAGGGAGTGGAACCAAGTTCTGAATACCACTATTAGCTCACCATTTCTCGGTCACTTTGCCAAATAACATGATCTCAGTCTTGTTCCTATTTAATTGGAGACAGTTGTTACTCATTAAAGTGGTGAATTCCCTCATGCAATTTGCAAATTTGCCTTTCACCTTGTGCTGGCTGCGTCATAGAGCTATTTTTTCTTGGCAGGAGGGACGGGAGCAAGCACCAGAAATGGGAGTGTGAGGGAGGGAAGGCAAGCAATAGTGATGTTAGGAGGAAAAACAGCAACAACATGAGGGCAAGCACACACAAAAGGAGGGGAGGCAAGCAGCCATGACGGAAGGGGAGGGACAAACCACCAAACAACAAGAAAAAAGTTCCTGAATCCCAGCCCAAACAGCAGGAAGGATACTAATAAAGCAGGCAATCAGCGCTTGATCGATTCATCAGGGAAACGACAAAAACATAAAGAGAAATAGAAAGTGAAACTGGCAAGTGTTGACCAATGGGAAGCAAGGGAAGGAAAATGAAGATGTAGCCAACCAATGGTAAGTAATGGATGAGTTCTAAGCACTTTTTAAACTCATAAATGACCACACATGTGCTGTCTCAGGCACGAACCTAAAAGTCAACCATATCACCAATGCAGAGTTTGGTGTCGGCAAGAAGAGAGGCAGGAGACCTGTTTGTTATTACTGTTGCCAGTGCCCATATCAGCCCCACTTGTGTCTACCAACTTTCTACACGTTGTACCAAACAAATGCAAAGCTCTGGGAAACTAAATGAAGTGGAGTAGCCAGGTTAATAGTTAGGATGTCCCAGGAAATGGCTCTTCATGGATACAGCCCGTCATTGCACATTGATTGACTAGCTATACAGTGCTTCAATTATTTCAACTAATTGAAGTATCATAATTCAAGACTGCTCTTCTGCAGAAATTAGACTTGAGCCACTGTGGCTTTACTGACTCCAGTAAATAGGAACATATTGGCCTTGATTGTGTCCTGCTTGCCGCCTTCATCCTCCGTAAAAACACAGCAAAGGTTCTGTCGGCTGTAATATAAGCGCACTAAAGACACTGCACAGACCAGATTTCTGTCAGGGTTTGATGGAGTGCCCTGTCTGAAAAACCCTAAGGCCCTTAGTCATTCTGCAAGTGTTCTTTATAGAACTTAGGAGAGGTTGTCCCAACATGTTCACCTCAGTTTTCAAATGTAGGTATGCTCACATGGTCTGAGGAAAAGCTCTCAAAACATCCTTGGATACATTTGAATGTACTGCTACACAGTGGAAAGAGCTGAATTTAGAGCAGTGAGTGTGCTAAAGGAGTATGAAAGATAGGTTAACCAGAGTCTAAGCAGCCATAATTAGTGGTTCGTGTGGCCCTTGCATGCTACTAGTTAGGACTTCAAGTGAAACAGAGACATGAAGAGATGGTCAGTGCTTAGCCTAGGCTTACTTTAACAGGGAAAATAGAACGTAATTTGCAAAATGCTCTTTGAATCACATTATAGAATCAGTTACCTAAAACATTCACAGTTCAAATAACCACTATTCCTAAATTTAGTATCAAGGACATCTTTCATTGGCGCTTGCTTTTAGAGAACCAATGAACACTTTATGTTCTCGCAACCAGAAGGGTTTGATGGACGCAACGGTATATTACTTTTTTAAATGGCCAGTGGGTTAAAAACATGACATTAAAACGTTTATTTTCATTTTTTTTTTATTTCAACAATTAAGGATTGATCTAATTTGTGGAATACGGTATTTTCTCTGTCAAGGAGACAGAGTAAAATACTCCTTCTTCCTGACAGAGTACTCGTACTCCACATTTAGAGATGTCCAGCCTTCCTTGAGGACATCTCTAGTCATTGGCAGGAACTGCCGTCACAGTGGTTTCTGTCAATGTATTAAAAATGTTGACAGACAGCCCCATTGAACACGACCGACTGCAGTCAAACTATTAAGAAGTTTTTGCTTTTTAAAAACAAAACCCAAGTGTAATTGTGCTTAAAAAAAAGAAAAACTAGTGACCCCCCCCCCCACACCACTGGAGTCATCTTCTATGGTGTGGGTGTCATTTTGTTTTGTTTTTTTACTGTTCCTCACCACCTGGCGGTGATGAACAGAAAATGAATTATATAAATTGGGTAGACGGTGTTATATGTACCTATGGTGACCCGTACGCCGTACTGTCAGAGGAGTATGTCAGTGACGAAGCCTGGGTAGGCTCCGTCAATAAAATACTTAATATATACCCACCTGTAAACTAGGTGGGAGAACCAAGGGTCTGGCAGAGAGGGTACTCAGTTGCTAATTGCAAATTCTAAAACCAACCATAAGTTTATTTGGGAAATCCATGAGCAATCTAGATAAATAACTATTAAATTCTGATTTGTGTCTAGTTGTCAGAAATGTATAGCATTTCTCTTGCTGAATTCAACAATTCATTTAGTTGTCAGTAATTTATATTTCTCTGATTTAACCCATTGATTTTACACCTGCTCCTACCACAAAGAACAAGCATTTGCAATGCAATAGTTCTTACATTTATAAGAGTTTGAGCTATTGGCAATGCAATAGCTTAAACGCTCTTAAATGCGAGACCTATTGCACTGCAAATATGTGTTTGTTTGCTAGCGCCTATGCAGCACTTTCACATTCATGGAGGCTGCGCCCCTTTCTTCAGACAAGCCGCATCTAAAGAAAGGGGCGCCGCCTCCATGAATGTGAAATCGCAGAATGGGTGCTAGTAAACAAACAAAAAAGAAATAATAATAAGTAAGCACGGCCGCTTATACTTAAAGCGGACCGCGCTGCTAAAATAAAGAAAGAAAGAAAGCGGGTCGCTATAGTTAAAGCGGACCACCATTAGTAAATAAAATAAAAGCGGGCGGCGTGCTGTTGCGTAGTGGGTGGAATGGAGGCAAATCATTAAACAAAATAGTGCTCACAGCCAAGATAAAGCACACCGTGTAACAAGACAAGTAAAATGTCCAGTCATTATGGGAGGTAACAAATGCAGACAAGGCGGTACCAAGGAGCGACTAACAAGCTTAATAACGACTCGGAAGCCAGCGTTTAGGAAGGACAATGACACAAGCCAATTATAAATATGGGCGGAGAGTGGGCATTGTTTCAAAGACATACTCCAATACTGCATGCCACGCAGCAGTGCACGTGCTGCTGAGTCTCGACCTAAAAAGTACATGAAAACCACAAAAATAAGGAAAAATCTACTACGTCTATGCTTGCTCCTGAACTCTGGAAAGATAGTGTCCCTAGCAAATAAGCCTTTTGTTGATAACATTTTTAGAAATAAAAGCGTACTTTCTTGCACAGCACCTTTTCCCATCTTCCCAACAAAACAGAATGTTGCTCTAATGTGTCTATTTTCACAAACCATAAGTAACTTTAGAATCCCAACACGTGGGAAAAAAGGACGCACATTTGAGCTGAATACCTTTATGAAACAAAGTGTTGAAGTGACCCAAACATCAGAACCTAGGCTCAGCACTTAAGGGAGAGTGCTGGCAGTCCAGCAGTTAAGGAGTTAATTAATACAGCTGGGTGATTTCCTTTCCAGCTCCTCTATTGCAGTAAATGAAGCCAGACTTTAGGAGTCTTTCTTAGTTTGCTGTGTTTGGAGAACCATATCAACTGGTGGTTCCCTTGTCTCGCCAGACTGGCAGTTTCCTTAGGCAAAGCCTCAGCCAGCACCACCATGGAGAATTATCTGTGGCGGCCTCTCTGCCGCAAGGGTACCAGTTTCAGATGACGTCACTGAGCCTGAAATATGTAGGGCGGGCCCTCTGATGCTCTTTGTTTGTTGTCGGTTGCTGGCACGGAAAACAAACCAAGTCTCCCTACATATGAAGGGAGAATACTACCTGGACGTGAGGGCCCTCGATTTATTTGTTCAGCAGCAAGAAACCACTTTATGTGTTTTTTTCTGTAAAACATAAATAATGCCAACCGGCAAACATTATAAGGCAGCCAACCAGCGGTTCAGTTTTACTTAAAGATCTGTTGCATCAGTGGGACCTCTTTTACCAAATAATCCTTGCGACATGGTGGGAACCTTTATGTATGGCACGTGATCTTTTGGAGCGACTGCCAATGGAATGGCGGCTGCCCAATATATCCTAAAGGACACTTTCTCTTCGGATCTTTTTTTTGTTTTGTTTTTTTGTATGCATATTTTTATAGTGCGAACTCGACCCGAAGGGATTGGATCGCTTTACATGAGCACTGTATTTACATTACACATTCAGGTACGGGGAGATTACGTGATTTGCCCAGAATCACAGGATGTGGATGCTGCCCTGAGGCTCGAACCCTGGTTTCAAGCACCAAAGTCGGCAGTGTAGCCGACGGACCACATCCTCTCCCCTATAAATCACTCCACCCAACTACTTGCTCCATCACAATGTTGCCCAGTTGCGAATATTGCATGTTGTAGGCTGCCACAGGGAGTTTGTCATGGTGCCATGATGCCATGGTGCATATTGTTTTTTGGGACACAATGTAAACATTTAGCCTGAATGAATTTACGAAAATGAATTTTCATAGCACTTAATATCTGTTTTTGGAAAGAATTGAGACGAAAAACCAATAAATTATATTTTCTACGTTTTTTCCTTCCTGGTCCACAACCCCTCAATGTGTAAAAAATCAGTAAGTAAGCCTGTCACACATAGTGCATCACGTGACTCTCAGAAGGGTTGAGCAGTGTCAGCCAGGTTATCTCCCTGATTTATGGACTGTCTTCAAACGCTAGAAGCCTCGGGCATAGGAGCAGCTATCAGTTGCATGCCAATCCTACGGTGAAAACTAAATTATGGAACACCACACGAGGAAAACAATTTACAGTTCGGACCACGCATCTCAAGACAGCGGCTTTTATTCCCATCTCTTCCCTTCTAATCTACAGTAATTATGTTTACACGTCCCCTAAGCCAATTAATTATTCAGTGCAATTAATGTGATTATATCTCAAAGATTATTGCAAAAGCAATTAGTGTGTCAACATAAGAATTCGAAAAGGTGCAAACATTTTTCAAAAATATATTCTTTCTTCTGAGGCATTGAATGCACAATAAACGAAGATGATATGTAATGCATCTCACTCAAATGCACAAGCTGATAACATATCATTAATCTGACAGATTATTGCACTTGTCAAGTCAGCATGTAAATTGCTTAACAGTTCATTACAACTGGTCCACAAATCCATAATTCAGGGACAAATTAATGTTTTTTTATCATATTCTGGAGTCCAACTTTTACGGTAAATACTAGTAACTGAACTGTGTACCTAATTCAACAAAATGTGAAAGGGCCAGATTGTTTGAAAGGCAGCAAAACGTGCTCACACCGATTGAGCTAACTCTGACTGAAGGTGTTTATACGTCAATATGAGCAGAATACTCACAATGGTGTAGTCATAGTGCATCTGGTAAACAGGCAAGTGGTGAAATCCATAATGACCATCTGGGATTGTGTGTACTTGTGAGCCCCATAGCTTTTTATTTTACATATTATGGTCCAGATTCAAAAATAAAATAAGCAACCTAGAGCAGCAAAGTGAAGTTGCTGTGCTGAGTTGTTAGAACTGGAAAAAGCAGTGGCATGTCTAAAAAGATGTGGCACTGTTCTGCTCTCTCCCTAGGGCTGGCACACTTTATATTGTCATGTACTGGACCCCAAATTGCAGTGCTTAGTATGTAACAAAATAACTACAGGGTTCCAAAATGTTACTAAGTTAGGAACCTGCCTCAGATAATGCCCAATGCCACAATGAACAAATGCCAAGTCTGCCTATTCTTGGGACTTGCTCAGACTTTTTGTTTTCAACACCCTGCACTTCATGGCTCATTTTTATCAAAATGTCACACAACACAATGCCGCAAGTCACCCTGCTACATTGCCTGAAAGGGAGAGGGCAGGTATATGCAATATTTAACATTATACAACGCATTCCAGCTTTCTGCCTGTGCTGGCACACAAACTGCTGCCTAGTGCCAATGCAAGCACCCTTGCACCATGGTGCAAGAGTGTCTGTGTTGTAGGCAGGATTATTTTTGTGCAGGAAGGCGAACCTTCCTGCACAAAAACATGCACAAAACAATTCCTCAGAGGCATTTTCCTCTTTGCAGAATGCAGCACACTTAGAAAGAGGAAACAAGGAGATATAAAGATATTTCTCCTTGTTGCGCCTTTGGTCGGGAGGCGTAAAATACTGATGCATTCCCAGGTCTACCCGTGTTGCTAAATCTTGGAATGTGTTAAAATATGTGATGAAGCATGAAAGCTAAACATTCTTTTCACACCACATAGACTGATTTTGACATTGAAAAACTAAATGTGCACATTGCATAGATCTAGAAATCAACACTGAAACCGAGAAAAGTTGAAGTACTAGCACCGTAAAAGTGTGCTTGGATAGGTAGAAACAGGATTAATAAAGTAATGAATTTAACATGTTTATTAATTGAATAACTTATGTTTTTAACAAAGTTGTCATGAAAAACTAATGATGAAACTTAGCATTTCTTGTAGACTTCATTGTAGAATGCCATAACAAATTAGACAGAGGTGAAATTCATGTTTACAATGTGCTATTTGACTGAAACGTTCCGTATACGTTCCTAACATTATAAAGAGCTTATACCTATAGGAAATATTTAATTTGATTTTTTTTTTGTAAATAGTTTGCATTAAGGTACTTTTTGAACTTTTTTGTAGCAGGCCATAATTAGAGTTGAACATTTCTGGGTAACAATCACTGACAACATTACAAATAGGCTCATATGTGATATATTTTATTTAATTAATTATTCTTGAACTTAATTAGGAGTTTATTTTACTAAATAGGAAATGCTAACTTTAAAATGCATTGAATGACTTTTTTCACTTAGTCTGCATTATTTCATAGCCTGGTGTAATGGACTTTTGATACGTTTCCACAAATGTTGCGACATTCTTTAAGGAGCAAGCCATTTTTTCAGTATTTACTTGTGTGTGAATTGGTGGGAACCAGATTTCTGGACTTTATCCATGAAGAGCAACAAATTAAATAATCTCTTTGTCAAGTAACCTGTGAGGACAGAATGGACAGTCGTTTCTCATGACCAGCATGACAAGCTAGAATATTAATTTGTACCTGGAGAACAGAAGAACGATCACATGATGTTCAGACCATTGTATGGTCACTATTGATGTCACAACAAGCAATTTCAAGTATAAAAAGTGACTTTACCAAGAGGAGGAGGACCACTTTCCTCTTGTGCTTAGCTGAGCCGTTCTTGCGATTTTAAGACTTCTTTATTCCCCCCCCTCCTTGATTGTCGCTTGTCTGCCAGACTATCTTTTCATGTCCCTTGCATTTTTCCCTTTGCTAATGAACTTGCCTGCTGGATGATTTGGAGCTGTCCGGTGCGAGACCAGACTTAAACTTTCCTGATTAATGCTCCATTCCCCTTGTACATGAACTTTTTCATAGTTGACTCTAACTTGATTCCCTTTGTTCATGCTAAGAAAACTCTTATAAACCATCCTCCTGCCTTTGTTAGGTGCTAGGAATCCCTAACTCTGGAACCATCATCTTTTGGTTGCTTTTATTTCGGAATAGATTTACTTTGACTATATTTGTGATTTTATATTTCGAGCTGCTAGACTAATTTTATTTTTAAAACATATTTGATTGGGTTTTGCATGGTGCACTCAATGCATGCGAAATTTCAGTTTAATCTAGACCAGTAGCACTCAATCAGTACTTAACTATATAGTCTCACACATGTCAGCCCAGTTTTCTTAGCCAGAACTCCCCTCTCCCTTAATCTTCCCCTCATACGTTATTTCAATCAGTACTTTCTTGTCTCGTTTTAGGTGTTATCTTCAACATCGCCCATACGTACTGGTGGTGTATCAGTGCTCCTAGTTGACCTGTTATTCGAGTGAAAGTCCCAGTGCCCGGGAACCCAGGGCCCCGTGGTGTCATGTGCAGGACATCAGGGCCTAGGTTGTGTCTGGCGCTGCTGATCCCACCTACTATGCTCCAGGTGGATTAGGTTTGGGCTCCTTCAGACTCTCTACTAATGCTTCCCATGCATGGGCTGCATCCAGTGTACCTATTTTTCTTTGGGCTTCTCTCATCAATACCCTACCCTTGCAACCGGCCCACTTTTCTACCTCCTTACACCAGGAGGAGAACTTAACTCACATAGGGGCTTTCCAATTCCTTGTGAGTTCAAGTGTGCGGAAACCAATTCAATAAGCAATGGTCCAGGAAGCAGGGAACCTCTCTGTTTATAATGTCTGAAACCTTTTCTGTAATCTCCCAGTACTCACATATCAAAGGACAAGACCAGAGTATGTGTCCTAGGTTTGCCTCAACCTCCTCACATCTCAGACAAGCCACCTACGCGACTTGAAAGTATCTGCCTATACGTTCTGGAGTGAGATATGCTCTGTGAAGCACATAAAAGTTATTCAGCTTGAATCTGGCATAGCAAGATGTCTTAGGGATTCTGTCTAGAATACTGTCCAAGCCATGTTCGGGGATAGGGATATCCAGGCCCTCCTCCCAGTGGGCTCTTAGTCTCACCAATGAGTGGTATATGTCTCCCCCTATAGCTCTCTACAGGTAAGTGATGGCTTTTTTTTTCCAGCTGACAGGGCCATGAACTGGCAGTTCTTATGCAGCTGTAGCTCAGTCGGGCTCATGGTACAATATATATGGAATGCTGAGGTGACTGCTCTGTGGAGCAAGAAGTGTTCCTGCAGTAGGTCAAGCTCGGCATGGAAGTCATCAAAGTGTAATAGTACTGAGTCCCTAAACTGGTCACCCACTGCAGCTTCTCCCGTAGTCACCTAGTCCTCTAGTCCTCCCCAATTCCTCAGATGTGGCAGTTCTGCCACATTGTGATTGGTAACTCTGGAGAGTATGTAATTTTCCTCCCTGTCTTATGTAGGCATTGAGTCCATCTTTTTGATACATCCCCCGATACTCTGGACAATCCTTCGTCGTGGATTCTGGTATGGTTCCTAAGTCCGGATAACAAAAGATTCCAGGGCAGCAACTTGGTTCCACCGGCCCACCAACCAATGGACAAGCCACTGGAGGTGTGCCGCTAAATAATATGTTTCAAATTCAGGAACAGCAATCATCCCAGCCATGGATGGGCATCTGATGGTTGTAAGTGCCACACTCCTGCGACCTGGTTCTCATATGAATCCTGAAACCAGGGTATCCAACTCACAGTACCTTTCATGAGGGATCCAGATCAGAAGTGTCACAAAGAAAGACAATAGACACGGGACTGCAATCATTTTCAAGACAGCTATCTGCCCCATCACTGAAATGGGGGCATCTTCCAGAAGTCCATATTGGATCTGAGTTATCTAATGGCAAGACCCACGTTGCCATCTAGTAAGTCAGAGCGATCATGATAGATTTTAACATCCATAAAGGGCAAGCATCATTCCTCTCATTCTAAGCTCCCTTATTCATCTGGGGGATGTAGGTCGGGAGAGGTCAGGAAGAGTCTGGAATTCTGCTAGTTTACCTTCAGGCCCGAAATGGAGCCAAATCCCTCCAGCATGAACCTGGCACTTGTTAGGTCCCCTTGTGCATTCCTCAAGAATATCAATAAATTGTCGGTGTACAAAGCTTTCCTATGCCAATGTTCACCCACTTTCGGTCCCCTGTAAGCTCCCCCCAGTTGAGCATAGTTGACCAGAGGCTCCATAGCTAGAGCAGAAAACCAATGGTGATAGGGGGCACCCTTGCCGCGTTCCCTGCCACACCTTGTAGCATTCAGAAATAGTCCTGCCTGCTCAAACTCTAGCAACTGGTGCTGTGTAAAGCAATCCGGTCCATTCCAAGAAACCCGTACCCAGTTGCATATATGACATAGCCTCGTACAGGTAACCCATTCTAGGCTGTCAAATGCTTTTTCTATGTCAACGGCAAATACCGCTGAATCTTGGTTGTCATAGTCACTGACCCCTAGTACCGCCACTAGGTGTCTAATGTTGCCTGCGCTGTTATGGCCAGGTATAAAACCAGCCTGGTCGAACCAGATCAGTTTAGTCAGTAGGGGGACTATTAGAGCCTCCCTTGTGGTAGCTGGGAGGCATCCATCTTGTTTGGCCACTCTACACTGATTTACCAATGCAGGAGTTAGCTCGTCTGAGTAGGCCGTGCAGAATTCCACTGGGAACCCATCTGTCCTAGGCGTTTTCCCCCAGACAATATTCATACTGGCTGCCTTTATCTCCTGTGGGGTGATGTCAGTGCCAAGTTCCTCCTCCTCGTCATCGGCTAGGAATGGAAGGGGCAATGGTGTAGGGAAGGCACGTATATTGCTTCCCCATCATGCAATGTGGCATGCTTTTAGCGGTCCGCATAGTATTGAAAGAAATCATTATTAATTTCTCCTTGACTATATAACCAGTTACTCCCCTTTGTCTGAAGTTCTA
The DNA here is from genome assembly GCF_964204655.1 of Triturus cristatus. NCBI lineage: Eukaryota > Metazoa > Chordata > Amphibia > Caudata > Salamandridae > Triturus > Triturus cristatus. The sequence goes on from NC_140591.1 coordinate 527,769,105, forward strand.
GATTGGGTAAACCTCATTTATCAGGATCAGCCCTTCAAGCCAACAGGGTGCCAGTGTGGTTTCACCCCGCATGAGTCCATTCCATACATCTCCTGAAACCAAAACAGCTGAGTCTCGCGACCTGGGTTGCTACTTACTCTTTGGTGTCTATAAGGGCTTGCCGCAATTCTGGGTGCTCGGGTCTCCGTGTTCCCACCTCACAAAGCTCTTTCTCCATCTCTAGCATCTCTTGTAAGACCGTGTCTCTGATACCCATTGATGGCGACATGCACTGTCCCCTCAGTACCGCCTTAAAGGCACCCCACTCCACCTGAAGGGTAGAAGCTGTGCTATTGTTGTTTGCAAAGTACTGCCCTATCTTATCCCTAATTGTTTTCCTAAACACCTGCTCTTCTAGAGATTCAAGTTTCAGCCTCCATATGAGATCTGGGGCGCATCCAATTCAGTTGGTGGCGCATGGGGTTGTGATCTGATATTGTGTGGGCTAAATACTCTGTATAATGAACTAGGCTGTAAACATCAGGAGTACAAAGAAACATATCTAGGCTTATGTGTAGTTTGTGCAACCTGGAAAAGAAGGAATCGTACGAGCCTGAGGGTGGATTACTCTCCAAGTGTCAATTAGTCCCGATCTAGTCTGCCAGTCTATGGATGAGCAAGCCAATCTACATGGTTGAGATTCTGGGAGGGGAGGGTGAGATCTGACAGCACTGGGGCCTGCCAGTGTGCTTGAGAGGTGTGTGAATAAAGGAACCAGATCTGTGTTGGGTGCATATACATTTATAATTACTATTTTGCACCACACCAACTGAACCAACACTACTATGTATCGGCCCTCAGGCTCAATGACATTGCCTGTGTGCTCAAAGGGTACCCCAGCCTGGATCCACACTAGTGTACCCCTGGCATAAGCTGAGTAGGTACTGTAGAGTGCTTGTCCACTCCAACAACCCTGCAGGGTCATCCCCTCTTTTGCCGTACAATGTTTCTCTTGCAAGAGCTCTATTTGGATGCCCCATCTATTTAAATATGAGAATACTTTATACCAAGTTTACATTGTGTGCTTCCCCTTAGATATTCCATGAGAGGAACTTATTTGATGTGTGGGCAGTCATTAGTCATACATGTCAGACAGATTTCACCTCACCCATCACCCCACTACCCATCTCCCATCTTTCATGGTATATAGGAGACACGTGGACTGATGTCTGTGTCAAGGCAACGAAACCCATGGGTCTACAACATTTCAATGCATAACAATGTCCCCAAGCCCCACACCCCAGGATGAGTGGGTTGAGGTCCCCCATCCAAAAAAATCTCTGCAACTACAACTGCTGGCGAGAAGGCTCACAAGATTCCTTAGTGTAGAGGATAAGGCAAAAATGAGATACTCCATGTCTGGGGTCTCCCACCCCATGCTGCCCGTGCATGCATAGGTCTATTGCCCAGGGGTAGTGTCATTGCTCAGCGCCCTTTCCTCTTGCTTACTCATAAAAACAGGCCTCAAGTATCAAGGAAGGACAACCCTTGTAACGTTACCAACATCTATACTGCTTCACAGGATTTCATCTGATGCCCTGGAGTTATTTTAGGCAACTCAACACTCAAAGCCTCAGAGGCACTTGAGCTGAAATCAGAGTCAGAGTCCCTAGCAACCGCGTCCTCCAACACTGATGGGGGCCAGTCATCAATGCCACCACCTCCATTGCCCTCCGCCTGTCCTGCTGCACTTCAGCCTGTGATGGTACAGCTGTTGTGAGGATTTCATTATTGCAGCATGACCAGGTCCCCCATACTCGCCTATTCCAGGGTTCTTGGTAGGGGCTGGGTTGGAGGTGCAGATTCAGCCAGGTCCACAATTCCTGAGGAGTCTGAAAGAATCTAGTCCCCTCTGGCATCACCACTCTGGCTGGGAATGACATCCCATATTGGATACCCATTTGCCTGAGCTTCTTTTTTGCTTAAAGGATGTTTTCTACAGCAATGCCTCCTTTTCTGAGTCAGAAGGTGGTCGCAGTCAATGTTGAACAGCAGCCGGGCCACTATCAACCACCGAAGGGCTCGAGGAAGAGGTAGTCTCATAGCACTCTGTGAGCCAGCTCAAAGGCATAGAACGAGGACAACCCCTCAGGTACCACTGCATCTCTGAGCCACGACTCCAAAGAGGCTAGCATATTGTTCCCCTCAATCTTTTCAGATAGGCCCATCACCGAATGTTATTGGGACAAGAGCTATTTTCGGCGTCCTCTGCACGAGGCTGCGGTTCTTGGTTTCCGTGGTGGCTAGTTTCTTGTTCACCGATGCCATAGTGAGGGGTATACTAGCGAGGTCACTTTTAGCCCTGTAACCCACTCTGATAGTCTCTGGTGGCCATCCCTCAGAAGCCCCATGGTGGTCCCCAGGGCATCTATTTTGGTTTCCAGTACCTCCCAGGGTGCAGTTACAGCCTGTAGGATGTCCTGCAGTGTGGGGCCCTCACAGGGTGTCGATCAGTGGTCCTATCTGTCTGTGATTGCTGGGGGTTCAGCATGGTCCCCTACTCGGGAGTCCCCATCTCAAGTTCTCGTTTACACCCTACTTTGCTCATGGTTATAGTGGTAAAGCAGGATCCGGAAGCTCCTACTACTGTGGGGTTCAACGACGAGAGTTGGTCCCAGCCTCAAGGCTATCCAGCAAATCAGAGTCAATCCACCTCCTCTGCACTATACTGCAATGGCTATGCAAGAGTCAGGGGTTGCGGTGGCCCGTCGTATGGTAGAGCAACCAGACTTCCCATGTCCCCAGGTCACAACCGCAGTCTTAGGGCGCGCTTCTGTGCTCAATGTGCGGCAGCAAAGGGTCTGGTGAGCGATGTTTTTCCCTGTAAACCACCCCCAGGCCTCTCGATCCTGGGCTCTCCTATGGGATGCACATGGGCGATCCCTTTGCTGGCTCCTATTGTCGCTCTCCTGGTGTGCAGCCCCCAACTGGCAATCCAGCAATAGCAGAAGGTAGTGAACTCTGCCCCAAGCAAGCTCCCGCAGTTGTCCACAGGTGTTTTCCCCCAGTTCGGGTCTCCACTATGCCCTCTAGGGGCTCCATCTCATCAGATACCTGTAGCTATCAAGGGATCGGGTGAGACTGGGGATACAGAATACCCCCCTGCTGCTGGCAGTTATCCTTCCTGTGCGTCTCATGGGTGATGAGGGTTCGGCGATCCCAGGTCTCATCTAGGGGCCCTCCGTAGTGCACTCCAGCTCTATGACTATCTCCCAGCCTGAGGATCTTCCCAATATGGTTCCTGAGTATTCGCACCTGGGGCAGGGCATTCGGCGTCCACAAGCACCTCCAGTATGTACTCCTTCCTCCAGGGTCTGCAAAACACACAGGGAGGCTATGGAGGTGGTTGTCACAGTTCTCCAGCAGAGTCAGTCCCAGCACTGCTGAAGTGTGTGGCTCCCTCTGTTGCATGTAGGGGGACTGCGGGGCTGCATCCCACACGGGCCAATGACTGGCAAGTTGCACTCATCCCTCCTCAGCTGCTCCCTCGGTCACTCTGCACTGTCGATTCCAGCTGGGAGCGAGCCCGCATCAACTCAATCAGCTCTGCGTCCCCAAAGATCCTCTCAAAACACTGCTCCTCTCAGCCCCAGACTCGGGTCTGGGGCACTGCCGCTGGTCACGCCCCGGGGCCTCATCTCCACCAGTCAGACAGTCCAGCAGGTATGGCAAGTAGGCCGTGCCGCCTCCCGCCAATGTCTGCAGGGTCCCACTTTCCTGTTGGGCCTGAGGGGCTCTCAGAAGGTCCTGGCAGTGCTGCACATCCAGTCAGCAGATGCCGGTTCCCCCTCCCCAATGTCTCAGCAGCTTCTCCGGTGGGGTTGTCATCAGCAGTCCCCTGTGCCTTTCAGGCCCCCGTAGCTCACCTGTAACCAATTGCTTTACTCACCGGTACAGGCCTGAGGGCCCGGCTGGGTGGTTCTCAAAAGCGGACCAGCTAAATGTCAACACCAATACGCCCTCACCATCTTGGACCCTCTGCCATGCGGCCGAACTGCAGTGGGGGTTGCCAAATTCCTCCTGTATCGGTTGTCCTCCACTGGGACAGGACCCTGGCCTACAGGAACACCCCGGCCACTGATTTTAGCCCTCTGGGTCAGCTTAATTAATCAGGGTGGCACTGGATGGAGCCTCCCAGGACAGAGTTTAAGTTGTTGCTGCCTCTGGGGTTGGCTCCTGGCCATGTCCCCTCTCTGTAGAGCTGTTAGACTCATGACTAAACTTATTAAAATGTTACTCATATGCATTGATTTTGGATCTTTAATACAATAACCAAATTATTACATTTTGTCTGAGTCTTTTTGTGTCTTAATATTCTTTTTACAGAGATTGTGCCTACAATTATCTGATTCCTTAATGCATAAAATAGAAGATCATAAATTAATTCCAGAACATCAGGTTCTTTTGCTCTTGTTCTGTGTAGCCACAGAAGAGCTATTGGTTTTATATGAATCTTGTCAGTCTGTACTTCTTTAGGAGGTTGGATGTTCCCATTGCAATGGTTCTGAGGATAATATATTTGAACCTGATTTTTAATTTGTAAGTTGGCTTCCAATTATTGGTCCTCATTGGGTTGCCAAAAATGAAACATCCTGATCTCTCACCCCTCACTACGAAAAAGAAAGGTCCATATGAGGACCAATGCATCAGTGGGTGAAGTAGGGAGTCTGGGAGTTAAAACAAAGTTACCCATATGGGCCTAATGCTAGGAAACCCTCCAAAACGTTGCTTCTGTTGCAACAAATACATGGGTGGATGCTTGGAAACACCCCCGTACCACCCATGGTACGCCTCCTTGCCGCAGAGTAACGCAAGTTTTGCGCTGCCTTGTGTTACTCTAGATTTATCAAGACACGCAAGGGCCACGCAAAGTAGTTTTACATGGCTTGATAAATCTTATTTAGTTTTGCGTCACCCTAGAGTCCCCTTGCATGGTGCAAGGGTGATGCAAAACCTTGACAAATATGTGCCCCTGTCTCTAGCTCACTCGTTGCTTCCTCCTTTGTAACTGTGATTCTATCTTTCTCTTTCCTCTTTTTTCTGGCGTTCTCTCTTTTGTTCTGGGTCATAGTCACATGATGAAAAATAAGTTCCAGTTCCTAAAAATGAGAATGAGGGCTGGTGCTCACCACCTGCAACCGCTGCCACAAAATAAGCACTGCTGAAGTAGAGCTGTGCAACATGCTGGCATATTGAAAAAACTGCATAGATTAACATCTGCACAAAGATAATTATGACAGATGTCCTTGACAAGAAAACAAAAAAAGTTCTTCAGCGAAAGTAACTTTTTGTGCAATCAACTTCAACCTACGAAATCTAGCATGTTTCAATATGCAGCCCACTGTTGATGTCTGACAACAAAAAAGGATAATATGAACTTTTAGCAATGCAAATGGGAATTGCAAATGAAACAGATAATGATTTTGGTAATAAGATGCATCACATTCATGCATGAGATTGTCAAACCATCTAAACACATGAAATGCACTTTATCCTACATTACATTCTATACTTCAATACTGATTATGAATATTTTGAAGAATAGGAGATTAGGGTCAATATGTGAAAGTGCTACATTATGTAACAGGTATATGTGGATTACTGCAGTCATACCAGATAGGCCACTATCCACAAATCACAAGGTTGTACATTGTAGAAGTGACAATGTTGAGTGACTATATATATATATATCACCTACTGGCGGTCGCCAGTAGGTAGTTATAGTTAGGACTGAGTTTCCATAGAAAGAGCATTTTCTGTTTTGCTTATAACTTTGGCGTTGTTTGATGAATCTTCATGACATTTTCCAAACTAATTCTTTGTTCATTTCAGCTCCTATGTGGGAAGATTGGGGGTGATTCGTCAAGGGGGGGGGGGCGAGAAAAAAGGGGGTCCCAAAGCATGTTTTCTCCATGTTAATTTCCATAGGAAACTTTAGACAAGGCTACAGGTCAAACTGGTGAACGGAATTACCCCAAATTTGGCAGGGAGAAGGGTCTTGGTCTAGAAAGCACGCTTTTGTTTATTTGGTGTAAATCCGTTCGGTAGTTGTTGAGAAATATCAAAATTTACAGATATCGATATTTGGGAATTCTGCCATCTGATTGGCTGAGGCGTTACGAGCACGAGCTTGCTGCTTATTGGTTGGGAGCGCTGTGAGCGGTTGCAGCTAGGAAGTGTTGGCCGCCATTTTGTGATTCTGTTGAAGCGAGTAAGGGGAAAAAATGGTGAAAAAAGTAGGAAAGAGGACGGTAGGAGTGGTGTAACCTTTGTGGGGGTGTTTAGGGTGTGCTATAGAGGGGGTGCGAACGAACTACTCATAGCTACCGGTCTGAAAGTGCTGGGTACGGAAATTAAGTGAGGTATTGTGTAGAGTCTGATGCTGCTAAGGTGAGCTGGTGCGGGAGTCGAGGATGAAAGCGTGAGCCTAAACTGTGTGTCTTATGGTGTGAAGTCATGTGCTCTGGCCGCTGTGCCACACCTGTCTAAGTAGTGTCAGTAATATTTTATACGTAGTAGGAGGAAGTTTTGTTTGGAACAGGTAAATCAATACGGTATTTGTAATGTGCAAACTACACAGAAAACGATAATTGACTGGAAGATAAGAAGCATTGGGTACTAAAAACTAGGGTGCATATTAGTTGCGTGAAAAAGCATGTTTGTCATTGGTTAATAAAGAGCAGTCTAAACGTGGAGTACATACGATAGGATGAAATGTGCAAAGCTCAACCAGACGTGCTACTTGCATTTGGAAGGTACATTTGTAACTTTAAACAATGGTGAACATTTAACCCGCAGGTGGTGGTAAATTTTCGAGAATATGCTGAAAAAGAAAAGGTTACGTTTAAAAACTCATTAACTTTTAACCTGCAGGGGTTGTAGAATGTTCCAGAAAGTGTGGTGATAAAATAGGTTGAACTTCTGACCTGTGTGTGGCGCGGAATATTAAGTAGCTTTTGAGATGCAAAATTCAAAAATAACCAATGGAGATAAGCTTTGGAATGTCGATGAAGGAATGAAGTATTCTGATTTGTTGTTTACATGTATTTATATGTGGTGCAACAGAGAAATTGTGCCATTACTGGTTTCATTCTTGATAAAAGCAGTGCATTACATGTACTGTGTGAGAAAGAAAGAATTGCATGCGTATGTGACATTTGAAATCTGCATACCAACTACAAAGGTGAGGTAGAAATGAACAAGGTGTGTTATGTGTTCTGTAGTAGTGATTAAGTATTTGAGGTGATATTTTTAAGTTTGAAAGTATTTTTTATTTCAAAATAATATCCTGTTAGTAAAGTGAGGTGTTTCATATTGGTTATAAAATATGCATAAAGATTGACCTGTTGTTATATAAGTACTTTATATATGTTTAGGAATTTTTCCCAAAGAAGAAATGTAGTTTGTCATCTTTAAAGGACTGTATGGTTTTGAAAATGAGGTACAGCATTAATTTGGGTTTGTTAATGTATTCAGGCGAGATAAACAAAATGTCCTACGTTTGCAAATTATACTTTTGGTGGAAGTAGTGGGGAAGGGGAAGGGGGTAGGAGATGTATGTGTCCAAAAAAATCTCTGCAACTACAACTGCTGGCGAGAAGGCTCACAGGATTCCTTTGTGTAGAGGATAAGGCAAAAGGGAGATACTCCATGTCTGGGGTCTCCCACCCCATGCTGCCCGTGCATGCATAGGTCTATTGCCCAGGGGTAGTGTCATTGCTCAGCGCCCTTTCCTCTTGCTTACTCACAAAAACAGGCCTCAAGTATCAAGGAGGACAACCCCTGTAACGTTACCAACATCTATACTGCTTCATAGGATTTCATCTGATGTCCCTGGAGTTATTTTAGGCAACTCAACACTCAAAGCCTCAGAGGCACTTGAGCTGAAATCAGAGTCAGAGTCCCTAGCAATCCCGTCCTCCAACAGTGACGGGGGCCAGTCATCAATGTCACCACCTCCATTGCCCTCCGCCTGTCCTGCTGCACTTCAGTCTGTGATGGAGCAGCTGTTGTGAGGATTTCATCATTGCAGCATGACCAGGTCCCCCGTACTCGCCTATTCCAGGGTTCTTGGTAGGGGCTGGATTGGGGGTGCAGATCCAGCCAGGTCCACAATTCCTGAGGAGTCTGAAAGAATCTAGTCCCCTCTGGCATCACCACTCTGGCTGGGAATGACATCCCATATTGGATACCCATTTGCCTGAGCTTCTTTTTTGCTTAAAGGATGTTTTCTACAGCAATGCCTCCTTTTCTGAGTCAGTAGGTGGTCACAGTCAATGTTGAACAGCAGCCCGGCCACTATCAACCGCCGAAGGGCTCGAGGAAGAGGTAGTCTCATAGCAATCTGTGAGCCAGCTCAAAGGCATAGAACAAGGACAACCCCTCAGGTACCACTGCATCTCTGAGCCACGACTCCAAAGAGGCTAGCATATTGTTCCCCTCAATCTTTTCAGATAGGCCCATCACCGAATGTTATTGGGACAAGATCTATTTTCGGCGTCCTCTGCACGAGGCTGCGGTTCTTGGTTTCCGTGGTGGCTAGTTTCTTGTTTACCGAGGCCATAGTGAGGGGTATACTAGCGAGGTCCCTTTTAGTCCTGTAACCCACTCTGATAGTCTCTGGTGGTCATCCCTCAGAAGCCCCATGGTGGTCCCCAGGGCATCTATTTTGGTTTCCAGTACCTCCCAGGGTGCAGTTACAGCCTGTAGGATGTCCTGCAGTGTGGGGCCCTCACAGGGTGTCGATCAGTGGTCCTATCTGTCTGTGATTACTTGGGGTTCAGCATGGTCCCCTACTCTGGAGTCCCCATCTCAAGTTCTCGTTTACACCCTACTTTGCTCATGGTTATAGTGGTAAAGCAGGATCCGGAAGCTCCTACTACTGTGGGGTTCAACGACGAGAGTTGGTCCCAGCCTCAAGGCTATCCAGCAAATCAGAGTCAATCCACCTCCTCTGCACTATACTGCAATGGCTATGCAAGAGTCAGGGGTTGTGGTGGCCCGTCGTATGGTAGAGCAACCTGACTTCCCATGTCCCCAGGTCACAACCGCAGTCTTAGTGCGCGCTTCTGTGCTCAATGTGCGGCAGCAAAGGGTCTGGTGAGCGATGTTTTTCCCTGTAAACCACCCCCAGGCCTCTCGATCCTGGGCTCTCCTATGGGATGCACATGGGCGATCCCTTTGCTGGCTCCTATTGTCGCTCTCCTGGTGTGCAGCCCCCAACTGGCAATCCAGCAATAGCAGAAGGTAGTGAACTCTGCCCCAAGCAAGCTCCCGCAGTTGTCCACAGGTGTTTTCCCCCAGTTCGGGTCTCCACTATGCCCTCTAGGGGCTCCATCTCATCAGATACCTGTAGCTATCAAGGGATCGGGTGAGACTGGGGATTCAGAATACCCCCCTGCTGCTGGCAGTTATCCTTCCTGTGCGTCTCATGGGTGATGAGGGTTCGGCGATCCCAGGTCTCATCTAGGGGCCCTCCGTAGTGCACTCCAGCTCTATGACTATCTCCCAGCCTGAGGATCTTCCCAATATGGTTCCTGAGTATTCGCACCTGGGGCAGGGCATTCGGCGTCCACAAGCACATCCAGTATGTACTCCTTCCACCGGGGTCTGCAAAACACACAGGGAGGCTATGGAGGGGGTTGTCACAGTTCTCCAGCAGAGTCAGTCCCAGCACTGCTGAAGTGTGTGGCTCCCTCTGTTGCATGTAGGGGGACTGCGGGGCTGTATCCCAAACGGGCCAATGACTGGCAAGTTGCACTCATCCCTTGTCAGCTGCTCCCTCGGTCGCTCTGCACTGTCGATTCCAGCTGGGAGCGAGCCCGCATCAACTCAATCAGCTCTGCGTCCCCAAAGCTCCTCTCAAGACACTGCGCCCCTCAGCCCCAGACTCAGGTCTGGGGCACTGCCGCTGGTCACTCCCCGGGGCCTCGTCTCCACCAGTCAGACAGTCCAGCAAGTATGGCAAGTAGGCCGTGCCGCCTCCCGCCAATGTCTGCAGGGTCCCACTTTCCTGTTGCGCCTGAGGGGCTCTCAGAAGGTCCTGGCAGTGCTGCACATCCAGTCAGCTGATGCCGGTTCCCCCTCCCCAATGTCTCAGCAGCTTCTCCGGTGGGGTTGTCATCAGCAGTCCCCTGTGCCTTTCAGGTCTACGTAGCTCACCTGTAACCAATTGCTTTACTCACCGGTACAGGCCCGAGGGCCCGGCTGGGTGGTTCTCAAAAGGGGACCAGATAAATCTGAACACCAATACGCCCTCACCTCCTTGGTCCCTCTGCCATGCGGCCGAACTGCAGTGGGGGTTGCCGAATTCCTCCTGTATCGGTTGTCCTCCACTGGGACAGGACCCTGGCCTACAGGAACACCCCGGCCACTGATTTTTGGCCTCTGGGTCAGCTTAATTAATCAGGGTGGCACTGGATGGAGCCTCCCAGGACAGAGTTTAAGTTGTTGCTGCCTCTGGGGTTGGCTCCAGGCCACGTCCCCTCTCTGTAGAGCTGTTAGACTCATGACTAAACTTATTAAAATGTTACTTATATGCATTGATTTTGGATCTTTAATACAATAACCAAATTATTACATTTTGTCTGAGTCTTTTTGTGTCTTAATATTCTTTTTACAGAGATTGTGCCTACAATTATCTGATTCCTTAATGCATAAAAGAGAAGATCATAAATTAATTCCAGAACATCAGGTTCTTTTGCTCTTGTTCTGTGTAGCCACAGCAGAGCTATTGGTTTTGTATGAATCTTGTCAGTCTGTACTTCTTTAGGAGGTTGGATGTTCCCATTGCAATGGTTCTAAGGATAATATATTTGAACCTGATTTTTAATTTGTGAGTTGGCTTCCAATTATTGGTCCTCATTGGGTGGCCGAAAATGAGACATCCTGATCTCTCACCCCTCACTATGAAAAAGAAAGGTCCATATGAGGACCAATGCATCAGTGGGGAAGTAGGGAGTCTGAGAGTTAAAACAAAGTTACCCATATGGGCCCAATGCTAGGAAACCCTCCAAAACGTTGCTTCTGTTGCAACAAATACATTGGTGGATGCTTGGAAACACCCCCGTACCACCCATGGTACGCCTCCTTCCCGTAGAGTAACGCATGATTTGCGCTGCCTTGTGTTACTCTAGATTTATCAAGACACGCAAGGGCCACGCAAAGTAGTTTTACGTGGCTTGATAAATCTTATTTAGGTTTGCGTCACCCTAGAGTCCCCTTGCATGGTGCAAGGGTGATGCAAAACCTTGACAAATATGGGCCCCTGTCTCTAGCTCACTCTTTGCTTCCTCCTTTGTAACTGTGATTCTATCTTTCTCTTTCCTCTTTTTTCTGGCGTTCTCTCTCTTGTTCTGGGTCATAGTCACATGATGAAAAATAAGTTCCAGTTCCTAAAAATGAGAATGAGGGCTGGTGCTCACCACCTGCAACCGCTGCCCCAAAATAAGCATTGCTGAAGTAGAGCTGTGCAACATGCTGGCATATTGAAAAAACTGCATAGATTAACATCTGCACAAAGATAATTATGAGAGATGTCCTTGACAAGCAAACAAAAAAAGTTCTTCAGCGAAAGTAACTTTTTGTGCAATCAAATTCAACCTACGAAATCCAGCATGTTTCAATATGCAGACCACTGTTGATGTCTGACAACAAAAAAGGATAATATGAACTTTTAGCAATGCAAATGGGAATTGCAAATGAAACAGATAATGATTTTGGTAATAAGATGCATCACATTCATGTATGAGATTGTCAAACCATCTAAACACATGAAATACACTTTATTCTACATTACATTCTATACTTCAGTACTGATTATGAATATTATGAAGAATAGGAGATTTGGGTCAATACGTAAAAGTGCTACTTTATGTAACAGGTATATGCGGATTACTGCAGTCATACCAGATAGGTCACTATCCACAAATTACAAGGTTGTACATTAAAGAAGTGACAATGTTGAGTGACTATATATATATATATTACCTACTGGCGGTCGCCAGTAGGTAGTTATAGTTAGGACCGAGTTTCCATAGGAAGAGCATTTTCTGTTTTGCTTATAACTTTGGCGTTGTTTGATGAATCTTCATGACATTTTCCAAACTAATTCTTTGTTCATTTCAGCTCCTATGTGGGAAGATTGGGGGTAATTCGTCAAGGGGGGGGGGGCCAAGAAAAAAGGAGGTTCCAAAACATGCTTTCTCCATGTAAATTTCCATAGGAAACTTTAGACAAGGCTACAGGTCAAACGGGTGACCGGAATTACCCCAAATTTGGCAGGGAGAAGGGTCTTGTCTAGAAAGCACGCTTTTGTTTATGTGGTGTAAATCCGTTCAGTAGTTGTTGAGAAGTATCAAAAGTTACAGATATCGATATTTGGGAATTCTGCCATCTGATTGGCTGAGGCGTTACGAGCACGAGCTTGCTGCTTATTGGTTGGGAGCGCTGCGAGCGGTTGCAACTAGGAAGTGTTGGCCGCCATTTTGTGATTCTGTCGAAGCGAGTAAGGGGAAAAAATGGTGAAAAAAGTAGGAAAGAGGACGGTAGGAGTGGTGTAACCTTTGTGGGGTGTTTAGGGTGTGCTATAGAGGGGGTGCGAACGAACTACTCATAGCTACCGGTCTGAAAGTGCTGGGTACGGAAATTAAGTGAGGTATTGTGTAGAGTCTGATGCTGCTAAGGTGAGCTGGTGCGGGAGTCGAGGATGAAAGCTTGAGCCTAAACTGTGTGTCTTATGGTGTGAAGTCATGTGCCCTGGCCCCTGTGCCACACCTGTCTAAGTAGTGTCAGTAATATTTTATACGTAGTAGGAGGAAGTTTTGTTTGGAACACGGTAATTTGTAAATGGTGCTTAGGTGGTGTTATACAGGGAGTGTGAAGGTAAATCAATACGGTATTTGTAAAGTGCAAACTACACAGAAAACGATAATTGATTGGAAGTTAAGAAGCATTGGGTACTAAAAACTAGGGTGCATATTAGTTGCGTGAAAAAGCATGTTTGTCATTGGTTAATAAAGAGCAGTCTAAACGTGGAGTACATACGATAGGATGATATGTGCAAAGCTCAACCAGACGTGCTACTTGAATTTGGAAGGTACATTTGTAACTTTAAACAATGGTGAACATTTAACCCGCAGGTGGTGGTAAATGTTCGAGAATATGCTGAAAAAGTAAAGGATACGTTTAAAAAAATCATTAACTTTTAACCTGCAGGTGTTGTAGAATGTTCCAGAAAGTGTGGTGATAAAATAGGTTGAACTTCTGACCTGTGTGTGGCGCGGAATATTAAGTAGCTTTTCAGATGCAAAATTCAAAAATAACCAATGGAGATAAGTTTTGGAATGTCGATGAAGGAATTAAGTATTCTGATTTGTTGTTTAAATGTATTTATATGTGGTGCAACAGAGAAATTGTGCAATTACTGGTTTCATTCTTGATAAAAGCAGTGCATTACATGTACTGTATGAGAAAGAAAGAATTGCATGCGTGTGTGGCATTTGAAATCTGCATACCAACTACAAAGGTGATGTAGAAATGAACAAGGTGTGTTATGTGTTCTGTAGTAGTGATTAAGTATTTGAGGTGATATTTTTAAGTTTGAAAGTATTTTTTTTTCCAAATAATATCCTGTTAGTAAAGTGAGGTGTTTCATATTGGTTATAAAATATGCATAAAGATTGACCTGTTGTTATATAAGTACTTTATATATGTTTAGGAATTTTTCACAAAGAAGAAATGTAGTTTGTCATCTTTAAAGGACTGTATGGTTTTGAAAATGAGGTACAGCGTTAATTTGGGTTTCTTAATGTATTCAGGCGAGATAAACAAAATGTCCTACGTTTGCAAATTATACTTTTTGTGGAAGTAATGGGGAAGCGGGGGGGTAGGAGATGTATGTGTTATTAATTTAAAAGCGATAAAACCAAAGCCAGAAATGTTATGTGGACAGGTTGTGGTCTCATTTTTGACAGTGAGAGGTAGATTTGGGTTGTATCTTCCCTTTTACTCCTCCCCTTGGTACCTTCCGCCCACCCCTTTCCCTTACTCACCTTTGGTATGTCCGGAAGCTCACCTTGGAATGTTGGTATCTAGCCTTCACAGAGAGAGAGCGGATGACCTGGAATAAAGTGACGTTACATCTTTCTTCTTGGTGTCACTTAATATAATACTGGCTACAAAGAATGGTATGACAGGAAACATGGAGTGAAGAATTTAAATCTCAAGGTTGATGACCCCGTGGTAGTAAGGAGACCCTCCCGGGTACAGGCGGGACAGAGCAAATTTTTTCCCCCGCAAAAAGTTATAAATGTTCGGAAAAATGTGGTGAAGTTGGAGGATGGTAGAATCTGGAGCGGGGACAGATTAGCTACGTAAAGTTTCCTTTGTGTATTTCTTATTCTCTGTTATGTTGGGTAAGGAGATGTGTTGTATCTTCCCTTTTACTCCTTCCCTTGGTACCTTCCACCCACCCTTTTCCCTTACTCACCTTTGGTATGTCCGGAAGCTCACCTTGGAATGTTGGTATCTAGCCTTCACAGAGAGAGAGCCGATGACCTGGAATAAAGTGACGTTACATCTTTCTTCTTGGTGTCACTTAATATAATAATTTGAATATAAGTCTAGGTAGGTTGTTGTACTGTGAGGCCGTCTACAGTGTTTGGAGAGTACATGGAGAGGAGATGGAGATAGTAAAAGTGAATAGGTTCCTTTTATATGTACGCATAGTTTGAATCATTTGAATATAGGTTGCGATATAATATGAACATGGTTTCTGGTTGGCATTTGGGTATACTTAATAGTTTTAGTAGTTTGTGACTAGTGAATAATAAAAAGGTAGATATACTGAAATATATGGTAGTAAACGTACTAATTATTGTCTGTTCTTATGAAATAGAAGTGGTTGGGGAGTGTTTCTTTAGAAGAGATGTTTTATAAATGTGTGAGAGATAAAAAAGAAATGAAAATGTTCGGTATATTTTCTGTATGACCTTCTTGACATTAGTAAAGTACATGTTATTACAAGTGATAGTAATTGTCAGGCTGTGTTCCTGTGCTGAATATACACAGGTGTTTAAGTGGTCCGGGTTTTACCGGTGCTCAGTTTCACTATCTCTTTTGAGACACTCGTCAATTTTTTCATTCAATTTAATGTCCTTAATATACATACAGTGAAGGGACGGTATGTCAAAAGTTTGGGAATTACATCTTTGTTTACTCTCCCCATCCTCCGCTATACACTCTACAGAGTGTTTAAACGACTTTATTAACATACAGATGTATAGCTAGTAAAGGTGGTGTAATGCCACTGGGCCCATTTATAAACCGTGCTATGGGATGGTTTATGTTTTACCCGCCAATTTGCATGTTTGAATACTTTTGGATGATAAGCGTTACGGAAGACACCTTTAAAAATTAAGCCAGAGTATGGGTATAGTGGCGCTACTAGGAATGGTGGCGGTTTCTCTTTGATTTCATATGGTTAAGCAATGGCGGGGTGGGGGGGGTGGGTATGTTGGTGTTTAAAACACAGACTTTAGTAACGTGCAGATGTCTAGCTACTAAAGGTGATGTAGTATCACTGGGACCATTTATAAAGCGCCCTATGGCATGGTATATATTTTACCCGCAAATTTGCATGTTTTAATACGTTTTGCTGATGAGTGTTTCGGGAGATATCTGTTGAAATTAGGCCTCTGTATGGCTATAGTGGCGCTTCCATGTTTGCTGGGGCTCTTTGTTTTATTGCGTAAAGTTAAGCAAGGGCGGGTGTGGAGGTGGTGTAGTGGTACTGGGGCTATTTATAAACCGCATTATGGTATGGTGTATGTTTTACTTGGAAAATTGCGGGTTTCAATACCTTTTGCTGATGAGCGTTCCGGCGGACACCTGTTGAAATGATGGCTATGTATGGCTATAGTGGCACTAACAGGAGTGCTGGGGCTTGTTGTTTTGATTTCATAAGGTTAAGAAAGGGAAGGGGTGGAAGAGGTGGGTATGTTGCTGATTATAACACAGACATTTTCAACGTGCATATGTGTAGCTAGTAAAGGTGATGTAGTGCCACTGGGTCAATTTATAAAGCGCTCTATGGCATGTTTTATCTGGAAATTTGCATGTTTTAAAATCTTTTGTTGCTGGGCGTTCCGGCAGAGACTTGTTTAAATTTAAGTCCCGGTATTGCTATAGTGGCTCTACCAGGTTTGCTGGGGTCTTTCTTTGATTTCGTAATGTTAAGCAAGAATGGGGATGAGGGTGGTGTAGCGGCACTGGGCCCATTTATGAAGCGGTTTATGGTATGGTGACGTTTTTCTCGCAAATTTGCATGTTTTAACACCTTTTGGTGATGAGTGTTCCAGCAGACAGCTACGCAAATCACACAACATTTCTGTGGATAACAAATCTTCGTGCTGATAGACGCTCTTGCACTGTGGTAGAAGGCTGCCAGTGTTGATGGCAAATTATGAAACTTGGTGCCATTGTACATTTAAATGGAAGTTTGGACCATTTCTTTGTTACTATGCTGCAGTGAGGACTTTAAGTGGGAAAAAAACTGGGGGTGCTCTAAAAGGGCTGTGGCAAACCTGTTAAAGGGGTGTGGGCTATCCAAGTAGGGGCGTGGTCTACATGAAGATAACTAGCATTGCGTGCTTAAGAAAATCCCCTCGAATTATCCTACGTTCGGGAAACACGCTCTTTAAAGGATTGCCCTTCCTCCTACAACGTGGCTCACGTAGCATGATGTCTCCACTTCTCAGTAGTGAGCAAAATGAGCATGCACACATTGATGTGCATGCTCTGACTGCAGTCGAATAACAAAAAAAAAGAAAACTTGACTACCTTTGCGAGGGCCGAAAATAGAGCCCGATAAAGACCCGTTTCGAGTTTTTCTGAGAAAAACTGCTCGTGCTCAGAGCCGGCCCACTTAAAGCCCTGCATCCATTCATCCTAAGCACTGCGCCATCCAACCATCTTTCAATTCATTCAGACATTCTTATCTACATACATACATTCATATGTCCCTGCAGTTATTCTTAATATCTATCAGCCCACTCGCCTATGGTAAGCACTGTGCTTTCCATCCAGTTATACGCCCATATATTCATACATACATCTATCCCAGAACCAATCCTATGCATCCATCAGGCCACCCGTGTATCCTAAGTACTGGTCCATGCAATCCATGTATCCTTCCATTCATCCATATATCCATACATCCATCCATCTAGCTATCCATTCATCCATCTGGCCATCCATCCAGTTGCCCTTTATTCAACTATCTGTCCTTATTTTCGTGCACTCTCCACCGCCGATCCTAAATACTGCATATTATATTCATCCACCCAGCCTCTTAAGGGGCCAAAAAGGCTGGCGATAATCATTGAGAGGCAGATTAAGTTTCTGATAAAGAACAAGAAAGCTTTGAGTTGCTCTTTGTGGATTAGAGTTCACCACCCTCCTCTGGTGGTGTTTTAAACAAAGGTTGATGTAGGGAAAGAAATGTAAAGCAGCTTTTCAGTGTAAGACGTTAATTTAGAAAGATAACGGGGCATATTATCAAGAACGGCGTTAAAATTATTAGCACTTTAGCGGCAGGAAACTGCCGCTAAAGTGGTGATAATGGACTTGATAATATGCCTTTGTCAATTCCCATAGCCGGCCAGGTTGTGGTGTGAAGCTGGGCTTCTATGGGATTTCACAAGGGCATATTATCAAGCTCATTATCGCCGCTTTAGCAGCGATAATTTTAACGCCGTTCTTGATAATATGCCCCTAAGTGAGCCAGGTAAAGCGTGTGTTTTCGTAGCACTACAACAACACCCTGTGAAAGGTGAGATCAGGGTTGTGTTGGAGTTGGCTGCATGTGGTCGTCTCCAAAGGTGCAACCAGAGCGAAATTTCGGGGGAAGCTAGTTCTTTGAGCACTAGGGGCTCTAACAAGAGGTGAAAAAAACAGTGCATCATTTACAAGCAAATGGTCTTTTGAAGGCCTGTGAAGTGCTCGGCGCGGCTCTGTGTGTGCTATTGGTAAGCTGTCTCAAGGAGTATGGGGCAATGGGCGTTGTGCGCCTGGTGGTCTCTCTGCTAATCACGCCACGATGATATTGCTCCTGCGCTGCAAAAAGAGAAGGGAAATCGTGAGAGAAAATGGCTCTCTTTAAAGGATTTTTTTTCTCCTACAACGGGGCTCACCTGGCATGATGTCTCCACTTTTTAGTAGTGAGCAATGTGCATCGTCTCACTGTCTCACTACAGTCCAATAAAAAAAAAACAACGGACTACCTTTGCGAGGCCCGAATATGGAACCCCATTGAGATCCGTTTTGAGGCCCCCAAAAATAAACTGCCGGTGCTCAGACTCCCTCCCCTCCAATTAAAGCTTTGGTTGCAGTGTTATGTTTTGCAAAGTTGTAGATAAAATTGTTAGGCTAATAATGGTAATTTTTCAGTGTGCCGTTTGGTTGATAATGTCATCCTAAGTATATAGATTACAATTTTTAAAAATAATATCTATAAAGTTGTCTGCGGTGGGTAGCAGAGGGAGTGTGTGGGGTGGTGGGGTGCGGAGAAGAGGTGAAAAGTACGAGGTAGTGCAGTTACGTGTAAATTGTAAAGGTGTATGTAAATAATTAAATAAATACTTGCTGTATGTTCTATGGCACTACCCGTCATCCTACTGCTCCCCTGCCATGCTCCATCACGTTGCAGCACTGCCTCTGGAAGCCATCAGTAGAATTTATGTAATTGTATGTTATTATTGTAATATATTGAACTGATGTAAAAAATAATTGAATCTATTTTTATTTTCATAAAATTATTTCGTTTGGATAAAAATTTGAAAATGCCTAGAAGAACTGAGAAAAAAAGACAAGAAAAGAAGCCTTTATATTTGCAGAAAAGAAAAGATTTTCAATTACAAAAAAATGAGAGCACTACATAAACAGTTTCTTCTGGTAAAAACACTAGACAATTTCTGAAAAAAATAATATGAAAATAACATCACACAAAGGAAAAAGAAGAATTTTGCAAGTAAGGAGAAGGAGACTTCAATTTCAAATAAAAGGAAAAGAAAACAAGATAATGAAACAGTATCTGTTACCTCAGACAAAAACTATTTCAAGAAATTCGTCAGACACTTTTTTGAACTAGAGTGATTCAGAATTTAATGAGAACATGCTGCAAATATCAAAAGAAAGTACTGCAATTCAAACAGAAGAAGCGTATCAAAAGTATAGTGGATACTGCTTTTACTTTAAAACAGAAGTTATTCATTGTGATTTTGAAGAGTATCAAAGTATTAGATAAAGTAATCAAAGTGTTGAAAGAGAAAAGTAGAAAAAAAAGACTTGTGAACAGAACCAACTTTTGCAAAATCTTTAGTGGACATTGGAAACATACTTCTAGTAGTGAGCCTTTTTTTAATGAGGAAAGTTACTTTCAGGAAAATAGTTTACCATTTGCAGTTGATACTGGAGGTCGTTGCTACCAAGTTCAGGATGGATGTCCCCTTCCAAAAGAGGAATTGGTTGGTAAAAGTGCAGAAGAGTTAATAGTTGGAGAAGTGCAAGGGAAACGTACACAAGCTCCTGTGTATAAGTCGGGTTGTAGCAGTATTTGTAGTATTCAATAGGAATCTATTGATATAATGCGAAATTTGCTACGAGAATATACACAGAAAAGTATTAAACGGAAGATTAAGTTGTTGCAAGGACTAGATCCATGTAATGTAAGAAAATATACTGAGAAACATGGGCATTCTCTGGCTTGTCTTTCAAGAAAAGTGTCTAAAAGTGTTTTTCATCTCTTGAGGATGTTAGCAGTACACCACTCAGAAATGCGGAAGTTTGTAAGGAAACTGTACTATGTAAAAAGTCCTGCATTATGTTTAAGTGAACTGAATACAGCTCTTTTATATGGTTCTTTATTAGATGTTCAAAAAAAGTGTGATGATATTGAAATGCGATATTTTGGTTCAGAAGAGCAGTCAATAGAGAGTGAAAGTTTGACAATTACAGATGTTGAAGGAGATGTGAAAGTGATTAGCACTGATCAGTTTGAAGAAGAAATTGGAAGGTTTAATGTAGTGTGCTCTGAAATACCAAATTATGTTTGCGTTTGTTGTCGACGTACTCATTATAAAAGTCAAACTAGGAATGTTGATTTGTATTTGAAAAGTGAAAAGGAGAACAATAGTAAGTGGGAAGAATTTGCAACTTACTTGTTGGTGGAAGGTCGATTTGAGTTAGGTAGTGATCAACGTATATGTAAATATTGTTACAACAAATTAGAAGAGAACAAAATACCTGCTAGAGCAGTACATAATAACTTAGAATTAGTAGCTATTCCGGAGGAACTGTCAGAATTGAATACATATGAGTCTGTTCTAATTCAATCTGCTCATCCTTTTCAAACTATAATTCGGATGGAGCCTAAAACAGGTAAACTGCCACCAACAGACTTGTAAAGAGGGCTGAAAGGAAGAGTGGTGTACTTACCTTTGGATTTAAAAAAAAAATATTGAAACTATTGCTGGAGAGAAAGAGGAAAATGAGGCAGTAGTCATTCTAGTAAATGGTGTACCAACAAAGAGTCAGAAAATATGGCAAGAATTTGTGGATGTTAATAAAGTTGAAAAGGCTACCTTATATCTTATAGAGAACAATATTTATATATCTTATAGAGAACAATATTATGAAGTAATAGGAAGCAGCATTGAGTTATTTCAAATGAAAAAAGCACAGGGAACTCCAATGAGTGTATGGGAGAAGAGCTTGGAAGCTCGTTGTTTTCCACAGCTGTTTCCTACTGGAGAAGGTGGACGATATGATGACCAACCTGTACGTATTCCAGCTTCAGAATATCGATCAACAATATTATATTCTGAAGATCCTAGATTTCGACAGAGCATTCCATACACATTTAACCTTTTGTTTGAAAGTGATTTATCTTCTCTGTCGTATGCAGTGAACAACATACTTAAAACTGGAGTTCATCAATCACTTCTTTCTGCGAAAGAATTTGTAGAGAAAGTTGAAAAAACAGATGAAAATTTAGAAGCACAGTTAATCAATTTGATGGCATGTCACCGTGGAACAAATGAGTATTGGTATAGTCGTCATGGAGAACTCAAGTGTATGTTACAGAACTTAGGTACACCAACATGGTTTGTCACACTTAGCTGTGCAGAGTTTGCATGGGAAGATTTGCTTGAGTTTCTAAGAGAAGTGAGTTCCAATATTAAAAATGTTGAAATAAAGACTCCTGGTGAACTGTGTTCATTGGATCCTGTAAATGTGTCCAGATATTTTAATCATAGGTTTCAAGCTATGATGTCTCTTATCTGCAATAAAAGGAATCCACCTCTTGGAGAAGTTACCAATTTCTTTTGGAGAAAGGAGTACCAAGCAAGAGGTGCACCTCATATACATATGCTACTATGGGTCAAGGATGCACCTAAATTTGGAACTGATTCTGATGAAACAGTATTGTCTTTCATCGAACAGTATGTGACATGTGAGATTCAGGTCCAGAGGAGTTGTTGAGCCAAGTTTCTGTGAGGATAAGGAGTTCAAGTTCTTGGGCGAGGATGAGATCAGCAAGGTCTGTGGCATGTTTCACCACTGATCTACAGTTAAGTAACATGCATTTCAGGTGTGATTTGTGCAGGCTGTCTGTGGGCGCGGCTGTTTAGCGGGGATCTGCATGAGGCTATTGATGTTTATGGCATTGGCGTTGAGTCTGTGCGCACTATGACGGTTGGGTGTGATGCTTTGGTTGGGTTCCGCATTACCATGTTTAGGGTATGTCGAGCTAGGGGCATTTAATGGGGTTGTTTGTGATGGTCTAGCAGTAACTGAGATGGTCGAATGAGGAGAGGTGTACTCCAGGAGGAGGGAGAGAATATCAGGTTCTGGAAATGGATTTTTGGATCTGGTGGGTTTAGATGGGGTGTTAGGTTAGGGAGTGGTAATCCAATTCAGGGCAGGGGGTTTAGCTGGATCATATGTGGGATCACATGTAATGTCATGTTGGAGGAGAGATGCGGGATCACATGTGATGTCCTTTTGGAGGAGAGATCAAGGGCCAGCTCTTTGGTGGACTTAATGAGTTTATGGATGACACTTTTGAGAGTTAGAAGTTCCTGGGTTATTTTCTTGAGCTTGGTGGCAGGATCTGGATTATGGGTCATGTGGAGGGGAGGAGCAGGGTTGGTCAGTGGGGAGGGCGGAGGGGAGACCGGGGCAGGAAGGCGGAAGGGAAGGGGGAAATCTGCTAGCGTAGAGTTCTCTCTCCGATCTACGGGTGCGCAAGGGGAGTGGGCGATGGAGGGGAGGTGAGGGGAAGGGAGGATGGATGAGTATATGTACATATATATTCGCTACAGTGTCTGCTTAACAATTTAATACAGACTCCAGCACGCTCGGGGTTGCTTCAATGCGCGTTTATTCAAACCGCAACAAGTAGGTGATGCGTTTCAACAACCTCTGCTGTCTTTTTCAAACCTAAAGTCGCCGCAATTTTTTCTCTTTATATACCAGTAAGAGTCTTAAAGTGACAGTGCAATTTTAGCAGCAAAGTGAATGTTTTTAGTTTAAAAACAAAAGTGACAGTGCTATATACGTTTTTCTTTTTTCCAAGCATTACAGCTGCAGTAAACTTTAGCAAACAATCTCAGTGTTAATGGTTATAACATGGTGATTAATATAAGCATTTAAAATCTGTAATACAATCACAAGTTGTTGCGCCCATTTAGGCAATTAATTACTTAAAACAATTAAATTTACAACAATATTATTCAATCTTATGGCCAGTGCCTTATTAGCAAATATTTATGTATCTCATATTGTCTATGCTAATCATCTACCATTAATATATCTGTCTATACATCTATCTATCTATCTATCTATCTATCTATCTATCTATCTATCTATCTATAGATAGATAGATAGATAGATAGATAGATAGATAGATAGATAGATCAACATATTTTGAAATGTTTTCAAAAATAGATCCACACCTACATTTTACAACATGGTTCTGAGAGTAATACAGTTGAACCTGAACTCCAATTTGTGAGTTGGCTACCAAGTATTGATCCTCATTAAGTGGTTAAAAATGGAACATCCTGATCTCTCACCCCTCATTACGACGAAAAATGATCCATCTGCAGACCATTGCCTCAGTAGGTGAAATAGAGAATCTGAGAGTAAGAAAAAAGTTACCTGTATGGGCCCAGTGCCAGGAAACCCTCTAAAAAGTTGCTTGTGCTGCAACAAATGCGTAGGTGGATGCGTGGTAATATCCACATCAATCCATGGTGCGCTTCCCTGCTGCAGAGTAATGCAAGGCAGTGATTTGCGCAGCCTTGTGTTACTCTAGATTCATCAAGCCACACAGGACCACACAAGGTAATTTTACATGGCTTGATAAATCTCATTTAGGTTTTGAGTCACCCTAACATTCCCTTGTATGGTGCAAGGTTGACACAAAACCTTGATGAATATGGGCCCCTGTCTCTATCTCACTCCTTCCTTCCTCTTTTGTAGTTGGGGTTCTATCTTTCTCTTTCCTCTTTTTTTGCTTTCTCTCTCTTGATCTGGGTCAAATTCCGATGATGAAAAATAAGTTCTGGTACCTAAAAGTGAGAATGAGGACTGGTACTCACCACAAATTAAGCATTGCAGAATTGGAGCTGTGCAACATGCTGGTATGTTATAAAAACTGCATAGTATAGAATCTGCACAAAGATAAGTATGACAGATGTCCTTGACAAGCAAGAAAGAAATGTTCTTCAGCAAAAGTAACATTTTGTGAAATTAACTTCAACCTACAAAATCTAGCATATTTCAATATGCAGACCACAGTCGATGTTTGACAACAAAAAAGGATAATATGAACTTTTAGCAATGCAAATGGGAATTGCAAATGAAACAGACAATTATTTTAGTAATTAGATTCATCACATTCATGTGTGAGATTGTCGAACCATCTGAACACATGAAACACATTTTATTCCACAGTACAGGCTGTTTTCTGCTCCAGGACTGATTATGAATATTATGAAGAATAGGAGAGTCAGGTCAAGACGTAGAAGTATAAGTGCTACACTATCTAACAAATATATGCTGATTACTGCAGTCATATCAGATAGATGACTAGCCAGAAATCACAAGGTTGTACATTGAAGAAGCCACAATATTGAGTGACTAGTGACAAGGCATTATTATGTGATATATATATGGAAATGGGAATTGCACATCAAACATATATATATATATAGGTGGACCCCCTGGGGCCCCCTTTTAAAAATAAAAAAAACGGCGAAATGCGCGCATGGTGCGCGCATCCTATCGCGTTGGATGCACGGATCCTCTCGCGGTGGGTTCGTGGATCCAAGGGAAAAAAAATGAAATTGTTGGGAGATGAAGATTAAGCTTAAGTGTTTTGTTCTTGAGTGGCTCTAAAAAGAGCCGTTGTGTTCATTGAGAGTTTTTGGTACTTATAAGTAAGTACCTATACAGAGTCTAAAGTTGTTGAGGAAGACTCTGTTTCCTTCATCAGTAAAGTGTACCCCATCTCTCCTATACATCTCTTTCATATGAAAGCGCAGATTGTTATTGTAAATGGACCCCATTCTGTAGTCTCGGAGAAAAGCAGAAACAGATTTATTCACATGTTTCCTAGCTTTCTCAATCTGTGGACAAAAATGATCAGACCAGTTCAATTTCTGCCTTTGGCATATGTTAGAGTACATAAAGTCAGTTTTAGGGAAAAGTGAAATCTGTTCTGCAAAGGTGTCCTTCATAAGCATTTCCAGACCTACCCCAGTCAAAGTGCCTAGGTCATTGCCACCACAGTGCACTATTATGAGGTCAGGGTGTTGGATTTGCATGAAGGATTTTACCAATGGCATCAATTGGTGCCACTTTAACCCTCTCTGTCCAATCCATTTAATGTCTTCATTTGGCAAACCTAGGTCTTTGTGAATGCCTTTGTTTTCTGCACACCTTTGTCTCCAGAAAATGTAGCTGTGTCCCACAATCCACACTGTAAGCATCTTGTAAGGAGGTCTGGATGCACTCAGATGGTAAATGCAATGGCAGTTTGGAAAGTAAGATGTTTTTAAAATGGTGGCTAAGATGCAATTTTGAAAAAAGACAATAAATCATTGGTTGTTTAACAACCTTCTACACTGAAAGGTAGGGTGCATATTTCTGTTTTTTAAACGCATGATTCTTATTGGTTAACAAAAACTGATTGTAAGGAACATTATATATGATAAACTGATATGTTGAGAAGTCAAGCACAATTGCTGTTTTTATTAGCAAAATTGTGTGTGCTGAACTTGTGACCTGTGTGTTCAGTACAGTGTTCCATGACCTGTTTCTATGGTAACAGGCAGAAGGCAGATTGGGGGAAGTGTTGAAGTTTATGTCATTTGGAAAGGGTTGAAATGTTTAACCAATAGAAATGTGTGTTTGCTTTTGAATTTATGTGGGAAGGAATGTGATTTGATGTTTACATGTAAATGTGTGGAAAATGAGAGGGAAACGTTGCCATTCTTTGGTTCTGCTGACAGGTGTACAGTGCAGAAATTCTGTAAAAGAAAATCTGGTGTGTGACTGATATCTGGTGTGTGACTGATAAACTTCTTAATCTACCAAACATCTTGAAAGGTGAGTTATTTAATTGTGAGGGGATGTATGTAGACTATTTTTATTTTAATCGGAGTAATGTATTTCTTCTGCTAAAGTGTATGGAGTACTTTTTTTCTCTACAATCTTATTGACAGTGTGTGTGCATGTAGAAACCATTTTGTGATAAGGATTTGTTTTTTTCATGTGTTTGTAGAGAGATAACTATGCAGTTTTTATATTTTGGTAGAATTAGAAACCAGTCATTGTTTATGAATTTGTGAAATGAGTTATGTTTCTGCAGTAAAATGTAGTACTCCTTGTAGATGAAGAAATGTGTTTTGGTATAGTGCAAGAGATAGTGTTGTTTGTCTAGAATCACACAGAGAGCCTGTGTGCATTTGGGAACCACTGTGAGAGAAGCATTTAGCAATATCCTGTATTTGCTGACAGATAACTCTTTTAAAACCTGTCATGTTGTCAAGTTTTAGTAGCATTAGAAGCCAGTCTTTGCTTATGCGTTGATTAAATGAGACAGGCTTTGATACAAAAGTGCACTTTTGAAATATGCACATTGTGTGCAGTTCCTTTACCAGTTCCATAGTAGTAAATAAGGTTTGGTAAACTCGTAGGGATAGTGGTTGTTGTCTAGAATCACACTGTGAGTCTGTGTGCATTTGGGAACCAATGTGAGAGAAGCATATGGTAACATTGTGCATTTGCTGACAGATAACTATTTTAAATCCTGTCATGTTTTCAAGTTTTAGTAGCATTAGAAGCCAGTCATTGCTTATGCGTTGATTAAATGAGTCAGGCATTGACACTAAGGTGCAGTCATGAAATATGTAGATTGTGTGCAGTTCCCTTACCTCTTCCACTGAAGTGAATGAGTTTTGGTAAACTCCTAGGGATAGTGGTGCTTGTCTAGAATCACACTGTGAGTCTGTGTACATTTGGGAACCACTGTGAGAGAAGCGTTTGGTAACATTGTGTATTTGCTGACAGATAACTGTTTTAAAACATGTCATGTTGTGAAGTTTTAGTAGCATTAGAAGACAGTTATGGCTTATGCTTTCATTAAATGAGTTAGGTATTGACAGTAAAGTGTAGTCATGAAATATGTAGATTGTGTGCAGTTCCCTTACCACTTCCAGTGTAGTGAATGAGTTTTGGTAAACTCCTAGGGATAGTGGTGCTTGTCTAGAATCACACTGTGAGTCTGTGTGCATTTGGGAACCACTGTGAGAGAAGCGTTTGGTAACATCGTGTATTTGCTGACAGATAACTGTTTTAAAACCTGTCATGTTGTCAAGTTTTAGTAGCATTAGAAGCCAGTCTTTGGTTATGCGTTGATTAAATGAATCAGGCACTGACACTAAAGTGCAGTCGTGAAATAGGTACATTGTGTGCAGTTCCCTTACCTCTTCCACTGTAGTGAATGAGTTTTGGTAAACTCCTAGGGATAGTGGTGCATGTCTAGAATCACACTGTGAGTCTGTGTACATTTGGGAACCACTGAGAGAGAAGCGTTTGGTAACATCGTGTATTTGCTGACAGATAACTGTTTTAAAACATGTCATGTTGTGAAGTTTTAGTAGCATTAGAAGCCAGTTATGGCTCATGCTTTCATTAAATGAGTTAGGTATTGACAGTAAAATGTAGTCGTGAAATATGTAGATTGTGTGCAGTTCCCTTACCACTTCCAGTGTAGTGAATGAGTTTTGGTAAACTCCTAGGGACAGTGGTGCTTGTCTAGAATCACACTGTGAGTCTGTGTGCATTTGGGAACCACTGTGAGAGAAGCGTTTGGTAACATCGTGTATTTGCTGACAGATAACTGTTTTAAAACACGTCATGCTGTCAAGTTTTAGTTTCATCAGAAGCCAGTGTTTGCTTATGCGTTGATTAAATTAGTCAGGCATTGACATTAAAGTGCAGTCGTGAAATATGTAGATTGTGTGCAGTTCCTTTACCACTTCCACTGTAGTGAATGAGTTTTGGTAAACTCAGAGGGATAGTGGTGCTTGTCTAGAATCACACTGTGAGTCTGTGTGCATTTGGGAACCACTGTGAGAGAAGTGTTTGATAACATTGGGGCCTATGCATCAACAATGCCATTTGCGATTCCTTATTAGCGAAAAATAAGGAATCGCTAATAAGGAATAGCAAAAGGCTATGCATGTAGGAATCGCTATTCAAATAGCGATTCCTTAATATTCCTTATTACCGAATCGGTAATACCGAATCGGTAATAAGGAATACCTACCCATTCATTCCTATGGGCTTGGAGGCCCATAGGAATGAATGTAAAGCCAGTCTGTATTAGCGATTCGGTATTACCGAATCGCTAATAGCGGGAGCACTTTCAAGGGTGCCAGGGTGTCAAAAGGACACCCTGTTGCACCCCTGAAAATGATATGTGCACATATGTTGCACACACACATGCTCTAAGGGCATGTGTGTGCGCAACATGAAACTTTGAAAAATGCACAAAAAAGTGCATTTTTCAAAGTTTTTGCAAATTACCATGCAGTTCATCTTCATGGTAATTTGCTCCCCCTATTAGCGAATTCGCTAATTTTTTAACTTTGATGCATTGCATTTAAGGAATCTCACTTTGGGATTCCTTAAATGCAATCGCTATTTAAGGAATCGGTATTTAAGGAATCCCTATTTAAAGAATCGCTATTTAAGGATTCCTTAAATAGCGATTTCTGCTTTTGGGTTGATGCATTGGGATTGGGTATTTTTTCCTTAATACCGGGAGCTATTACCGAATCGGTATTTTACCGACTGGATTTTGGGTTGATGCATAAGGGTGATTGTGTATTTGCTGACAGATAACTGTTTTAAAACCTGTCATGTTGTTAAGTTTTAGTAGCATTAGAAGCCAGTCTTTGCTTATGCGTTGATTAAATGAGTCAGGCATTGACACTAAAGTGCAGTCGTGAAATATGTAGCTTGTGTGCAGTTCCCTTACCACTTCCACTGTAGTGAATGAGTTTTGGTAAACTCCTAGGGATAGTGGTGCTTGTCTAGAATCACACTGTGAGTTTGTGTGCATTTGGGAACCAATGTGAGAGAAGCATTTGGTAACATCCTGTATTTGCTGACAGATAACTGTTTTAAAACATGTCATGTTGTCAAGTTTTAGTAGCATTAGAAGACAGTTATGGCTTATGCTTTCATTAAATGAGTCAGGCATTGACAGTAAAGTGCAGTTGTGAAATATGTAGATTGTGTGCAGTTCCCTTACCACTTCCACTGTTGTGAATGAGTTTTGGTAAACTCCTAGGGATAGTGGTGCTTGTCTAGAATCACACTGTGAGTCTGTGTGCATTTGGGAACCACTGTGAGAGAACCGTTTGGTAACATTGTGTATTTGCTGACAGATAACTGTTTTAAAACCTGTCATGTTGTCAAGTTTTAGTAGCATTAGAAGCCAGTCTTTGGTTATGTGTTAATTAAATGAGTCAGGCATTGACACTAAAGTGCAGTCGTGAAATATGTAGATTGTGTGCAGTTCCCTTACCTCTTCCACTGTAGTGAATGAGTTTTGGTAAACTCCTAGGGATAGTGGTGCTTGTCTAGAATCACACTGTGAGTCTGTGTACATTTGGAAACCATTGTGAGAGAAGCGTTTGGTAACATCGTGTATTTGCTGACAGATAACTGTTTTAAAACATGTCATGTTGTGAAGTTTTAGTAGCATTAGAAGACAGTTATGGCTTATGCTTCCATTAAATGAGTTAGGTATTGACAGTAAAGTGTAGTCGTGAAATATGTAGATTGTGTGCAGTTCCCTTACCACTTCCAGTGTAGTGAATGAGTTTTGGTAAACTCCTAGGGATAGTGGTGCTTGTCTAGAATCACACTGTGATTCTGTGTGCATTTGGGAACCACTGTGCGAGAAGCGTTTGGTAACATTGTGTATTTGCTGACAGATAACTGTTATAAAACCTGTCATGTTGTCAAGTTTTAGTAGCATTAGAAGCCAGTGTTTGCTTATGTGTTGATTAAATGAGTCAGGCATTGACACTAAAGTGCAGTCGTGAAATATGTAGATTGTGTGCAGTTCCCTTACCACTTCCACTGTTGTGAATGAGTTTTGGTAAACTCCTAGGGATAGTGGTGCTTGTCTAGAATCACACTGTGAGTCTGTGTGCATTTGGGAACCACTGTGAGAGAACCGTTTGGTAACATTGTGTATTTGCTGACAGATAACTGTTTTAAAACCTGTCATGTTGTCAAGTTTTAGTAGCATTAGAAGCCAGTCTTTGGTTATGTGTTAATTAAATGAGTCCGGCATTGACACTAAAGTGCAGTCGTGAAATATGTAGATTGTGTGCAGTTCCCTTACCTCTTCCACTGTAGTGAATGAGTTTTGGTAAACTCCTAGGGATAGTGGTGCTTGTCTAGAATCACACTGTGAGTCTGTGTACATTTGGAAACCATTGTGAGAGAAGCGTTTGGTAACATCGTGTATTTGCTGACAGATAACTGTTTTAAAACATGTCATGTTGTGAAGTTTTAGTAGCATTAGAAGACAGTTATGGCTTATGCTTCCATTAAATGAGTTAGGTATTGACAGTAAAGTGTAGTCGTGAAATATGTAGATTGTGTGCAGTTCCCTTACCACTTCCAGTGTAGTGAATGAGTTTTGGTAAACTCCTAGGGATAGTGGTGCTTGTCTAGAATCACACTGTGATTCTGTGTGCATTTGGGAACCACTGTGCGAGAAGCGTTTGGTAACATTGTGTATTTGCTGACAGATAACTGTTATAAAACCTGTCATGTTGTCAAGTTTTAGTAGCATTAGAAGCCAGTGTTTGCTTATGTGTTGATTAAATGAGTCAGGCATTGACACTAAAGTGCAGTCGTGAAATATGTAGATTGTGTGCAGTTCCCTTACCTCTTCCACTGTAGTGAATGAGTTTTGGTAAACTCCTAGAGATAGTGGTGCTTGTCTAGAATCACACTGTGAGTCTGTGTACATTTGGGAACCATTGTGAGAGAAGCGTTTGGTAACATCGTGTATTTGCTGACAGATAAGTGTTTTAAAACATGTCATGTTGTGAAGTTTTAGTAGCATTAGAAGACAGTTATGGCTTATGCTTCTATTAAATGAGTTAGGTATTGACAGTAAAGTGTAGTCGTGAAATATGTAGATTGTGTGCAGTTCCCTTACCACTTCCAGTATAGTGAATGAGTTTTGGTAAACTCCTAGGGATAGTGGTGCTTGTCTCGAATCACACTGTGAGTCTGTGTGCATTTGGGAACCACTGTGAGAGAAGCGTTTGGTAACATTGTGTATTTGCTGACAGATAACTGTTATAAAACCTGTCATGTTGTCAAGTTTTAGTAGCATTAGAAGCCAGTGTTGGCTTATGCATTGATAAAATGAGTCATGCTTTGACACTAAAGTGCAGTACCATGTAGTATTGTCTTCACTGCACCAGAACTGAAAATTTAACATTTTTACCCATGTATTGTCCTAGAAGTAGTCTGATGATTTAGTCAGTTTCTAAGTACTTATGTTGTGAACCATTCTTTACCAAATAGACTGCTTCAAATGTCTATGCAGTATGCATGTAGTTCTCTAACCACTTACACAGTTGTTTTTCACACCTTCAATTCCCTAGTCAGTATCCATACAGTTCCAGGAAACACCCTGTCACTCCCTTTGCAGTCTTCTAGTGACCCATTCAGCACCATGTAGTAATCCATTCACTGTCCCATAACTCAAACACTTATAAATTCACCAAGACAGTCTCTTTCCAGTACTCTAATGATTCAGTCACTGTCTAAGTATTCATGCACTGAGCCAGGCCTTAGCACATGGACTGCTTCAAACCCATCTGCACTATGCATGCAGTCTTCTAACCACCTAGAGACTTGTCTTTTACACTTTCAATTTCCTAGTCAGTATCCATATAGTCCAGCAAACATCCTGTCACTCCCTTTGCACTCTTCTAGTGACCCATTCAGTACCAAGTACTAATCCATTCCCTGTGCGAAAAGCCTGCCATTTATAAATTCATCCAGGCAATCTCCTTGCTGTACTCTAATCATTCAGTCAGTACCCAAGTACTTATGCAGTGAGCCAGGCCTTAGCACATGGACTGCTTTAAATGCCTATCCAGTATGTATTCAGTTCTCTAATCAGCTACACAGTTGTCTTTCGCACCTTCAATTCCCCAGTTCGTATTCATACACTTCTAGCAAACACCCTGTTACTCACCCAGTGTGTCTCCTTTTAGTACTGTAATCATTCAGTCAGTTAGCATGTAGTCTTTTAGTGAGGTAGGCTTTAGGGCATGAACTTTTTCAAAGTAGTATGCACTATGTATGTAGTGTTTTAATCATCATCACACTTGTGGTTCAGGGACATAGTTTCTTAGTCTGTTTTTATATAAAATGTGTTTGTACAGTAATGGAATACTGTAAATTTGAAAGTTATTAATATACATTTATTTGTGATTCTTTTTTGCAGTTACTGTTTTTCAACATTAAAATCGAGAAATTATGCCAGAAAAAAAAAGAAAAAGAAAAGAACAGAGACAGGAGGATTATTTGAAGAAACATGAACCAGAAGTTTTGAATGAAAAAGATAATGTGGCTAAAAGGAAAAAATCTTCTGGTAAGATCACGAAGCAATTTATTAAAAATGTTTGTAGGAGCAAACAGAATGTAGAGAATGCTGCAAGTTCAGAGAATTTTTTAAGTCAGAAAAAAATCAAAATAAGAGGAAAAGTAAATAAGCAAATGTTCAGTCAAAGGAGATAGAGTATGGTAAAAGAAGACAAAATCAGTATAAGGAATTACGCAAACAAATATTTTACAAGAGAGTAGTGCATAATTTGCTGAAAGATGTGAAGAAATATAAAAAGAGAGCTTTATTTTATAAAAAGAAGAAGCATATTGAAAGCATTGTGGAAAAGGCTTTTGAAGTAAAAAGGAAACTGTTTATTTTACTGTTAAACAGGATTCGATCACTAGATAAACCAATGTATGTAATGAAGGCCAAAAGTAGGAAGAAAAGAGTTATTAATAAAAAAAATGTCTGTGATGTTTTTTTTGGGAGAATGGAAACACAGTTCTAGTTCAGAGCCTTTTTTTAATGAAGAGAGTTATTCACTAAGTGAAAAATTATTGTATGCAGTTGACACCAGTGGTAGAGGTTAGGAGGTTAGTGATGGTTGTCCAATGGAGAAAGAGAAAATGGTTGAAAGAAATGCAGAAGAAGTAATAGCTGATGAAGTTTTAGGGAGACGTGCAAAAAACCCTGGGTACACTTGGGATTGCAGTAGTGTTTGTAGTGTACGACAGGAATCTATTGAAAAATTATGTCGTTTTTTACGAGTCTATACTAAAAAAAGTGTAAAACAAAAGATTAATCTGTTGCAAGGACTAGACCCTTGCAGAGTGAGAAAACATACTGGTTTGCAAGGTCATTCTCTGGCTTGTCTTTCTAGGAAAGTTTGTGGAAGTGTTTTTCACCATTTCAGAATGCTGGCAGTACATCATACTCAAATGCGGAAGTTAGTGAGAAGGTTGTATTATGCAAAAAGTCCAACACTAAAGTTAAGTGAGTTGAACAGTGCTCTTTTGCGTGGGTCAGTTTCAGATGTGAAGCAGGTCTGTGAGAATATTGAGTTTTGTTACTTTTGGCCTCAGGAAGAGAGTGAAGAAACTGACACATTAGTAGAACAAAATGTTGAAGACAATGTAGAACCTGTAATTACAGAAAAATGTGAAGATTAAATCACAAAGTTTAAGGTAATTTCAGGTGAAAGACCAAATGTTTCTTGTATTTGTTGTCGGCGAAGTCACTATAAAAATCAGACTAGGGGTGTCAATCTGTATTTAAAAAGTGAAATAGAAGATAATGATAAGTGGATGGAATTTGCAACTTATTTGTTGGTAGAGGATTGTTTTGATTTGGGATGTGAGTAGCGTATTTGCAAATATTGTTATAATAAATTAGATGAGAATAAAATTCCTGCTAGAGCTGTTCATAATATTCTAGAGTTTGTTGCTATTCCTCCAGAGCTGATAGATTTAAATATGTATGAATCTATTCTGATACAATGTGTTCACCCGTTTCAGGCTATTGTTCGTATGGAGCCCACAACAAGTAAATTACCTCCATCTGAGTTGCAAAGAGGATTGAAAGGAAGAGTTGTGTATTTACCATTAGATTTAAGGAAAAATGTTGAAACTATTGGTGTAGATCATGCAGAAAATGAGCCACTAGTCATTCTAGTTAATGGTGTTCCTACTAAGAATAAGAAAATCTGGCAAGAGTTAGTGGATGTTAGAAAAGTGCAAAAGGCATCATTGTATCTGTTAAAAAATAATGAGTACTATAGAAATGTGTTTGTTGGAGAAGAAGAAATAGATTTAGCAGAAGATAGTGAAACATTAAGTGGACAAATTGAAAAAGTGGACATGTCCAGATGTGAAGAGATCTATGAACATTACAGTGTACATCCACTTCATTCCAAAGAGGTGATGGGGAATACAATTGAGCTGTTTCAAATGAAAAAAGCAACAGGAAGTCCCACGAGTGTATGGGATTAGAGCTTGGAAGCTCGTTGTTTCCCGCAGTTGTTTCCAACAGGAAAAGGTGGACGATATGATGAACGTCCTGTGCAGATTCCTGCATCTGAATATCGGACAAAAAGATTATATGCAGAAGATCCAAGATTTCGACAATGTATCCCTTATATGTTTCATCTTCTGTTTGAAAGTGACTTGTCTGGACTTTCATATGCAGTAAATCACATTTTAAAAACTGGAATGCATCTTCAAAATGTAACTGCAAAGGATTTTATGGATACAGTGCATCAGAGAGATGATCATTTAGAATCTCAGTTGATTAATCTGATGGCATGTCAGCGTGGGACTAATGAATATTGGTACCGTCGACATGGAAAACTGAAATGCATGCTACGGAACTTGGGAACTCCTACATGGTTTGTTACACTAAGCTGTGCTGAGTATGCTTGGGATGATTTACTTGAATTTCTTCGAGAGGCAAATTCCAATATAAAAAATATTGAAAACAAGACACCTGGAGAATTGTGCTCTTTGGATCCTGTCAATGTATGCAGATATTTCAATCATAGATTTGAAGCTATGATGTCTTTCATCTGCAATAAAAAGAATCCTCCTCTTGGAGAAGTTGTGGATTTCTTTTGGAGAAAGGAGTATCATGCAAGAGGTGCTCCTCACATACATATGTTGTTATGGGTCAAGGACGCCACAAATTTGGAACAGATTCAGATGAAACTGTTTTGTCTTTCATTGAAGATTATGCTACATGTGCTCTTCCAAATAGCAGAGAAGAGAAAAACTTAAAACAACAAGTCTTACGATTTCAAAGCCACAGGTGTGGAAAATACTGTCGACGAAAGTACAAGTCAAAGGATACGTTCTATACCAAATGTCATTTTGGATTTCCACGTCCTGTATTAGCTAAAGGAAGAGTGAACAGTTTTATGTCAGCTGTACGACATACAAGAAAGTCTCAGAAAAACACCTACAAATTAAGAAGAAGCGAAGAATCAAAATACATAAATGACTTCAGTCCAGTTATTTTATCCATGTGGAACGCTAACATGGATATTCAGTATGTTGCGGACAATTCCATTGCTGTTGCTCGATATGTAACGTCTTACATTACTAAATCAGAAAAGACTGAATTGAAAGAAATGTGGGAAGAGATTTCTCACGAGAAGACTCTAAGTAAGAAATTATACAGTTTCAGTTTGAAGATGTTATCGCATCGTGAAATTGGAGCATATGAATGTTCAGATCGGTTATCATCTGCAAGTCTATATTCCAAAAGTAGAAGAATCATTTGGGTGAGTCTAGGTCTTGCAGGAATGCGAAATCGGGTACTGAAATCTGTTCAAGAAATTGAATATTTAGCAGAAAATGACCCTGAAAGTACAGATATTTTGAAAAACAATATGTTGGAGACATACTATCCAAAGAGAAGTCATCATCTTGAGAACATGTGTCTCTATGAAGTGATGCAAAACTACACTTTTAAACAGAATA
This sequence comes from Triturus cristatus, assembly GCF_964204655.1. NCBI lineage: Eukaryota > Metazoa > Chordata > Amphibia > Caudata > Salamandridae > Triturus > Triturus cristatus. Next base: position 527,804,844 of record NC_140591.1, read on the forward strand.
TTACAGAGAACATCAACGATGGAAAATATGGAGTGATTGGTTCTGAAGGATGTCTGGTGAAACAAAGGAAAGGAAATTTAATTAATCACAGAAAACTGAGTTGTGACACTGCTGACAAAAGGGAATTTTACTATTTAGCCCTTTTGCAAATGCTCAAACCATGGCGTTCTGAATTGGAATTACTTGGAGATTTTCCCAGCTATGAAGATTCATTTAATGCTTGTAAAGATAGCATACAATGCAGTGCTTTCGCAAATTATGTGAAAATGTTGAATGATGAAATTGATCAAGATGCTACAATTGCAGCTGAGATTGCTAGAGACAGTTCTCAAGACAGTCAAAGTTCTGCTGCACTGAGTCAAGATCCACTAGGACAACCAATTGTTGAAAATGAAGCAGCGATTGCAATGAATGAGGTGGAAACAGCAATGTATCAAGCACAAGAAGATGCAATACAGTTAGGAAACTTGGAAGAGCAACTAAATGTTGAACAGAAACAAATATATCAGCAAGTGAAAGAGCAGATTGACCATGGATTACTTCATGAAAAGAGAGTGTGCTCATGTACATCATTTCAACCTATCTGAATGTATGTGAGTGGTCAAGCTGGAACAGGAAAGAGTTTCTTAATTAAAGTAATTACAAGTTATCTGCAGACAACAACTGAGTCGCATTTGTCTTGTGTTGTCACTGCTCCAACTGGGTTGGCAGCACATAACATTAAAGGAATTACTTTACATCGTTTACTAATGCTGCCAGTAGAGCATGAGAACAAATTGGAATACCACAAGCTATCTGGAGAAGCTTGTTGTGAAGTTTCAAGAGTGCTGAAGAAAATGAAACTTCTCAATATTGATGAGGTGAGCATGGTTTCAAACTTGATGCTTGCCTTTGTGCATTTAAAAATGCAGCAAATTCTTAAAACAGAGTATGACGTGTTATTTGGAGGAAAACACGTCATAGTTTTTGGAGATCTACTGCAACTGACACCGGTAAAAGGACAACTGGTATTTAAAACACTTGCCCATGAAGATACTAGAAAGTCTCTTGGCAGTGTTGGTAATGTGAACATTTGGAGTAATTTTGAATACAAAGAATTGACAACAAATATGCGACAGGCAAATGATGCTGAATATGGAAGTATTCTTCAAGATATAAGAATTGGAATTCTTTCAAAAAAAGGGAAAGAAGCTTTGGAGAGTCGATTACTTTGCAATGTCTTTCCAAATGAAAATGCAGTTGCTGCAAAAGTGTACGTAAAAATTGCTAAAAATAAGTCAGTGATTTGCTTAATGCCGACACTGCGTGAGTGTTCAATATTCAACGAAGAATTATTAAAATTGGAAAATGAAGAAATTGTAAAAATGGAAGCCATCGATAAAATACTACACGAAGGAATCACTATTATGTTGACGGGTAAGTTGAGATCAAAACTAGATTGTTTAGAAAAAAATTATATAAAACTGCTGGTTTGGAAAAGACACTGTATGTGTGTGTAAACTGTCGGGTAATTTTAAGGAGTAATTTGGATGTAGAGAAAGGTTTAGTAAATGGTGCAATGGGCAAAGTGGTGGATTTTGTGAATTATCAGAAAAAAGAAGGAATTGAATTGTTGAAAATTAAATTTGATCAGATTGATGAAGTTAAAGAAATTGGTCGTTTTTCAGTTCGTTTTTTGCTTGTTCAAGATTTCTATGTCCGTAGGAAACAATTTCCATTTTCTCTGGCATATGCAGTGACTATTCATAAATCTCAAGGATTAAGTGTAGACAGTGCATTGGTGAACATTGGATCTACTGTATTTAAAGAGGGTATGGCATATGTTGCTTTGTCGCGAGTTATAACATTATCTGGTTTGTTTTTGATTGATTTTGATGAGACAAAGGTTACTGCAGATGCAAACTGTGTAAAAGAGTATAATAGGTTAAGAAGGGTGTATGCTCCCAATTTAGGTCAATATCCTGTATTTGAAAAGCGTGTGGTTGGTCGAAAAAGAAGGTTAGAGAATATCTGTACTGAAGATGTCAAGAAGGGAAAAGAACAAGATAATGTTGTGATTGCAGGTAAAAAGAAATGGGACACTGTTGAAGAGATTGTTGGTTATCAGTTTGAAAATAGTTCTGGTGTCAACTGCTATGCTAATGTAGTGGTCAATGTTGTTTTTTATCTGGAAGGTTTGCAAGCACAAATTATGAAGGATGGGGAAAAAAGATTTTGTTCTCTGTTGCATTCTGTTTTTGAAAAATTGACAACAGATAGAAGTAAAATTCAATCTGTTTCAGATGTTCGTAATCTTTTGGATGTGTGTTCTGGTTCTACACAAGTTACACAAAATATCCAACAAGATGCTCAGGAAGTTTTAATGTATATGCTTACAATTTTTTAAAATGAAGGTGTAGAAATAGAAAATATTTTTGACCTTTCTTACAAATGGGAACATTATTGTGAAAATTGCATGTATACATGTAGCACCAATGTAGACACTGAGAGATTTCTGTATTTAACATTACCAGACTGTAAATCAGCGTCTTTCAATAAATTAGTGAAAGGTGCAATTCAAAACATGGAGTGTAGTCAATGTAAATCAGAAATGTTATCCACATTATTCTTAACAAAATATGGAAAATACATCATTTTAATGATGCAACGTTGTACAGCTGACGGAAGAAAATTGGATACTTTAATAAAACAATTCGTAGCAGCACAACTATCAATAACAGGAAGGACTTTTGTAGCAATTGCAATAATGTTCCATGATGGTCCTTCCACCACATCGGGACATTACACTGCCTATCTAAAATGTGACAAAGGCTGGACACTTTGTAATGATGCCCAGTTGGTTTTCAAACAACGTTTGCCTAGGGAATTACACAATTCCTACCTAATATTTTTAAAGCCAAAGTTTTAGGAAGATAATTCACTCTCTGAGGAATTTATTATTATAATTTAATAGAACTACCATTGGACCATTTACATAAAGAAGAAGTGCAAAAATACCATTTGGCCTCAAGGAAAGGTATATTTTTGAATTATGGACTTTTTGGTGGTCATTTAGTCGGTGATTATTTTAATGCGGCAACATTTACAGTTTTTATAAGTTAAAGTTATACAATTTTGTAATCTGTAAGCATTTCATATATGTATGATTTGTATTTTCTGGTATTTTACTGAGAATAGTATGTTGGTTTTTTTTTAACAATCTTTCTGATTGTTTTTTTTTTTGCCCGCTGTTAAGTGATGAGTACCATTGAAATCACTATTTCGAGTGAAATTCAATATATTCTGAGAACAGCAAAAAAGGCAAACAAATTACTTTGTGGAAATTATGTTGTGTTGTAAAATATGTATTATTATATGTTATAATTTTTTTTTCTTTTCTTTCACAGATCCAAATTTTAAAATAAGCAATTTTTAAGAATTTATATTTGAATGAAAAACAGCAAAAAATGAATACCATTTTTTATTCCTTTTACTGTGAAGGTAAGATTAACTAAGTCTCAATATGCAGAATGATGAGGCCTGCAAGAAGCTACAAAGTTGAAACACGTTTCTAAAAACACTCTGTTTATGTAGTTTTGAAATCTGACCATAATCAGATATCATGTGACCTGCAAAAAAAGAGATTTGAGTGGTTCATAATATTTCACGTTTTTAGCTGTTGAAGGACCGCAATCATTTCAATTATTCTTCTTTGAACATCTTTGCAGACAAAACTCTGTGCTTACCTTCTATCATTCGCAAGGAAATTTAAAAACGGAAATATGTCACTTTTTGTAACATAGTTATTGTGCAAGATACTCTTTTGTATTTACAAAGAGAAGAAAAGGCACTCTGTGTACTTTTTATACTCCATGTAAATACAACCTCATCATTTACACCACTTTGTGTTGAAAGGGTGTTCTATAAGTGTTGTTGTGCATGATTGCACTTAATACTCATAGAAGAAGACACATGTCTAGATTTATCATAAATCATAAATCTCGATATGTGTGTGAATGGTGCACCATTCAAAAATTGGTGTAGGAAAGCACAACAAAGAGAATTGTTTTAATTTCTCCACATTTTTATATCTTCAATGCATGCTGAAATGTTCAGCATACATTGAAGGAGAAAAATGCATTTTCTCATTGTTTTTGTGCAGGAAGGTGTGTCTTCCTGTAGAAAAACAAACAGCACATGACACAGATATCCTTGTACTATGGTGCAAGGGTGCCTGTGTCACCACATGGCTGCAGTTTAAGCAGCCGTGCAGAGAGAAGCATAGATTTGCAAGATATGTATGTACATATGTTGCATCCCTGTGCTTCGGAAGTACTACAGCACACTGCAGTTAAAGAAGTTACTGTGTGATGCTGCAGCACTTCCTTATAGTTCTGCACTTATACATTCACCATACGCTACTAATGCATTCATTCAGTCAATTACGTACTACAGATACATTCATCTAAACTTTCACACAATAACAAAGAAATTTAGCTCTTTTTTTAAACCAGGAAAGTTAGTTCTTACAAGAACTTTTTTTTTCTTCTTTCTTCTTTTATATTTTTTTGGGGGGTTTTCTAACAATTTTGAGATTTTTTTGGTTTTTCTGAAAAAAAAACAAAGAAAAAAACAGGAGAAACCAAACAATGAACAATAAAAAAAACCAAAAAAAACTAGCAAATATGACTTTCTTGGCGGCGGCAGATCAGATCGATCGACTGCTCGCCATAGCACAAAGTCTTATTGCACTTGGTGCAGAGCACTTTTAAAAATTGAAATTGAGGACGGATGTCCAAGGTTTGGGCTGATGGATGCACTCTTGATGTGCTCGGCTGCGATGAGGTGGATGGCGCAGGAGCAGGAGTGTTTCTCATCCATCGGCACTCTTCTTTTGCAAGATTGTTTGGATAAAGGGTCCTCATGTGCTTCATCATACTTGCCGTGCCGCAAGAGTATTTCTTGTTAGGATCCCCTCTCGATAGGACTCTTTTGCAAATCTTGCACGTGACCAAGGTGGCATTGGTCTTATTCTGCCCCTCGGGAAAAGTAAAAAATTTCCACACCACTGAAGAAAAACGTTTTTTGAGTGGTGCCTCCGGCAAAAATTCATCCTCAGAACTATGAGGTGATGCAGGTGATGCCTGCTGCCCTGAAGCCATTTTTGGTTGAAAAAAGTTAGAGCTAAGTGTAAACTTAGTCTAAAAAATCTTCTTCTCTCCAAAGAGGTGGTTCTCCAAAGAAGCTCAAAGAAGAATGATTGAAATGGGTGGGGTCTTTCAGTAGTTAGAACAGGAAGTGTAATGAACCAATAAAGTCTCTTTTTTTGGAGGTCACATGGGATCCGCGCACCGTGCGCTTACGCAGCACGCACCCAGCGCGCTTCCGCGAAATTGAATTAAAAAGAAATATAGGATTAGATGTCAAAATATATTACTTTTAAGACTAGTTTAGAGTTTGTCTTCAATTAATATTCACATGAAATACATAAATATGTTGTTTTTAAATGTTAAATACTTTGCGGGATCCGCGCACCCACCGCGTCATAGACGCAGATGACGCATCGCGGAAGCGCGTAATCATCGTGTTACGTACATCAAACTTGTCGCGTATAGGCTGGGAGTCACGTACCGGTCGCATTGGAATCGCGCACTAACCACGTACCCGACGTATACCATGCGCGGATGCTATCGCATAGGGATCGAGAAAGGTGCGCGCAGGGTGCGCAGATCCAAAAACATGGAAAATATATATATAAAATAAAGTTTTGCACATATAGTTAAAAAAATATTTGGAAAAATATAAAAAAAATGTTTGAAAAACCCATTAAGTTCAAATAATATTTTTTAATTTTTAAAAGAATTAATTGAAAAAATACGTTTAAAAATGGTGATGAAAAAGTATTTTAAAAAAAATTTAATTAATTAAATGACACCCTGAATTTGAAAAATATAGAAATCCAATCAAAATCATTAAACATGATATCTTCAGAGATAAGTTATAGATAGGAATTAGCATTTAAAAAACCTTTGAAATTCACTGAAAAAACCATAGGTTTCATGCACGTTATAGTTAGGAATTGGCATTTGAAAAACCTTTTAAATTCACTGAAAAAAACAAAGGTTTCAGGCACGTTATAGTTAGGAATTGGCATTTAAAAAACCTTAGAAATTCACTGAAAAAACCATAGGTTTCAGGGGCGTTATAGTTAGCTGGACATTTCCCTCGTACAAAACCCTAGAAATTCCCCTGTTATAGTTAGTTCAGCTAACTATAACTCGCGCCCCCGCAATGCACTGCTGATGACGTCACATGTTACATCACTCATGACATGGTCAGTGACATCACTGATGACATCACTGATGACATCTCAAATGACATCACTGATGACATCACTGATGACATCATCCATGTGATAAATTAGTGCATCTTCTCACACCCTAATATAATCTTTGATACACCGACTCAAAATTTCAGACGGACATTTTCACAACCATAGATACTCCAATACCAATAACTACTCACCCACTCATTGACTTTTAGGTCTACATACATGTCCACTCACTCACCTCTACAGTCACTCATACTTACAGTCACTCTGTGCATTTATACACCTATATAGACACTCACACACCGCCAATCATCCATTGAGGTACTGACACATCTAGTCAGTCATGCAATTAATTAATCACAGTCCAATTTACTCACCTATACAGTTAAACACACTCAAGTTCACTTACTCATGAAAATACTAACAAATTCTGTGTCTTTCTGCAGAAAAAACAAACAGCAGATGACACAGATATCCTTGTACTATGGCGCATACAGCCACTCCCAAAATCACACACTCTCACATATAGATAGTTATATACTCTTACACACATATACACTGCGTTTCACATATGTAGTTACTGACACATGTACAACTGAGATATACATTCAATCACTAACACACCCATACATACACTCACCCAACCATACAGTCCATCACAGATGCACTCTTAAAACCATGCACCCAGTGAATCACCCACTCACACATCTAGTCACAGAGTCACACACATCCTACCCACACAAACACTCAGGCACCCATACAGATACTCAGACAACCAATGAATAACCCATATAGACACTCATATAGCTATTCACAAAACCATGAAGCCACTTATACACCAACACACAGACACATACAGACATTCACACAGTTTAGTCACTGGTCTGGAGTAAGATACATTTAATGACTCACTTATAGAGTCAGTTACGCACCTAGAAAATCATCCATTCACACACTTGTACACCCACTTATTCTTCAACAGGCCTTTCCCTATATATATTGAACATCATAAAACTGTTCAGAAACACATACTCAATGGATGATGTCATCAGTGATGTCATCAGTGATGTCATTTGAGATGTCATCAGTGATGTCACTGACCATGTCATGAGTGATGTAATATGTGACGTCATCAGCAGTGCATTGCGGGGGCGCGAGTATAGTTAACTGAACTAACTATAACAGGGGAATTTCTAGGGTTTTGTACGGGGAAAATGTCCAGCTAACTATAATGCCCCTGAAACCTATGTTTTTTTCAGTGAATTTCTAAGGTTTTTTAAATGCCAATTCCTAACTATAACGTGCATGAAACCTATGGTTTTTTCAGTGAATTTCAAAGGTTTTTTAAATGCTAATTCCTATCTATAACTTATCTCTAAAGATATCATGTTTAATGATTTTCATTAGATTTCTATATTTTTCAATTTCAGTGTATCAATTTCATTAATTATGTTTTTTTGAAATTCTTTTTTAACACTATTTTTTAACCTATTTTTTCATTTAAATCTTTTCAAAATTAAAAAATATTATTTGTTTTTATTGGGTTTTTCAAACATATTTTTATATATTTTTAAAAATATTTTTTTAACTATACGTTCAAAACTTTATTTTATATTTTCTGTAAAGGTACTTACTTATAAGTACCAAAAACTCTCAATGAACACAAAACACTTAAGCTTGATGTTTATCTCCCAAAAATGTCAATTTTTTTCCCTTGGATCCGCTCACCCAACGCGATAGGAACCGCTAACCCAACGCAAGAGAATCCGTGCACCCAACGCGGTAGGATGCGCACACCCTGCGCGCATTTCGCCGTTTTTTTTTTTTAAAAGGGGGCCCCAGGGGTCCTCCTGGGACCCCTAAGCAGATCTAGAGGGTCAGAGTATTTCCACTCTACTCCCTTTATATGTTTTACACACTTATTCCCCTTGCTTCTTCAGCCTTGCTTCTACCGAGGCAGAAAATGGCCGCCAACAGTTCCTGGTTTCGAATGTAGACAGACACTCGACAGCCAATTCGCTTTCAGTCCTTGATCATCAGGGTGCGTGCTCGGTTCGGGGAGGGTGCGCTTATGGTGTGGGTAGGGTGCGCGGATCCTCCCTGGCCATAGATATCACTACCTATTTTACCCTAATTTTCTCAGGAACTACTGAACAGATTCACACCATTTATGCAAAAGGCACGAGTCTGAACTGGGGACTACATCTTTGCCAAATTTGGTGTAATTCCGTTCAGCAGTTCGGGCTGTAGCTGCGACAACAGATCCTATGGGAAATTGCATGGGGAAAACGCGTTTTAGGACCCCCCTTTTTTCTCGGCCCCCGTTTGATGAATCACCATGAAACTGTCAGGGTAGAAGCAGAGCGGAGCTGGCTATAAGTGTGGAAAATGTTGCAAAGATTCGTCAATCGGCGCCAGACTTATTGGGAATAGAATGTTGCAGATTTCCTATGGAAAATAGGTCCTAACTATAACTATCTACTGGCGACAGCCGGTAGATAATATATATATTTATATATATATATATATATATATATATATATATATATATATATATATATATATATTACCTACTGGCGGTCGCCAGTAGGTAGTTATAGTTAGGACCTAGTTACCATAGGAAAATGGCAACATTCTATTCCCAATAACTTTAACGCCAATTGATTAATCTTTTGCAAATTTTTCAAAACGAATTATTTGTTGAGATCAGCTCCTATGTTGAAAGTTTGGGGGTGATTAATCAAGGGGGGGGCGAGAAAAAAGGAGGGTCCCAAAACGTGTTTTCTGCATGTTAATTTCCATAGGAAACTTTAGACAAGGCTACAGGTCGAACGGTTGAACGGAATTACCCAATTTTGGCAGGGAGAAGGGTCTTGGTCTAGAAAGCACTCTTTTGTTTATTTGGTGTAAATACGTTCAGTAGTTTTTGAGAAGTATCGAAATTTACAGATATCGATATTTAGGAATTCTGATATCTGATTGGCTGAGGCGTTACGAGCACGAGCTTGTTGCTGATTGGCTGCGAGCGGTGTGAATGGTTGCAACTAGGAAGTGTTGGCTGCTATTTTGTGATTCCATTGAAGCGAGTAAGGTGAAAAAAGGGGGAAAAAAGGGGGAAAAAAGGGGGAAATAGGTGGGTAGGAGCACGGTAATCTCTGTGGGGTGTTTAGGGTATGCTATAGTGGGGGTGCGAAGCGAAGTATTTACCCCTACCGGTGTGTACGTGGTGGGCTATGGAAATTAAGTGAGGTATTGGGTAGAGTCTGATGCAGGTAAGGTGAGCTGGTGCGGGACTAGGGGATTAAAGCGTGAGCCCAAATTGTGTGTCTTATGCTGTGAAGTCATGTGCCGTGGCCGCTGCACTACAGTTACAGAAGTAGTGTACGGATGTGTTTATAACTACTAGGATGAACTAATGACCCGTACTGGTATGAAAGTCCTGGGGTATGGAATATATGTGAGGTATTGTCTAGAGTCTCATGTTGCTAAACTGCACTGCTGCCGGAGTCGGGGATTAAAGCATGAGCCCAAACTGTGTGTCATATGCTGTGAAGTCATGTGCTCTGGCCGCTGTGCCACATCTGTGCAAGTAGTGTCAGCATGTAGTTATAGGTACTTTGATGAACTTTTGTTTAGATCATTGTAGCTTGTGTATGGTGCTTAGGTGGTGTTGTATAGGGAGTGCGAAGGTAAATCAATATGGTACTTGAAGAGCGCAAACTACTCACCCCTAAGGGTGAGTAGAGCTGGGGATCAAAGCGAGAGGTCTGTGCTGCAAAGTGAGATGGTCTGACCGCTGTGCCACAGCTGTGTGGAGAATACATTTTGGTGAGGGTGCGGGAGTTGCCGTTATAGGGCCCTAAAATAGGGGGCCCAAGTTGTAAGCTATAGGCTGGCTCTAAAAAGAGTCCTTGTGTTCATTAGTTGGAGCTACATATAAGTGCGGATGCACAGCTTCAAGTTATCCAGGATTCTTGATTTCCCTGATCTGTGAAGTGTACTCCATCACTTCTTTATATATCCGCCATATCATATGTTGTTGTTGTTGTATATGGACCCCATTTTGTGGTCTCTGAGGTATGCAGAGATAGCTTTGTTGACTTTTTTCAGAGATTTTTCAATCTGAGGACAAAATTGTTTGGACCATTTCCACTTCTGTCTTTGGCATATATTGGAATATACAAAGACAGTTTGAGGCAAAAGTAACATCAATTGTCCAAAGGTGTCCTTCATAAGTATTTCCAAATCTACCCCTGTCAATGTTCCTAGGTCGTTTCCACCACAGTGCACAATCATGAGGTCAGGGTGTTGGAGATGCAAACAGGTTTTAACCAAAGGCAACAATTGGTGCCACTTCAATCCTCTCTGTCCAAACCATTTAATGTCCACATTTTGTAAACCTAGGTCTAAGTTAATACGTCTCTGTTCTGCATACCTCTTGCACCAGAAAACATAGCTATGTCCTACGATCCACACTAGCATTTTGAAGGTATGGCTGGAAGGTATGGAAAGATGTCTGCAGCTCATGCAGTTCCTTCGTAGAATAAGAGATATGTTTAAAGATGGGGAACTAGTTTCTTTTCACATACAAAATGGTACCTGATTGGGAGATGAAAAGCATTGTTTTTTAAAAGTAGGGTGCACATTAGTTTTGTGGAAAAGTATGTTTGTGATTAGTTAAGAAAAAGCAGTTTGCACGTACATATTATAGTACATATTATAGGATAAAATTTGCTCAACTCAACCACACCTGCCACTTGCATTTGGAAGGCACTGTTCGAACTTAAAACAATCGTGAATGTTTAACCTGCACGTGCCGTTAAATGTTCAAGAAAATGTTGCAAAAAAATATCGTTAGGTTTTAAAAAAATTATGAACTTTTAACCTCTACGTGTTGTAGAATGTTCTAGAAAGTGTGTTGATAGAATACGTTGCGTTTCTGACTTCAATATGTACTTGAATATTAAAAAACTATTTATATGGAAAAGTAGAAAGACAGTAATAGAGAGAATTTTTGAAAGCTAAAAGAATCAAGGAACTATTGTTATTTGTTCTTGATTACCTACTGGCGGTTGCCAGTAGGTAGTTATCACTGTTAACGGTCTGAAAGTGCAGTGTTGCTCAGAGTGGCATGGTGGTGATATGATATGGTGCTACACTCAGGTATGAAACCGAGAGTCTAAACCGTGAGGTCATTGCTGTAAAGTGATGTGGTCTGGTGTTTGTAACATACGTGTGCAAGAAGTCTTAGTAGGCGTTTATACCGTACAGGGAGTGGAAAGCGAACTACTGACTGCTACTGTGTGTTGATAGTATACCGGAAGCGGGAAGTAAAGTAGTTACACCTACCGGTGTGAAGACTTGGGGATGAAACTGAGCTGATTGCTGTAAAGTGATGGGCTCTGGGCGGTGTAGGATACTAGCCGCTGTAGTATAAATGTGTAAGTAGTGTTAGTATGCGTTTATTGTATATAGGGAGTGGGAAGCAAACTACTCACCCCTACTGGTGTGAAGACACGGGGATTAAACCGTGAGTCTAAATTGTGAGCTCATTGCTGTAAAGTGATGTGCTCTGGGCGCTTAGCATACTCGTGGAAAAAGTGTTAGTTTACATTTATACAATATAGGAAGTGAGAAGCGAAAGTCTTACCCCTAACGGTGTCAAGACTCGTGGATGAAACTATGAGCTCATGTGCTCTGTGTAGTATTCCATTGTAAGTCATAGTAGAATGTTAGTATGTAATTCTACTAGAATCTAAGGGGCATATTATCAAGGAACGGCGTTAAAATTATCGCCGCTTTAGTGGCAGGAAACTGCCGCTAAAACGGCGATAATGGGCTTGATAATATGCCGTAGAGAATTCCAATCGAAGCCCAAGTTAATACAAGAACATGGGCTTCTATTGGAATTCTCTACGGCATATTATCAAGCCCATTATCGCATTTTAGCGGCAGTTTCCTGCCGCTAAAGCGGCGTTAATTTTAATGCCGTTCCTTGATAATATGGCCTTCAGTATGTAATGTTAGAATGTAGGGCTGTCATGAGGGGAACCTTGCGGGGTTTGTACACGGTGCTGGATTAGACTGTTGCTTTGCTGTCTGCTCCAGTTGGTGGTTGTTTCAGGTGTCTTGTTTTCTTGTAATAAATCTACTTATTGGATTCACTGCTGTCTGCCTCTTCACTACATAAATGTAGCTACGAGTGGGAGAAGGCAAAAAGAAGGCACCACTCAGCAATATTTCAAAATTGCTTGCGTTGTGCTGAAGACCCGCTTTATTCGTGTAGCTGTTTCTACTCATGCCAGGGTCATCAACTCATTGAACTATGTCATCCGACTTCTGGTAGGATTCATATTTTTAGATTTTGCGCTTCCTCTGCTTCTTCACTACATTCTGGTCACTGTACTACACGTGTGTAAGTAGTGTTAGTATGCGTTTATACTAACAAATGCATCATGGTAGTAGGGAGGGCGACCTCTCAGGCGCAGCTCATACAATGTCCCGGGGTGTGCATTCGCTGGACATTTGTGTTTGGTATTAGAGGGTGGTGCATGGCTTCCACCCTGTGATAGGAAATACTTGTTCAACTACTTGAAGCGAGAGGAGGAAAACCTCGTATCGCTGTAATAGAGGGGATGCGAATGGTAAAAATGGAGAGAAAAGAACAAAAAAAGAAAAGCGGGGTCTCACCCGTTCTTTCAAATGATGCCCCTGGTGGGTGGGTAATGTTCAGTGGTCAATCCAATTATTATATTGCGGGGTCTCTGTAGGACTGGGGATCTTAATGTCACATGTAAATTAGGTGCGGAAGGGCACAGAGACGTTTTGCAGCCTAGGGGAGCGCCACCTTCCCGGGTATTGTTTACTAATTGTTCGGGGGGTTCAAGGCCAACTGAAGTCCGGGGATCGCCACACTCCGGGTCTTTATTTAAATATGCAGGGTGGGCCTCGGCAGTCCCTGAAGCCTCGGTGGTCCTAGGCAGTGCCTTATTGGTTCTGTAATCACACGGGCAGTACTTATGGTGTTATAAAGTGATACAGTCATAGAACTCTTGCAGTTGTACAATTACCCAGGCTTCATTTGTCTAATAGTCAGTTAGATTATGTTTGGTAGGTGCACTCTAATATTAAAGAATTTTGTCCTTAAAATCTCCTATAAACAGATGATTTTCACAATAAAAAATAGACGTCAGAAAAAGAAGACATGTACACTCAGTTATTTATTTGGAAAATTAAGCAACCTTTATTAACACAGAAATAAATAGAAATGTAACTTTAATAGAACAGTATAATAAAAATAAGTGGGTTGGACTCCAGTGGAAGCAGCGTAGGAAACCTGCAAGACAAAAATGAAACATAAGTATGTGTGCTATGTGGGAGAGGTAAAGAAAGGTAGTGCGAATGGAAGGACCATAGTGAGAATGGAAGGGAGGGGGAGTGGGTGGAAGGGAGAAGGAGAGTCAAAAGAAGAGAGGGAGGAGGAGACAGAGCGTCGGCCTATTGCACCCAGCCCTTAGTGTTTACCCTCCGTCACCCGTATGTCTAGGACGCTGGGGTCTGTGAGAAAGAGTGTGGTTCAGCAAGTCCTTAAAATTAAATACATGAGGCCACGAGCGGGGGGTCGTCTCTCTGTCACTGCTGTTGCCGTCCGGCATTGCCTCCCTGCACTGGAGTGTCGCTGCCTGGGGCAAGTACCGCACGAGCTGCACAAACTGCCACGCTGACCTCCGAGACGCGAGAGACTCTTCGACATATCCTCAGTCTCGGTCTCGGAGTCTCGGAGCGCTGCGGCTGTGCGCGATCCCGCAATCCCGCAGCATCTCGCAGGTATTCCGCGGCAACCCACCTTTACCGCGCCCTCGTGCCCTCGCATCCCCTCGCAACGCATTGGAGACAATTGAGGAGGCGGCGGCGGTGGTGGTGGTGGCGGTGGCGGGGGTGGTGCGGAGCATGTGGAGATAGTCGCATGGTGGAGGCTAGCAAGATAAACATAAGGGCAAAAGGGCAAAAAGGGCGTAAAAGCTCAAAGACAGAAAAGCCCTCCCCCACCATTGAGAGTTAGGTGCCAACTAACAGTGACCAAGAGCAGGATTGGGTAATAATAATCTTCACTTGGCCTATCTGGCGCACTGGACATTTTGTCCAGTCTTTCTTCTGCTACGGAGCTTGAGTTCCAGACCAGACTTTGTGGAGTGAATAGCGCCTTGGAGAGTGTGTGGAACTTTGACCAAGCGGTCAGTCAGTGGGAGGCGAACTTGAACTCGAACTCGAACGGGACTGCGAGGACCAGCACCCCCGTCACCACGCCCAGCTGAGCCCTCTTCCCGACCTTGTTGTTACCTGCATATTAGAACCACATTAGCCCAGGACAAGGGCTCTAACTTCTGTTATTCTAGTTTTAAATACTCGAGTTTGTTTTTTAAATGATACTTTGCTGTGCTTTTTTTAAAATTATTTGATGCTTAGTTGATAGAGCTTTGTTGTTTTAAGCACAGTGCCAATGCTAACTGAGTGCTAGTTTCTGTAATACATTGTGTAGCTAAGGGTCCCGGTCATTTTATCGCCGCTATTACTCTTGTCATTACTGTTTAAGTACGCCTGTTACTATAGAAGATGACATCACTAAGGTCTGGAATGAAGATTGCCCAGGCCCATATGGGGGGTACCGTTACAGGGACTCTCGATAACTTTATTACTAGAGCAACACGTGTCCTTGAACATGAAATTAGCCTAACGGAAAAAAGACTGTCCCTGGATTTAACAGCTAAGAGATCGTCTCTTGGTAAAATAATGACAGTTCCTTCCCCCGAGTCCAGGTTGCCCCATCCTGAAAAAGTTTTGCTACACAGCACTGAGACCGGGGGGTTGGATACGATAAATTGTAGTGTTTCGGATACAACCCCCGATAGTATATCCATTTTAGAGTCAAGACCTTCTGTCGTACAACCTAGTTTTAATCTTCCATCGCCTTTTATTGTACAACCTTCTTATGCCAATGTGGATAAAGGAAGCAACCCCCAGCCTACCAAAGGGAAAAGAAAACGTGTGGGTGTGCTTTCTAAGGGCAGATGTGCAAAAGTGCCCAAAGCATCTAAATGAGTTATTCCACCTAAAGTACCCCACCAATCGTTATCCAGAAGTTTTTCCCTAATCAATGCCAGTCCTGCACATAATAAGACCCCACCCAGCCTGCCTGGTGATAATTCACTACCCAATGGTATCCTGGTGTCCTTTGAGCAATTGCTAAAATCTTTCTTATTACCGATTTATGAGAGATTTAAGCAACTTTTGGCCTCTATTGAGCAATTGGAAAGACATGTGCTTGTAAATAAGACCTTCTTGGAAAAAACACCAGTGATCGTGCCAATTCCTAACCCTATTCCATCTGCAGGCTTGGCTGTTAATGCAACAACTGTTTTAAATGGCACTGATCGTTTTTACTTTATTCGATTGTAAGATTTAACAATCATAAAAGCACAATACATGGATAAACATTTCACAGATAAATTGTTTAAAAAAGCTGTCCAATACTTATGTATGATGGGCGGACTATGTAAACAGAATTAGTAAAGGCATCTAGCAGAATAATCAGGTTTAAGAATATAAATAATTTGTTCAAAGTTAAAAATCATTAGGGAATAGGACAATAAAAACAGCATAATTATCCCTCCATACTTTTCCTGAAAGTAATAGCTAGTTTTAAAAAGCTGCTTACATATAAAGTACAATCACAGTTCAAAAGTTGAAGGAAATAAAGTGCTGGTTTAATCTGTGTAAAATTTAGTTTCTTTAAACAAGGCTTTAGATATAGCCTTCGAGGTACTGAATAATACGGACAAAAGAATAAAAAGTGCTCCAGATCTTGCGGAGACTTTCCGTCGCAGCCGCAAGCAGGTAGCACTTGTCCACGATGGGACCCTCTTGGTACAGCCAGTAGGAGGTGGAACAGGTCAAATCGGAACCTGGTCAACAAAAATCGTTCGTAGCCAGATATAGGCCACGAGAGATATGGTTCCAAATGTAAGCATGTTTTAAGTAGAGCATGTTTCCTGACACTACATTTCATAAACTCGGCCTCCTCCCGGTCAAGGTACCTGGTTGTAAGAAATGCTTTTTTTACAAATGTGACATCAGCTTTTGTTATAGTGGATGGGGTTAAAAACAGGGCTGGCCGTACAAGTTCGGTAAGACAATCTTTTATATATTTCAGCCATGGGACCTTGAATCTACCATCCCAGGTTAAGGCTTCTCTTAATATATCGTTGGTAAGGGGTATATCATTATTCAACCAAGAATTCATCCAACAAAGTATGGGATTTGCGGCTAGTCTATCGCTTAGAAAGGGCAAACCTAACTCCTCGTGAACCGAGAAGTTACCAGTGCCCCTAGGCAGCCTTAGGATCTTCTTTAAGAAATTATTTTCTGTGACCTCTAGGTCTCGCGTCTGGCTATAGCCCCAGAGTTCACTACCATAACAGGCAACTGCAATGCTCTTTGCTTGGTATAATTTAAGCAAGGCCGCCACCGGGCTGTTGCCCAATTTTCTCGCAAATCCTAATATGGCTGCGTTGGCCCGAGTCATTTCGCCCTTTTTTTTATGGACTGCTGGGCCCCAGGATAATTGGTCATCAAGAAGAATTCCAAGATATGAGAAAGTTTTAGATGTTGGAATTTTTTCCCCATTTATAGTAAAGGAATTTGGTTTTCGCGAACCATGGCCAATTTTCATGACAAACGACTTGGAGTTATTGATACTGAGGCCTCGAGACTCCATAAAAAGATAAAATGAATTTAAAAGTGTCTGGAGACCGTTCGCTGTCCTTGAAATCAGGACGGCGTCATCTGCATAAAGCAGAACCGGAACTCCTCTTGAACCTACATGAGGATAATCCGTACCTGATCTCAGCAAATAGTCCTCTAGCTCGTTAATGTACAGGTTAAAGAGGAATGGGGCCAAGATACACCCTTGTCTAACACCCCGATTAATTCTTATGTCCCCGGTCACTTTCAAATCTTGGGTGTAGCGAACGTTCGCTCTTGTGTCAGAATGCAAATCAGCCAATAGATGGATTAGGTTTTGCTCGACACCCATCTTTAACATGATATCCCATAGTTTACCCCTGTCCACGCAATCAAAAGCGGACGATAGGTCCATAAAAGCCAGATGAATAGTTCCCTTCCGGGCCAAAGTATATTTACCTGTAATCAAGTATAGATTCAGGCATAGGGTCACAGTTGAGTGACCAGGTCTGAATCCATATTGTATTGGAGACAGAATTTTATTCTCTTGGGCCCATGTTGTCAATCTGGTCAGGATTACACCCCCCACTACCTTTGCTACTGAGTTTATCAATGAGATTGGTCTGTAACATGATGGGTTGCTGCGATCACCCTTTTTAAACACGGGGACAATTGTCGAATGCCCCCATGACTTCGGGCAACCCAAAACCGTTGCAGCATTTATTACTTTAGTTAGTACGGGGGCCCAAAGTGATGTACAAGATTTAAAAAGATCCGGAGGTAAGCCAGCCGGTCCAGGTGCCTTATTTCCAGTTAGCCCTTGAATGGCCTTTTCTACCTCGTTATCCAGAAAGCACAGAGAATTCGCCCTTATAGTTAAAAAATCATATTCTGCTTGTTGCTTATTACTCTTAAAGATTACACTAAAATGATTAACCCAGTCCTCCTCTGGGATATTAGTTCCTAGATCTGAATCACTGGGGTTGTCGAATAGGGGTTTATTTATAATTTCCCAGAATTTACTGCTGTTGCCCAGAGTTGAGGGGTCAAGCAAAGAATCCCAGGTAATGGCCTTGATTTCCTTTTTACGACCAGCAAGTGCTTTCTTGTAAGTCGCACGTAGATTTTTAATTAGGCCTGAGTCCCTAGGTATGATTTTCAATGCTTTTCTTAGGTCTTTGCTTGCCTTGGAGCAGGTGTGGTCAAACCATTTAGGGTAATTTCTAGTTTGTCCCTTCACAGGAACTAGCAGCATGGAACCTACGATAGACACCACGACCTCAAATGAGGCTAAGGTTTGTTCATGGGAAATAGATGTTGATACACAAGCCGCAAGTTCCTGGCCACATAACTTATTAATTTCATTATAAAAGTTATCATGGTTAACTAAATTCCACTTCAGTCGACGTTTTCCATTAATACATTTTAAGGTTCCCCGGTCTTCACGGAGCCCACGCAATACAAAAATTCCACCACCCAATATGATAGTTATGGGGTTATGATCACTAAAAATATTTGATTGAATAGTGAAACTAAAGGCCTGGGTGGTAAGGTCAGCGGACAATATCATATGGTCTATAAAAGACCCGTGAGCACAGCCTTTAAAAGTTGGCACGTCATATACCTTGTCCTCCGGTACTAAAGACATAGCTACATACAAATTATTTTCATTTAACAAATCATTTAAGAGGGTTCCACATCTAGTGTGGTTAAAATGGCACTGATCTTTCTACCATGGTTAGCAATCCTCCCAATACCCCTGCACTTGGAACCCCAGTTAATATACCTACTTTGGATCCCGTAGGGGAAGCTGTCCATACCTCAAATGGTGATCGTAGGACAAACCAGTTGGCTACAAACGTTCCCAATAATGAGGTCAACAATATAGTAGGGCAATCGGAGTCTCAGTGTGATGGTTCGTTTTCTAAACACCCCTTTATCAACCTCCCTCCTGAGTCACTGCCCTACACTGTTATTTTGGCTGGTGTTCCAAGGATTCCCCAGGGCAAGACAGAACCCCATAGTGAGCTTAAGTATACGGTGATTCATTGGCTCAATGGTAATAGGCCTCTGCCCCCCGGCCTTCGTGCTGAAATCTTGTTCGTACGAAGGGTGAGTTGGTTAGGCTTTAAACCCAAGAACGTCGAGGGTGACTGCATAATTATTAATTTCAGGGACCCCAGAGTCGTGAGGCACATCTGCTGTAATTCAAACATTATGAGCTCCAGTGGCATATTTACCTTGGACTTGAGTTTCTTCTTTCCCATTGCCCCCTGTGAAACATGCCACAATCTGCCAGCAGGGTGGGAAAGGGTCAATAGAGGCCATTGCCATCCTCCTAGAATGGACTTCAATTTACCATTGTTTAATCACTTTGCCCCGTTGAACAACATGGAAGGGGTAGACTGACTGATTAATACCAACTCCAACCAGGGCTGTGTAAGTGGTATTGTAATTGGCCCTGGTCGCCTTGTCTGCCCGGGGAATGCAATTAGTAGCAGTTCTATGGAGAGGCCCTTAAGCAAGCGCATTAATACTGCATGCATCAGCCCCCACATGCCCTCTGATATCTATGACCCCTCTTCGCTAGTTTCGGTTTGTTCTGAAAACCCTCAGGGTATAAACCCCGTAAGTCCCTCATTCACACTCAGTGAGTTAGTATCACATTCCTGTATGCCTGGTATTGACAGACTAAAATCTCTGTACACAGATTTATGTACAGGAGAACAAGAGTGTTCGGCCCCAGGCACGACTGTAATACAGCCTGTCCCTAAGGTCTTGTCCCAGGCTCAAATATCAGTTGTTAATGATAATCCTCCTCTCCTTACTTTGGTCTCGTGGAACATTGCAGTCCTAAGGAGTAAAACTGTAATAGAGGAGTGGTCCACATGGGTAGACAATTACGATATATTGGTGTTTCAGGAAACGTGGGCAGTGGACCCAGTATATCTCCCTGGTTTTATTAATTTTTATAAAGGGGCCATAAGTGGGACAAGGGGCCGAGCCTCGGGTGGTCTCTGCATCTGGGTCAGGCAATCCCATAAGTGCATTCTATCCGAACTGGTCATTGACAGTCCAGACCTTTTGATAATTTTGTTACACTATAATGATGACCCAGACATCATGATTATAAATGTTTACAACAGGGGCCAACCAGGCGGGAGAGGATCCAATACCTTTCTAAAATTAGATGGGTTTTTGGAAACAGTCAACCCCAATATTAATGTGATAATTGCGGGGGATTTGAACTGTTGTTTTGAACCTCTGAACACAGCCTGGGATTCGCTCACTATGGAAGTGGACGCTAACTGGAATATTCACCCTCTTGATCTTCCTCCCATCAAGAAGTGGACAGAATCTGCCATTCAGTGGATGAGTCTGTGTATGGGGCGGGGTTTCAGGGTAGCTAATGGGCGGACCAACTCCGATAAAAATGGCTGCGACACCTTTGCCGATGGTCGCCGGCGTAGCAGGATTGACTACGCCCTTGTTAAAGTGGAGTTTTGGTCGACCCTAAACGACATGGTGGTTTTGGATCGCCCTGAGAGTGACCACAATCCTTTAGTATTGAGCTTCTCGCTTTGTGCAGTTAGCAGAAATGAATCCACCAAGTCTGTTACTTCAGACGCCTTCCTAACTAACAATCTTCGGAGAGTGCGTTGGGATAGGGTTGCTATTGATAGTGCTGTACTTACTGAAATTAGCTCACAAGTCTCAGGTGCGTTGGAAGCTTTTCATTCCCTCCAAGACCACGAAGCTGTCATAGGGGAGACCACGCATATCCACGAAAATCTGTTTTTGGGTCTCAAGGCTCTTTTTTCAAAGCCGGGTAAGGCAAAGAAACTCACCCAACCCAAGTGTAACCACTGGTATAATAAAGTGTGCCGTGAATCTTAGGGCAAACTAAAACTAGCAATTACATCTAAAAACTTGGATAATATTAGATCAGCCAGGAGTAACTATAGCAAGGCCAAAGTTTTGGCTAAAGAAGAATGGGACAACGAACACTGGCATGATCTTTTGTTTGCTAGTAAGGAAAAAAACCTGACCAAGTTCTGGCACATTGTGAAGTGGGGCAACTCTATGAGCTCGCAGATTCCCTCAAATCATGTCCTCCCCGAAACCTGGGTGCTGCATTATGAGTCGCAATTTTCCGACACCATCTTGGCTGAAGAGACCATTTCCCCAATCCTCCGGGATATGTCTATCCTTCAAAATTTTTCGTTCGATTGCAAAGAAGTCGAGATGGCTTTAAGTAAGATTCCCAGTGGAAAGGCCCCGGGCATTGACTGTGTCCCGGCGGACCTTTTTAAATCAGATTTTATCAACTGGGTGCCATATATCGCATTCTTGGCTACTGCCCTCGCAAAGGGGGCGGCTATTCCCGAATCATGGAAATGTGCCGAGATATTGCCCATCTTTAAGAAGGGTGTTCGCTCGTGCCCAGGGAACTACCACCCGATTAGCTTAATCGACTCGATTCAAAAAATCATCGCCAGGATGATTCTGGCAAGAATCCAGTCTTGGATCGAGCAGGAGGACATTATTTCGCCATTGCAGGCCGGGTTCAGACCATGCATTAGCACTATTGACCAGGTCTTCAGGTTTCAACTGATCGTCTGGAAAACGGTCTACCTCCGCGGCGGGACTTTATACGCTGCTTTCGTTGATCTTCGATCAGCTTTCGACCTAGTTCCTAGGACAAAACTATGGGGGGTGCTAGCCGGGTTAGGGATGCCCATTGACCTTCTGAACATCGTCATTAGGCTGCACGATGATAACTTTGCTCAAGTCCGCTGTGGGAACCAAGGGCAGGTCTCTGAAAAATTTAAAGTAAATAGGGGTGTCAGGCAAGGGTGCGTCCTAGCGCCAACTCTCTTTTTGTTATTCATTAATAGAGTTGTGCAGTATTTTTCATCTATTTCAACCGACGCCCCCTCCTTGGGTGGTACCAAGATCCCACTGCTCATGTTTGCCGATGACACCCTACTACTGTCACAGACACAGATGGGGCTACAGGGGGCCCTGAATGAATTCGACAAATTCTGCCTTGACCATGATCTGCAAGTAAATGTTTCCAAAACCAAGTATATGGTTTTTAACAAAGGAAGAAGCTTGGCGGGTCATGTTACAATGAATAACGAAACACTTGAACGTGCGAACATCATGACCTATCTGGGGGTTGCACTTGAGAACAAACTGAGCTGGAAGCCGCAAATTGACATTCTATCCCTCAAATTTGCCCAGCTCTCCGTGTGTTTGGTAAAAGAGCTAAAACAGTCCCAGATAAAAAGGATAGGTCCTGCCATTAAGATTTATAACTCCAGGATCAGCTCCGCGATTATTTATGGTGCAGAACTCTGGGGTTTCGCGGATCTATCCCTCTTGGTCAAGGCGCAAAACATATTCCTGAGGAATCTCACGGGCCTACCCAGTTCAAGCCCTGTGAAACCACTTTTACTGGATCTTGGGTGTTGCTCTTTTGAAGACATTGCCCGGTTTAAACCTCTGGCCTTCTGGAGAAGACTATGGACCACCCCGGAATTAGCCCCATATGCTAAGGCATTTTTGGATGTTCGTTCCATACTGGGCTCTGGCAACATAGTCTGGTTTAAACAAGTTAGCTTGCTACTGGAATCCATGGGATTGGGAGATCTATGGTCTGACCCCGTTAATAACTCCTTCCCATCCAAACAATTATTTAAAAGTCTCTACTGGTCCCAGGTCCACCAGAAACAGTTAATGCAAATATCAGCAGAGTCTTTGACTGGCAGGTTTCTTGAGCATAAAAATGTCCCACATTTGGAAGATTATTGGGACATTATTTGTAGGCCCAGCGACAGGAAACTCTACCACCAATTTAGGGTTGGTTCCCTACCCACCAAATCGTTCACCAAAAGTTGGAAGGGAGAGGTGTGTGATTCCTGCCGCTGGTGCTCCAACTGTGTTGAATCTGTTGGCCATATATTTTTTGTCTGCCCGGCCTATGTAGCCCCCCGAGCAAAATGGCTCAAACCCATATGTCGTAATTTGGGTACTAGAGTGGGGCTCGAGGCGTTAAGAATATTAAGATCTGACACTAGTAATTGCATTGTAATCGCAGTGGCCAAATTTCTGGGTTGGGTCTGGATTATCAGAAATATGACATAATAGGTATTTAGCACTGTGTTTTACTCAGCTTTTTATTTAGTTTTTAATATTGTACGGTCTTCTTTTTATTGTATGGAATATCCTTTTTTATACTGTACTGTCTTTTATGATGAATATAATCGATAATAAAGACTTTATATGATGATATGATACATGAGGCCAGAGATTATGGGCCATATTATGAAGGAAGGGCGATAACATTATCGCCGCTTTAGCGGCAGGAAACTGCTGCTAAAGCGGCAATAAGGGGTTGATAATATGCCCTTGTTAATTCCCTTAGAAGCCCAGGTGTCGCGAAAAGTGGTAATAATGTTATCGCCGTTGTTTGATAATATAGTCCTACATCATTAGCTACCGGAAAATCGCTTGTATGCACCTGTGTACCCAGGGTGCTGCACCCCAACCCCTTCCCCCGTACTGTGCTCAATTGTAGGTCTTGCACACCGAGGCTTCACTGCTCACCTGCCACCACTGGTGTGTCCCACGACGTGCTGGTGCAAGCTCCTAGTCCGGGGTATGTTTGTACGATAGACCAGGTCTCCGGTCGGGGACGGTGTCTTGATACCACGATGGAAGGTGTCAGAATGCCAGGGCATCAGCACCGGTTGAGCACCTGCTACGTGCTTTTTCGCGCAACTAACTTGGGGGCATATTATCAAGAAACGGCGTTAAGATTATCGCCGCTTTAGCGGCAGAAAACTGCCGCTATCGTGGCGATAATGGGCTTGATAATATGCCCTTGAGACTTCCTGAAGAAGCCCATGTTCTGGTGTCAACGTGGGCTTCTATGGGAATTCTCAAGGGCATATTATCAAGCCCATTATCGCCACTTTAGCGACAGTTTTCTGCCGCTAAAGCAGCGATAATGTTAACGCTGTGCTTGATAATATGCCCCTCAGTGTCTGAAAAGGGAGAAATAATATAATGGTGGAAACGTCTGGAGGTAAATGAAGGTTTATTTCAAGCTTGATAGAAAATAGGAGTTGAGTGCATCCTTCGTTTTTGAAGTACGATCTACCAACTGTTGGTGGTAATCGTGGTTCAAAGAGGAGTTGGAGTGCAAGAGAATACACAAGGTTAAATAATATTATGTTATGCCAACGTTCACATACAAAGGAACAGAGCGCATGCTAGAAGCATAATGTGCGTGTGTAATGCAGTGGCGGTAGCCTGTGCGCATGTACACTTAGTAAGAAGCTCACTACAGTGTCCTAAAAGCCAACACCACATGTCTGTAGGGCAGCGCTGCCCGGTGGCTCAGACCTACAGTACGGTCAAGCAGGTCCTTAAAATTAGACCGATGTGACTGAATGAGGTCAGAGATCACATCATTAAGCACGGCAACATCGCTTTTTCGCACGTGCGCACTCAGGGTGATGCACCCCACCCCTCCCGCAGAACCGCCCTCAACAGGTGTTAGTAGGGCAGTGCTGCCTGTAGGTTCAGGCCTACCTTATGGTATAGCAGGTCTTTAAAATGAGACAGAGATGTTACTGAAGGAGGTCAAAGATCAGATCATAACACATGGCAATATCGCTAATTCGCAGGTGCGCAGCTAGGCTGAAACAACCCACCACTCTCGCCGCAGCACGCTCAATTGGAGGCCCTGTGCACCCAGGCCGCTCTGCTTACCTGCTGTCATTGTTGTGTGAGCAAACACTACGGGCAGCAGTGCACACAATTCAAATGGAGTGTTGATTGCAGGAGAGTGTACACCTCATGGATCCCTTTAGTAGACGACGCTCAGTAGGGCTCACAATTTAGAGCCCGTGTTGATTGTCAGGATGGAGTACACCTCATGGATCCATTTCTTTTTTTAATTGCGCATTGTGATATGCGAGGTGGATGAGGCAAATCATTTTAGGTAGTGTGGAAGAAGAGAGACGTGTGGCGTCGTGGTTATCCTATTTATACGTACGCAAAGTGGTCTGGGCTTGCGTACGCCAGGCCAGCGTAGGGGTGTGAATAATTATTCCGGGGACTTGGGCATTGTTCAGATCTTGCCTGGCCAGGAAGTGTACTTATGTGTGTTTCTCTTGTAGTTTTGACCTCGCAGAGTGTGCAATTTAGATTAGTGTAGCATGTTTTGGGAGGACGGAAACTATCATTAATGAGATGGCATGTAATCTAGGATGTGCAGTCTGCTCGTGGCTGATGATACTCCTGAGAGCCAGCAAAACCCAGGCCGAAAGGCAGCACAATAAAGTGCAGACACACACACCAGGGGCATCGTGTAACACATTTGTTTTTTGATGGAACGTTTGAGATGCATGGCAATCACACGTGGAAGGCTAATGTACAGAGCATGAATATTGATCAAGATGATCGTTGCATGTTGTGTGTAGTATAAGATATGTGTATACAGGAAAACACTTTTCAAAAAAGCTTTCTAAGCAGAAGAGGTGTTTCTCATCAAACGCTGTAGAGAAAATGAGTAAAATGGGTGGGGTCGTACAACTGTTACAATGGGAAACGTTATGAACCAATCAAATGCTTTTTTTTAAGGTCACATGGCAATGGCGCACCGAGCGTGCAATGAGGCCACACCCGACGCGATTTTGACAAAATATATTTATCATAATATAAGTTTATTACAGTTAGAAATATATAAATGTTTAAAATAATTTAGATTTTTGTGTGCTCTCATATACTGTTTAAAGTTATTTAGATATTAGACAATAAAAAAAAGGGAATGGTGTACCCGGCGCGATACTATATGTCTGTGACATAACACAGGGCTGGGCAGCGTGTACTCGTCGAATACGCAGCGCGCAGCAGGCGCGACCCCATACGTACATGACGTAACGCGTGGCTTGGTACTGCGTACCCGTCGGATACCAAGGTAGTACCTGGGGTGCTTTCATGCGTATATGATGTTACGCGGGACGTGGTGCCACAAACTCGTCGGATACAAAATGCGCCTCCTTTACGAGTTTAGCAGTATGGCGGACAGCATTCGTGTGGTGATGGAGCTTGGTACGCTACCGGTATGGGAGTGCAGTTTTCTCCCCCCCAAATAATATACATATTTTTTGGGGAAGATATAAAACATGACATGATTTTTAAAGTTAAAAACAAGAAGTATAATAGAGTTCCAAAATATTTAAAAATATAATAGAAAAAATATAGGTTTTATAAACATTAAAATATGAAATTAACATTTAAAAAACCTTCGAAATTCACTG
Organism: Triturus cristatus; assembly: GCF_964204655.1. Classification (NCBI taxonomy): domain Eukaryota; kingdom Metazoa; phylum Chordata; class Amphibia; order Caudata; family Salamandridae; genus Triturus; species Triturus cristatus. The sequence goes on from NC_140591.1 coordinate 527,831,229, forward strand.
AAAAAACCATAGGTTTTACAGAGGTTATAGTTAGGAATTAGCATTTAAAAAACCTTAGAAATTCACTAAAAAAAAAAACATAGGTTTCAGGGACGTTATAGTTAGTTGAACATTTGATTCATATAAAACAAGAGAAAGTCACCTGTTATAGTTAGTTGAGCTAACTATAACTCGCACTGAGATGTAATCAGTGAAGTCATCAGTGATGTCACTGACCATGTCATGAGTGATGTAATATGTGACATCATCTGCAGTGCATTGCGGGCGCGCGAGTTATAGTTAGCTCAACTAACTATAACAGGCGAATTTCTCTGGTTTTATATGAGTCAAAGGTTCAACTAACTATAACGTCCCTGAAACCTATGTTTTTTTTAGTGAATTTCTAAAGTGTTTTTAAATGCTAATTCCAAACTATAACGCCTGTAAAACCTATGGTTTTTTCAGTGAATATATATATATATATATATATATATATATATATATATATATATATATACATATATATATTTTCCAACGAGAACAAAAACGCCGCCTCTCAACGGCCGGAATCTTTATTTAAGGATGCACTCACTCGTGTATTTATGATTTCAGGGTGATTTTATTACAAAATGCTGCTTCACCCAACGCGTTTCACCTCTCCTGAGGCTTGATCACGGGATGTTGTTTGATTAACACAGATATCTTTTATTTCTACATACACCCATGTGTTTGCTATTTTTCTTATGGTGCATTGTGGTTGTTGTAGTGTGAACGGCAATTAATCTGCCAATGTGCACATTTTTTTGCCAAAATTATAATTTTTAAAGTGCTTATTTTGCCAGTGGTCAAAAAATCTTCGTTCTGTGTATAATTATTATGTGTTTTGAAAGCCTAATACTAGAAATAGTTAATTCCATTCACACTCTCTAGTGAGTTTTTGTTTGTTTTATTCACAGTTTCTATTTTAGTCCTTGTTATTTGATTTTCAGTTCTTTTCTCTGGTGATTTTTTTAAATACTGTTCTTCAAGTGTTCATTTCGTGTTTTTTGTTTTATAGATGTGCATATAATTCTTCATTCTGATTCAGTCCTCTGGGGCAAGAGTTCTAAATGTTACAATGTGGTGTGATTCTTTTTGTCTGAGTATTTTAATTCGGTCTACGCCTCACTCTGATTGCAGGACTTGTTCCAGAGCACAGAATTTTAGTGACTCCCATTTGCCATCATGGTGTTTGTCCATGTGTTTTGCATTGGCATTTGCTGAATCTTTATGGGTTGTGGCCCGGGCATGCTCCAGGATTCTCTTTTTTACTTCAAAGATTGTGCTACCAATGTTTCTTACAGGGGCATTCTACCATGTATATTACATGGGTACTCTTGCATGTCAAATGTTGTCTGATTTGCCATTTTTTGCCTTTACCGATATCTAGTGTTTTCGTCGGCGTTGCAATTTTGCATACTTTGCATTGTTTGCAAGGCCAGAAACCTTCTCTTTGGAGCCAAGTTGTTATAGGTGCTTCCTGAAAGTGGCTGTGTACAATTTTGTCACCTATGTTTTTTGCTCGTCGATATGTTATATTCGGGTGGTTACCGATGATTTTGGATAAAGTTTGATGTAATTGTAGAATTCCCCAATGTTTTTTAATTATTCCTGACAACTTATTCTTTTCTGCACTTTGTGTGGTTATCAGTCTTATTGTCGTTTGTTCCTTTACCTTTGTTTTTGGTGGTTTCTGTAGGATGTCTTTTCGATTCTGAATTGCCACCCTGTCTAGACTTTTTTCAATTACTTTTTTCGGGTATTTGCGGTTGAGAAAACGGGCTCCTGCTTGTTGGCTATGTTTTAAAAATTCAATGTCTTCGGAGCAGTTTCTACGCAGCCTTAAAAACTCCCCATATGGAATGCTCCATTTGAGACTTTCTTTATGAAAACTTTCACCATGCAAAATTGCATTTGTTGCTGTTTTCTTTCTATGTAGCGTGGTTTGAAGGGAGCTTTTTTCCACATAGATTTCTGTGTCCAAGAATTCCACTCGTTCAGAGTTGATTTTATACGTGAATTTTAGATTAATTGGACTGTTGTTCAGTTTCTCAAAGTAGGTGTTAAATTCAAGTTCGGTACCATCCCAAATGATCAAAAGATCGTCTATGAACCGAAGCCATAGAACTATCTATTCTCGGAATTCGTAGTTTACTGTATTCCACGCCACTTTTTGCTAAAACCAACCCATGGTTAAATTCGCGTAGTTTGGCGAGAATGAAAAATCCATTGCACATCCTTTTATTTGCTTGAATATTTGTTTGTTGAACAAAAATATGTTGTTGTGTAGGCACATAGAGATCATTTCATTTAGCATTACATTGTGTTCTTTATATTGAAGGCTTCTTTTTCCCAGGAAAAATTTGCAGGCTTCTGTTCCTATAGTGTGTTCAATGTTCGAGTATAATGATATCACATCCATTGTTATCAGTTTGTAAGTTGGATTCCACATGATTGCGTCCAATTTTTTTAAAAGATTTGTTGTGTCTTTCAGATAGGAACTGAGATTTGTTACTAAGGGTGCCAGGAAATGGTCAACATAATCCGAAATTGGTTCTAGCAATGAATTATTTACAAACACTATTGGTCTTCCTGGAGGATTGACTTGATCTTTATGAATTTTTCGAAGGCAATAAAAAGTTGCCATGGTAGGATGTTTTCTATTCAGATATCGATGTTCATCTTCATCTGTCAGGCCATTTTGAAACCACTTCTGCAAATTCTCTTCCAGTTTGTGTTGGATTTCATTGTTTGGATCCTTGTTAAGTTGTTGGTAACATTCTTGATCCATTAGTTGTCTCCTTGCTTCTAGTATATAATCTTTTTTGTTAATGATAACGATGTTTCCCCCTTTGTCTGCGGGTTTGATCTCAATTGTTTTGTCTTCTTGTAAGCTTTTCAAGGTATCCATTTGTTTCTTGGATAAATTGTTTTTTCTTTTACAGTTTGTCATTTAGTATAGTTCTTCTATTATTGCCTCATGAAAGACATCAATCTTGTTGCCTGCTGGTAGGCTAGGATAGTATTTAGATTTCAATTTTAGACCGCTTTCACCTGCTCCCTCTGTTGACTGTAATTCCTGTAATTCCATAATTGCTTCACTTTCCTGGGATTCTGTTATGGTGCCCATTTTCATTAATAGTTCTAGGTTCTTAAGGTCTTCAACTTGGAGATTATTCTTGATTTGTTTGGTGGTGCTCTTTTGTGCATTGTTCGTTTTCTCTGCATAGATTTTTGCTAACTTTAGTTTGCGTGTATATTTATATAGGTCAATTCTTGTTTGGGCAATATCAATATGCGAGCACAATCTTTGAAGTAAAAAAGAGAATCCTGGAGCACGCCCGGGCCACAACCCATAAAGATTCAGCAAATGCCATTGCAAAACACATGGACAAACACCATGATGGCAAATGGGAGTCACTAAAATTCTGTGCTCTGGAACAAGTCCTGCAATCAGAGAGAGGCGGAGACCGAATAAAAATACTCAGACAAAAGAATCACGCCACATTGTAACATTTAGAACTCTTGACCCCAGAGGACTGAATCAGAATGAAGAATTATATGCACATCTATAAAACAAAAAACACAAAATGAACACTTGAAGAACAGTATTTAAAAAAATCACCAGAGAAAAGAACTGAAAATCAAATAACGAGGACTAAAATAGAAACTGTGAATAAAACAAACAAAAACTCACTAGAGAGTGTGAATGGAATGAACTATTTCTAGCATTAGGCTTTCAAAACACATAATAATTATACACAGAACGAAGATTTTTTGAGCACTGGCAAAATAAGCCCTTTCAAAATTATAATCTTGACAAAAAAATGTGCACATTGACAGATTAATTGCCGTTCACACTACAACAACCCCAATGCACCATAAGAAAAATAGTAAACACATGGGTGTATGTAGAAATAAAAGATGTCTGTGTTAATCAAACAACATCCCGTGATCAAGCCTCAGGAGAGGTGAAACGCGTTGGGTGAAGCAGCGTTTTGTAATAAAATCGCCCTGAAATCATAAATACACGAGTGAGTGCATCCTTAAATAACAATTTCGGCCGTCGAGAGGCGGCGTTTTTGTTCTAGTTGGAAAATAGAAACCGGCGTGTCCCTGTCGGAAAGGATGCACCGCCCTAGAGGAGAGTGCCAACGTCAACATTGGGACACAATAGAGGCATACATATATATACATATATATATTACCTACTGACGGTCGCCAGTAGGTAGTATAGTTACAACCTAGTTGCCATAGGAAAAGCATTTTTTGTTATGTTAACGAATCTTTATGAAATTTTCCATCAAGTTGCACTTTTTAGGTCAGCTCCTATCTTGAATGTTTGGGGCTGATTCGTCAAGCGGGGGCTGAGAAAAATTTCCATAGGAAATTTTGCGACGAGCTACAGCCCGAACTGCTGAACGGAATTACCCCAAATTTGGCACAAAGGTAGTGCGTGGATCAGAAAGCAACCTTTTTATTAAATGGTGTAAATCCGTTCAGTTGTTGCTGAGAAATTATAAAAATTAAAGTTTTGATATCTGGACGGAGCCTAAGTCCCGTGCACGAACTTCACTGTGATTGGCTGCCAACACTCCAACCCAGGATGTGTTGGCAGCCATCTTATGGCTCGGTAGAAGCGAGTCGCTGGAAAACAGAGAAACAAAGGTAGAACACAAGAGAAGGGGGTAGAGTAGGAACACCCTGACCCCCTAGGCCTGGTCAGAGGGTCCCAGAAGGACCCCCAGGTCCCCCAAAAAATAAAAATAAATTAAAAAAAGGCGCAATTCGCACTGTGGTCGCGGGTTCCCGTGTTTTATTGTAATGGACTAAGTCCTGTGGGTATTTCATAAAAAAAAATAGCGGGGGCTCGCTGGGGCTGCAGGTGCCCACTGGCATTCCCGCAGTGTCTGGGGTTCACTCATGTTGGGAGGGGGGTTGCGCGGCCCCCCTCCTGGAGCCCTTCATTTGCTTATAACTTTGGCGTCGTTTGACGATTGTTTACAACATTTTCCAAAAAGTTTCTTTTTTTTGATCAGTTGCTATCTTGAAAGTTTAGGGATGATTGGTCAAGGGGGGGCTGAGAAAAAAGGGAAGTCTTGAAATGTGTTTTTTCAATGCATTTTCCATATGAAACTTTAGATAAGGCTACAGGTAAAACAGAATTACGGCAAATTTGGTAGGGAGAAAGGTCATGGTCCAGAAAGCGCGCTTTTGGTGAAATGGTGTTAATCCGTTCAGTAGTTTTTGAGAAATATTAAATTTTATCGATATTTGAGAATTCTGATATCTGATTGATTGTTTGAGGAGTTACAAGCACAAGCTTGCTCATTGGCTGTGAACGGTTGAAATTAGGAAGTGTTGGCAGGCATTTTGTGACTTAGTCCATCAGCTCGCATCTCTCTGTGTAGAAGCGATCGGGTCTGTAGTTTTACTTTTGGGAGGTAACACTGGCATCTGTGCCTGTGTGAGATACCCCTTTCATGCTGCCTCTCCCCACATCACCAGGTCGCGGCTATGCGTTTTGAAGTCAGTCCGTCGGCTCAGAGCTCTGTGAGTCAGTCTGTCGGCATGAACCCCCACACTATGCAAACACCACTGCACTACTCTAAACACTAAAGCTACTCCCAGCACGACCTCCTACATTACTGCACTATCCTAAAACACTACTCCTAGCACAACCTCCTACACTACGCATACACCTCTGCACTGCCGTAAACTTTAAAACATTACCCCCAGCATGACCCCTACACTAAACGATCACCACTGCACTACCCTAAACACTAAATCTACCCCCAGCATGAGTCCCTATACTACCCAAACACCACTGCACTATCGTAAACCCTAAATCTACCCCCAGCATGACCCCCTAGGAGTATCCTATACTACGCAAACAGCTCTGCACTGCCGTGAACTGTAAAACACTGCCCCAGCACGATCTCCTACACTACACAAACACCACTGCACTAACCTAAACTATAAAACACTATTCTCAGCACGACCCCGTACACTACTGAAACACCACTGCATCATCCCAAATCCTAAAACAGTACCCACAGCAAGATCCCCTACACTACAGAAAAAACACTGCATTGCTGTAAACCCTAAATCTACCCCCAGCGTGTCCCCCTACACTACCCAAACACCACTGCACTACCCTAAACCATAAAATACTAGCAGTCCGTTGGCTCACAGCTCTGCGTTTGGGAGCCGACGGCCCATAGCTCTCTGTGTGCGAGCCAAGCCCACGGGCCACAGGTGTCCCTCTGTGAGGCTGCTAGATGGCCCGCAGGTCTCTCTGTGGTAGCCGGATTGCAGCTGTCACTCTGCGAACCGATATTGGGAATATAAGGCAGCTCTAATAAGAGCCTTTGTGTTTATGAGTTGGAGCTACATAAAAGTGTGGATGCACAGCTTCAGGTTATTCAGAAAAACTCAATTTCCCGGATCTGTGAAGTGTACTCCATCACTTCTGTAGATATCAGCCATATGAAAACGTATGTTGTTATTGTAGATCGATCCTATTCTATGGTCTCTGAGGTATGCAGAGACAGCTTTATTGACATTCTTCCTAGATTTTTCAATCTGAAGACAAAATTGGTTTGACCAATTCCACTTCTGTATTTGGCATATATTGGAATATACAAAGACAGTTTGAGGCAAAAGCAACATCAATTGTCTAAAGGTGTCCTTCATTAGCATTTCCAAACCTACCCCAGTCAATGTGCCTAGGTCGTTACCACCACAGTGCACAATCATGAGGTCAGGGTGTTGGAGATGCAAACAGGTTTTAACCAAAGGGAGCAATTGGTGCCACTTCAATCCACTTTGTCCAAACCATTTAATGTCCACATTGTGTAAACCTAGGTCTAAGTCAAGACGTCTCTGTTCTGCATACTTCTTCAACCAGAAAACATAGCTATGTCCTACGATCCACACTAGCATTTTGTAGGTATAGCTGGAAGATTTGGAGAGATGTCTGTAGCTCATACAGTCCGTTCGTAGAATAAGAGATATGTTTAAAGTTGGGGAACTACTTTTTTTTCTCATACAAACTGATTGGGTGATGAAAGCATTGTTTACTAAAAAGTAGGGTGCATTTTAGTTTGTCGAAACACATCTTTGTCATTGGTTAATAAAAATCAGTTTGAACATGGAGTTCATATGATAGGATAACATTTGCTCAGTTCAACCACACCTGCTAGTTGCATTTGGAAGGCACTGTTCGAACTTAAAATAATGGTGATATTTTAACCTGCAGGTGCGTTAAGTGTTGGAGAAAATATTGCAAAAAAATATCGGTAGGTTTGAAAAAATGATGAACTTTTAACCTGCATGTGTCGTAGAATGTTCTAGAAAGTGTATTGATAGAATACGTTCAACGTCTCATCTGTATGTGTTGTTAAATTTTGTTTAAAACTGTTTATACGGAAAGTTGAAAAATAACCAATAGACAGAAGTTTTGCAATTTGAAGAAATCAAGGAACTATTCTGATTTGTTCTTTACATGTATTTATGTGTGGAGCAACAGGGAAATTGTGCCATTACTGGTTCCATTCTTGATGAGAGCGGTGCATTACATGTACTGTTTGACAAGGAAAGAATTACATGCATTTGTGACATTTAGAATCTGCATACCAATTACGAACGTAAGTTAAATTATGCTTAGTGTGGAAATAATGGGGAAGGGGTAAGAGCAGAAAATTCATGTGTTATTAACTTAACAGAAATGGAACAAAAAGCAGAAATGCTATGTGGACAATTTGTCTCATTTTTTATACTGAAAGGTAGATTTAAATATCAGTGCAGACTGGTGTGTTACTGGGAGGCTTTGTATATTGGTGTTGTTATCAAATGTAATTTGTTGGGGAGGGTTTTTTCAGAAAACATTTTTTTGTAAATATGTAATGGATAAAAAATGAATGAAAATGTTCTGTCTATATTTTCAGTACAATTTTGTTCAGAGTGCAAAAGAAAATGTGATTATTGGTGAAGGTAATTGTCAGAGTGTGTTTGTCTGCCGAGTATACGCAGGCCTTTAAGTGGTTCGGGTGTTGTTGGTTTTGAGCTCCGCCAACCATTTAAGACAGTTGCCAAATTTTTCTTTCCACTTAAAGCTGGTAATATACGTATAGTAAAGGGACGATACATAAAAAGTTTGGGAATTACACCTTTATTTATTCTGTCCAGCTCCCACCACCATTTTGTGCCCCCAGTGGTACTGTTTATAAAAATAATCTAATTCAGATCTTCATATTATAAAAATAACCGTTCTAAGTTTATTGCCATTTTGATAGGGTTTGTACTATATAGAGAATGTTGCAATCAGTTTCAATAGTATAAAAGTGCACTGTGCTATGTTGGAAATATTACATATGTATAGGTTGTGATGTTATATTTTATACTGTGAGGTACATTTGAATATAAGTGAAGACAGGTTATACTGCGAACCCATTCAGAATGTGCACAGATTACATGGAGAGTAAATGGACAAAGTAAACGTGCACTTTGTTTTTTGTATGTATGCATGGTTAGAATCATTTGATGATACTTTGAGATATAATCTAAACAGTGTTTGTGCTTTATGATTGGGTACACTGAACCTTGTTAGTAGTTAGCGACTAGATGCTGCTCAAGGGATTATTTATTGCTTGTTCTTACAAAATAAAGGTGGAGAGGGGTGTTTCTTTCAAGAGATATTTTATAAATGTGTGAGAGATAAAACAGAAAAGAAATGTTCTTAGTACATTTTCTGTAGGTTTTTTTACACTAGTAAGCTAACTGTGATTATAAGTGATGAAAACTGTTAGGTTGTGTCTCTGTGCTGAATGTATGCAGGACTTTAAGTGGACCGGGTCTTACCGGTGCTGAACACTGCTACCCCTTTCAGACACCCACCATTTTTTCCATTCCACTTAAAGCCATGAATATACGAATATTAAAGGAATGGTATAATAAAAGTTTAGGAATTACACCTCCGTTTACTCTCCTTATCTTCCACGCCCATTTTGTGCACCCAACAGTATTGTTTGTAAAAATTAAGTAATAGAGCTTTATCTAGTATGAAAATAGTAGTTATTGTTTTATTGGCAGGTTCGTGGGATGTGTAGTGTGAAGAGAAGGTCGTAATCAGTTTCAATGATACAAAAGTGACGTGACATATGTTTGAAACATTACATGGTTTTAGGAACAAGCTCTCCCTCTGCAAGTCCTCGGACCCGCAGTTGTACCTCTTGAAGCCAATACTGGAAATATACCGCGGCTCTCTCTCTACAAGATACCTCCTTCACACTCCCTCTCCCCACATCACTGTCCCGCACCTATCTCTTTACAAGTTGGTGGTCCGCACCTCTCCCTATACTAGTAGGTCCGCAGCTGTTCCTCTGTGAGCCGGCCCGCAGCTCTCCCTCTTCGAGTCGATAGGCTGCAGCTCTCCCTCTATGAGCCAGCCAATTGGCTCGTAGGTCTTCCTCTAGGAGCCAGTCCACCGGCTCGTAACTCTCCCTCTGCGAATCACCGGTCGTCTCATAGCTCTTTGTCTGCGAGCCGTCGGGCCCGCAGTTGTACCTTTGCAAGCCATCACTGGAAATATACCGCAGCTGTCTCTCTATGAGATATCCCCTTCACGTTTCCTCTCTCCACATTACTGTTCTGCACGTATGCCTTTGCAAGCCGACGACTCGCATATTTCCCTATAGCAGTAGGCCAGCAGCTGTTATTGTGTGAGCCGGCCCAGAGCTCTTCCTCTTCGAGCCGACGGGCCGCAGGTGTTCATCTACGAGCCAGCTAGTCGGCTCGCAGCTCTTCCTCTGCGAGCCAACCCGCAGTTGTACCTCTGCAAGCCAACACTGGAAATATACCGCAGCTCTCTCTCTCTGCAAGATACCCCCTTCACGATCCTTTTCTCTACATCACGGTGTCGCAGCTATCCGTTTGGAAGCCGATGGCCCGCACCTCTCCCTATACCAGTTCACCCGCAGCTGTTCCCTTTGTGATCCGATAGGCCGCAGCTCTCTCTGTACGAGTCAGTCAGTGTGCTTGGAGCTCTTTCTCTACGAGCCAGCCCACCGGCCCACAGCTCTTCCACTACGAGCTAGCCTGGCGGCTCATTACTCTCACTCTGCGAACCAGTATTCGGCTCGCAGCTCTTTGTCTGTGAGCCGTCCGGCCCACAGTTGTAGCTCTACAAACCAAGACTGGAAATATACCGCAGGTGTGTGTATATGAGATACTACCTTCAGGCTTCCTCTCCCCAAATCACCTTCCCACACGCATGATTTGCAAGCCTACTGCCTGCACCTTTTCTGATAGCAGTCAGTCTGCAGCTGTCCCTATGCGAGCTGGCCCACATCTTTCTTTCTGCAAGCCCACAGGCTGCAGCTGTCCCTCTACTAGTGAGCGCGCCAGTTCGCAGCTGACCCTCTGCAAACCATTATTCGCCTTGCAGCTCTTCGTCTGTGAGGCCGTCGGGCCCGCAGTTGTATCTCTGCAAGCCACTGGAAATATACCTTAGTTTTGTCTGCGCGATATGTCCTTCATGCTACCTCTTCCAACATTAGCGGTGTAGCTATCTCTTTGAAAAGCGGCGGCCTGCACTTTTCACTATAGTATTTGGGTCGTAGCTGTTCCTCTGCTAGCCGGCCCGCAGCTCTACCTCTGTGTGCCATGTAGTTTAGCAATCCTGCTGTCAGTGTCATGCAGTTCTTCAATCATCCATCCAGCACTATCTACTTACCGTATCACTATGCCAATATGTAAGCACTTATAAATTTACCATGCACTCTGTTTGCAGCATTGTAATAATTCTAGTTAGTTGTTATGTACTTATGGAATGACCTAGCCTCCAAGACAAGTAAAGCTATACTATTCTGTGCAGTATCTATCCACACCTTTAACCAGCTACATACTATTGGTACAGTCTTATAAATAACCAGTTAGTACTCATGCAGTCACGGAATGATGCTGTCAGTCCCATGCACTTTTCTAATCACCCTTCTAGCACTATATACTTATCTTATTATTCTGGTAATATCTAGCACTTACAAATTCACCATCCAGTCTGTTTGCAGCAGTGTAATCATTCAAGTTAGTAGCTATGTAGTTATGGAATTGTGTAGCTAGTAAGACAAGTACAGCTACAATATTTTGTGCAATATCTATGCACACATTTAACTAGCTACATACTATTGCTACACTGCTATAAATACATAGTTAGTACCTACGCAGTGTAGGGATCCTCTTGTCAATCCCATGCACTTCTCCAATCAACAAACCAGCACAATCTATTTATCCTATCACTTTGCGAATACCTAAGCACTTTTAAATTCACTATGCACTCTTTTTGCAGCACTGTAATCATTGTAGTTACTAGTCATGTACTTATGGAATGGCCTAGCCACTAATACAAGTAGAACTATAATAGTCTGTGCACTATCCATGCAGAACTTTAACCAGCTACATACTATTGGTACACTTCTCTAAATATTCAGTTAGTACCTATGCAGTCTAGGAATCGTCCTGTCAGTCCTATACACTTCTCCAATCACCCATGCAGCACTATCTACTTATCCTATTAATCCACCAATATCTAAGCACTTATAAATGCAGTCAGGCACTCTCCTTGTAGTATTGTAATCTTTTAGTCACTAGCCATGTATTCATGGAATGAGAGCGGCTGTTACCATGCAGTTCCATAATTAGATGTGTACTATTAATGCTGTGCTCTAGTATCTTTCACACTACTCATACACTACTACAGTTATGAAGGTAACACTGTTCCACTGCTGAAATCATTGATCTAGTTTCTTTGTATGTATTTTTATAGTGATATATGTGAATATGTTTATATAATTATTTTAACTATATTAAATTGTTTTCAAAAAGTTTCTTATTTTACTGATATTTTGCATTATTTTTAAGAAAGAGTAAACATTACAAGAAAAGAGCAAAGAAAAAGAGAACACAGAAAAGAGGTTTATTTAAAACAAAAAGGAAAAGAGGAATTAAATCAAATACAACATGGATCTTTAAAGAAAAAGTGTTCTGGTAAGAACTTGTGAAAACTGTTTCTAATTTTAAAATAAAAAACAGACAGATGCAACAAGGACAGTGAAACAAAAGGAAAAGAAAAATGTACAAAAAAGTGGAAAACTGGATTATCGGGAAAAGAATTATGTTGGAAGGAGGAAAAAACAATTTTCAGAAATTTGAAAAAGAATCTATACAAGTAGAGTACTCCAAAATTTACTTAAAAAATGTAAAATATATAAAAGGAGATCAGCATTTCAGAGACAAAAAAGGAGATTCTAAGTGAAATTGAAAAAGCCTTTGAATTGAAAAGAAAATCATTTATCTTAATTGTAAAAAGATTGAAGACTTTAAATACAATAATGCAGCATATGAAGGACAAATGTAAAAGGAAAAGAATTGTAAATAGAACTCATTTTTGTAAAATATTTTCCGGGGAATGGAAGCATACCTCTAGTACGGAACCTTTTTTTAATGATGAAAGTTATTTTCAAGAAAATAGATTACTGCATGGGGTTGATACCTGTGGTCATTGTTATGAGGTTAAAAATGGGTCTTCAATTGAAAAAGAAAAGATAGTTCCTAGAAATGTTGAACACGTATTAGCTAAGGAAGTTCAAGGTTCCAGTGTTTACATGGGATTGTAGTAGTATTTGTAGTATACGTCAACAATCTATTGATAGTTTACTAGATTTTTTAAGAGAATATGGAAGAAAAACTGTGAAACAGAAAATTAGGATATTACAAGGACTAGATCCTTTGAAAATAAGAAAATATACAGGGATTGCAAGGGCATTCTCTGGCTTGTATTTCTAGGAAAGTGTGTCATAGTCATTTTCATCATTTAAGAATGTTAGCAGTACATCATTCCGAAATACAATAGTTAGCTAGAAGATTATACTACATGAAAAGTCCTGCATTATGTTTAAATGAAATTAATACAGCTCTTTTGCATGGTTCAGTGTTGGATGTAAAAAAAGATTGTGGTGATATCGAGTTACGTATCTTTGCTGGTCAAGAGGAGTGTAGAGAAAGTGAAAGTTAGATTAGTTTAGGTGTTGAAGAAGAGATGGAAGTTAGTACTGATGTGAAGTTTGAAAAAGAAGTAACAAAGTTTAAAGTAGTGTCTGGTGAAAATCCCAACTATGTTTGTCTGTGTTGTCGACGTACTCATAAATTTCAAACTAGGAATGTAGTTATGTTTTTAAAAACTGAAAACGAAAACAGTGATAAATGGAAAGAATTTGCTGCTTATCTGTTTGTGGAAGGTTGGTTTGAGTTAGGTACTGTACAATGTATTTGTAAATATTGTTACAATAAATTAGAAGAAAACAAAATGCCAGCTAGAGCTGTCCATAATGACTTAGAATTAGTAGCTATACTGCCTGAACTAAAAGATTTAAATACATATGAGGCCATCCTTATTCAATCTGTGCACTCTTTTCAGGCTATAATTCGTATGGAGCCTAAAACAGGTAAGTTCCAACAGATCTACAAAGAGGTTTAAAAGGAAGAGTTGTGTATTTGCCTTTAGATTTTAGGAAAAATCTTGAAACTGTTGGTGTAGAAAGAGAGGATACTGAACCTGTAGTCATTCTGGTTAATGGTGTACCCACAAAGAGTCAGAAAATATGGCAAGAGTTAGTAGATGTGAGGAAAGTCCAAAAGGCTACATTATATCTGGTGCAAAACAATATTTACTATAGAAGTGTAAATGTAGAAGAAGAAGAAATTACTTTGGAAGATTAAACAGATATTTCAAGTGGACAAGTAGAAAAAGTGGAGAATTCTAGAAAAGAAGAAATTTATGAACATTATACGATACACCCTCTACATTGAAAAGAACTGATAGGAGATACTATTGAATTATTCCAGATGAAAAAAGCAAAAGGAGCTCCCATGAGTGTGTGGGAAAAAAGGTTGGAAGCTTGTTGTTTTCCACAGCTGTTCCCTACTGGAAAAGGTGGACCATTTGATGAACGATCAGTTCAGATTCCAGCTTCAGAATATCATACTTTACGACTCTACTCAGAAGAACCAAGATTTTGTCAGTGTATTCCATATTGTTTTCATCTTTTACCTGAGAGTGATCTGTCTGCACTTTCATATGCAGTGAACCATATATTAAAAACTGGAGCGCATCTTTCACATGTTTCTGCAAAGGAATTTATGGACAAAGTTGAAGAAAGAGACGAACACTTAGAATCATAGTTAATTAATTTGATGGCATGTCAACGTGGTGCTAATGAATATTGGTATCGACGTCATGGGGAATTAAAATGTATGTTAAGAAACTTAGGAACTCCTACCTGGTTTATTACACTTAGCTGTGCTGAGTACTCAGTGGATGATTTACTGGATTTTCTACGAGAAGCAAATTCAAATATTGAAAATATTGAATTGAAGACACCTGGAGAACTGTGTTTTCTAGATCCTGTAAATGTCTGCACATATTTTAATAATAGATTTGAAGCTATGATGTCTTATCTGTAATAAAAAAAATCCACCTATTGGCGAAGTTATTGATTTTTTGGGGAGAAAAGAATACCAAGCTAGAGGTGCTCCTCATATACATATGCTTTTATGGATCAAGGATGCACCCAAATTTGGAACTGATTTGGATGAGACTGTTTTATCTTTTATTGAAGAGTATGTTACCTGTGCAATTCCGAAAACAGGAGGACTACATTTCTTAAGACAGCAAGTTTTACGGTTTCAGAGTCATCGATGTGGAAAATATTGTCAACGGAAATATATATCAAAGGATACATTCTACACTAAATGTCGATTTGGCTTTCCACGTCCAGTAATTTCCAAAGGAAGAGTGAACAGTTTTATGTCAGCAGTGAGGCATACTATCACCCGAAAATCACCCAAAAATACTTATAATATAAAAAGTACAGAAGAATCGAAGTACATTAATGATTACAATCCGGTGATTTTGAAGATGTGGAATGCAAATATGGACATACAATATGTTGCAGATAACTCAATTGCTGTTGCTCGCTATGTCACGTCATATATTACCAAGTCTGAGAAGACAGAATTGAAAGAAATGTGAAGGAAATTTCACAGGAGAAGACACTTAGCAAAAAATTGTGCAGCTTCAGCTTGAAGATGCTTTCACATCGAGAAATTGCATCCTACAAGTGTTCGGATCGATTGACATCTGCAAGTTTATATTCAAAGTCAAGAGGAATCATCTGGAGAAGTCTAGGTCTTGCTGCAGCACAACATCGAGTTTTGAAATCTGTACAAGAAATTGAATACTTGGCACTGAATGAACCAGATAGTACAGATATTCTGAAATCAAATATGTTGGATACATACTATCCAAATAGAAGTCCATACCTGGAAAACATATGTCTATATGAAATACTGCAACATTACAGTTTTAAAGAAAATTTTACGGAAAATATAAATGAAGGAAAATATGCTGTAATTGGATCTGAAGGATGTTTGGTAAAGCATGCCAAAGGAAATTTGATTAATCACAGAAAATTAAGGTGTGATACTCCAGATAAGAGAGAGTTTTTCTATTTGGCTCTGCTGCAACTTTTCAAACCTTGGCAGACTGAAATGGAATTATTTGGAGATTTTGACTGCTATGAAGATTCTTTCAATGCATGAAAATATAGCATTGAATGTACAATTTTTCCAAATTATCTCCAAATGTTGAAGGAAGAGATTAATCAAGAAAAACTATTGCAGCTGAAATTGCTAGAGATACTTCACAAGATAGTCAGAGTTCAGTCTCAGGGGACAACTCAAGACCTGGCTCTTCGACCAGTAACAGCGCCTCCGCCCCCCCTCCCAGCGCCTTGAAACCCTCACAGGTATGTAGTGCGCTTTACAAATAATGTGATTGATTGATTGATTGAGTTCTGCTCCACAAAGTCAAGATCCACTAGGAGAAGCCATACTTGAAAATGAAGCGGCAATAGCAATGAGTGAAGCAAGCACAACAGTACAATATTGATTTGGAAAATTTGGAGGAACGTCTGAATACTGAACAGAAAGAAATATATCACCAAGTTACCCAACAGATTCAACATGGATTACTGCATGAAAGGAATGATTGCCAATGTACATCTTTTAGACTTATTCTTATGTACATCAGTGGACAAGCTGGAATTGGGAAAAGTTTCTTGATTAAATGTTTGTCAACTTATCTACAGAAAACAACGGAGTCACATTTGTCTTGTGTTGTAACTGCTTCAACTGGGTTAGCAGCACACAACATTAAAGGGACTACTTTACATCGTCTACTTATGTTACCAGTGAAACATGAAAATAAGTTGGAATACCACAAGCTATCTGGAGAAGCTTGTTTCAAAGTTTCAAGAGTACTGAAGAAAATGAAACTTCTGGTAATTGATGAAGTAAGCATGGTCTCAAACTTAATGCTTGCGTTTGTACATTTGAGGATGCAGCAGATTTTAAAAACAAATTACAATGTTTTATTTGGAGGAAAACGTAATTGTATTTGGTGATCTACTACAACTCACACCTGTGAAAGGCCAAACAGTTTTTAAAACCCTTCTTCATGAAGACACTAAAAAATCTTTGGTAAGTGTTGGAAATGTGAACATTTGGAGTTATTTTGAATATAAGGAACTTACTAAGAACATGCGACAAGCAAATGACGAAGATTATGGAAACATTCTTCAAGATATTAGAATTGGTGTATTAACAAAGGATGGAAAAAATGTTTTAGAAAGTTGGCTACTAAGAAACTTGTTTCCAAAAGAGAATGTTGCAGCTGAAACAATCTACCGAAGAAGTGCAGAAAAGAAATCTATAATTTGCCTTATGCCAACACTTAAAGAATGCTGTACATTCAATGAAGAACTGTTGAAACTCGAGAATGAACCGATAATGAAAATGGTAGCTATTGATAAAATAAAACATGAAGGAGTAACTGTTCTTTTGTCAGAGAAATTGCAGTTAAAATTAGGCTCTTTGGAAAAATCAATATCTAAGACTGCTGGTTTGGAAAAGACCTTATATGTATCTCTAAACTGCCGGGTAATATTACGGCGTAATTTAGATGTTGCGAAAGGATTAGTAAATGTAGTAATGGGGAAAGTTGTTGACATTGTTAGTTATGCAAACAGAGATGGAATTGAATTTTTGAAGATTAAATTTGATCAGACTGAAGAGGTGAAACAGATTGGACGCTGCTCTGTTCGTTTCTTGCTTGTAAAAGATGTGTATGTTTGTAGAAAACAGTTTACTCTTTGCTTATGCAGTGACTATTCATAAATCTCAAGGTTTAAGTGTAGACAGTGCTTTGGTAAATATTGGAAGTTCTGCGTTTAAGTAGGGTATGGCATATGTTGCATTGTCTCGAGTAAGAATGTTATCCGGATTGTATTGTTTTGATGAAGAAAAGGTTAGTGCAGATATAAATTGTGTAAAAGAGTACAATAGGTTAAGAAGACTCTATGCTCCTAGTTTAGTAGAATATCCTATTTATGGAAAACGTTTAATACCTCCAAAACGAAAATATAATAAATATTTTACTGAGGTTGCAAAGAAAAAAAGAATTGAAAAGAATGATGAGTCTGGAAAGAAAATAGAAGAGAACACGGTTGCTAATATTGCAGGATATCAGTTTGATAATAGTTCAGGTATCAACTGCTATGCCCATGTAATCGAAACGTTGTGTTTTTTTTTAGAAAATCTACAGCATGCAATTATGGAAAATCGAGAAAAAAGATTTTGTTCTTTGTTAAATTATATTTTTGATAAGTTGAAAACTGATAAAACGAAAGTGCATACTGCTTCTGATGTGCGGAATCTTCTGGATATATTTCTGGATCTTCACAATTTACACAGCATGTACAGCAAGATGCTCAGGAATTTCCTATGTTTTTGCTTGCAGTATTAGAAGATGAAGGTATACAAATTGAAAATCTGTTTGGACTACGTTACAGATGGGATCATAGATGTGACAGCTGCTCATTTTCATCTATTTCTAAAATAGACACTGAACGATTCATATATTTGACAATGCCAGATTTGAAAACAGTGTCTTTTAACGATTTAGTAAAATCAGTTAATCAACATATGGAATGTACTCAGTGCAAATCAGAAATGTTGTCAACATTATTTATACAAAGATGTGGACAATATATTATTTTAATGCTGCAATGTTGTAGAGGATATGGAACAAAAGTGGAAACCAAAATTAAAATTTTTGTGTCAGGTCAAGTTTCAATTTCAGGAAGAACTTTTAAAACAGTGGCTATTGTTTTCCACGATGGAACTACTTCAACATCTGGACACTCTACTGCATATTTAAAATGCAATAAAGGATGGACACCATGTAATGATGCACATTTAGAGTATACATTTCGGTTGCCTAATGAATTACCAAATTCATATTTAATATTTTTGATGCCAAAATTCTGAGAAGATGTCAACATAAAGTAATCAGTATATTTTGGATATATTCACAACAAATAATTTCACACACCTCATTTGGCCTATTGGGAAGGTGTTAATATGAATTCAGAAGTTTATTTTGGATATCCTCAATGCAAATGTTTTCAGAAACATCATTTGGCCTTTTGGAAAGATGTTCAGAATTACGGTTTAAATAATGGATTCTGTTTTTTCATATTGCATTTTGAAAAATGTGTTCGAAAGAAGGTGCTCATATAAGTAATCTTTGTGTTATATACAATGTTAATAAGGATGTTCATTTGTGAAAATGGAAATAGAGAATAGAGTTTGTAGTAGATATTTTCAAGATAGATGATGGAGTAGCGATTGCAGATGACGCAGTCCAGTACGCAAGATTTATATTGCTCCCAGTGCGGCCCTCTCGAACCACGCATCATCGCAGGGTGCGCATACACTGAGTGCTTCAGGTGCCACTAACTCAGTGCACCACAAGTCATCGCCACGTGGCCTTATTAAGGCAGAATTCAAAAGACATTGATCCGAGTGCGGCCCCCTGGACCACACATCATCGCAGGATACATACATGCTGAGCGCCAAAGGTACTACTAACTCAGTGCACCAAAAGTCATTGCCACGTGGCCTCATTGAGGCAGAATTCAATAGACAAAAGACATTGGTTGAGTGCGGCCCCCCCCGGACCATGCATCATTGCAGGGTATGTACACGCTGAGCGCCAAAGGTACTACTAACTCAGTGCACCATAAGTCATCGCCACGTGGCCTTATTGAGGCAGAATTCAATAGACAAAAGACATTGGTCCGAGTGCGGCCCTCCCGGACCACGTATCATCGCAGGGTACGTACACGCTGAGCGCCAAAGGTACTACTAACTCAGTGCGCCATAAGTCATCGCAAGGAAGAGTGAACAGTTTTATATCAGCAGTGAGGCATACTATCACTCGAAAATCACCCACAAATACTTATAATATAAAAAGAATAGAAGAACCGAAGTACATTAATAATTATAATCCAGTGATTTTGAAGATGTGGAATGCAAATATGGATATACAGTATGTTGCAGATAACTCAATTGCTGTTTCTCGCTATGTCACGTCATATATTACCAAGTCTGAGAAGACAGAATTGAAAGAAATGTGGGAAGAAATTTCTCAGGAGAAGACACTTAGCAAAAAATTGTACAGCTTCAGCTTGAAGATGCTTTCACATCGAGAAATTGGATCCTACGAATGTTCGGATCGATAGACATCTGCAAGTTTATATTCAAAGTCAAGAGGAATCATCTGGATAAGTCCAGGTCTTGCTGCGGCACGAAATCGAGTTTTAATATAAATGATATAAAACAAGTTTGTGATGATATAGAGTTATGTTTCTTTGCTAGTCAAGAGAAGTGCACAGAAAATAACAGTTTGATAAGTGTACATATTGAAGAAGAGATGGATAAGTGTACGTGTTGAAGAAGAGATGGAAGATAATACTGATGTGAAGTTTGAAAAAGAAATAACAAAGTTTAAAGTAGTTTCTGCGGAAAATCCCAACTCTGTTTGTATTTGTTCTCGACGTACTCATTATAAAACTAGGAATGTAGATGTGTTTTTAAAAAATGAAAAGGATAATAATGATAACAATGATAAATAGAAAGAATATCCTGCTCATCTGTTTGTGGAAGCTCATTTTAAGTTACGTACTGTACAATGTATTTGTAAATATTGTTACAATAAATTAGAGCAAAACAAAATTTCAGATAGAGCTGTCCATAATGACTTAGAATTAGTTGCTATACCTCCTAAACTTACAGATTTAAATACATATAAGGCCATCCTTATTCAATCTGTGCACCCTTTTCAGGCTATAATTCGTATGCAGCCTAAAACAGGTAAGCTGCCGTCAGCAGATCTATAAAGAGGTTTAAAAGGAAGAGCTGTGTATTTACCTTTAGATTTTAAGAAAAATGTTGAAACTGTTAGTGTAGAAAGAGACGATACTGAACCTGTAGTCATTCTTGTTAATGGTGTACCCAGAAAGAGTCGGAAAATATGGCAAGAGTTAGTACATGTCACGAAAGTCCAAAAGGCTACATTATATCTGGTGCAAAACAATATTCACTATAAAATTATAAATGTAGAAGGAGAAGAAATGACTTTAGAAGATGAAACACATATTTCAAGTGGACAATTCAAGAAAAGAAGAAATTTATGAACATTATACTATGTAGCAAAACAAACTCCCATGAGTGTGTGGGAAACAAATTTGGAAGCTCGTTGTTTTCCACAGCTCTTCCCTACTGACAAAGGTAGACAATATGATGAACGACCAGTTCAGATTCTAGCTTCAGAATACCGTACTTTACAACTGTACTCAGAACAACCAAGATCTCCTCAGTGTATTCCATAAATGTTTCATCTTTTGTTCCATACACCTACACTGCGGTCAGCAGAGCACACAATTTAAATTGAAACATGATTTATTTATTAGAGAGAATTGTATTCTATGTCCTCAAACTTTGTCAAGAGGAAGTGACTAAAACCAGTCCTCGATGTCTGTGCTGACTACTGCCTTTGATGTACACTAGCGATGGCAGGGCTCACAATTCACATCGAGTTGCGATTCTGTGGCTCGCCCGCAACACGCATCATCGCTGGCTGCGCAGAAGCTAAATGCTTCTGATGCCCCTATCTCAGTGCAGCACAACTCATGTACCCTTTCTGATACAATATTTTGTGTATAATTTCACATCTGCTGTCCTACCTCAGTGTATCACAAGTCATGAACCCTTTACAATAGAATCTTTTCTCTATGATTTCATATCTGGTACCCGTACTTTAGTGCAGCACAAATCATTGACCCTTTATGATTGAATATCTGTGTCTGATCCAATGATTACTATTGTACTTGTTGCCAGCACCAACCATTCCCAGAGGGTTGACTTACAATCACCCCACACATATCCACCACAGACGTCACTGGACATGTGACCCTGGTAATAAAAAAGAGTCGAGCGCACATGCTCATACCCAGCTCCACTATCTATCTGTGTTTGTGTGTTCATTATGTATGCAACATGCTGCCCCTAGGCCCTACCACATTACATATTGCTCTGGGCAGCGTATGCAACCATCTTACCTTTGACAGTGGGGGAAAACTTTAGTTATGTATCTTTGTCTCAGTCATTGTACAAGTACGTACGTAGAGACTGCATCATTAGAGTACTGCAAGCAGATTGTATAGTGAATTTATAAGTGTGTGAGGATCGTCGCAGTGATTGTATAAGTACGTATGTTGGCGCAGCCTAACTCCGACAACAAGCTTGTCTCTAATTGTCTGCCCTCCATGTGCCAAAAACTGAAACTTCAACTTTCCATGGCCCTGCATTGCTACAGCTGCAACACTCCACTGAATGTGCAATAAACATTCATATACACACAGATGTCTCATGTCCACCATCTTTCTTGTGTGGAACTATGGATGAATGTAGGGTCAGTAATTCCCTGTACCTACCATGTTGGCCATATTGTTGGACTTGGCTCACAGAGTGACACTTTGGCTTTTGCAACCTGGATGACGGTAGCACTCCAACACAGACACCCGCATGATTGCCACAGCCACTCCCTCATGGCTGGTATACACCCACACCACACCCATCCAGCACAGGCGTCACAGGACACGTGACCCTACTAATAAAAAATACAGGGTGCACGTGTTCTACGCCATTTTAGAGTTGCTCGCAATGCATGCACTGCGGCCGGCACAGTCACACCGCCACGGTGATGGCGCGTCCTGGTGGTCCGGACACTTGATATTTTGTGTGCTCTGCTGAACCACAGTGTAGGCCTGAGCCCAACAGCGAGGGCCTACCACCACATGCGTGGCCTCACTTCTCACTGAGTTAGTAGCACCGCAAGCACTGAACGGGTGTACAACCTGCAATGATGATAGGTGCAGAAGTAGTATGTCCTCTGCCATGGCAATATCAAGACTCAGTACCAAATGTGAGACCTATTAGCTTGCAGAACGGATCTGCATGATGTGGAGGTTGCCATGACCGTGAAAAGGTGAGCAGTGAGACCTTGGTGCGCAGCGTCGGGCAGATACCTCTGGGCGCCGGGAGTGGATGGGGTACAGCAGCCTGAATGCAGAAAGACGGCAGAGCGATTTAGACATACGCACTCGTATATACTCTGTCACAGCGTCGGATTGGTAACGCAGGCACTGGTACAATGCCCGAGGAGCCGGTGCCGAGTTCCAACTGTGGGCTGCATTTTGTAGCAGTCTGGGGGGCAGATTTGGGCGGTGTCCCTGTTTGGATACAGTCAGCGGCCCAGTGGGTGTCTGAATGGCCTTTCTGGAGGCAGATGGCCGTCATTACCTCATGTTTAGCAACAGGCAGAGGTGTCACTCTCTTTCTCTCGCAGGGCCCCCCATTAATGTATGCATACCTAGCAGGGCAGGGGGCCTGAGCAGAAGTGGCCTCACTTGTTTTTAAATCACCAGTGTAAATGAATCCGTGCATTTTTTTGTATCTCCCCCACCCCACCTTTTTTAAATAAAATTTTGCCGAAGCAGTGTTTTGAGGAAAGGCAATATGCAAATGCGGGCCACTTTTTTTTTTAGCGTGCCATGGCCGATTTTGAATCTTAATCCAACCCTGCTCTGCCATTACTAATTCTGTACTATCTTTCAGATGTGGGAGCTTGAGAGTTCCACTAGGTCGCGGCACGTGGTAAGCTGTGACGGTTTTATACACAGTGTGGGCACTCATTGTCCCTCCTCATCTCTTCCTTTCTCTCACTCACACTCTTTCTAGCTCCCTCTTCCTCTTACATTGTTTGTCTCTTTCTCTCTCTCTCTCTCTCTCTCTCTCTCTCTCTCTCTCTCTTCCTCTCTCTCTGTTTCTCTCTCTCCCTCTCACTCTTCCTCTTTTTCTCTGTTCCTCTTTCTCACACTCTTTCTCTCTCTCTTCCTCGCTCTCACTATTTCTCTCTCTCTCTTTGTCTTTCTCACTCTTTCTCTCTGTCTTTTCTCACTTTCTTTCTTTTTCTCTCTCTCTTTCTCTCACTCTCACTGTTTCTCTCTTTCTCTCTGTCTTCTGCTCACTCTTCCTATCTTTCTCTCTCTCTTCTTCTCTCCTTTGATGAACGCATGACGCACGATCTTATCTTGGTTTTTATCTAACAGGCTGTGAATCACAAATCAACATTCACCCCAATAACTAAATCTATACTATCTTTCAGATCACTAAACTTTACCAGTGCACTATGTTCCGGCACATGGTTGGAGACACACCGGTGGCATAAAGGTGAGCTGTGAAGATTTTCTCCAGTATCAACACTCCCTCTCCATCTCTTTCTTTCTCTCTCACACTTTCTCTCGTTCTCTGTCTCTTCCTCTCTCTCTCTTCCTTTCTTTCTCTCTCTCTTCCTCTCTCCTTTGATGAACGCATGACGCACAATCTTATCTTGCTTTTTATCTAACAGGCTGTGAATCACAAATCAACATTCACCCCAACACCACAAAAGCTGAACACGTGAAAAATCTGCGATGATGCGTGGCCATCCTGAACGCATGACAAAGTTGCTTCGGCACGTGATGGACCCTCTTACACACACGCCAGTGGCGTAAAGTGAGCAGAGAGACTTCTTTCCGCAGCAGTGGGTAATCACCTCTGGGTGGTGGGAGTGGATAGTGTGCAGCAGTCTGGGTGCACAAGAGCGCACAGGCACCTCCGAGCAGTGGGAGTGGATGGGGTGCACCAGCCTCATTGCGCATTAGCAAAACAGAGAATTACGCGTGTGCAGTTGTATGTGCTCTGCAATTACTAATTCTATACTATCTTTCAGATCACTAAACTTGAGGGTTGCACTATCTCCTGGCACGTGGTTGGAGACACACCAGTGGCACAAAGTTGAGCTGTGAAGATTTTCCCCAGTGTCAACACTCCCTCTCCATCTCTTCCTTTCTCTCTCTCACACTTTCTCTCTTTCTCTGTCTCTTAATCTCTCTCTCTCATTCTTTCTTTCTCTCTTCCTCTCTCTTACTCTCTCTTACTCTTTATCTCTCTCTCTTCCTCTCTCTCACACTGTTTCTCTCTTTATATCTTCCTTGTAACTTACTCTTTCTCTCTTTTTCTCTCCCTCTTTCTCCTCCTCTCTCACTCTTTCTCTCATTGTCTGTCTTCCTCTCTCTCACTCTTTCTCTCTTCCTCTCTCACTTTCTCTCTCTTTCTTCCCCACTCTCACTCTTTCTCTCTCTCTCTTCCTCTCTCTCACACTGTTTTTCTCTTTCTCTCTTCCTTGAAACAGAGAATTACGCGTGTGCAGTTGTGTGTACTCTGCAATAACTAAATCTATACTATCTTTCAGATCACTAAACTTTACCGGTGCACTATGTCCTGGCACATGGTTGGAGACACACCGGTGGCATAAAGGTGAGCTGTGAAGATTTTCTCCAGTATCAACACTCCCTCTCCATCTCTTTCTTTCTCTCTCACACTTTTTCTCGTTCTCTGTCTCTTCCTCTCTCTCTCTTCCTTTCTTTCTCTCTTTCTTCCTCTCTCCTTTGATGAATGCATGACGCACAATCTTATCTTGCTTTTTATCTAACAGGCTGTGAATCACGAATCAACATTCACCCCAACACCACAAAAGCTGAACACGTGAAATATCTGCGATGATGCGTAGCCATCCTGAACGCATGACAAAGTTGCTTCGGCACGTGGTGGACCCTCTTACACACATGCCGGTGGCGTAAAGTGAGCAGAGAGACTTCTTTCCGCAGCAGTGGGTAATCACCTCTGGGTGGTGGGAGTGGATAGCGTGCAGAAGTCTGGGTGCACAAGAGCGCACAGGCACCTCCGAGCAGTGGGAGTGGATGGGGTGCACCAGCCTCATTGCGCATTAGCAAAACAGAGAATTACGCGTGTGCAGTTGTATGTGCTCTGCAATTACTAATTCTATATTATCTTTCAGATCACTAAACTTGAGGGTTGCACTATCTCCTGGCACGTGGTTGGAGACACACCAGTGGCACAAAGGTGAGCTGCGAAGATTTTCCCCAGTGTCAACACTCCCTCTCCATCTCTTCCTTTCTCTCTCTCACACTTTCTCTCTTTCTCTGTCTCTTAATCTCTCTCTCTCTCATTCTTTCTTTCTCTCTTCCTCTCTCTCACTCTTTCCCACTCTCTTCCTCTCTCTTACTCTTTATCTCTCTCTCTTCCTCTCTCTCACACTGTTTCTCTCTTTATATCTTCCTTGTAACTTACTCTTTCTATCTTTTTCTCTCCCTCTTTCTCCTCCTCTCTCACTCTTTCTCTCTTTGTCTGTCTTCCTCTCTCTCACTCTTTCTTTCTTCCTCTCTCACTTTCTCTCTCTCTCTTCCCCACTCTCACTCTTTCTCTCTCTCTCTTCCTCTCTCTCACACTGTTTTTCTCTTTCTCTCTTCCTTGAAACAGAGAATTACGCGTGTGCAGTTGTGTGTACTCTGCAATAACTAAATCTATACTATCTTTCAGATCACTAAACTTTACCGGTGCACTATGTCCTGGCACATGGTTGGAAACACACCGGTGGCATAAAGGTGTGTGAAGATTTTCTCCAGTATCAACACTCCCTCTCCATCTCTTTCTTTCTCTCTCACACTTTCTCTCGTTCTCTGTCTCTTCCTCTCTCTCTCTCTCTTCCTTTCTTTCTCTCTCTCTTCCTCTCTCCTTTGATGAATGCATGACGCACAATCTTATCTTGCTTTTTATCTAACAGGCTGTGAATCACGAATCAACATTCACCCCAACACCACAAAAGCTGAACACGTGAAAAATCTGCGATGATGCGTGGCCATCCTGAACGCATGACAAAGTTGCTTCGGCACGTGGTGGACCCTCTTACACACACACCGGTGGCGTAAAGTGAGCAGAGAGACTTCTTTCCGCAGCAGTGGGTAATCACCTCTGGGTGGTGGGAGTGGATAGTGTGCAGCAGTCTGGGTGCACAAGAGCGCACAGGCACCTCCGAGCAGTGGGAGTGGATGGGGTGCACCAGCCTCATTGCGCATTAGCAAAACAGAGAATTACGCGTGTGCAGTTGTATGTGCTCTGCAATTACTAATTCTATACTATCTTTCAGATCACTAAACTTGAGGGTTGCACTATCTCCTGGCACGTGGTTGGAGACACACCAGTGGCACAAAGGTGAGCTGCGAAGATTTTCCCCAGTGTCAACACTCCCTCTCCATCTCTTCCTTTCTCTCTCTCACACTTTCTCTCTTTCTCTGTCTCTTAATCTCTCTCTCTCATTCTTTCTTTCTCTCTTCCTCTCTCTTACTCTCTCTTACTCTTTATCTCTCTCTCTTCCTCTCTCTCACACTGTTTCTCTCTTTATATCTTCCTTGTAACTTACTCTTTCTCTCTTTTTCTCTCCCTCTTTCTCCTCCTCTCTCACTCTTTCTCTCTTTGTCTGTCTTCCTCTCTCTCACTCTTTCTCTCTTCCTCTCTCACTTTCTCTCTTTCTCTTCCCCACTCTCACTCTTTCTCTCTCTCTTCCTCTCTCTCACACTGTTTTTCTCTTTCTCTCTTCCTTGAAACAGAGAATTACGCGTGTGCAGTTGTGTGTACTCTGCAATAACTAAATCTATACTATCTTTCAGATCACTAAACTTTACCGGTGCACTATGTCCTGGCACATGGTTGGAGACACACCGGTGGCATAAAGGTGAGCTGTGAAGATTTTCTCCAGTATCAACACTCCCTCTCCATCTCTTTCTTTCTCTCTCACACTTTCTCTCGTTCTCTGTCTCTTCCTCTCTCTCTCTTCCTTTCTTTCTCTCTCTCTTCCTCTCTCCTTTGATGAATGCATGACGCACAATCTTATCTTGCTTTTTATCTAACAGGCTGTGAATCACGAATCAACATTCACCCCAACACCACAAAAGCTGAACACGTGAAAAATCTGCGATGATGCGTGGCCATCCTGAACGCATGACAAAGTTGCTTCGGCACGTGGTGGACCCTCTTACACACACACCGGTGGCGTAAAGTGAGCAGAGAGACTTCTTTCCGCAGCAGTGGGTAATCACCTCTGGGTGGTGGGAGTGGATAGTGTGCAGCAGTCTGGGTGCACAAGAGCGCACAGGCACCTCCGAGCAGTGGGAGTGGATGGGGTGCACCAGCCTCATTGCGCATTAGCAAAACAGAGAATTACGCGTGTGCAGTTGTATGTGCTCTGCAATTATTAATTCTATACTATCTTTCAGATCACTAAACTTGAGGGTTGCACTATCTCTTGGCACGTGGTTGGAGACACACCAGTGGCACAAAGGTGAGCTGCGAAGATTTTCCCCAGTGTCAACACTCCCTCTCCATCTCTTCCTTTCTCTCTCTCACACTTTCTCTCTTTCTCTGTCTCTTAATCTCTCTCTCTCATTCTTTCTTTCTCTCTTCCTCTCTCTTAATCTTTATCTCTTTCTCTTCCTCTCTCTCACACTGTTTCTCTCTTTATATCTTCCTTGTAACTTACTCTTTCTCTCTTTTTCTCTCCCTCTTTCTCCTCCTCTCTCACTCTTTCTCTCTTTGTCTGTCTTCCTCTCTCTCACTCTTTCTCTCTTCCTCTCTCACTTTCTCTCTTTCTCTTCCCCACTCTCACTCTTTCTCTCTCTCTCTTACTCTCTCTCACACTGTTTTTCTCTTTCTCTCTTCCTTGAAACAGAGAATTACGCGTGTGCAGTTGTGTGTACTCTGCAATAACTAAATCTATACTATCTTTCAGATCACTAAACTTTACCGGTGCACTATGTCCTGGCACATGGTTGGAGACACACCGGTGGCATAAAGGTGAGCTGCGAAGATTTTCTCCAGTATCAATACTCCCTCTCCATCTCTTTCTTTCTCTCTCACACTTTCTCTCGTTCTCTGTCTCTTCCTCTCTCTCTCTTCCTTTCTTTCTCTCTCTCTTCCTCTCTCCTTTGATGAATGCATGACGCACAATCTTATCTTGCTTTTTATCTAACAGGCTGTGAATCACGAATCAACATTCACCCCAACACCACAAAAGCTGAACACGTGAAAAATCTGCGATGATGCGTGGCCATCCTGAACGCATGACAAAGTTGCTTCGGCACGTGGTGGACCCTCTTACACACACGCCGGTGGCGTAAAGTGAGCAGAGAGACTTCTTTCCGCAGCAGTGGGTAATCACCTCTGGGTGGTGGGAGTGGATAGCGTGCAGAAGTCTGGGTGCACAAGAGCGCACAGGCACCTCCGAGCAGTGGGAGTGGATGGGGTGCACCAGCCTCATTGCGCATTAGCAAAACAGAGAATTACGCGTGTGCAGTTGTATGTGCTCTGCAATTACTAATTCTATACTATCTTTCAGATCACTAAACTTGAGGGTTGCACTATCTCCTGGCACGTGGTTGGAGACACACCAGTGGCAAAAAGGTGAGCTGCGAAGATTTTCCCCAGTGTCAACACTCCCTCTCCATCTCTTCCTTTCTCTCTTTCACACTTTCTCTCTTTCTCTGTCTCTTAATCTCTCTCTCTCTCATTCTTTCTTTCTCTCTTCCTCTCTCTCACTCTTTCTCTCTCTCTTCCTCTCTCTTACTCTTTATCTCTCTCTCTTCCTCTCTCTCACACTGTTTCTCTCTTTATATCTTCCTTGTAACTTACTCTTTCTCTCTTTTTCTCTCCCTCTTTCTCCTCCTCTCTCACTCTTTCTCTCTTTGTCTGTCTTCCTCTCTCTCACTCTTTCTTTCTTCCTCTCTCACTTTCTCTCTCTCTCTTCCCCACTCTTTCTCTCTCTCTCTTCCTCTCTCTCACACTGTTTTTCTCTTTCTCTCTTCCTTGAAACAGAGAATTACGCGTGTGCAGTTGTGTGTACTCTGCAATAACTAAATCTATACTATCTTTCAGGTCACTAAACTTTACCGGTGCACTATGTCCCGGCTCATGGTTGGAGACACACCGGTGGCATAAAGGTGAGCTGTGAAGATTTTCTCCAGTATCAACACTCCCTCTCCATCTCTTTCTTTCTCTCTCACACTTTCTCTCGTTCTCTGTCTCTTCCTCTCTCTCTCATTCTTTCTTTCTCTCTTACTCTTCCTCTCTCTCACTATTTCTCTTCCTCCCTCTCTCACTTTCTCTCTCTCTCTCTTCCTCTCTCTCTCTCCCTTCCTCTCTCTCACACTGTTTCTCTCTTTATTTCTCTCTCTTCCTCTCTCTCACACTGTTTCTCTCATTGTCTTCCTCTCATCCCACTCTTTTTCTCTTTGTCTGGCTTCCTCTCTCTCTCACTCTTTCTTCCCCTCTCACTCTTTCTCTCTTCCTCTCTCTCACTCTTTCTTCCTCTCTCACTCTTTCTCTCTCTCTCTTCCTCTCTCTCACTCTTTCTCTCTCTCTTCCTCTCTCTCACACTGATTCTCTCTTTCTCTCCTCCTTGTATCTCTCTCTTTCTCTGTCTTCCTCTCTCTCACACTGTTTCTCTCTTCCTTATAGCTCACTCTTTCTCTCTTCCTCTTTCTCTCTCTCTCTTCCTCTCTCTCGCTCTTTCTCTCTCTGTCTTCCTCTCTCTCACACTGTTTCTCGTTCTCTATTCCTTGTATCTTACTCTTTCTCTCTCTTACTCTTTCTCTCTTTCTCTGTCTTCCTCTCTGTCTCAATCTTTCGCTCTTCCTCTCTCTCACTCTTTCTCTCTCTCTCTCTATCTCCTTTGCTGTATGCATGATGCACCATCTTATCTTTCTTTTTGTTTTGCAGGCTGTGAATCACAAATGGACCAGAAATGACACGCCACTGCTGTACATAGTTTTATTTGTTGTTGTTTTGTTTTAATAAAATGTTTTATATGTAAATCTATACATGACTAGGATTCTTATTTCTCCAACCTCACAAGCATCTTTTTATTATTCTTTCATAGAGGGACACTTCCGGACCCGAGAAGGTTGTTGGTGGTGCGGGAAGAAGGTGCGTTACCTGCTAATGTGGGGAGATGCAGCGTGAAAGGGTTATCTCTCACAGAGGGAGCTCCGATATGTTTTCAGAAATGCCTTGGACAGATGCCAGCTGATGGGCTGAATCACATAATGGCTTTTCAATGCTCATATAGTGTGACTTATGAACAGTTTGTACCCAGGCTCGCAGGGGGATAACAGCGGCCTGTCCACTCAACTCACAGAGGCAGAACTACGGGCCGTCCACTCCCAAAGGAACAGCAGCGCACTAGCTCGCAAAGGTAGACAGCTGCGAGCCGACGGACTGACTTCTAAAGGCATAGCTGTGAAGTGGTGATGTTGGGCACAGGGAGCGTGAAAGGGTTATCTTCCTACTGGTGTCCTGGAGTGGAAGTCGTGCTGCCTGAGGTTCACCTGTTTCTCCTTTATTGTTAATAAATCTTAAACCTTCACTGCGTCCAAATCATCATTACACAGAGCTCCGCTATATTAAATTTCCCCCGGAACCTTTCTTTTATATTTTCACTCGATGTGAGGTACAAGATGGCTGCTAACAGTTCCTGGTTTGAAGTGTTAGCAGCCAATCAGAGGACACTTCTTGCTTTGGAATGTTAGCAGCCAATCAGAGGTAAGCTCGTGCTCGGGAGTTTTTTCTTTAATATCTCAAAAACTACTGAACGGATTTACACCATTTCTACAAAACCGCGCTTTCTGTACCAAGACCTTTCTCCCTACCAAATTTGGCGTAATTCCGTTCAGCAGTTTGACCTGTAGCCTTGTCTAAAGTTTCCTATTTAAAATGCATTGAGAAAACACGTTTTGACACCCCCCTTTTTTCTCAGCCCCCTCTTGACCAATCACCCCTAAACTTTCAAGATAGGAGCTGATCAAAAAAAGATAAACTTTTTGGAAAATTTCGTAAAGAATCATCAAATGATGCCAAAGTTATAAGCAGATGGAGGGCTCCAGGAGGGAGGCCTCGCAACCCCCCCTCCCAACATGAGTGAAGCTCCGAGATTGCAGGGACCCAAGCGGGCCCCTGCAGACTCAGCGAGCACCCCCTATTATTTTTTCAGAAATGCCTCCGGGACCTAGCCCACCCCGGGGTCTCATTAAAATAAAACATGGGAACCCGCGACCCCAGCGTGAATTGCGCCATTTTTTTATTTTTGTTTGCCTCGGAGGTCCTTCTGGGACTCCCTGAGCAGGCCTAGGAGGTCAGGGTGTTTCTACCCTGCCCCCTTTTCATGTTTCCTACCTCTGTTTCTCTGTTTTCTAGCGACTCGCTTCTACCGAGCTACAAGATGGCTGCCAGCACTTCCCGGTTTGGAGTGTTGGCAGCCAATCACAGTGAAGCCCGTGCACGGGACTTAGGCTCGCCCAGATACCGAAACTTTTATTTTTCTAATTTCTCAGCACTACTGAACGGATTTACACCATTTTAAAAAAAGGTCGCTTTCTGATCAAAGCACTACCTTTTTGTCAAATTTGGGGTAATTCCATTCAGTAGTTTCGGCTTTAGCCTTGCATAAAGTTTCCTATGGGAAATTGATTTTTTGACTCTTATTCTTTGAATTTCTCAAAAACTACTGAACGCATGTACACAATTTAAAAAAAATACAGTCGCTTTCTGAACCAAGCTCTACCTTTCTGCCAAATTGCAGGTAATTCTGTTCAGCAGTTCGGGCTGTAGCTCGTCGTAATATTTCCATTAAAATTAACATGGGAAAAACGTGTTTTGGGACCCCCATTTTTTCTCAGCCCCCGCTTGACGAATCACCCCCAAACATTCAATATAGGAGCTAACCTAAAAAGTGCAATCTTTTGGAAAATGTCATAAATATTCGTCAAACGACACCAAAGTTATTAGCAACTGTGGAAACTAGGTTGTAACTATAACTATCTACTGGCGACCGCCAGTAGGTGATATATATATATATATATATTCACTAAAAAAAACATAGGTTTCAGGGGCGTTATAGTTAGCTGGACTTTTCACTCATACAAAACCATTGAAATTCCCCCATTATAGTTAGTTCAGCTAACTATAACTCGTGCGCCCGCAATGCACTGCTGATGACGTCATATATTACATCACTCATGGCCTGGTCAGTGACATCACTCATGACATCACTCATGACATCACTGATGACATCTCAATTGACATCACTGATGACATCACTGATGACATCATCCAGTGAATGTGTGTTTTTCTGAAAATTACATATGTTTTATATATGTATATCTCAAGGTCGATGGAAGAATAAATGGGTATATAAGTGTCTAAATGGATGATTTGTTTTTGAAAAATTGATTGTATAACTGACTGATTAAGTGTATCTTAGTGAATACATGGCTTAGTGAGTAATGTTTAAATATGTAAATATCTGTATCAGTCTCTCACTTTGTATATAAGTGGCTGCATGGGTTGGTGAGTAGCTACATGAGTGTCTATATAGGTTATTAGTTGGTTTTTTGAGTATCAGTATGAGTGTCTGAGTGTCTGTATGGTTCGGTGGAGGTATTATGTAGTGCATAGGTGCATGAATGAGTGACTCACTGTTTGTATGTGTTGAAGACAGCATGTGTGCAGGACTGTATGGGTGGATGAGTGTGTGCATGGGTGTGTTAGTGAGTGAATGACTGTCTCAATAGTGTCTTTATGAGTAACTACATATGTTTTAAACCAGTATATGTGACTATTGGTGTATATAAGTGAGTATATGTGAGAGTGAGAGCTTGGAAGAGTTCCTGTATGAATAAGTATGTGTTTCTATAAGTGATTGTTTAAAAGACTAAGTATGTGTAAGTTTCTGTAGAAGTAAGTGTGGTGGTGTGTGTATAACTGTATATGCAAGTAAATGGATGTTTGATTCTTTATTAACATGAGTGACTATGGGTGTGAGTAACTCTATGGATGAGTGGCGTTATTTAACAGGATGTACAGGTGTATGAGTACATATGATGAGTGAGTACATGTATGATTGACTGTATAGGACTGTTGGTGAATGAGTGGATGTGTATGTGGATCTTAGAATTACTGAATAGGTTGTTGTAACTGGTATTGGTATGACCATTGTTTTGAAAATGTTAGTTTCTATTTTTGAATGTGTGTATCAACGGTTATATTAGGGGGAGAGGAGGTCTGCCACACTATCACAAGGATGATGTCATCAGTGATGTAATCAGTGATGTCCTTTGAGATGTCATCAGTGATGTCATGAGTGATGTCACTGACCATGTCATGATTGATGTAATATGTGACGTCATCAGCAGTGCATTGCGGGCACGCGAGTTGTAGTTAGCTGAACTAACTATAACGGGGGAATTTCAATGGTTTTGTACGAGTGAAAAGTCCAGCTAACTATAACGCCCCTGAAACCTATGGTTTTTTCAGTGAATTTCTAAGGTTTTTTTAAATGCTAATTCCTAACTATAACGTGCCTGAAACCTATGGTTTTGTCAGTGAATTTCAAAGGTTTTTTAAATGCTAATTTCTAACTATGCCTACAGAGATAGGACATGTGAAGAAAGAAGACAAAATGCACAGAAAGAAAAAAAGGAAATGCAGAAAGAAGCAACAGAAGTCCTCAAAGACAAAGAAAAGTGCAGGAAGAAGGATAACGTGCAGAAAGAACAAACAGAAGAGCAGAAAGAAGCCTTGTTGCAAAATCATCCTGTACCCTCAACATTTTCAGACGGATACTGGTGGTAACTGAGTCTGACTAACCAGTCCTAGAGCCAGTGCTATGTTAAAAGAAACTCAGAATACAGTAAAAACACCTACATACAATAGGGAACACTATGCGTTGGGGTCCCCCTGTGATTAGCATGACCTCCTCTGTAAGCCCCTAGTATATAATAGGGCAGGGGATTAAAACTACCTCTTAAAACGCGCCACAGGGCGTGTTTGCACACGTCACCTCAGGCCCGTCCCCTCCCTTCCCCACTGTGTAAACACGCCCTGTGGCAGTTTTAAGTTAGGAGATTAAGTCCCCTTCAATCCTGAGGGTCCCTAGGGTCCAACTAGACCACTAGGTACCTCCAGTAAGCGCCACAGAGCTGCGTTGCAGAGAGATGCAAAAAGGGGCATGGCCTAGACCACCTCTCTGCAATGCAGTGCAGTGACGCTTACAGGAAGCACCTGGTGGGCTAGTTGGCCCCCAGGGTCCCTCAGGATTGAAGGGGAATTATTTCCCCAACTTAAAATACGCCACAGGGCGTGTTTGCACACGTTAACTTAGGCCCTGTCCCCTTCCTTCACCACTGTGTAAACACGCCCTGTGGCCGTTTTTAGTTGGGAGAGTAAGTTCATTTGAATCCTGGGGGTCCCTAGGGTCCAACTAGCCCATTAGGTACCTCAAGTAAGCGCCACAGAGCTGCATTGCATAGAGGTGTAAAAAGTGGCACGGCCTAGACCACCTCTCTGCAACGCAGCTCAGTGGCACTTACTGGAAGCATGTGTACAAAAAACAAGCTGCCCCTTTCCTGCGAGTGCAAGCGTAATAGAGCAAAACCAACACAAATTAAATCTCTGATAACAATTGCTGTGTGCACACTGTCTCATGGTGTGATTCTAGGCAGAAAACAGTATTCCTGGGTCATACCAGTACACCTTAACTTATGGTGAAGACATACTCCATAATATCTTTCAAGTTCAAGGCACTTAAATATCTTCCTTAACATAAAATGTAAAACACAACTTTTAAAGTGGTAGGAAAATGTACCATGCTATTTTCAAATGTGTTTGCATTTGCCTCTCATTTTTGAGATAGTGATTTCTGCTGA
This sequence comes from Triturus cristatus, assembly GCF_964204655.1. Taxonomy (NCBI): domain Eukaryota; kingdom Metazoa; phylum Chordata; class Amphibia; order Caudata; family Salamandridae; genus Triturus; species Triturus cristatus. Next base: position 527,866,421 of record NC_140591.1, read on the forward strand.
GTGCTAACCAACACAGTTGAAGAAAAGAAACTGGCCCTTTCTTAAAAGTGCAAGTTTTACAAAACAACAGCAACACAAATTAAATCTCTGACAACAATTCCTGTGTGCACACAGACTCATGGTGTGATTCTAGGCACAAAGCAATATTTTCTTTGGCAATTTGAAAGCACATTTAGTACTGTGGTGGAGTAAGTGATAATTACTGTGACAGCCTGACACATTTTTCTTATATTTTAGACAAGCAGAAAAGAGCACATGTCCTAACAGCTCCTTGAGACCATGACCATGTGTTACAAAAAACAAGCTGCCCCTTTCCTGCGAGTGCAAGGGTAATAGAGCAAGACCAACACGAATTAAATCTCTGATAACAATTCCTGTGTGCACACTGTCTCATGGTGTGATTCAAGGCAGAAAACAGTATTCCTGGGTGATACCAGTACACCTTAACTTATAGTGAAGACATACTCCATAATATCTAACATGTTCAAGGCAATTAAATATCTTCCTTAACATAAAATGTAAAACACAACTTTTAAAGTGATAGGAAAATGTGCCATGCTATTTTCAAATGTGTTTGCATTTGCCTCTCATTTGTGAGTAACTGATTTCTGCTGAATGCTAACCATCACACTTTAAGAAAACAAACTGCCCCTTTTCTGCGAGTGCAAGGCTAACAGAACAAGAGCAACACAAATTAAATCTCTGACAACAAATCCTGTGTGCAGACAGACTCATGATGTGATTCTAGGCACAAAACTGTATTCCTCAGTCATACCACTACACCTTAACTTACAGTGAAGACATACTCCATAATATCTTACAAGTTCAAGAAAGTTAAATATCTCCTAAAACACAAAATGTAAAACACAACTTTAAAAGAAGAATGACAATTCTAATATTTATATCAAAAATCACCACTTACATCCCCTCTAAAACTCATAACTCACCTTTAAAATTAGTTAGTTGAGAAAGAAATGTGGCACTCAAACAGCAGATTATCAGAGCCAGAATCTTAGAGCTGTACACCTCTCTCCTCTCACCACAACCAGTAAATGGCAATGTTTCCCTCTCTTTTTTCACACATATACATGTTAACTTCAAATCATAGTGTTTCCCACATTTTTTCAAATGGAATCACACATTTCTATTGGTTGCAACTTTCAACCCCTTTCCAAATCATCCCTTCCCCCAACATGACTTCTGCCTGCTACCATAGCAACAGGTCATGGAACACTGGTGTGAGCAGAGAGGTCAGAAGTTCAGCACACAATGTTTCAAATCCAAAGAGCAAGTGTGCTTGACTTTTCAAACCTAACAGCAAATCCAAAGTAATGTTCAGTGGGAACACATTTTTCTGTACCAATCCAAAACATGCTTTTAAAAATGTAAACATACAGCCTAGTTTTAACTGTAAAATGGTTTGAATCAGCCAATGAGTTCTTTTTATTAAACAAAAGTATGTATGCCTCCATTTTTCAACTGTCTTTCTTTTCATATTGCCATTCTACTGAAAGACACCTCCTGAGTGCATCCTGTTCTCCTTGAAAGATGTTCACAGTGTGGATTGTAGGTCATAGCTATGTCTTCTGGAGTGAAACATTTGCAGAAAAAAGAGGTATTGTAAAAGACCTTGCTTTGCCAAATGTAGACATTAAATGGATTGGCCAGAGAGGATTAAAGTGGCACCAATTAATGCCTTTGGTGAAAACCTTTCTACATCTCCCACAGCCTAACCTTATTATTGTGCACTGTGGTAGAAATGACCTAGGCACTTTAACTGGGGTAGGTCTGGAATGCTTATTAAGGACACCTTTCTGCAATTGATGTCACTTTTTCCACAAACTGCCTTTGTATATTCTAATATATGCCAAAGGCAAAAGTGGAACTGGTCCAACCAATTTTGTCCGCAGATTGACAAAGCAAGAAAGCACGTCAATAAGTCTGTTTCTGCTTTCCTCAGAGACTATGGTATGGGTTCTATATACCACAACAACTTGCGTTACAACATGCAAGACATTTATAGAGGAGACGGTGTACATTTCAATGATGAAGGGAACAGAGTCTTTCTCTTGAACTTTAGACTCTGCATCGGTACTTACTTGTAGGTACCGAAAAACACTCAATAAACACAAGGGCTCTTTTTAGAGCCACCTAATATCTAAACACTTAAACTTGATTTTTATTTCTATTTTTTTAATGTTTTTTTTCGGGTGCGCGCAGAGTGCGCGCACCTCGCGATGTTTTTTAAAAAAATTAAAATTTTATTTTTGCCCTTTGTGGTCCTACTGTGACCCCCTGACAATGGCTAGGGGGTCAAGAACTCCCTACTCTGCCCCCTATTCACGTTCTCGAGTTTCCATAAAAAGATCACCAATTAAAAAAAAGCATAGCCTAAAATACCATAATGAACAGATAATCATATAGTCAGAAATTAGCATTAAAAAACCTTAGAAATTCACTGAAAAACAACAGTTTACAGGGACGTTATAGTTAGTTGGACATTTCTCTCGTACAAAATCAGAGAAATTCCGCCGTTATAGTTAGTTCAGCTAACTATAACTCGCGCCCCTGCAATGCACTGCTGATGACAACATATTACATCATTCAGTATGTCCCACACAACAGCATTGGTAAGTACTCATAGCAGGCCACGTCCCCTTTGCCCACCACTCTACAAAAGCACTTCCTGGCTGATCTTGCATGGGTATTGAAGTCCCCTTCACTGCTGGGGTCCTTTAGGGACCAACTAGCCTACCTCTTACCTCCAGTAAGCCCCACACAGTGGAATTGCTGAGAGGTGGACAAAGGCCACGCCCCCTTTCTCTACCACTTTGAAAATATGCTACCTGGCGTGTTCTAAGTTGGGGGATTAAGTCCCCTTGAATACCGAGGGTCCCTGGGGGCCAACTAGACCACCAGATACCTCCAGTAAGAGCCACACTGCTGCATTGCAGAGAGATGGTCTGAGGTCACGCCCCCTTTTTACACCACTCTGCAAACGCGCCTCTTGGTGCACTGCTGCTCGGGGGATGAAGTCCACTTGTGTCCTGAGGTCCTCAGGACACAAGAGGACCTAATTTCTTCTTTAAAAAAATGCTTTTTCTGGCCCTGGGGGTCATTGTGGGACCCTGCCCCCTTTTCTTGTTTTCTTGTTTTCTTGTTTTTCACTTTTCTTGTGACTCGGTTACCGAGTAAAAAGATGGCTGCCAACACTTCCAGGTTTGGAGTGTTGTCAGCCAATCAGAGTGAAGCTCTTGCCCGGGAGGGTTCGCAAGCCCTCCTCGGTGCTCAGATATCGGAACTTTTCTTTTTTTAATTTCTCAGGAACTAATGAACGGATTTACACCACTTAAAACAAAGGGCTCTTTCTGAACCAAGCCCTACATTTTTGCCAAATTTGGTGTAATTCCGTTCAGCAGTTCATGCTGTAGCTTTGTCTAAAGTTCATATGGAAATTATCATGGGGAGAACGCTTTTTGGGACCCCCCTTTTTTCTCGGCCCCCGCTTGACGAATTACCCGGAAACTTTCAAGAGATCATTTGTTGATGGTACCATATTAATTTTAGAAATTGTGGTGTGTTCTAAGGTGATTTTACCCTGTGAAAAAACCTTCTGCTGGGATATCATGAATCATATTTGAGAGAAAACTATTTTCTCATACTTTTCCACAGAGGTTTGGAAGGTGATCTAGAAGCTAAAATGAGAGCATATTTTCTGTAAATTCACATTATCTTTCTCAGTCATGTGAGAATGAAGTCTGACATTCTCAGTAAAACATGTACATCCAACAAGGGCAGAGACTATCAATTCATTCCTTTGTGTTCTGCTGCAGCGTCCCAGAGTGCTCTAAAGAACAATAGAGCGCTAACAGTCTTACTTATGACAAAAGTATTACACACCTGAAGCCATCTTGATTGGAATAAAGTGGTAGCTCTTAAAACATTTAATTTAAAAAAGAAGAAAAGGAGGGCGTTCACTTTGCCATAGAAATTATGATTAGTGCTGCAAAAAGAAAAATTAGGGCACATTTTGAGTGACTTCTCAAATCCTCTTCTATTTCATTAAAGAATTCTGACATGCAGACTGAAAAATGCACTTTCAATACCAGCAGCAGACTTCCCTGGTGAGCGGTAGATTTACTACAGTGATCTAATGAGCAACTAGAGTGCTAACATTCAGAATTTATGGCAAATGTGTGACACATCTGAAAGCCTTCTTGATGGAATCAAAGTAAAAAACTGAAAGCATTTCCTATTGAGGAGACTGCAGTAAATGAGTAAATTAGGAAACTTCATAACAAGTAAATCTCCCAAGATGGCCACCAGAGACAAAAGAGCCCAAATGTAGCACAACTATTGCCCAGATGTAGCCCACGTATTGCCCAATAACTGAATGTCCCAGAGTGTTCTAAAGAACAACTAGAGCGCTAACAGTCTTACTTATGACAAAAGTATGGAACACTTGAAGCCATCTTGACTGGAATTAAATGGTAACACTTAAAACATTTAATTTGCACAGGAACAAAATGAGGGGTTCATGTTACCATAGAAATTATGATTAGTGCTGCAGAAAGAAAAATTCAGGCACATTTTGACTTCTCAAATCCTTTTCTATTTCTTAAAAAAATTCTGACATCCAGACTGAAATATGCACTTTGAATACCAGCAGCTGACTTCCCTGGTGGGCAGTAGCTTTACTGCAGTGATCTAATGAGCAACCAGAGAGCTAACATTCTGAATTTATGGCAAATGTGTGACCCAGCCGAATGCCTTCTTGATGGAATCAATATAAAAAAGAGTAAGTATTTCCTACTGAGGAGACTGCAGTAAATGAGGAAATTAGGAAACTTCATAACAAATAAGTCTCCAAAGACTGCCACCAGAGACAAAAGAGCCCAAATGTAGCACAAATATCATCCAGATGTAGCCCACGTATAACCCAATGACAGAATGTCCCAGAGGGTTCTAAAGAACAACTAGAACGCTAACAGTCTTACTTGTGACAAAACACCTGAAGCCATCTTGATTGGAATAAACTGGTAACACTTAAAACATTTAATTTAAAAAGGAACACAATGAGTGGGTTCATTTTGCCATAGAAATTATGATTAGTGCTGAATAACGAAAAGTTTGGGCACATTTTGAGTGACTTCTCAAGTCCTCTTCTATTTCATTAAACGATTCTGACATGCAGACTGAAACATGCACTTTTAATACCAGCAGCAGGCTTCCCTGGTGAGCAGTAGCTTTACTACAGTGATCTAATGACCATGGAGGTCAGGCAGGTTGGGCACTAGAAGCAAGACACACCATGGAGAGCAACAGTGAGACTATAATGGCATACAGACCACGGAGGGAAGGTGGGAGGGGGTCAGGGGCAGCTAGCTGACCACACAGGGAAGAGGGGGGTGGGTGGCAGCACAGAAGACAGTGCATGGCAAACAGGAGGGTTAGTGGCAGCAAAATGGCCATGATGGGCAAGAAGGAGGGGCAGGAGCATGCACAAAGGACCATGGAGGATAGAAGGGAGGGGTAGGAGCTGGACACAGACAAGAGAGTTCAGGGGAAGGGGCCTCACAACAGACCACGCAGGGCAGGCAGGAGGAGCAGTTGCAGCACAATAGACCAGGGAGGGCAGAAGGGTGTGGCAGTAAAATGGAGCATGGAGGACAGGAGGAAGGGGATAGGGGCATGGAACGTGGACAGGCAGGGTGAAGGTGGCAGGGGCAGATTACAGTCATCTGACAAGGCTAGGCAGGTGGGAGGGGAGTGACAGCTCAACAGAACACTCAGAGTAGAGAAGAGGGGCAGGTCCATGAAACATGGTGGGCAAAAAGGATGGAGCAGGGGCATGCACACAGACATCGGAGGGCAGGGGGAAAGAGAGTAGGGGCAGCAGGATAATCACAGAGGCTAAGCAGGAGGTCAATGATGGGGCATAGTATTGGGCAATGGAGGGCAGGAGGAGTGGACTTGGACATCATGCTAAATGGAGGGCAGTGGTAGCACATCAGACCATGCATGGCAGGAGGGAGGAGGCTAGTGCATGGATTCAGACAACATAGGATAGGAAAGAGGTGGATAGGGCAGCAAGCTAACTGTTCAGAGAAGGCGGGAAGGCCAGTGGCAGAACAATGGCCACACAGGGCTGTAATAAGGGAGCAGGGACTTGGACAATGGATGGCTAGGAGGAGGGGAGGCAGGAGCAACAAGCTTGGGTGGAGGCAGCACAATGCCAGGCCAGGCTCTGCTTCCAACCCCCCACCATCCATTGTGATAGGCATCCTACTTAACGTGAAAAAAAACTAAAAATTTGCTGAAAAAAGACGTTATAGTTAGACTCAGATTTCACTCATACACAACCAGTGAAATTCAGCAGTTATAGTTACCTGAGTTAACTATAACTTATGCCCCCACAATGTACTGCTAATGACCTCAGACATTACATCATTCATGACATGGTCAGTTACATCACTCATGACATCACTCATGACATCTCAACTGAGCTGTGAATGGAATACAGCTATAATTGCTAGAACTTAATGTATGGATAGTGTGTGTATATTAACACCCCTTTTATTTCTTTTCTTTCGTGTAAGAACCATTATAATACGCAACGTGCCCAGATTAATATGGCCGATGCCTTTCACTTTAAAGTAATGTGCAGTCCATCGTTTATGTTGATGTTTGCAATCCTAAATATGTTTATTATGAATAAGTCACATTGGCGAACATACAGGTATGGCGGTCACGGGGCAAGATATGCTGAAATGACATTGTGTGCATATTAACATTTGTTTTCTTTCCTTTATCGTATCAATTCCTGAATTTTCACATTGTGACCAAGCCAATATGGCCACCAGCTTTTTGGATTAAAATAATATGTAGTCCTCTGTTAATGTTGGCAACTGGAGGAATTTGTACATTTAAATAAGGAGGCTACAGTGACATCTAGTATCATTATCAAGGTTCGGATGAGCCGAAACGCATGGATCGCGTTCTTTGCAGATTAAATACTTCCAAACTACAACCTGAGTGCTGATTCCTTCCTTGTTGGATTGAGAGGAGATTAAATACATATATATAAAATTCACTGAAAAAAACACAAGTTTCAGGGACGTTATAGTTAGGAATTTGCATTTAAAAAACCTTAGATATTCACTGAAAAAAACACAGGTTTCAAGGATGTTATAGTTAGTCTGACATTTCACTTGTACAAATCCAGAGAAATTCAGCCGAGCTAACTATAACTCACGTTCCCACAATGCACTGATGATGACATCATATATTACATCACTCATGACATGGTCAGTGACATCACTGATGATATCACTGATGACATCTCAAATGACATCACTGATGATATCATGGATGACATCATCCAGTGACTGTGAGTGTTTCTAAAAAGTTTAAGAATGTGATATATATGATGATTCATGCAGTGTGTGACTGACTGATTATACGTGTCTGGGTGAATGTATGGGTGCGTGACTAATCTGTGTGAATATCTGTATCAGTCTGTCAGTTGGTGTGTAAGTGGCTGCATGGGTTGGTGAATAGGTACATGAGTGTCTTTATGGGTTATTGATTGATTGTCTGAGTACCTGTATGGGTGCCTAAGTGTATGTGTGTTGTGTGACTACCTGCATGGATGTGTGAGTTGGTGATTCACTGGCTGAATGGGTTCATGAGTGTATCTGCAAGGGGATGTATGGGTGAGTGAGTATGCATACGGTTTTGTTGGTAAGTGAATGGATATCTCAGTGGTATATGTGCGAGTAACTGCAAATGTGAATGGCAGTATATGTGAGTGTTGAAGTATATAAGTGACTGTATGTGAAAGTGAGTGATTGTTAGAGTGGATGTATAGGTGAGTGTGTGCTTGTGTCAGTGATTGTATAAGAGAGTAATTATGTGTTAGTATATGTGAATAAGTGAGGTGGTGTGTGTATAACTGTATAGGTGAGTAAATGGCATTGTGATTGACTCTTTGGGTGACTGACTAGGTGTGTGAGTAACTCTATGGGTGAGTGGTGATGTGTGAGTGTCTGTGTGGATGTATGAGTGCATATAATAGTGGCTGTATGTATGAGTGACTGCATGTAGGAGTGACTGTATGGGTGAGTAAGTTGATGTGTGTGTAGACCTATGAATCAGTGAGTGGGTATGTAATAACTGGTATTGCTGTATCCATGGTTTCGAGAATGGCAGTCTGTATTTTAGAGTGGGTGTATAAAAGGTTATATTAGGGTGTGAGTAGGTGCATCAGAGATTAAGTGACTGTACGTGAATGCTGCCCAACGCTCAGGGAGCGCTTCTCTTTTTAAAAGTGTTCTTGTTCGTGTAATTGTTTTTAAAATTGTAGGTGTGATATCTTTTTTAAAAACTTGCACTTCGCTGTGATCAGCGACACCTGACATTTCATTCTTGCTGCCACTCCCCCAGCTTAGCCAATCAGAACGGGTGAGGGGTGGAGCTAACGCTAGCACCGGATACTTATGCCGGCAAGATCGCGGGAGCACTGACTTAGTACGTGACTGCTGCCCAACGCTCAGGGAGCTCTTCTCTTTTTAAAAGTGTTCTTGTTCGTGTAATTGTTTTTAAAATTGTATGTGTGATACCTTTTTTTAAAATCTTGCACTTCACTGTGATCAGCGACACCTGACATTTCATTCTTGCTGCCACTCCCCCAGCTCAGCCAATCAGAACGGGTGAGGGGTGGAGCTAACGCTAGCACCGGATAATTATGCCGGCAAGATCGCTGGAGCACTCACTTAGTACGTGACTGCTGCCCAACGCTCAGGGAGCTCTTCTCTTTTTAAAACTGTTCTTGTTCATGTAATTGTTTTTAAAATTGTATGTGTGATACCTTTTTTTAAAAACTTGCACTTCGCTGTGATCAGCGACACCTGACATTTCATTCTTGCTTCCACTCCCCAGCTTAGCCAATCAGAACGGGTGAGGGGTGGAGCTAACGCTAGCACCGGATACTTATGCCGGCAAGATCGAGGGAGCGCAGCGGACGCGTGCAGCGGGCGCGCCAAAGGCAAGCCCGTCTGCGCCCGTCCACGCACGATCCTCGCACAGCACCAACCATGCTGCCCGAAATGGTAGAAGACTGAGCTACTCAAGTCAGGAACTGCGGGAGATAGGTGAGAAAGGTGATGTTGAGATAATCATTCCTCTATTTGAGAACTCGGCCAGCCCAGATTTTGACTTCATTAAGAAGGAAGCTCTGGTCTGTGGGCTACTTAATGTCAGATCCCTCCCCAAACACGTTACTGAGATCCAACTGCTCCTCGAGGTGCACCATTTGGACCTGCTACTCTTGACTGAGACCTGGACGTTTCCTGACTCTAGTCTTGAACTTGGTCTGGCCTGCCCCCCAGGCTATAAGATTTTCCATAAACCTAGGACTACAGGCAGAGGGGGTGGGGTGGACTTTATGTTTAAGGATGGTTGGGACTTTGCCCCTCTGGATATTGACGTTGCAGAGGGTTTTGAGCTCCTGGGGTTCTCCTTAAAAGACCCCAGGGGACATCTTTTGGATGGCATAGTATGTTACAGACCTCCGGGTGCTATCAGTCCATCTCAGCTGCAGGCGCTGATAGATATTTTTAATAATATGGCTGTCAGCCATTCGAGACTGCTTATTGCAGGGGACTTCAATCTCTGGCATAATGGGACCCTAGACACTGGTTGCCACACCCTCTTTCAATCCTGCGAAAGCCTGGGCTTATTCCAGGGAGTAACCGGACCTACACACATTAAGAGACATATGCTTGATCTAATTTTTACGGAAGAGAGGGCTATTGATCGCATGGAAATTCTGCTGGTTGCTTGGACCGATCACCATCTGATTAAATTCTTGATGGCCATCCCAAGCTGTAGAGCTACTGCCTTGAGGGATGTGAAGAACTTCCTGAGTAGGGACTGGAAGAGGCTGTTGGAAAAAGCATCACAGGCACCACTATTCCCTTTTAATGGGGATCTCTGTGCACTCAACTCAGCAGAAGAGAATTATATGGCCTTCTGTAACTACATCACGGACACTATCAATCATATTGCTCCTGTGAAACGCTGTAAAAATAGAGGCGGGCCCTCTGCCAGGTGATTTATTGAGAAACTCAGAAATCTTAAATCTAAATGCAAACAGGCAGAACGTAAATGGAGGAAGAAATATACCGTTGAGGATAGGGTCACTTGGAAAGTTGCCATATCCTTGTATAAAAAAGAAATCTGTGTAGCCAAACAGGAATACTTCACTGAGGTAATCCTAAACTCATCAAATAAATCTAAATGTATTTTTAAACTAGTTGAGGACCTGATTAACCCTAAATGACCCAAAACCAGATCCAGCCTACTCAGGATCTCTGTGACAACTTGGCTAGTTTTTTCTATGAAAAAATTAACAATATTATCATGGGGCTAAAAAATGACACCTGCAGGGCGATAGGAAGTGTGATTCCTAAAGTAGCTACTCTAGCTGATAGCAAGAGCAGAGCGCCCTTTGTTGACACACAGTCTGGAGAAGTGTCCGGTAAACCAAGTCTCCTGGACCACTTTGAGATTCTCTCGGAAGAGGAATTCAGTAGGCTTGCTATGGGCGTCTCCTCAGGTTCTCCTCTGGACCCCCTTCCTCATAAAATCTGGAAGGAACTTGCCTCAGAATTGTTTCCTAGGCTTCGACAGATTTGTAACCAGTCACTTTCTAGTGGAGTTGTACCTGCGGACTGGAAACAGGCCGTAGTTACGCCACTTCTGAAAAAGGCCACCCTAGATCCAACCAGCCCGGGCAATTATCGTCCCATTTCCCTCCTCCCCTACCCAGTGAAAATTCTTGAACGTTGGGTTAGCAAATCCCTGTCAGTTTTTGTGGAACAGACCAACTGCCTGGCAGATGTACAATTTGGCTTCCGTCCAGAACACGGAACCGAGTCAGCTCTGGTGACCGTGATGGATGATCTTTGTCAGCTGGCAGACAGGGGACAATCAGCAATCCTTATTTTGCTTGACCTGTCTGCCGCTTTCGACACGGTCAACCATAATATTTTGCTTACCCGTCTAGAGGAGGTGGGAGTAGTGGGCACTGCCTTAGAATGGTTTCGATCCTATCTTTCGGCCAGATGCCAAGCAGTGGCTCTCTTACCATTCCAGTCGGCTTTTGCCAACATCTGTCATGGGGTTCCACAAGGATCTGCTATCAGCCCGATCCTATTCAACATTTATTTGAGCCCTCTGATTGATATCATTCGAGCTCATAAGGTTAAACTGATAAACTACGCGGATGATACTCAGATCATTCTGTCTCTTGATGGAATTCAATCTAATGCCCTGGAGGAGTTTCATGCATGTATGCGTGATACTGCGCAGTGGCTATGAAATAATTTCCTACAATTTAACTCGGACAAGACCGAAATTCTGCACTGCACAGTTGGGAAGGTTCCCTTGCCCCTTCCTGACAATTTCTGGCCTCTTTGCACCTCCGCTCCCTTGGCATCGTCCATGACAGTACGAAATTTGGGAGTTATGTTCAATGCCAATCTGTCACTGGAGACGCAAGTGCACAAGACGGTAGGCTGTTGCTTTGGCCTGATGAGAGCCTTAAGGAATATTCTTCCTTTGCTCCCAGTCTCGGCCAGAGCATTGATCGTTCAAGGCACCATTCTAAGTAGACTTGACTACTGCAACGCCCTACTGTTGGAATCTCCCAGATTTCTAATCCAGAGATTACAACGTGTTCAGAATACTGCAGCAAAATTAGTTTTGTCAAGACTACGTAGCTCTTCTGCTTCGCTGTGCCTGACCGAGCTACACTGGCTCCCGATGCAGCAGAGGATTCTTTTTAAATCCCTCTGCATTGGGTTCAGAGCGCTACATGGACTGGGCCCCAAGCCACTGCAGAAGAAACTGGTCTGGTATGCCCCAGTCCGTAGTCTCCGCTCTTCTTCTGCATGTCTGGCAACAGTACCTAGATTTAACAAGGCCAGACTAGGAGGCCAATCTTTTAGCTATGCGGCCACTAAACTCTGGAATAAACTCCCACTCGCAATCAGACAATGTAGTACTTTGTTGCAGTTTAGGAAAAGGGTCGAAACTTGGCTATTTCCTAGAGATTGACTCCACCACTACTGAGACTGTCTGCTCTTCTTTCTTTTTTTTTCTTTTTTTAGGTATTACTATATTCCCCTCTCTCCCGTTTGTGCTGGTATGTGCTCACGTATCCATAGCGCTGAGGTACCCGGTGGGTGTTTGTCACGCTCTTCAAATACTATATACAATACAATACAATACAATACAATACAAGTGGATGATGCCATCAGTGATTACATCAGTGATGTCATTTGAGATGTCATCAGTGATGTCGCTGACCATGTCATGAGTGATGTAATATGTGAATATGTGACGTCATCAGCAGTGCATCGCGGGGGTGTGAGTTTTATATATATATATATATATATTCACTGAAAAAACTATAGGTTTCAGGGGCGTTATAGTTAGTTGGACATTTCACTCGTACAAAACCATTGAAATTCCCCCATTATAGTTAGACAATGACAATGACACTTTATTTGTGTGATTAATAAAAACCAATACAAAAAAGGAACGATCAATGTAAAAAGGATAATTAAAATTGAATAAAATAATAATGTATATATACGACTTAATCCTAAAACCACCATTTGGTGTTTTGTTTTCTAAGACGCAATGAAATGTTCTTTCTTTGGCTGCACCGGACAAGTTTTTAGTGGGAGGCAGCATGCATAGTGCCTTCCTCTGGATGAATACCATGCTGTGCCGTGGTTGACCTGTCCATTAGGACTTGTCGGGCATAATAGATGAACTTAGCAAAATTAGCCATGTGCTTCACCGTGTCCAGCAAATATAGCTGAAGGACTGCCTCCTTTGCCGTCCACGTGCCCAGTTGGAGGAGAATGGGCCTTAGATGGATTCGGCGGATTGACAACAGGGCGGGACAGCATAGTAAACGTGGGCCAGTGTTTCACGCTTGTAATGGCAGAGGTGACACTCCGTAATCGCTGGTCTTACTTTCACTGAAGGATACTGGTATTTTAAAGGAAGCACGTGCAGTCTAGCTGCAAGAATCTTTTGTAGGGCTTGCCTCCCCACCGGCTGTGTGAAGTGTGGTTTGAGGCCATATGGAGTGTGAAGGGAGCTTTGGGTCTTGTGGAAGCCTCTAGCTGTAAAAGCTTCAATATCCAGTTTTCGAGAGCATAATCTTACTTGTTTTTTTATTGATGTTTTAATAGTTGTATACTTAATTATATTGGGGTCCCAGTTCTCTGTAACTAGGTTCAAGAGGTCTTTGGCTAAGGCAAGACCGGTTGACCAAGGGTTGCCCGGGTTTTTAAATATTTTGTTTATAACAAACTTCATTGAGTTCTCTGGGGCCACAGTGGTTAAGTAAAAGTATCTTGCCAGACTTGCCAGTTCTTCCAAAGATTGTTGGTTAAGGTTAAATTCCAAGCGAATTAGAGTGTTCCTTGTGCACGACGGAAGACAAAATAGCTTTTTGTAGGCTGCACAGTTGATATTTTCAAGGTCTTGCACCAATTTGCCTGGGAACGCCTGCATCGCGTAGTTGAGGGTAGGTAGTAATTTTGCCCTCAAGACTCGTTGGATAGCCGTGGTCGTTGAACTTTCCAAAGTGGCGTTAAGTTTACAGATGGCGTAAGTAACCATTTTGCCTTTCTGCTGGAGCTTATGTCGATGAGCCTGAGGCCGGACGATTTCACTGAGCCATACTCCGGGATAATTGTACGATTGTAGGCTGGACAATGTTAATCGTCCCAGACTCCATTTCATTAACTTCTTTTTCGGATGACGACCAAAGATCACTATCTTAGATTTCATTGGATTTGCAACCAGCTTGTTTTTGGCATTATACTCTGCTAGTGCTGTTAGGCCTTTTTGAAGGCCAACTTTGGTATGGTCCAAGAGAACCAGGTCGTCTGCATACTGTATCAACTGGATTCTGGTTCCCCCAATCCTGGGAGTCGCCAGAGTTGCTCCATGCAGTGCGTTACCCAGATCTGCTGTGTATAGATTAAAAAGCAGCGGGGCAAGGACACAGCCCTGCTTTAACCCGTGATCTGTGCTGATTTTTTCTGTGGCTGTTTCGCACGAGAGTTTGACTCTTACCCAAGTTTGCGTATACAGCGATCTGATGGCTTGCAGTAGTTTCGGGCAGATATTCCAACTGGCCAATTTCTTCCACAGGATGTTTCGCTCTACCACGTCAAATGCTGCTGTGTAATCAATAAAGCAGGCAAAAAGCGGCTGATTGTCCCGAGCCGTTGCTTGTTGTACTAAATATGATAGGGCAATGATGTTATCTAAGGTGGAGCCTTCTGGGCGAAACCCGGTCTGATAGAAAGGAAGCAGATTCTCCTTCTCCTTACTGACCCAATCCACTAGTTCCATCAGGAGAGTGCTTGCATAGGCCTTGCCCTCAACGTCCAATAAGACAAACATGCGGTAGTTCTTGGGATCCGTGCTTGGCCCTTTTTTGTAGATTGGATGTAATAGAGATCTCCTCCAGGAATCTGGGACGTCCTCCAAGAGCCTACACTCCGCATACAACTGTCCCAAATTCTCAGCCCAAAAGTTATTATCCTCTCTGAAGAAGGAGCCCGGCAGGCCATTTGGTCCGGAGGCTCCATTGTGGCGTATTTTTTTTTTAATTGTTCGTATTGCCTGTGTTTCAGTAAGTATGGCATTGGATGGAGGGTCCGGGGATTCAATCAATGTTTTATTTAGATGTTCCCCGAAAGTTGTTATTTCAATTGGGTTTTTCTTTAAATCGTTAGTGTAGAGAGTTTTTTTCGTGGGCTGACCAAGTTCTTGCATCAAGTGAGTTCTCTCTACTGGTAGTTCCATGGATTACCTTATTTATATATTGCCAAAACTTTTGGGATTTACTGGGAGCAAGCAACTCAAAAATCTTCAGCCATTTTTCCTCTATAAGTTCACGTTTTACTTGCCAGACCACTGTTGCATGACTCTTTACCGCGTATCTTTTTTTGCAGTCACCGATCTGGTTGCTCGATAGGCTCTGCGTTTGGAGTTGAGTGATCTTGAGCATTCCTTGATTGCTGTTTGGTATCCTAATAATTATAAGCGGAGTTGACATGTATTCTTTGATTATCACTCCCTCGAAGTTGGTGGGCTAAGTCGTATGCGAGTGAGCCCCATTCTCCTATTCTGCCCTTGTCATTATGGCCAGTCTGCCAGCCTTTCCATGTTAGTTTCCATGAGGCAAACTTATGGCTCGGAAACGGTCCCCGTTTGTTTCTTCTAAGGAGTCTATATAACTCTTCTCCCTTTGTGGCTCCAATACAGCGAAGAGTATACCGTGTTTTCGCACTAATGGACAACTCGAAGATAAGAGCAGCATGATCACTTTCGATCAGGGGTGGACTTTGTAATTTGACATGTGTTTTTGTAGGCTCTCACTTAGTAGAATGTAATATATTGTTGTCTGGTTGTTGTAAGTCGGTGGTATCAATGCTGTTGGGTTATCTTTTGTAGTTAAACAGTGTGTCGTTGCCAGCTTCTAGACCCGCATTAAGGCATTGAATCTTTTGGTGCTTCCATTATGGTGCTTTTCAGAGATTGTTTGCCCTATGTCATGCATGTTAAGATCGCCCAAAATAATGGAGTTCATGCCTGCATATCGTAATAATAGAGATTCCATCTCGTTTAATAGCTGGTTAAGTTTGTCATTTGCGTACGGCCCGTAGCGGTTGTAATAGACATTGATTAGGAGTATTGATGTTGGGCCGTCTGTCGTAATCAGGCCTTTCAAAATACCAGCCAAAAACATATCTGATGTATTCTGTATTACTGAAAAATGTACTTTCAGTGCATGCTTGACGTATGTTGAGATGCCCCCTGACGGTCTCCCGAAAATATTGTCCTTTATTGCGGGTTTGAAATATTCAGCATAATCCCCTATTGGTGTTGAAGAAGTAGCCCATGTTTCCTGTGCACAGATTATATCTGCTCCTGCTAGGAATATGATTGCTCCTGGACTTTGCAAAACTTTTTGTAACCCGGCAACATTCCAAGACATTATATTAATTGTTTGATTACTCGCAATGGAGCTATTGTGCTGGATGTGGCCGGTGGTGATCTTTGTTGGTACCGGATAATTATTACCCGGCAAATAGCCAATATTAATATTAGGAGCTAGAATTTAAGGCCTGAGGGAGCCAGGTCCAGTCTTTGCTACTATGTCCCATAATTAAGCAGGAGCGGTTACCTCCATCTATATGTTCGATGATTTGGATTGAGTTGCTGCTGCTCCGCTGTATTGCTTGGGTGCCACCTATAGAGCTGTGTAAGATCGATTCGGTGGCAGGTAAAGTTAGGCGTTTGTTGTTCGTCCTTTTCTGTCCCTTCAGGTCTTGATCTCCCTGTTGCTCATTTGGCCCTTTATTTTTCAAAATCTCTGTATATTTGGTGGCAAGAGGAGGCTTAATTTTTATGCCCCAGTTGTCCAGTTGTGTTTTGTATCCTTTCAGAGCATTCGCCATGATCTGGTTAGAGAAGGTTATCTCAGTTGTTTCATTTAGTTCACTCGGCCCTGGGCCGGAAAAAGCCACCATGTCAAGATCTGTTGATTTGATATTCTCCAGACCTGGAATGCTTTCGCAGAGCTTCAGAAGGTTCCCTATTGAGGATGTCCCAGCTCCCCTGCGAAGTGTATTCGGGATCTAACAAGATTTTCGGGTTTACACGGTCTATGTCAAGGGTCTGGCAGGGATTAAGTGAGTTAGGAAGGGCCTTAGTAGTTTCCAAAGGCTCACATAAGGTCCGCGTAGAGTTATCGCAAAGGACCGATCCCCCCGGTCCAATTTGTGTTTGCGATGCGGATGTGCGAGTCAGTCCTAGAGGTGATAGAGCGGTCCGGGGCAAGTTGGCAGTCTTTAAGACTTACTTTGTCGATGTTTCTCTCCCGTTGGGCGTCAAATGTGTTTTCAATTTGGGGGTCATTGTAGGCAATTGCCTGTGCGGCATCAAGTTTGTTAGTGATGTTTTGGTAAAGCTCATTGATCTGAGGGCCCTGTGCATTGCTCAAGTGTTCACTGGGCGCAGGAGATCTTTTAGTCGAGATTTTAGTCGAATTCACGCTTGAGGTGCATAAAAGACTCTGAGGAGGTATTTTGATGGTGGCTATGCCGTTTGTTTGTATGTCTCTATTTTGATCTGCGGTGATTGGTTTTTGTATACGATCACGACCCTTCTGGTTCTCACTGCTGTTATCTTTGTTGTCCTGGTTTGCTGTTGCAAACCAATGCTTAATGGTCCCTTGTAAATGACTTCTATCATTTTTTATTTTATTTAACTTTTTCAGTTTTTTCTTGTTTTTTCTTGATAAAGATTGTAGTACTAAGGGAGGTGGGTTTGGGTCATCAGGTTTTCCAGGACTGTTATCAATTATTTGGCGAGGTTGTGGTTTTGACTGTGAATTTGAATTTGAAGCCAAAGTATTAATACTCAATGGACAATTGAGATCATTAATATCATTGCTAAAAGTTTCCTGCATTTTCTCTAGGCTATCCTGGTTGTCTTGTAACCATTGATGTGGGTCCGAGGTGGACTGCGTATCGCTTATAGTTATTTTGTTGGTTTGATCTCCCATTAGCCTTAGTGGTACATGCGTAGCTTTTATCGTATTTATTTCTTTATATGTGGTATTTGTGCTTAGACTCTGAGTTGAGTTGTGGGGAGAGGAGTGTGTTGTATTGCTCATCCATCTATTCGCCTCACACTTAAGATCTTTAACTAATGTGCTCATTATTTCTGGGAGTTTTCCCAAGGTCTGCAGTATTGGGGAGCACCAGCAGTCGTTTGGTTTTGCCTTTACCTCTGTGTCCGCCTGTGCTCTACGTTGGATATTTGGATGTCAAGCTTATCCGCATGCATTATAGCTGTGTTTCCCATTGAAATCAAAGCCAAATAATCAATGCCAGATGGTTTTCTATTCTTTGTGGTGCCAGACTAGGTTCCGTTTTGATTTTATCCGTTATAGTTAGTTCAGCTAACTATAACTAGTGCCCCCGCAATGCACTGCTGATGACATCACATATTACATCATTCATGACATGGTCAGTGACATCACTGATGACATCACTGATGACATCTCAAATGACATCACTGATGACATCACTGATGACATCATCCAGTGACTGTGTGTTTCTGTAAAGTTTAAATATGTTTAATATATTTATAGGGAAAGGCATATTGAAGAATGAGTGGGTGTATAAGTGTCTGAATGAATGATTTACTAGGTGCTTGACTAACTCTATAAGTGAGCGATTAAACATATCTTACTGAATGCATGGGTTAGTGACTAAACTGTATGAATCTCTGTATCCGTCTGTCTGTTGGTGTGTAAGCGGCTGCATGGGTTTGTGAATAAATACATGAGTGTCTATATGCGTTATTCATTGGTTGTCTGAGTATCTGTATGGGTGCCTGAGTGTTTGTGTGGGTGGGGTGTGGGTGACTCTGTGCATAGATGTGTGAGTGGGTGATTCACTGGGTGCATGGTTTCAAGACTGCATCTGTGATGGACTGTATGGGTGGATGAGTGTGTGTATGTGTGTGCTAGTGAGTGAATGTATATCTCAGTGGTACATGTGTGAGTAACTACATATGTGAAAGGTAGTATATATGTGTGTTAGAGTCTTTAAATGGCTATAAGTGAGAGCGTGTGATTGTGAGAGTGGCTGTATGGATGAGTGTGCGCTTGTATCAGTGATTGTATAAGAGCGTAAGAATGTGCTAGTATTTGTTTGAGTAAGTGAGCTGGTGTGTGTATAACTGTATAGGTGAGTAAATGGGAGTGTGATTAAATATTTCCATGACTGACTAGGCGTGTGAGTACGCCTATGGATGAGTGGCAGTGTGTGAGTGTCTATATAGGTGTATAAGTGCATATGATAGTCCTGTACTGAGTGACCATAAGTATGATTGACTGTACGGGTGAGTGAGTGGATGTGTGTGTAGACTTAAGAATCAGTGAGCGGGTATGTAGTTATAGGCCTTGGAGTGTCTATGATTTTGAGAATGGCAGTCTGTAATTTAGAGTGGGTGTATCAAAAGTTATATTACGGTGCGAGAAGATGCATGAAATTTTCACATGGATGATGTCATCAGTGATGTCATCAGTGATGTCATTTGAGATGTCATCAGTGATGTCATCAGTGATGTCACTGACCATGTCATGAGTGATGTAATATGTGACGTCATCAGCAGTGCATTGCGGGGGCGCGAGTTATTGTTAGCTGAACTAACTATAACGGGGGAATCTCAATGGTTTTGTACGATTGAAATGTCCAACTAACTATAACGCCCCTGAAACCTATTTTATTTTCAGTGAATTTCTAAGGTTTTTTAAATGCTAATTTCTAACTATAACTTGCCAGAAACCTTTGTTTTTTTCAGTGAATTTCAAAGTTTTTTCAAATGCTAGTTTCTAACTATGCCCACAGAGGTAGGACATGTGAAGAAAGAAGAAAAAACGCACAGAAAGAAGCAAAAGACATGCAGAAAGAGGCAACAGAAGTCCACAAAGACGAAGAAAATTGCAGGAAGGAGCAAGACATGTGCAGAAAGAACCAGAGGAGCAGAAAGAGGCCTTGTTGCAAAATCATCCTGTGCCCATACATTTTTCAGACGGGTACTGTTGGTAACTGACTCTGACTAACCAGGTCTAGAGCCAGTGCTATGCTAAAAGACACTTAGAATACAGTGAAAACACTTACATACACTAGGAAACACTGTGTTTTGGGGTTTCCCTGTGATTAGCATGACCGCCTCTGTAAGACCCTAGTACATAATAGGGCAGGGGGATTAAAACTCCCTCTTAAAACATGCCACGGGGCGTGTTTGCACACTGGTGCAGGGAGGGGGCGCCTGAAGTGACAGGTGCGCAAACACGCCCTGTGGCCATTTTAATTTGGGGGATAAAGTCCCCTTGAATCCTGAGTGTCCCTTGGGTCCAACTAGCCCACTAGGTATCTCCAGTAAGCACCACAGAGCTGCATTGCAGAGAGGTGTAAAAAGGGGCACGGCCTGGACCACCTCTCTGCAATGCAGTGCAGTGGCGCTTACTGGAAGCACCTGGTGGTCTAGTTGGTCCCCAGGGGCCCTCAGGATTGAAGGGGAATTATTTCCCCAACTTAAAACACGCCACAGTGTTTGTTTGCACACAACACCTCAGGACACCTCAGGCCTGTCCCCTCCCTTCACCACCATGTAAACACGCCCTGTGGCCGTTTTATGTTGGGAGATTAACTCCCCTTGAATCCTGAGGGTCCCTAGGGTCCAACTAGCCCACTACGTACCTCCAGTAAGCGCCACAGAGCTGAGTTGCAAAGAGGTGTAAAAAGGGGCGCGGCCTGGACCACTTCTCTGCAACACAGTGCAGTGGCACTTACTGGAAGCACCTGGTGGTCTAGTTGGCCCCCAGGAGCCCTCAGGATTGAAGGGCAATTATTTCCCAAACTTAAAACGCGACACAGGGTGTGTTTGCACACGTCACCTAAGGCCCCGTCCCCTCCCTTCACCACCGTGTAAACACACCCTGTGACCGTTTTTAAGTCAGGAGATTAACTCCCCTTGAATCTTGAGGGTCCCTAGCGTCCAACTAGCCCACTAGGTACCTCCAGTAAGCGCCACATAGCTGCATGGCAGAGAGGTGTAAAAAGGGGCACGGCCTGGACAGCCTCTCTGCAACGCAGTGCAGTGACACTTACTGGAAGCACCTGGTGGGCTAGTTGGCCCCCAGGGTCCCTCAGGGTTGAAAGGGAATTATTTCCCCGACTTAAAACGTGCACACGTCACCTCAGGCATGTCCCCTCCCTTCACCACTGTGTAAATGCGCCCTGTGGCCGTTCTAAGTTGAGAGATTAAGTCCCCTTGAATCCTAAGGGTACCTAGGGTCAAACTAGCCCACTAGGTACCTCCAGTAAGCGCCACAGAGCTGCGTTGCATAGAGGTGTAAAAAGGGGCGTGGCCTCAGAACACCTGTCTGCAACGCAGCTCCCTGGCGCATACTGAGATACCTGTTGGGCTAGTTGGCCCTCAGGGACCCTCAGTATTACAACTTACAACTGGCCAGGGGGCGCGTTTGCAGAGTGCTGCAAGGAGGGGGCGTGGCCTCCGGCGCGATGCCGGTCTTTTATTTATTTTATTTTTTCTAATTTATTGGCCCTGGGGACCCCATTCCCCAGGGCCTGCACCCTATTTTTTTTTGTGGCCCTCCCAAGGCCTTAATCGGCCCCGGGGACCCCAATCCCCCGGTCATGTCCTTTTTTAAAAAATTTTTTAGGAGGGGGGCTGTGCCACTTATGGCCCCGGGGACCCCATCCCCCGGGCCGGCCTTTGTTTTTTTTTATTTTTAAAAAATATATATTTATAGAAACACCTAGGACATTCTGGACAAACCGTATGTACCTATCACCATGACGATTTGCGTGATATTCATTAAAAGGCGACTATGCATATAATGAATCCACGTGGAATGTATTTACACCGCTAGTGAAGCTCTGACGTGTCTGATGCCCTACCGTGCCTAATCCCGGCGCCCCCACTGGTGGGTACTCTCCAAGTAGACACCCTTGTTGTTTATTTATACAAACATGGGTAGCTATTGACGGGCACATTTAATACACACGCACACCAAGCCATTTAAAGGGGATTCTACAAAAATTCGACCAAACTATGCAAGAAACCCCCCTCACAGTTAATAAAACACACATCCACCGCCGGATGTGTAATACTTTTTATTTTACTCTCTGGAAAGGAGACGAACCTCACTTGAGAGTCACAGCGAGCTCCTTGCTGAGCCCAATGCAGTGTTACACCCACCAGTGCCTGCCGAGTGCCACATACCTCTGTGTTGTATTCCACCAGCTAGTGCGTAGTCTGCTCAGTAGGAAATACTTTCAGTTTTTTACTTTGGTTCCATCAAGAAGGCATTCAGATGTGTCACACATTTGCCATAAATTCTGAATGTTAGCACTCTAGTTGCTTATTAGATCACTGTAGTAAAGCTACAGCTCACCAGGGAAGTCTGCTGCTGGTATTCAAAGTGCATGTTTCAGTCTGCATGTCAGATTTTTTTTATGAAATAGAAGAGGATTTGAGAAGTCAAAATGTGCCCTAATTTTTCTTTCTACAGCACTAATCATAATTTCTATGGCAAAATGAACCCCCTAATTTTGTTCCTTTTTAAATTAAATGTTTTAAGAGTTACCACTTTATGCCAATCAAGATGGCTTCAGGTGTGCAATACGTTTGTCATAAGTAGGACTGTTAGCACTCTAGTTGTTCTTTAGAACACTCTGGGAAGCTGCAGTAGAACACAAAGGAATCAACTGACAGTCTCTGCCCTTGTTGTATGTACATGTTTTACTGAGAATGTCAGACTTCATTCTCACATGACTGAGAAAGATAGTGTGAATTTACAGAAAATATGCTCTCAGTTTAGCTTATAGATCACCTTCCGAACCTCTGTGGGAAAAGCATGAGAAAATAGTTTTCTCTCAAACATGATTCATGATATCACAGCAGAAGGCTTTTTCACATGGTAAAATCACCTTAGAACACACCACATTTCCTAAAATGAGTATGGTACCATCAACAAATGATTTATAATGCAACTAAAGTCTTAAAAACTTCTATTAACTGCAATGCTTTTTAATGAGGTGCTATCATGTATATTGGTCCCAAGATGGCTGCCAACCCTTCTTGGATGAAGTACTGACAGCCAATCAGATCTCACGATGAGATGTGTGGTTAGGCTCCGCCCAGATATATCTATCTTTTTAACTCTAATTTTCTCAGGAACTACTGAACGGATTTACACCATTTAAGCAAAAGTCATGTGTCTGAACTGAGGACTACCTCTTTGCCAAATTTGGTGTAATTCCGTTCAGCAGTTCGGGCTGTAGGTGCGTCAACAGGACCAATGGGAAAATGCATGGGGAAAACGTGTTTTGGGACCCCCTTTCTTCTCGGCCCCCGCTTGACGAATCACTGTGAAATTTTCAGGATAGGAGCGGACCAGAGCTGGTCAAAAGTTTGGAAGGTTTCGCGAAGATTCGTCAATCGGCGCCAACGTTATTCCAAATAGAATGTTGCAGATTTCCTATGGAAAATAGGTCCTCACTATAACTACCTACTGGCGACTGCCAGTAGGTAACATATTACCTACTGGCAGTCACCAGTAGATAGTTATAGTTAGGACCTTGTTACTATTCAAAAAGAGTTTTTTCTTTTCCCAATAACTTTGGCGCCGGTTGACGAATCTTCGTGAAATTTTCAAAACGTTGGTCCCGCTCTGGTCAGCTCCTATCCTGAAAGTTTTGGGGTGATTCGCATAGCGGGGGCCGAGAAAAAAGGGGGGTCCCAAAACGCGTTTTCTCCATGTTATTTCCCATAGGAAAGTTTAGACACGACTACAGCCCGAACTGCTGAATGGAATTACACCAAATTTGGCAAATGGTAGCCCTTGGTTCAGAAAGAGACCATTTTTTTAAATGGTGTAAATCCATTCAGTAGTTCCTGAGAAACTCAAAAAATAGAGGTAAAAAAATCAATTTCCCATAGGAAACTTTAGACACGGTTACAGCTGAAACTGCTAAACCGAATTGCACCAAATTTGGCAAAAAGGTAGTGCTTGGTTCATAAAACGACCTTTTCTTTAAATGGTTTAAATCCATTCAGTAGTTTTTGAGATTTTAAAGGAAAAACATCTTTATATATCTGGGCTGGACCTAACTACGCAAGCACAAGCTTGTCTCTAATTGGCTGCCAACACTTCAATCCAGGAAGTGTTGGCAGCCATCTTGATGCAATGCTTTTTAGGTCTCGCCTAGCGATGCACTACACAAACACAACTGCACTGCCCTAAACCTTAAATCTACCACCAGCACAACCCCCTACACTACCCAAACACCACTGCCCAAACCCTAAATCTATCCCCAGCAAGACCCCCTACACTACCCAAACACCACTGCACTACCCTAAACCCTAAAACACTACCCCATCATGACCCCCTACACTACACCAACACCACTGCACTACCCTAAACCCTAAAACTCCAGCCCCAGCACAACCCCTACACTACCCAAACACCACTGCACTACCCTAAACCCTAAAACACTACCCCCAGCACGACCCCAACACTACCCGAAAACAACTGCACTACCCTAAACCATAAAACACTACCTCCAGCACGACCCCCAACACTGCCCGAACACCACTGCACTACCCTAAACCCTGAAACACCAACCCCAGCAAGACCCCCTACACTGCCCGAACACCACTGCACTGCCCTAAACCCTAAAACACCAGCCCCAGCACAACCCCTACACTACCCAAACACCACTGCACTACCCTAAACCCTAAAACACTACCCCCAGCACGACCCCGACACTACCCGAAAACAACTGCACTACCCTAAACCATAAAACACTACCTCCAGCACGACCCCCAACACTGCCCGAACACCACTGCACTACCCTAAACCCTGAAACACCAACCCCAGCAAGACCCCCTACACTGCCCGAACACCACTGCACTGCCCTAAACCCTGAAACACCACCCCTGCACGACCCCTACACTGCCCAAACACCACTGCACTGCACTAAACCCTGAAACACCACCCCCAGCAAGACCCCCTACACTGCCCAAACACCACTGCACTGCCCCAAACCCTGAAACACCACCCCCAGCACGGCCCCCTACACTGCTCGAACACCACTGCACTGCCCCAAACCCTGAAACACCACCCCCAGCAAGACCCCCTACACTGCCCAAACACCACTGCACTGCCCTAAACCCTGAAACACCCCCCCAGCAAGACCCCCTACACTGTCCGAACAACACTGCCCTAAACCCTGAAACACCAACCCAGCACGACCCCCTACACTGCCCGAACACCACTGCTCTGCCCTAAACCCTAAATCACCACCCCCACCACGTCCCCCTACACTGCCCGAACACCACTACACTGCCCTAAACCCTAAAACACCACCCCCAGCATGACCCCCTGCACTACCCAAACACCACTGCACTACCCTAAACCCTAAATCTACCCTCACCACGACCCCTACACTACCCAAATACCACTGCACTACCCTAAACCCTAAAACACCACCCCAACATGACCCCCTTCAATACACCAACACCACTGCACTATCCTAAACCCTAAAACACTACCCCAGCACGACCCCCTACACTACCCAAACACCACTGCACTACCCTAAAACACTACTCCCAGCATGACCCCCTACACTACCCGAACACCACTGCACTACCCTAAACCCTAAAACACTACCCCCAGCATGACCCCTACACTGCCCGAACACCACTGCACTGCCCTAAACCCTAAAACACCACCCCCCAGCAAGACCCCCTACACTGCTAGAACACCACTGCACTGCCCTTAACCCTGAAACACCACCCCTGCACGACCCCCTACACTGCCCGAACACCACTGCACTGCCCTAAACCCTGAAACACAACCCCCAGCAAGACCCCCTACACTGCCCGAACACAACTGCACTGCCCTAAACCCTGAACACCATCCCCTGCATGACCCCCTACACTGCCCGCCCACCACTGCCCTAAACCCTGAAATACCATCTCCTGCATGACCCCCTACACTGCCCGACCACCACTGCACTACCCTAAACCCTGAAACACCACCCCCTGCACAACCCCCTACACTGCTGAACACCACTGCACTGCCCTAAATTCTGAAACATCACCCCCAGCACGACGCCCTACAGTGCCCAAACACCACTGCAGTGCCCTAAACACTGAAACACCACCCCCAGCATGACCCCCTACACTCCCGAACACCACTGCACTGCCCTAAACTCTGAAACACCACCCGTGCATGACCCCTACACTGCCCGAACACCAACTTACTGCCCTAAACCCTGAAACACCACCCCCAGCAAGACCCCCTACAGTGCCCGAACACCACTGCTCTGCCCTAAACCCTGAAACACCACCCCCAGGAAGACCCCCTACACTGCCCAAACACCACTGCACTGCCCTAAACCCTAAAACACCACCTTCAGCAAGACCCCCTACACTACCCAAACACCACTGCACTGCCCTAAACCCTGAAACACCACCCCGCACGACCCCCTACACTGCCCGAACACCACTGCACTGCCCTAAACCCTAAAACACCACCCCAGCACAACCCCCTACACTACCCGAACACCACTGCACTGCCCTAAACCTTAAAACACCACCCCCAGCACAACCCCTACACTGCCCGAACACCACTACACTGCCCTAAAACCTGAAACACCACCCCCAGCATGACCCCCTACACTACCCAAACACCACTGCACTACCCTAAACCCTAAATCTACCCTCACCACGACCCCTACACTGCCCAAACAATACTGCACTGCCCTAAACCCTGAAACACCCCCCCAGCAAGACCCCCTACACTGCCAGAACACCACTGCACTGCCCCAAACCCTGAAACACCACCCCAGCACAGCCCCCTACACTGCTCGAACATCACTGTACTGCCCCAAACCTTGAAACACCACCCCCAGCAAGACCCACTACAGTGCCCGAACACCACTGCTATGCCCTAAACCCTGAAACACCACCCCCAGGAAGACCCCCTACACTGCCCAAACACCACTGCACTGCCCTAAACCCTAAAACACCACCTTCAGCAAGACCCCCTACACTACCCAAACACCACTGCACTGCCCTAAACCCTGAAACACCACCCCCGCACGACCCCCTACACTGCCCGAACATCACTGCACTGCCCTAAACCCTAAAACACCACCCCAGCACAACCCCCTACACTGCCCGAACACCACTGCACTGCCCTAAACCTTAAAGCACCACCCCCAGCACAACCCCTACACTGCCCGAACACCACTACACTGCCCTAAAACCTGAAACACCACCCCCAGCATGACCCCCTACACTACCCAAACACCACTGCACTACCCTAAACCCTAAATCTACCCTCACTACGACCCCTACACAGCCCAAACAATACTGCACTGCCCTAAACCCTGAAACACCCCCCCCAGCAAGACCCCCTACACTTCCAGAACACCACTGCACTGCCCCAAACCCTGAAACACCACCCCAGCACAGCCCCCTACACTGCTCGAACATCACTGTACTGCCCCAAACCTTGAAACACCACCCCCAGCAAGACCCCCTACACTGCCCAAACACCACTGCACTGCCCTAAACCCTGAAACACCACCCCCAGCAAGACCCCCTACACTGTCCGAACAACACTGCCCTAAACCCTGAAACACCACCCGAGCATGACCCCCTACACTGCCCGAACAAGACTGCTCTGCCTTAAACCCTAAAACACCACCCCCACCACGTCCCCCTACACTGCCCGAACACCACTACACTGCCCTAAACCCTGAAACACCACCCCCAGGAAGACCCCCTACACTGCCCGAACACCACTGCTCTGCCCTAAACCCTAAAACACCACCCCCACCACGTCCCCCTACACTGCCCGAATACCACTACACTGCCCTAAACCCTGAAACACCACCCCCAGCATGACCGCCTACACTACCCAAACACAACTGCACTACCCTAAACCCTAAAACACCACCCTCAACATGACCCCCTTCACTACACCAACACCACTGCACTATCCTAAACCTTAAAACACTACCCCAGCACGACCCCCTACACTACCCAAACACCACTGCATTACCCTAAAACACTACTCCCAGCATGACCCCCTACACTACCCGAACACCACTGCACTTCCCTAAACCCTAAAACACTTCCCCCAGCATGACCCCTAAACTGCCCGAACACCACCGCACTGCCCTAAACCCTGAAACATCACCTCCCAGCAAGACCCCCTACACTGCCCGAACACCACTGCACTGCCCTTAACCCTGAAACACCACCCCTGCACGACCCCCTACACTGCCCGAACACCACTGCCCTAAACCCTGAAATACCACCTCCTGCATGACCCCCCTACACTGTCCGACCTACACTGCACTGCCCTAAGCCCTGAAACACCACCCCCTGCACGACCCCCTACACTGCTCAACACCACTGCACTGCCCTAAATTCTGAAACACCACCCCAGCACGACGCCCTACAGTGCCCGAACACCACTGCAGTGCCATAAACCCTGAAACACCACCCCCAGCATGACCCCCTACACTCCCCGAACACCATTGCACTTCCCTAAACTCTGAAACACCACCCCTGCACGACCCCTACACTGCCCGAACACCACTGCACTGCACTAAACTCTGAAACACCACCCCCAGCAAGACCCCCTACAGTGCCCAAACACCACTGCTCTGCCCTAAACCCTGAAACACCACCCCCAGGAATACCCCCTACACTGCCCAAACACCACTGCACTGCCCTAAACCCTAAAACACCACCCCCAGCAAGACCCCCTACACTACCCGAATACCACTGCACTGCCCTAAACCCTGAAACACCACCCCCAGCACAACCCCCTACACTACCCGAACACCACTGCACTGCCCTAAACCTTAAAACACCACCCCAGCACGACCCCTATACTGCCCGAACACCACTACACTGCCCTAAAACCTGAAACTCCACCCCCAGCATGACCCCCTACACTACCCAAACACTACTGCACTACCCTAAACCCTAAATCTACCCTCACCACGACCCCTATACTGCCCAAACACCACTGCACTGCCCTAAACCCTGAAACACCCCCCCAGCAAGACCCCCTACACTGCCAGAACACCACTGCACTGCCCCAAACCCTGAAACACCACCCCCAGCCCGGCCCCCTACATTGCTCGAACACCACTGCACTGCCTCAAACCCTGAAACACCACCCCCAGCAAGACCCCCAACACTGCCCAAACACCACTGCACTGCCCTAAACCCTGAAACACCACCCCAGCAAGACCCCCTACACTGTCCGAACAACACTGCCCTAAACCCTGAAACATCACCCGAGCACGACCCCCTACACTGCCCGAACACCACTGCTCTGCCCTAAACCCTAAAACACCACCCCCACCACGTCCCCCTACACTGCCCGAACACCACTACACTGCCCTAAACCCTGAAACACCACCCCCAGGAAGACCCCCTACACTGCCCAAACACCACTGCACTGCCCTAAACCCTAAATCTACCCTTACCACGACCCCTACACTGCCCAAACACCACTGCACTGCCCTAAACCCTGAAACACCCCCCCAGCAAGACCCCCTACACTGCCAGAACACCACTGCACTGCCCCAAACCCTGAAACACCACCCCCAGCCCGGCCCCCTACACTGCTCGAACACCACTGCACTGCCTCAAACCCTGAAACACCACCCCCAGCAAGACTCCCTACACTGCCCAAACACCACTGCACTGCCCTAAACCCTGAAACACCACCCCAGCAAGACCCCCTACACTGTCCGAACAACACTGCCCTAAACCCTGAAACATCACCCGAGCACGACCCCCTACACTGCCCGAACACCACTGCTCTGCCCTAAACCCTAAAACACCACCCCCACCACGTCCCCCTACACTGCCCGAACACCACTACACTGCCCTAAACCCTGAAACACCACCCCCAGGAAGACCCCCTACACTGCCCAAACACCACTGCACTGCCCTAAACCACCACCCCCAGCTAGACCCCCTACACTACCCGAACACCACTACACTGCCCTAAACCCTGAAACACCACCCCCAGCATGAACCCCTACACTGCCCGAACACTACTGCACTGCCCTAAATCCTAAACCACCACCCCCAGCACGACCCCCTACACTACTCGAACACTACTGCACTGCCCTAAACCCTAAAACACCACCCCCAGCACAACCCCTACACTACCGAAACACCACTGCACTACTCTAACACCTAAATCTACCCTCACCACGACCCCTACATTGCCCAAACACCACTGCACTGCCCTAAACCCTAAAACACCACCCCCACCACGTCCCCCTACACTGCCCGAACACCACTACACTGCCCTAAACCCTGAAACACCACCCCCACCACGTCCCCCTACACTGCCCGAACACCACTACACTGCCCTAAACCCTGAAACACCACCCCCAGGAAGACCCCCTACACTGCCCGAACACCACTGCTCTGCCCTAAACCCTAAAACACCACCCCCACCACGTCCCCCTACACTGCCCGAACACCACTACACTGCCCTAAACCCTGAAACACCACCCCCAGCTTGACCGCCTACACTACCCAAACACCACTGCACTACCCTAAACCCTAAAACACCACCCCCAACATGACCCCCTTCACTACACCATCACCACTGCACTATCCTAAACCCTAAAACACTACCCCAGCACGACCCCCTACACTACCCAAACACCACTGCATTACCCTAAACCCTAAAACACTACCCCCAGCATGACCCCTACACTGCCCGAACACCACCGCACTGCCCTAAACCCTGAAACATCACCCCCCAGCAAGACCCCCTACACTGCCCGAACACCACTGCACTGCCCTTAACCCTGAAACACCACCCCTGCACGACCCCCTACACTGCCCGAACACCACTGCACTGCCCTAAACACTGAAACACCACCCCCAGCAAGACCCCCTACACTGCCCGAACACAACTGCACTGCCCTAAACCCTGAACACCATCCCCTGCATGACCCCCTACACTGCCCGACCACCACTGCCCTAAACCCTGAAATACCACCTCCTGCATGACCCCCTACACTGCCCGACCACCACTGCACTGCCCTAAACCCTGAAACACCACCCCCTGCACGACCCCCTACACTGCTGAACACCACTGCACTGCCCTATATTCTGAAACACCACCCCAGCACGACCCCCTACAGTGCCCGAACACCACTGCAGTGCCATAAACCCTGGAACACCACCCCCAGCATGACCCCCTACACTCCCCGAACACCACTGCACTGCCCTAAACTCTGAAACACCTCCCCTGCACAACCCCTACACTGCCCGAACACCACTGCACTGCCCTAAACCCTGAAACACCACCCCAGCAAGACCCCCTACAGTTCCCGAACACCACTGCTCTGCCCTAAACCCTGAAACACCACCCCCAGGAAGACCCCCTACACTGCCCAAACACCACTGCACTGCCCTAAACCCTAAAACACCACCCCCAGCAAGACCCCCTACACTACCCGAACACCACTGCACTGCCCTAAACCCTGAAACACCACCCCCGCACGACCCCCTACAGTGCCCGAACACCACTGCACTGCCCTAAACCCTAAAACACCACCCCCAGCATGACCCCCTACACTACCCGAACACCACTGCACTGCCCTAAACCTTAAAACACCACCCCAGCACGACCCCTATACTGCCCGAACACCACTACACTGCCCTAAAACCTGAAACACCACCCCCAGCATGACCCCCTATACTACCCAAACACCACTGCACTACCCTAAACCCTAAATCTACCCTCACCACGACCCCTACACTGCCCAAACACCACTGCACTGCCCTAAACCCTGAAACACCCCCCCAGCAAGACCCCCTACACTGCCAGAACACCACTGCACTTCCCTACACTCTGAAACACCACCCCAGCACGACGCCCTACAGTGCCCGAACACCACTGCAGTGCCATAAACCCTGAAACACCACCCCCAGCATGGCCCCCTACACTCCCCGAACACCACTGCACTTCCCTAAACTCTGAAACACCACCCCAGCATGACGCCCTACAGTGCCTGAACACCACTGCACTGACCTAAACCTTAAAACACCACCCCAGCACAACCCCTATACTGCCCGAACACCACTACACTGCCCTAAAACCTGAAACACCACCCCCAGCATGACCCCCTATACTACCCAAACACCTCTGCACTACCCTAAACCCTAAATCTACCCTCACCACGACCCCTACACTGCCCAAACACCACTGCACTGCCCTAAACCCTGAAACACCCCCCCAGCAAGACCCCCTACAGTGCCCGAACACCACTGCACTGCCCTAAACCCTAAAACACCACCCCCAGCATGACCCCCTGCACTACCCAAACACCACTGCACTACCCTAAACCCTAAATCTACCCTCACCACGACCCCTACACTACCCAAATACCACTGCACTACCCTAAACCCTAAAACACCACCCCAACATGACCCCCTTCACTACACCAACACCACTGCACTATCCTAAACCCTAAAACACTACCCCAGCACGACCCCCTACACTACCCAAACACCACTGCACTACCCTAAAACACTACTCCCAGCATGACCCCCTACACTACCCGAACACCACTGCACTACCCTAAACCCTAAAACACTACCCCCAGCATGACCGCTACACTGCCTGAACACCACTGCACTGCCCTAAACCCTAAAACACCACCCCCCAGCAAGACCCCCTACACTGCTAGAACACCACTGCACTGCCCTTAACCCTGAAACACCACCCCTGCACGACCCCCTACACTGCCCGAACACCACTGCACTGCCCTAAACCCTGAAACACAACCCCCAGCAAGACCCCCTACACTGCCCGAACACTCCTGCACTGCCCTAAACCCTGAACACCATCCCCTGCATGACCCCCTACACTGCCCGCCCACCACTGCCCTAAACCCTGAAATACCATCTCCTGCGTGACCCCCTACACTGCCCGACCACCACTGCACTACCCTAAACCCTGAAACACCAACCCCTGCACAACCCCCTACACTGCTGAACACCACTGCACTGCCCTAAATTCTGAAACATCACCCCCAGCACGACGCCCTACAGTGCCCAAACACCACTGCAGTGCCCTAAACACTGAAACACCACCCCCAGCATGACCCCCTACACTCCCGAACACCACTGCACTGCCCTAAACTCTGAAACACCACCCCTGCATGACCCCTACACTGCCCGAACACCAACTTACTGCCCTAAACCCTGAAACACCACCCCCAGCAAGACCCCCTACAGTGCCCGAACACCACTGCTCTGCCCTAAACCCTGAAACACCACCCCCAGGAAGACCCCCTACACTGCCCAAACACCACTGCACTGCCCTAAACCCTAAAACACCACCTTCAGCAAGACCCCCTACACTGCCCGAACACCACTGCACTGCCCTAAACCCTAAAACACCACCCCAGCACAACCCCCTACACTACCCGAACACCACTGCACTGCCCTAAACCTTAAAACACCACCCCCAGCACAACCCCTACACTGCCCGAACACCACTACACTGCCCTAAAACCTGAAACACCACCCCCAGCATGACCCCCTACACTACCCAAACACCACTGCACTACCCTAAACCCTAAATCTACCCTCACTACGACCCCTACACTGCCCAAACAATACTGCACTGCCCTAAACCCTGAAACACCCCCCCAGCAAGACCCCCTACACTGCCAGAACACCACTGCACTGCCCCAAACCCTGAAACACCACCCCAGCACAGCCCCCTACACTGCTCGAACATCACTGTACTGCCCCAAACCTTGAAACACCACCCCCAGCAAGACCCACTACAGTGCCCGAACACCACTGCTATGCCCTAAACCCTGAAACACCACCCCCAGGAAGACCCCCTACACTGCCCAAACACCACTGCACTGCCCTAAACCCTAAAACACCACCTTCAGCAAGACCCCCTACACTACCCAAACACCACTGCACTGCCCTAAACCCTGAAACACCACCCCCGCACGACCCCCTACACTGCCCGAACACCACTGCACTGCCCTAAACCCTAAAACACCACCCCAGCACAACCCCCTACACTGCCCGAACACCACTGCACTGCCCTAAACCTTAAAACACCACCCCCAGCACAACCCCTACACTGCCCGAACACCACTACACTGCCCTAAAACCTGAAACACCACCCCCAGCATGACCCCCTACACTACCCAAACACCACTGCACTACCCTAAACCCTAAATCTACCCTCACTACGACCCCTACACTGCCCAAACAATACTGCACTGCCCTAAACCCTGAAACACCCCCCCAGCAAGACCCCCTACACTGCCAGAACACCACTGCACTGCCCCAAACCCTGAAACACCACCCCAGCACAGCCCCCTACACTGCTCGAACATCACTGTACTGCCCCAAACCTTGAAACACCACCCCCAGCAAGACCCCCTACACTGCCCAAACACCACTGCACTGCCCTAAACCCTGAAACACCACCCCCAGCAAGACCCCCTACACTGTCCGAACAACACTGCCCTAAACCCTGAAACACCACCCGAGCATGACCCCCTACACTGCCCGAACACGACTGCTCTGCCCTAAACCCTAAAACACCACCCCCACCACGTCCCCCTACACTGCCCGAACACCACTACACTGCCCTAAACCCTGAAACACCACCCCCAGGAAGACCCCCTACACTGCCCGAACACCACTGCTCTGCCCTAAACCCTAAAGCACCACCCCCACCATGTCCCCCTACACTGCCCGAACACCACTACACTGCCCTAAACCCTGAAACACCACCCCCAGCATGACCGCCTACACTACCCAAACACCACTGCACTATCCTAAACCCTAAAACACCACCCTCAACATGACCCCCTTCACTACACCAACACCACTGCACTATCCTAAACCCTAAAACACTACCCCAGCACGACCCCCTACACTACCCAAACACCACTGCAT
The DNA here is from genome assembly GCF_964204655.1 of Triturus cristatus. NCBI lineage: Eukaryota > Metazoa > Chordata > Amphibia > Caudata > Salamandridae > Triturus > Triturus cristatus. The sequence continues at coordinate 527,901,131 of NC_140591.1, forward strand.
TACCCTAAAACACTACTCCCAGCATCACCCCCTACACTACCCGAACACCACTGCACTACCCTAAACCCTAAAACACTTCCCCCAGCATGACCCCTAAACTGCCCGAACACCACCGCACTGCCCTAAACCCTGAAACATCACCTCCCAGCAAGACCCCCTACACTGCCCGAACACCACTGCACTGCCCTTAACCCTGAAACACCACCCCTGCACGACCCCCTACACTGCCCGAACACCACTGCACTGCCCTAAACCCTGAAACACCACCCCCAGCAAGACCCCCTACACTGCCCGAACACAACTGCACTGCCCTAAACCCTGAACACCATCCCCTGCATGACCCCCTACACTGCCCGACCACCACTGCCCTAAACCCTGAAATACCACCTCCTGCATGACCCCCCTACACTGCCCGACCTACACTGCACTGCCCTAAGCCCTGAAACACCACCCCCTGCACGACCCCCTACACTGCTCAACACCACTGCACTGCCCTAAATTCTGAAACACCACCCCAGCACGACGCCCTACAGTGCCCGAACACCACTGCAGTGCCATAAACCCTGAAACACCACCCCCAGCATGACCCCCTACACTCCCCGAACACCACTGCACTTCCCTAAACTCTGAAACACCACCCCTGCACGACCCCTACACTGCCCGAACACCACTGCACTGCCCTAAACCCTGAAACACCACCCCCAGCAAGACCCCCTACAGTGCCCAAACACCACTGCTCTGCCCTAAACCCTAAAACACCACCCCCAGCAAGACCCCCTACACTACCCGAATACCACTGCACTGCCCTAAACCCTGAAACACCACCCCCAGCACAACCCCCTACACTACCCGAACACCACTGCACTGCCCTAAACCTTAAAACACCACCCCAGCACGACCCCTATACTGCCCGAACACCACTACACTGCCCTAAAACCTGAAACTCCACCCCCAGCATGACCCCCTACACTACCCAAACACTACTGCACTACCCTAAACCCTAAATCTACCCTCACCACGACCCCTATACTGCCCAAACACCACTGCACTGCCCTAAACCCTGAAACACCCCCACAGCAAGACCCCCTACACTGCCAGAACACCACTGCACTGCCCCAAACCCTGAAACACCACCCCCAGCCCGGCCCCCTACACTGCTCGAACACCACTGCACTGCCTCAAACCCTGAAACACCACCCCCAGCAAGACCCCCAACACTGCCCAAACACCACTGCACTGCCCTAAACCCTGAAACACCACCCCAGCAAGACCCCCTACACTGTCCGAACAACACTGCCCTAAACCCTGAAACATCACCCGAGCACGACCCCCTACACTGCCCGAACACCACTGCTCTGCCCTAAACCCTAAAACACCACCCCCACCACGTCCCCCTACACTGCCCGAACACCACTACACTGCCCTAAACCCTGAAACACCACCCCCAGGAAGACCCCCTACACTGCCCAAACACCACTGCACTGCCCTAAACCCTAAATCTACCCTTACTACGACCCCTACACTGCCCAAACACCACTGCACTGCCCTAAACCCTGAAACACCCCCCCAGCAAGACCCCCTACACTGCCAGAACACCACTGCACTGCCCCAAACCCTGAAACACCACCCCCAGCCCGGCCCCCTACACTGCTCGAACACCACTGCACTGCCTCAAACCCTGAAACACCACCCCCAGCAAGACTCCCTACACTGCCCAAACACCACTGCACTGCCCTAAACCCTGAAACACCACCCCAGCAAGACCCCCTACACTGTCCGAACAACACTGCCCTAAACCCTGAAACATCACCCGAGCACGACCCCCTACACTGCCCGAACACCACTGCTCTGCCCTAAACCCTAAAACACCACCCCCACCACGTCCCCCTACACTGCCCGAACACCACTACACTGCCCTAAACCCTGAAACACCACCCACAGGAAGACCCCCTACACTGCCCAAACACCACTGCACTGCCCTAAACCACAACCCCCAGCTAGACCCCCTACACTACCCGAACACCACTACACTGCCCTAAACCCTGAAACACCACCCCCAGCATGAACCCCTACACTGCCCGAACACTACTGCACTGCCCTAAATCCTAAAACACCAACCCCAGCACGACCCCCTACACTACCCGAACACTACTGCACTGCCCTAAACCCTAAAACACCACCCCCAGCACAACCCCTACACTACCGAAACACCACTGCACTACTCTAACACCTAAATCTACCCTCACCACGACCCCTACATTGCCCAAACACCACTGCACTGCCCTAAACCCTAAAACACCACCCCCACCACGTCCCCCTACACTGCCCGAACACCACTACACTGCCCTAAACCCTGAAACACCACCCCCACCACGTCCCCCTACACTGCCCGAACACCACTACACTGTCCTAAACCCTGAAACACCACCCCCAGGAAGACCCCCTACACTGCCCGAACACCACTGCTCTGCCCTAAACCCTAAAACACCATCCCCACCACGTCCCCCTACACTGCCCGAACACCACTACACTGCCCTAAACCCTGAAACACCACCCCCAGCATGACCGCCTACACTACCCAAACACCACTGCACTACCCTAAACCCTAAAACACCACCCCCAACATGACCCCCTTCACTACACCATCACCACTGCACTATCCTAAACCCTAAAACACTACCCCAGCACGACCCCCTACACTACCCAAACACCACTGCATTACCCTAAAACACTACTCCCAGCATAACCCCCTACACTACCCGAACACCACTGCACTACCCTAAACCCTAAAACACTACCCCCAGCATGACCCCTACACTGCCCGAACACCAGCGCACTGCCCTAAACCCTGAAACATCACCCCCCAGCAAGACCCCCTACACTGCCCGAACACCACTGCACTGCCCTTAACCCTGAAACACCACCCCTGCACGACCCCCTACACTGCCCGAACACCACTGCACTGCCCTAAACACTGAAACACCACCCCCAGCAAGACCCCCTACACTGCCCGAACACAACTGCACTGCCCTAAACCCTGAACACCATCCCCTGCATGACCCCCTACACTGCCCGACCACCACTGCCCTAAACCCTGAAATACCACCTCCTGCATGACCCCCTACACTGCCCGACCACCACTGCACTGCCCTAAACCCTGAAACACCACCCCCTGCACGACCCCCTACACTGCTGAACACCACTGCACTGCCCTATATTCTGAAACACCACCCCAGCACGACCCCCTACAGTGCCCGAACACCACTGCAGTGCCATAAACCCTGGAACACCACCCCCAGCATGACCCCCTACACTCCCTGAACACCACTGCACTGCCCTAAACTCTGAAACACCACCCCTGCACAACCCCTACACTGCCCGAACACCACTGCACTGCCCTAAACCCTGAAACACCACCCCAGCAAGACCCCCTACAGTGCCCGAACACCACTGCTCTGCCCTAAACCCTGAAACACCACCCCCAGGAAGACCCCCTACACTGCCCAAACACCACTGCACTGCCCTAAACCCTAAAACACCACCCCCAGCAAGACCCCCTACACTACCCGAACACCACAGCACTGCCCTAAACCCTGAAACACCACCCCCGCACGACCCCCTACAGTGCCCGAACACCACTGCACTGCCCTAAACCCTAAAACACCACCCCCAGCATGACCCCCTACACTACCCGAACACCACTGCACTGCCCTAAGCCTTAAAACACCACCCCAGCACGACCCCTATACTGCCCGAACACCACTACACTGCCCTAAAACCTGAAACACCACCCCCAGCATGACCCCCTATACTACCCAAACACCACTGCACTACCCTAAACCCTAAATCTACCCTCACCACGACCCCTACACTGCCCAAACACCACTGCACTGCCCTAAACCCTGAAACACCCCCCCAGCAAGACCCCCTACACTGCCAGAACACCACTGCACTTCCCTACACCCTGAAACACCACCCCAGCACGACGCCCTACAGTGCCCGAACACCACTGCAGTGCCATAAACCCTGAAACACCACCCCCAGCATGACCCCCTACACTCCCCGAACACCACTGCACTTCCCTAAACTCTGAAACACCACCCCAGCATGACGCCCTACAGTGCCCGAACACCACTGCACTGACCTAAACCTTAAAACGCCACCCCAGCACGACCCCTATACTGCCCGAACACCCCTACACTGCCCTAAAACCTGAAACACCGCCCCCAGCATGAGCCCCTATACTACCCAAACACCTCTGCACTACCCTAAACCCTAAATCTACCCTCACCACGACCCCTACACTGCCCAAACACCACTGCACTGCCCTAAACCCTGAAACACCCCCCCAGCAAGACCCCCTACACTGCCAGAACACCACTGCACTGCCCCAAACCCTGAAACACCACCCCCAGCCCGGCCCCCTACACTGCTCGAACACCACTGCACTGCCTCAAACCCTGAAACACCACCCCCAGCAAGACCCCCTACACTGCCCAAACACCACTGCACTGCCCTAAACCCTGAAACACCACCCCAGCAAGACCCCCTACACTGTCCGAACAACACTGCCCTAAACCCTGAAACATCACCCGAGCACGACCCCCTACACTACCCGAACACCACTACACTGCCCTAAACCTTAAAACACCACCCCCAGCACAACCCCTACACTGCCCGAACACCACTACACTGCCCTAAAACCTGAAACACCACCCCCAGCATGACCCCCTACACTACCCAAACACCACTGCACTACCCTAAACCCTAAATCTACCCTCACTACGACCCCTACACTGCCCAAACAATACTGCACTGCCCTAAACCCTGAAACACCCCCCCAGCAAGACCCCCTACACTGCCAGAACACCACTGCACTGCCCCAAACCCTGAAACACCACCCCCAGCACAGCCCCCTACACTGCTCGAACATCACTGTACTGCCCCAAACCTTGAAACACCACCCCCAGCAAGACCCCCTACACTGCCCAAACACCACTGCACTGCCCTAAACCCTGAAACACCACCCCCAGCAAGACCCTCTACACTGTCCGAACAACACTGCCCTAAACCCTGAAACACCACCCGAGCATGACCCCCTACACTGCCCGAACACGACTGCTCTGCCCTAAACCCTAAAACACCACCCCCACCACGTCCCCCTACACTGCCCGAACACCACTACACTGCCCTAAACCCTGAAACACCACCCCCAGGAAGACCCCCTACACTGCCCGAACACCACTGCTCTGCCCTAAACCCTAAAACACCACCCCCACCACGTCCCCCTACACTGCCCGAACACCACTACACTGCCCTAAACCCTGAAACACCACCCCCAGCATGACCGCCTACACTACCCAAACACCACTGCACTACCCTAAACCCTAAAACACCACCCTCAACATGACCCCCTTCACTACACCAACACCACTGCATTACCCTAAAACACTACCCCAGCACGACCCCCTACACTACCCAAACACCACTGCATTACCCTAAAACACTACTCCTAGCATGACCCCCTACACTACCCGAACACCACTGCACTACCCTAAACCCTAAAACACTTCCCCCAGCATGACCCCTAAACTGCCCGAACACCACCGCACTGCCCTAAGCCCTGAAACATCACCTCCCAGCAAGACCCCCTACACTGCCCGAACACCACTGCACTGCCCTTAACCCTGAAACACCACCCCTGCACAACCCCCTACACTGCCCGAACACCACTGCACTGCCCTAAACCCTGAAACACCACCCCCAGCAAGACCCCCTACACTGCCCGAACACAACTGCACTGCCCTAAACCCTGAACACCATCCCCTGCATGACCCCCTACACTGCCCGACCACCACTGCCCTAAACCCTGAAATACCACCTCCTGCATGACCCCCTACACTGCCCGACCACCACTGCACTGCCCTAAACCCTGAAACACCACCCCCTGCACGACCCCCTACACTGCTGAACACCACTGCACTGCCCTAAATTCTGAAACACCACCCCAGCACGACGCCCTACAGTGCCCGAACACCACTGCAGTGCCATAAACCCTGAAACACCACCCCCAGCATGACCCCCTACACTCCCCGAACACCACTGCACTTCCCTAAACTCTGAAACACCACCCCTGCACGACCCCTACACTGCCCGAACACCACTGCACTGCCCTAAACCCTGAAACACCATCCCCAGCAAGACCCCCTACAGTGCCCAAACACCACTGCTCTGCCCTAAACCCTGAAACACCACCCCCAGGAAGACCCCCTACACTGCCCAAACACCACTGCACTGCCCTAAACCCTAAAACACCACCCCCAGCAAGACGCCCTACACTACCCGAATACCACTGCACTGCCCTAAACCCTGAAACACCACCCCCAGCACGACCCCCTACACTACCCGAACACCACTGCACTGCCCTAAACCTTAAAACACCACCCCAGCACGACCCCTATACTGCCCGAACACCACTACACTGCCCTAAAACCTGAAACACCACCCCCAGCATGACCCCCTACACTACCCAAACACTACTGCACTACCCTAAACCCTAAATCTACCCTCACCACGACCCCTATACTTCCCAAACACCACTGCACTGCCCTAAACCCTGAAACACCCCCCCAGCAAGACCCCCTACACTGCCAGAACACCACTGCACTGCCCCAAACCCTGAAACACCACCCCCAGCCCGGCCCCCTACACTGCTCGAACACCACTGCACTGCCTCAAACCCTGAAACACCACCCCCAGCAAGACCCCCAACACTGCCCAAACACCACTGCACTGCCCTAAACCCTGAAACACCACCCCAGCAAGACCCCCTACACTGTCCGAACAACACTGCCCTAAACCCTGAAACATCACCCGTGCACGACCCCCTACACTGCCCGAACACCACTGCTCTGCCCTAAACCCTAAAACACCACCCCCACCACGTCCCCCTACACTGCCCGAACACCACTACACTGCCCTAAACCCTGAAACACCACCCCCAGGAAGACCCCCTACACTGCCCAAACACCTCTGCACTGCCCTAAACCCTAAATCTACCCTTACCACGACCCCTACACTGCCCAAACACCACTGCACTGCCCTAAACCCTGAAACACCCCCCCAGCAAGACCCCCTACACTGCCAGAACACCACTGCACTGCCCCAAACCCTGAAACACCACCCCCAGCCCGGCCCCCTACACTGCTCGAACACCACTGCACTGCCTCAAACCCTGAAACACCACCCCCAGCAAGACCCCCTACACTGCCCAAACACCACTGCACTGCCCTAAACCCTAAAACACCACCCCAGCAAGACCCCCTACACTGTCCGAACAACACTGCCCTCAACCCTGAAACATCACCCGAGCACGACCCCCTACACTGCCCGAACACCACTGCTTTGCCCGAAACCCTAAAACACCACTCCCACCACGTCCCCCTACACTGCCCGAACACCACTACACTGCCCTAAACCCTGAAACACCACCCCCAGGAAGACCCCCTACACTGCCCAAACACCACTGCACTGCCCTAAACCACCACCCCCAGCTAGACCCCCTACACTACCCGAACACCACTACACTGCCCTAAACCCTGAAACACCACCCCCAGCATGAACCCTTACACTGCCCGAACATCACTGCACTGCCCTAAACCCTAAAACACCACCCCCAGCACGACCCCCTACACTACCCGAACACTACTGCACTGCCCTAAACCCTAAAACATCACCCCCCAGCATGACCCCTACACTGCCCGAACACCACCGCACTGCCCTAAACCCTGAAACATCACCCCCCAGCACAACCCCTACACTACCGAAACACCACTGCACTACTCTAACACCTAAATCTACCCTCACCACGACCCCTACATTGCCCAAACACCACTGCACTGCCCTAAACCCTAAAACACCACCCCCACCACGTCCCCCTACACTGCCCGAACACCACTACACTGCCCTAAACCCTGAAACACCACCCCCACCACGTCCCCCTACACTGCCCGAACACCACTACACTGCCCTAAACCCTGAAACACCACCCCCAGGAAGACCCCCTACACTGCCCGAACACCACTGCTCTGCCCTAAACCCTAAAACACCACCCCCACCACGTCCCCCTACACTGCCCGAACACCACTACACTGCCCTAAACCCTGAAACACCACCCCCAGCATGACCGCCTAGACTACCCAAACACCACTGCACTACCCTAAACCCTAAAACACCACCCCCAACATGACCCCCTTCACTACACCATCACCACTGCACTATCCTAAACCCTAAAACACTACCCCAGCACGACCCCCTACACTACCCAAACACCACTGCATTACCCTAAAACACTACTCCCAGCATAACCCCCTACACTACCCGAACACCACTGCACTACCCTAAACCCTAAAACACTACCCCCAGCATGACCCCTACACTGCCCGAACACCACCGCACTGCCCTAAACCCTGAAACATCACCCCCCAGCAAGACCCCCTACACTGCCCGAACACCACTGCACTGCCCTTAACCCTGAAACACCACCCCTGCACGACCCCCTACACTGCCCGAACACCACTGCACTGCCCTAAACACTGAAACACCACCCCCAGCAAGACCCCCTACACTGCCCGAACACAACTGCACTGCCCTAAACCCTGAACACCATCCCCTGCATGACCCCCTACACTGCCCGACCACCACTGCCCTAAACCCTGAAATACCACCTCCTGCATGACCCCCTACACTGCCCGACCACCACTGCACTGCCCTAAACCCTGAAACACCACCCCCTGCACGACCCCCTACACTGCTGAACACCACTGCACTGCCCTATATTCTGAAACACCACCCCAGCACGACCCCCTACAGTGCCCGAACACCACTGCAGTGCCATAAACCCTGGAACACCACCCCCAGCATGACCCCCTACACTCCCCGAACACCACTGCACTGCCCTAAACTCTGAAACACCACCCCTGCACAACCCCTACACTGCCCGAACACCACTGCACTGCCCTAAACCCTGAAACACCACCCCAGCAAGACCCCCTACAGTGCCCGAACACCACTGCTCTGCCCTAAACCCTGAAACACCACCCCCAGGAAGACCCCCTACACTGCCCAAACACCACTGCACTGCCCTAAACCCTAAAACACCACCCCCAGCAAGACCCCCTACACTACCCGAACACCACTGCACTGCCCTAAACCCTGAAACACCACCCCCGCACGACCCCCTACAGTGCCCGAACACCACTGCACTGCCCTAAACCCTAAAACACCACCCCCAGCATGACCCCCTACACTACCCGAACACCACTGCACTGCCCTAAACCTTAAAACACCACCCCAGCATGACCCCTATACTGCCCGAACACCACTACACTGCCCTAAAACCTGAAACACCACCCCCAGCATGACCCCCTATACTACCCAAACACCACTGCACTACCCTAAACCCTAAATCTACCCTCTTCACGACCCCTACACTGCCCAAACACCACTGCACTGCCCTAAACCCTGAAACACCCCCCCAGCAAGACCCCCTACACTGCCAGAACACCACTGCACTTCCCTACACTCTGAAACACCACCCCAGCACGACGCCCTACAGTGCCCGAACACCACTGCAGTGCCATAAACCCTGAAACACCACCCCCAGCATGACCCCCTACACTCCCCGAACACCACTGCACTTCCCTAAACTCTGAAACACCACCCAAGCATGACGCCCTACAGTGCCCGAACACCACTGCACTGACCTAAACCTTAAAACACCACCCCAGCACGACCCCTATACTGCACGAACACCCCTACACTGCCCTAAAACCTGAAACACCACCCCCAGCATGACCCCCTATACTACCCAAACACCTCTGCACTACCCTAAACCCTAAATCTACCCTCACCACGACCCCTACACTGCCCAAACACCACTGCACTGCCCTAAACCCTGAAACACCCCCCCAGCAAGACCCCCTACACTGCCAGAACACCACTGCACTGCCCCAAACCCTGAAACACCACCCCCAGCCCGGCCCCCTACACTGCTCGAACACCACTGCACTGCCTCAAACCCTGAAACACTACCCCCAGCAAGACCCCCTACACTGCCCAAACACCACTGCACTGCCCTAAACCCTGAAACACCACCCCAGCAAGACCCCCTACACTGTCCGAACAACACTGCCCTAAACCCTGAAACATCACCCGAGCACGACCCCCTACACTACCCGAACACCACTACACTGCCCTAAACCTTAAAACACCACCCCCAGCACAACCCCTACACTGCCCGAACACCACTACACTGCCCTAAAACCTGAAACACCACCCCCAGCATGACCCCCTACACTACCCAAACACCACTGCACTACCCTAAACCCTAAATCTACCCTCACTACGACCCCTACACTGCCCAAACAATACTGCACTGCCCTAAACCCTGAAACACCCCCCCAGCAAGACCCCCTACACTGCCAGAACACCACTGCACTGCCCCAAACCCTGAAACACCACCCCCAGCACAGCCCCCTACACTGCTCGAACATCACTGTACTGCCCCAAACCTTGAAACACCACCCCCAGCAAGACCCCCTACACTGCCCAAACACCACTGCACTGCCCTAAACCCTGAAACACCACCCCCAGCAAGACCCCCTACACTGTCCGAACAACACTGCCCTAAACCCTGAAACACCACCCGAGCATGACCCCCTATACTGCCCGAACACGACTGCTCTGCCCTAAACCCTAAAACACCACCCCCACCACGTCCCCCTACACTGCCCGAACACCACTACACTGCCCTAAACCCTGAAACACCACCCCCAGGAAGACCCCCTACACTGCCTGAACACCACTGCTCTGCCCTAAACCCTAAAACACCACCCCCACCACGTCCCCCTACACTGCCCGAACACCACTACACTGCCCTAAACCCTGAAACACCACCCCCAGCATGACCGCCTACACTACCCAAACACCACTGCACTACCCTAAACCCTAAAACACCACCCTCAACATGACCCCCTTCACTACACCAACACCACTGCATTACCCTAAAACACTACCCCCAGCACGACCCCCTACACTACCCAAACACCACTGCATTACCCTAAAACACTACTCCCAGCATGACCCCCTACACTACCCGAACACCACTGCACTACCCTAAACCCTAAAACACTTCCCCCAGCATGACCCCTAAACTGCCCGAACACCACCGCACTGCCCTAAGCCCTGAAACATCACCTCCCAGCAAGACCCCCTACACTGCCCGAACACCACTGCACTGCCCTTAACCCTGAAACACCACCCCTGCACGACCCCCTACACTGCCCGAACACCACTGCACTGCCCTAAACCCTGAAACACCACCCCCAGCAAGACCCCCTACACTGCCCGAACACAACTGCACTGCCCTAAACCCTGAACACCATCCCCTGCATGACCCCCTACACTGCCCGACCACCACTGCCCTAAACCCTGAAATACCACCTCCTGCATGACCCCCTACACTGCCCGACCACCACTGCACTGCCCTAAACCCTGAAACACCACCCCCTGCATGACCCCCTACACTGCTGAACACCACTGCACTGCCCTAAATTCTGAAACACCACCCCAGCACGACGCCCTACAGTGCCCGAACACCACTGCAGTGCCATAAACCCTGAAACACCACCCCCAGCATGACCCCCTACACTCCCCGAACACCACTGCACTTCCCTAAACTCTGAAACACCACCCCCAGGAAGACCCCCTACACTGCCCAAACACCACTGCACTGCCCTAAACCCTGAAACACCACCCCCAGCCCGGCCCCCTACACTGCTCGAACACCACTGCACTGCCTCAAACCCTGAAACACCACCCCCAGTAAGACCCCCTACACTGCCCAAACACCACTGCACTGCCCTAAACCCTAAAACACCACCCCCACCACGTCCCCCTACACTGCCCGAACAACACTGCCCTAAACCCTGAAACATCACCCGTGCACGACCCCCTACACTGCCCGAACACCACTGCACTGCCCTAAACCCTAAAACACCACCCCCACCATGTCCCCCTACACTGCCCGAACACCACTACACTGCCCTAAACCCTGAAACACCACCCCCAGGAAGACCCCCTACACTGCCCAAACACCACTGCACTGCCCTAAACCCTAAATCTACCCTTACCACGACCCCTACACTGCCCAAACACCACTGCACTGCCCTAAGCCCTGAAACACCCCCCCAGCAAGACCCCCTACACTGCCAGAACACCACTGCACTGCCCCAAACCCTGAAACACCACCCCCAGCCCGGCCCCCTACACTGCTCGAACACCACTGCACTGCCTCAAACCCTGAAACACCACCCCCAGCAAGACCCCCTACACTGCCCAAACACCACTGCACTGCCCTAAACCCTGAAACACCACCCCAGCAAGACCCCCTACACTGTCCGAACAACACTGCCCTCAACCCTGAAACATCACCCGAGCACGACCCCCTACACTGCCCGAACACCACTGCTCTGCCCGAAACCCTAAAACACCACCCCCACCACGTCCCCCTACACTGCCCGAACACCACTACACTGCCCTAAACCCTGAAACACCACCCCCAGGAAGACCCCCTACACTGCCCAAACACCACTGCACTGCCCTAAACCACCATCCCCAGCTAGACCCCCTACACTACCCGAACACCACTACACTGCCCTAAACCCTGAAACACCACCCCCAGCATGAACCCCTACACTGCCTGAACACTACTGCACTGCCCTAAACCCTAAAACACCACCCCCAGCACAACCCCTACACTACCGAAACACCACTGCACTACTCTAACACCTAAATCTACCCCCACCACGTCCCCCTACACTGCCCGAACACCACTACACTGCCCTAAACCCTGAAACACCACCCCCAGGAAGACCCCCTACACTGCCCGAACACCACTGCTCTGCCCTAAACCCTAAAACACCACCCCCACCACATCCCCCTACACTGCCCGAACACCACTACACTGCCCTAAACCCTGAAACACCACCCCCAGCATGACCGCCTACACTACCCAAACACCACTGCACTACCCTAAACCCTAAAACACCACCCCCAACATGACCCCCTTCACTACACCATCACCACTGCACTATCCTAAACCCTAAAACACTACCCCAGCACGACCCCCTACACTACCCAAACACCACTGCATTACCCTAAAACACTACTCCCAGCATAACCCCCTACACTACCCGAACACCACTGCACTACCCTAAACCCTAAAACACTACCCCCAGCATGACCCCTACACTGCCCGAACACCACCGCACTGCCCTAAACCCTGAAACATCACCCCCCAGCAAGACCCCCTACACTGCCCGAACACCACTGCACTGCCCTTAACCCTGAAACACCACCCCTGCACGACCCCCTACACTGCCCGAACACCACTGCACTGCCCTAAACACTGAAACACCACCCCCAGCAAGACCCCTACACTGCCCGAACACAACTGCACTGCCCTAAACCCTGAACACCATCCCCTGCATGACCCCCTACACTGCCCGACCACCACTGCCCTAAACCCTGAAATACCACCTCCTGCATGACCCCCTACACTGCCCGACCACCACTGCACTGCCCTAACCCTGAAACACCACCCCCTGCACGACCCCCTACACTGCTGAACACCACTGCACTGCCCTATATTCTGAAACACCACCCCAGCACGACCCCCTACAGTGCCCGAACACCACTGCAGTGCCATAAACCCTGGAACACCACCCCCAGCATGACCCCCTACACTCCCCGAACACCACTGCACTGCCCTAAACTCTGAAACACCACCCCTGCACAACCCCTACACTGCCCGAACACCACTGCACTGCCCTAAACCCTGAAACACCACCCCAGCAAGACCCCCTACAGTGCCCGAACACCACTGCTCTGCCCTAAACCCTGAAACACCACCCCCAGGAAGACCCCCTACACTGCCCAAACACTACTGCACTGCCCTAAACCCTAAAACACCACCCCCAGCAAGACCCCCTACACTACCCGAACACCACTGCACTGCCCTAAACCCTGAAACACCACCCCCGCACGACCCCCTACAGTGCCCGAACACCACTGCACTGCCCTAAACCCTAAAACACCACCCCCAGCATGACCCCCTACACTACCCGAACACCACTGCACTGCCCTAAACCTTAAAACACCACCCCAGCACGACCCCTATACTGCCCGAACACCACTACACTGCCCTAAAACCTGAAACACCACCCCCAGCATGACCCCCTACACTACCCAAACACCACTGCACTACCCTAAACCCTAAATCTACCCTCACCACGACCCCTACACTGCCCAAACACCACTGCACTGCCCTAAACCCTGAAACACCCCCCCAGCAAGAACCCTACACTGCCCGAACACCACCGCACTGCCCTAAACCCTGAAACATCACCCCCCAGCAAGACCCCCTACACTGCCCGAACACCACTGCACTGCCCTTAACCCTGAAACACCACCCCTGCACGACCCCCTACACTGCCCGAACACCACTGCACTGCCCTAAACACTGAAACACCACCCCCAGCAAGACCCCCTACACTGCCCGAACACAACTGCACTGCCCTAAACCCTGAACACCATCCCCTGCATGACCCCCTACACTGCCCGACCACCACTGCCCTAAACCCTGAAATACCACCTCCTGCATGACCCCCTACACTGCCCGACCACCACTGCACTGCCCTAAACCCTGAAACACCACCCCCTGCACGACCCCCTACACTGCTGAACACCACTGCACTGCCCTATATTCTGAAACACCACCCCAGCACGACCCCCTACAGTGCCCGAACACCACTGCAGTGCCATAAACCCTGAAACACCACCCCCAGCATGACCCCCTACACTCCCCGAACACCACTGCACTGCCCTAAACTCTGAAACACCACCCCTGCACAACCCCTACACTGCCCGAACACCACTGCACTGCCCTAAACCCTGAAACACCACCCCAGCAAGACCCCCTACAGTGCCCGAACACCACTGCTCTGCCCTAAACCCTGAAACACCACCCCCAGGAAGACCCCCTACACTGCCCAAGCACCACTGCACTGCCATAAACCCTAAAACACCACCCCCAGCAAGACCACCTACACTACCCGAACACCACTGCACTGCCCTAAACCCTGAAACACCACCCCCGCACGACCCCCTACAGTGCCCAAACACCACTGCACTGCCCTAAACCCTAAAACACCACCCCCAGCACGACCCCCTACACTACCCGAACACCACTGCACTGCCCTAAACCTTAAAACACCACCCCAGCACAACCCCTATACTGCCCGAACACCACTACACTGCCCTAAAACCTGAAACACCACCCCCAGCATGACCCCCTACACTACCCAAACACCACTGCACTACCCTAAACCCTAAATCTACCCTCACCACGACCCCTACACTGCCCAAACACCACTGCACTGCCCTAAACCCTGAAACACCCCCCCAGCAAGACCCCCTACACTGCCAGAACACCACTGCACTTCCCTAAACTCTGAAACACCACCCCAGCACGACGCCCTACAGTGCCCGAACACCACTGCAGTGCCATAAACCCCGAAACACCACCCCCAGCATGACCCCCTACACTCCCCGAACACCACTGCACTTCCCTAAACTCTGAAACACCACCCCAGCATGACGCCCTACAGTGCCCGAACACCACTGCACTGCCCTAAACCTTAAAACACCACCCCA
The DNA here is from genome assembly GCF_964204655.1 of Triturus cristatus. Lineage (NCBI taxonomy): Eukaryota > Metazoa > Chordata > Amphibia > Caudata > Salamandridae > Triturus > Triturus cristatus. The sequence continues at coordinate 527,916,905 of NC_140591.1, forward strand.
GCACGACCCCTATACTGCCCGAACACCACTACACTGCCCTAAAACCTGAAACACCACCCCCAGCATGACCCCCTATACTACCCAAACACCTCTGCACTACCCTAAACCCTAAATCTACCCTCACCACGACCCCTACACTGCCCAAACACCACTGCACCGCCCTAAACCCTGAAACACCCCCCCGGCAAGACCCCCTACACTGCCAGAACACCACTGCACTGCCCCAAACCCTGAAATACCACCCCCAGCCCGGCCCCCTAAACTGCTCGAACACCACTGCACTGCCTCAAACCCTGAAACACCACCCCCAGCAAGACCTCCTACACTGCCCAAACACCACTGCACTGCCCTAAACCCTGAAACACCACCCCAGCAAGACCCCCTACACTGTCCGAACAACACTGCCCTAAACCCTGAAACATCACCTGAGCAGGACCCCCTACACTGCCTGAACACCACTGCTCTGCCCTAAACCCTAAAACACCACCCCCACCACGTCCCCCTACACTGCCCGAACACCACTACACTGCCCTAAACCCTGAAACACCACCCCCAGGAAGATCCCCTACACTGCCCAAACACCACTGCACTGCCCTAAACCACCACCCCCAGCTAGACCCCCTACACTACCCGAACACTACTACACTGCCCTAAACCCTGAAACACCATCCCCAGCATGAACCCCTACACTGCCCGAACACCACTGCACTGCCCTAAACCCTAAAACACCACCCCCAGCACGACCCCCTACACTACTGCACTGCCCTAAACCCTAAAACACCACCCCCAGCACGACCCCTACACTACCGAAACACCACTGCACTACTCTAATCCCTAAATCTACCCTCACCACGACCCCTACATTGCCCAAACACCACTGCACTGCCCTAAACCCTAAAACACCACCCCCACCACGTCCCCCTACACTGCCCGAACACCACTACACTGCCCTAAACCCTGAAACACCACCCCCACGACGTCCCCCTACACTGCCTGAACACCACTACACTGCCCTAAACCCTGAAACACCACCCCCAGGAAGACCCCCTACACTGCCCGAACACCACTGCTCTGCCCTAAACCCTAAAACACCACCCCCACCACGTCCCCCTACACTGCCCGAACACCACTACACTGCCCTAAACCCTGAAACACCACCCCCAGCATGACCGCCTACACTACCCAAACACCACTGCACTACCCTAAACCCTAAAACACCACCCCCAACATGACCCCCTTCACTACACCAACACCACTGCACTATCCTAAACCCTAAAACACTACCCCAGCATGACCCCCTACACTACCCAAACACCACTGCATTACCCTAAAACACTACTCCCAGCATGACCCCCTACACTACCCGAACACCACTGCACTACCCTAAACCCTAAAACACTACCCCCAGCATGACCCCTACACTGCCCGAACACCACCGCACTGCCCTAAACCCTGAAACATCACCCCCCAGCAAGACTCCCTACACTGCCCGAACACCACTGCACTGCCCTTAACCCTGAAACACCACCCCTGCACGACCCCCTACACTGCCCGAACACCACTGCACTGCCCTAAACACTGAAACACCACCCCCAGCAAGACCCCCTACACTGCCCGAACACAACTGCACTGCCCTAAACCCTGAACACCATCCACTGCATGACCCCCTACACTGCCCGACCACCACTGGCCTAAACCCTGAAATACCACCTCCTGCATGACCCCCTACACTGCCCGACCATCACTGCACTGCCCTAAACCCTGAAACACCACCCCCTGCACGACCCCCTACACTGCTGAACACCACTGCACTGCCCTATATTCTGAAACACCACCCCAGCACGACCCCCTACAGTGCCCGAACACCACTGCAGTGCCATAAACCCTGAAACACCACCCCCAGCATGACCCCCTACACTCCCCGAACACCACTGCACTGCCCTAAACTCTGAAACACCACCCCTGCACGACCCCTACACTGCCCGAACACCACTGCACTGCCCTAAACCCTGAAACACCACCCCAGCAAGACCCCCTACAGTGCCCGAACACCACTGCTCTGCCCTAAACCCTGAAACACCACCCCCAGGAAGACCCCCTACACTGTCCAAACACCACTGCACTGCCCTAAACCCTAAAACACCACCCCCAGCAAGACCCCCTACACTACCCGAACACCACTGCACTGCCCTAAACCCTGACACACCACCCCCGCATGACCCCCTACAGTGCCCGAACACCACTGCACTGCCCTAAACCCTAAAACACCACCCCCAGCACGACCCCCTACACTACCCGAACACCACTGCACTGCCCTAAACCTTAAAACACCACCCCAGCACAACCCCTATACTGCCCGAACACCACTACACTGCCCTAAAACCTGAAACACCACCCCCAGCATGACCCCCTACACTACCCAAACACCACTGCACTACCCTAAACCCTAAATCTACCCTCACCATGACCCCTACACTGCCCAAACACCACTGCACTGCCCTAAACCCTGAAACACCCCCCCAGCAAGACACCCTACACTGCCAGAACACCACTGCACTGCTCCAAACCCTGAAACACCTCCCCCAGCCTGGCCCCCTACACTGCTCAAACACCACTGCACTGCCCCAAACCCTGAAACACCACCCGAGCAAGACCCCCTACACTGCCCAAACACCACTGCACTGCCCTAAACCCTGAAACACCACCCCCAGCAAGACCCCCTACACTGTCCGAACAACACTGCCCTAAACCCTGAAACACCACCCGAGCACGACCCCCTACACTGCCCGAACACCACTGCTCTGCCCTAAACCCTAAAACACCACCCCCACCACATCCCCCTACACTGCCCGAACACCACTACATTGCCCTAAACCCTGAAACACCACCCCCAGGAAGACCCCCTACACTGCCCAAACACCACTGCACTGCCCTAAACCACCACCCCGAGCTAGACCCCCTACACTACCCAAACACCACTACACTGCCCTAAACCCTGAAACACCACCCCCAGCATGAACCCCTACACTGCCCGAACACCACTGCACTGCCCTAAACCCTTAAACACCACCCCCAGCACTACCCCCTACACTACCCGAACACTACTGCACTGCCCTAAACCCTAAAACACCACCCCCAGCACGACCCCTACACTACCGAAACACCACTGCACTGCCCTAAACCCTACATCTACCCCCACCACAACCCCCTACACTACCCAAACACCACTGCAGTACCCTAAACCCTAAATCTACCCTCAGCACGACCCCTACACTACCCAAACACCACTGCACTTCCCTAAACCCTAAAAAACTACCACAGCACGACCCCCTACACTACCCAAACACCACTGCACTACCCTAAGCCCTACAACACTACTCCCAGCATGACCCCCTACACTACCAAACACCACTGCACTACCCTAAACCCTAAAACACTACCCCCAGCACGACCCCCTACACTACCCAAACATCACTGCACTGCCCTAAACCCTAAAACACTACCCCAGCACGACCCCCTACACTACACAAACACCACTGCACAACCCTAAATCTACCCCAAGCACGACCCCCTACACTACACAAACACCACTGCACTACCCTAAACCCTAAAACACTACCACCAGCACGACCCCCTACACTACACAAACATCACTGCACTGCCCTAAACCCTAAAACACTACCCCAGCACGACCCCCTACACTACACAAACACCACTGCACAACCCTAAATCTACCCCAAGCATGACCCCCTACACTACACAAACACCACTGCACTACCCTAAACCCTAAAAAACTACCCTCAGCACGACCCCCTACAGTACTCAAACACCACTGCACTATCCTATTCGCTAGAAAAGTAACCACCACCCCATGCCCAATCCCCCTTACCTCTCACTCCTCATGGTTCCTCTCTCCTCAGGGTTCCTGCTTCATGTTATCTCTGAGGGGTGATGCACATCGTTGTGAGGAAACGGAACAGCCTCTGTTTCCTTACAACGATGTGGATCGTCTACATTTTTTTAGAACTCATGGTCATTTACAATACATACCTTTACAACAAAATTTGTTGTAAAGGCATGCGTGGTAAATGACCATTTGTTCTAAAAAAATGCGCAGTTATGACTTTGTGATGTACAACGCATGCGTGGTAATGCATGCATTGTAATGGTATCGCGAAGTAAAACATTTGTTGTGTCGGCTGTTTACTGATCGAAGCTGGCCCCTGTTTTTCAGTGAGTCTTTTTTTTTTATAAATTAGGAGGAAGGAATGTGTTTTATTTACCGAAAAGTGCATTCCCGGCTGTTGTATTGTGAAAGTGTCCGCGTGGAGTGGTTTCACTTCCAGTGAGAGAGTAGAAGAGTCTGTTTGGATCTAAAATGGTTCGGCTGTTGGATGGAGCCGGCACGACACATCATCAGAAAACACAGCTAATGGAAAGCGTTGTCCCCGAAGTGTGGAGCAGTGCCATGAGAGATCAACGAGTGTGTGTCCCACCGCCCCAGCATTGTACTAAGGCGTTGACTTATCTCAGTTAACAGAGGGAAAAGCTTAGGACATGTGGCAAACATATGCACACTATCAGCGGCTAACGCTCCGCATAGAGAGCAGTGTATACCTGAAGTCCCACCCCATCTAGAAATCCGTGCGGTGCGATATATAGGTTGAGCCACATTTTAAAACACTGTACTTAAAGACTTGCGGATATAAATGCTGTCTGACTTAACAGAAGGGAATCGTCACATTCAGCTACCCCTGCTTCTAAAAGCTCCTGCCACCAGTTTATATGTTTAACTAGATTATCCCCCATTGTCTTGTTGATTAGTTTATTTATTGAGGATAATGTAGGGTGAGCTCCAAACACCGTGTCTAATAAAGGGATTTTACTACAGCAAACTGTCTTTTTAGTCACGCAGTTCCTTAACAGTAAATATTTAAAAGAGTGATTATTCCCTATCCCATATTTCTCCTTAATCTTGTCAAACACAAAAATGTCCTTATCTTCCATTAAGTCACCCAAATGCTGTACACCCTTTTCAGCCCAAGTTTTCATATATCCATGATGAAATATGGCTGAGAGTAAATCATTATTAGCTAGAGGAGAATATCTATGGATTCTACCGATATTCAATTGTTTCCGAACTGCCGTCCAGACTTTGAATGCGCCCAGTAAAACCATGAATCCAACCCTTTTAAAATAACCAAAATTAATATGTTGCATGAGACATCCTTTAACCTCAGCCCCATATATGAGCTTATAAATGGAGAAATTAGATGCTTTCCTTAAATCCCCCCAATCACTTTTCAGCAAATCAGACATCTGTTTCATAACCGCTGCCCAATAATCTACTTGAAGATTTGGGACTGACCAGGCCCCGCGATCTCTGAGTAAAGTCATGTACTTTAAAGCTCTTCGGGGACGCTGTCCGGCCCACAAAAACCTAGAGATCAATTGATTCATCGCTAGAAACCAAGATTTACTTATTTCCAGCGGAATAGCTCTTAGAAAATATAAAACTTTGGGGAGAAATAGCATTTTAATTACGTTGCACCTACCAACCAATGTAAGTTATTCATCCTGTTTAAAATCAGTCTTAGATATCTTCATCAATGGCTCAAAATTAATATCAACGATTTCATCCACATTAGCACTAATCTCTATCCCTAGATATCTAGCATTCCGAACTACTTGAGAATCATCTAGATTTATTCTATCATTCTTAACAATTAGCTTTTTACTTTCATTGAGGTGATATGCCTGAACATTTGCCGGAATGGCTACCTACTTTCTTTATCTCCGTGAGGGCATCACGAGGGTTGGGCATGACTATTGCCAAGTCATCAGCATGAGCTAAAATCTTGGTGTTTCCTCCTCTGGTATTAATATCTTGAATCTTTTGGTTCTCTTCTATTTTCCTGATTAAAGGATCACTGTAGATCGCAAACAATAAAGGAGAACAAGGGCACCCTTGCCTCGTACCTCTTGTGATCTTAATTATATCTGATGTGGAGCTCATCATGGCTATTCTAGCAATAGGTTCCTGATACATGATTTTTATAGCCCGTATAAACCCCGTGCCCAAGCCTGTTCTTTCCATAGTTGCCCACAGGAAGGGCCAGGAGACCCTATGGAATGCTTTTTCTGCATCTAACAGTATTAAAGCCATAGGATCTCCTGTTACCTTAGTGTAGTCAAATAGGGCAATAGTCCAATGGATATGCACGGTTGTTCCGCTGCCAGGAACAAATCTATGTTGATAGGGAGAGACTCATTTTTTGATCACCGAGGCCAAGCTATTTGCTAAGATTTTAGTATAAATTTTTATGTCACTGTTAATCAGTGTAATAGGTCGGTATGACCCCAGTTCGTTTATCGGTTTGCCTTTTTTCGGGAATACAACGATATGAGCTGATTTCCAAGTTTCAGATGGGACCTCGCCGGATTGGGCTTTACGGAAGATCTCTAGCATTGTACCTATTAGCTGTGCTCTGAATTATTTTATAAAATCCCCCTGGTATTAGGTCCGTACCAACAGCTTTACCTAATGGCAGAGAATTGATAGCCGCTCTCACTTCCTAAATTTTAATTGGTAAATCTAGCATTTCTTTCTCCTCAAGGGAAAGCTGTTCAAGAGTTATTCGATTAAGATATTGCTCGAACTCACAGTTTTCCATCCGTCTGTCCTCTGTATATAGTTTTTGATAACATTTTTGGAATGCAGATAGGATAGCATCTGCGTCATTAACTAGACTCGCATTAGGATCAATAATTTCTGTGATTCGTGTTTGCACTACTTTTACTCTGGTACGCACTGCAAACATGAGACCCACCCTTTCACTACTCTCATAAACCCTGCTCCGCCAAGCCATATATCTGCCTGCCGATTTTTTAATAGAAATTTCTGTAATCGCTGACCTGGCAATTGTAATCCTTGATTGAGCTATGTCTAAATCACCTCCCTCAGAGAGATCCCCAGTTCCTCATACAGTATATGTAACAGATTGCTTTCTTTCTTTTGTGTCTCCCAACCATACTTCGATGTTTCCCCCGTAATGCAAGCCTTTAGCGTGTCCCAGACTACCTGTATATTGGTGCTGCCGATATACTCTTCGAAGAATCTGGCAATCCACCCCTCCAGATTCTTCGGGGGTGGATTCCCAGATTCTTCATGGATGGATTCCCAGATTCTTTGGGGGTGGATTCCCAGATTCTGCTGTATCTACATTATATGGAGGGGTGGATTTACTTTTTCCATGGCTAGCTTTTCTCCACCTTTTATCTGCCTTCCTGTGTCTCTTTGCTGTGTGGCACCTGTCCGTCTGAATATTTGTTCATCCTTTTGCCTTTTTTTCTATCTGCCTGCCTCCGCTTTAGCCATAGCTCACTGTAACAGTCTCTTTGTTGTGATTTTAATTTTTTTATCTGCGTGTTTCCCTTGTTACCTTTGTTTCTGTCTATCTTTTCTCCTTTTCTATCTATCTTAATCTTTTCTGCCTGCCTTTTATGACAGTTGACCGCTCTGTCTCTGCTCTATCTCTTTTCTCCTCCTGCCCTTCTGCCCATCTTTTCCCATTTTCTCTGTGTGTATCTTCTCTGTTTTCTACTTTACTTGCCTTTTTTTGAACACTCCAACTGTCAGCCTCCTCACACCCCTTTGCCTTTTCTATATGTTCCTGTTTTATTCTCATTATATCATTTTTTTTCTAATTCTCCTGCTTGTTTTGTATCTAACTCTAAACATTTATGAAGTCATGCCATCTTGTCCCCGAGCTCTTTGATACAATGCATGTAGATGCTTAGCAAGTGACAGTGCCGCAGGACAGGCTTTTGCAATGGTTTACAAGGCTCACGTCATGAGTCAGACGGACCTGAAGACAGACTGGCATTTCACAGATCATATGTGCCCACACAGCGTACCTCTCCACTCCATGCAGCAAGCACGCCAGTGGTGAACCCTAAGATTCTAGAGAAGCAAATGATACTGCATGGATCATAAGCCTCTTTTCGCACCTCTGTTGGTTCCTTCTGCACTGCACCTTTTTTTGCAAATTTCTGCATCCCTCTTGCCTATTTCTGCACCCCTCTTCCTTTCTTGTCCACTTCTCTTGCTTCTTTCTGCACTTCTCGTGCTTCTTTCTGTACTGCTCTTGCTTCTTTCTGTACCTCTCTTGCAAATTTATGTATCCCTTTCTGCACCCCTGCACCCCAGTTCCCGCTTTCTGTACCTTTCTTGCCTGCTTCTGCACTTGTCTTGACTCTTTCTGCACCTCTGTTGCTTCTTTCAGCATTTCTCTTGACTCTTTTTGCACTCCTTTTGCCTCTTTTAGCACATCTGTTGCTTCTTTCTGCACTTCTCTTGCTTTTTCTGCATCCATCTTGGCTCTTTCTGTCCCCCTTTTGCCTCTTTGTGTGCCTCTCCTGCCTCATTCTGCACATTTCTTCCCTTTTTCTGCAGTTCTCTTGCCTCATTCTGTACCTTTTACTTTGTTCTGTACTTCACTTGCCTTTTTCTGAACCTCTGTTGGTTTTTTCTGCACTGCTCTTGCTTCTTTCTGCACCTCTCTTGCCTCAGTCTGCCTACCTGTACCCTCTTTCTGCACCCCTTCTGCCTATTTCTGCAACTCTTTTGCCTCTTCCAGCAGTTCTCTTGCCTCCTACTGCACCACACTTGCCTCTTTCTGCACCTCTGTTGGTTCTTTTGCACTGCTCTTGCTTATTTTTGCACCTGTCTTATCTCTTTCTTTACCCCTCTTATCTCTTTCTGCACCTCTGTTGCCTCTATCTGCACCCCTGTTCCCTCTTTCTGTACCTCTTTTGACTGTTTCTGCAGTTCTCTTGCCTCCTTCTTCACCCCCGTTGCTTCATTCTGCACTGCTCATGCTTCTTTCTGCACCTGTCTTGCTTCTTTCTGCACCCCTGTTGTCTCTTTCTGCACTCATCTTTCCTCTTTCTGTACCTCTCTTGCCTCTTTCTGCACTTCTCTTGCTTTTTTCTACACCTCTGTTGCTTCTTTTAGCAATTCCCTTGCCTCTTTCTGCACTTCTCTTGCCGGTGTTTACACCTCTCTTGCCTCTTTCTGTACCTCTCCTACCTCTTTCAGCACCTCACTTGCTTCTTTCTGTACCTCTGTTGCTTCTTTATGCACTTCTCTTGCCTCTTTCTGCACCCTTTGTGCCTCTTTCAGCACCTCTATTGCTTCTTTATACACTTCTCTTCCTTCATTCTACCCCTCCTGCGCCTTTCTGCACCCCTCTTTTTGTACCTATGTTGGTTCTTTCTGCACTGCTCTTGCTTCTTTCTGCACCTCTGGTCCAAATGTATGGATCCCTCTTGCCTCTTTTTGCACCCCTCTGCCCTCTTTCTGCACCTCTCTTGCCTCAGTCTGCCCACCTGTTTCCTGTTTCTGTACCCCTTGTACCTGTTTCTGCAACTCTCTTCCCTCTTTCTGCAGTTCTCTTGTACCCTTCTGCACCTCTGTTGCTTCTTTCTGTACTTCTCTTGCAAATTTTGGCACCTCTCTTGCCTCTTTCTGCACCCCTCTTGCCTCCTTCTGCACCGCTGTTGGTTCTTTCAGCACTGCTTTTGCTTCTTTCTGCACCTCTTTTGCCTGTTTCTGCACTTCTCTTGCCTCCTTCTGTACTCAAATGGGAAGTGTGTGCTGTCAAGTTCAAATGTCTGCGTGCTCTCGTGACTGAGGTATATGTATACCTGTATATGTATTCTTACATGCGTTATGCATCTGAAGATTGTAGTTTCAACAGCGGGTAACTTCTCCAATAGGTGGTCAAATCTTCTCAGTTCTGCTCTGTCATTCAGTTGCACAGGCAGATATGTCTTATGTATATATGTGGTATAGAGCCCCTCAAATAAACTATTGAATACCCCTGTGCCCTGTAGTGTGAGCAGAAAGAAATGCATACACCTTCTTTTACACAAATTTACAGAGTATGCTGTTTGAAACACAGGTATTCAAGTGTTTGTATGTTTATTGTAATTTAACATGTCACTGGGTAAAAGCATAGACACGCATGCATATCTTCACAAACTTGGTCAGACTTACAACAGTGATATGCTTAGGATTGCTGTTTTATATTTGGTAGGCCTAACATTCTGAGCAGTCGATTAATAGTGAACCTTGAAGAGAAGTGTGAGGTTTAAGACATCTTCAGAAAAGGATTAGTGATTAGGGTACTTTGTATGAGTCTGTTGTAAGGTACAATCAAAGTAGGCTTCTTTCTGCACCTCTGTGGGCTCTTTCTGTGCCTTTCTTCATCTTTCTGCACATCCTACCTATGTAGGCATATTCAAAGATTAGCATTTAAAAAGCCTTACAAATTCACTGAAAAAAACAGAGTTTTCATGGACGTTATAGTTAGGAATTAGCAGTTAAAAAATCTTTGAAATTCACTGAAAAAACCACAGGTTTCAGGGACGTTATAGTTAGTTGGACATTTCGCTCGTACAAAACCAGAGAAATACAGCCTTTATAGTTAGTTGTGCTAACTATAACTCGCGCCCTCGCAATGCACTGCTGATGATGTCACATATTACATCAGTCATGACATGGTCAGTGACATCACTGATGACATCACTGATGACATCTCAAATGACATCACTGAAGACATCATCCACGTGATCATCTGATGCACCTCCTCACACCCTAATATAACCTTTGATACACCCCCTCTGAAATACAGACTACCATTCTTGAAACAATAGACCCACCAATACCAATTAGTACATACCCACTCACTGATCATAGGTCTACACACATCCACTCACCCATACACTCACTCATACACACATTCACTCATCAACATAGCCACTGAAATATTAACTCATACACCTGTACAGATACAAACACACCACCACTCACCCATAGAGTTACTCACACACTTAGTCAATCTTGCAAAAATTCAATCACACTCCCATTTAATCACCTATACAGTTATACACACATCACCTCACTTATTCATACATATACTAACACATACTTACTCTCTTATACAATCACTGACACAAGCACATACTCATCCATACAGGCACTCTCACAATCACTCACTCTCACATATAGTCATTTATATAGTCTAACACTCACATATACTGCCTTTCTTATATGTAGTTACTCACACATTTACCACTGAGATATCCATTCACTCACCAACACACCCATACCAACACTCACCCACCCCTACAGACCTTCACAGATGCACTCTTGAACCCGTACGTCCAGTGAATCACCCACTCACACATCTATGCACAGAGTCGCACACCACCCACCCACCCACACAGACACTCAGGCATCCGTACAGACAACCAATCAATAACCCATATAGACACTCATGTAGCTACTCACCAACCTATGCAGCTGCTTACACACCAACTGACAGACTGATACAGACATTCACAAAGTTTAGTGACTAACCCATGCATTCAGTAAGACACGTTTAATTACTCACTTATACAGTCAGTCACGCACCTACTAAATCATCCATTCAGACACTCATACCCCCACTCATTCTTCAATACACCTTGGCATATATATATATATTCACTGAAAAAACCATAGGTTTCAGGGGCGTTATAGTTAGCTGGACTTTTCAATCGTACAAAACCATTGAAATTCTCCTGTTCAGCTAACTATAACTCGCCCGCCCGCAATGCACTGCTGATGACGTCACATATTACATCACTCATGACATGGTCAGTGACATCACTCATGACATCACTGATGACAACTCAAATGACATCACTGATGACATCACTGATGACATCATCCCGTGAATGTGTGTTTCTGAAAATTACATATGTTTTATATATGTATATCTCAAGGTCGATGGAAGAATAAATGGGTATATAAGTGTCTAAATGGATGATTTGTTTTTGAAAAATTGGTTGTATAACTGACTGATTAAGTTTATCTTAGTGAATACATGGCTTAGTGAGTAATGTTTAAATATGTAAATATCTGTATCAGTCTCTGACTTTGTGTATAAGTGGCTGCATGGGTTGGTGAGTAGCTACATGAGTGTCAATATAGGTTTAGTTGTTTTTTTGAGTATCAGTATGAGTGTCTTAGTGTCTGTATGGTTCGGTGGGGGGTATTACGTAGTGCATAGGTGCATGAATGAGTGACTCACTGTTTGTATGTGTTGAAGACAGCATGTGTGCAGGACTGTATGGGTGGATGAGTGTGTGCATGGGTGTGTTAGTGAGTGAATGACTGTCTCAATAGTGTCTTTATGAGTAACTACATATGTTTTAAACTAGTATATGTGACTATTGGTGTATATAAGTGAGTATATGTGAGAGTGAGAGATTGAAAGAGTTCCAGTATGAATAAGTATGCGTTTCTATAAGTAATTGTTTAAAAGACCATGGGCCTCATGTAGGTAACATACTATTTACCGATTCATAAATACCAAATTTTACTGATTCGGTATTTATGAATTGGTAAATAGTATGTAAGTAAATAATGGGTAATTATTACCGATTCGGTAAATATCGGTAATTATGAATCGGTATTTACCGAATCGGTAATAATGCATCCCTTCCCTGGAGGCCCATAGGAATGAATAGGAAGCCAGTTACTATTACCGATTCGGTAAATACCGAATCGGTAATAGGGGAGGCATTATCATGGGTGGCAGGGTGTCACATTGACACCCTGTTGCACCCCTGATTCGTGCATGTGTGCACATGTGGCGCACATACATGCCCTAAGGGCATGTATGTTTGCCACATGGCACTTTACAAATAGCACAAAAATGCTTTTTGTAAGGTATTCGTCATTTACCATCAACTTGTAGTTGGTGGTAAATAACGAATCCAGACACCAATAATGCACTCACTTGAGTGCCCCCTACATTGCATTTCTGGATTCGGTATTTACCGAATCGGTATTTTACCGATTTCGTAAAATTCCGATTCGGTAAATACCGAATCCAGAAATCAGCCACCTACATCTCAAGTGCCTCAATACCGGTCGGTAACGGGATATTTACCGGTTTTCAGCCGTTACCGACCGGTATTGAGGTACCTACATGAGGCCCTAAGTATGTGTAAGTTTCTGTAGAAGTAAGTGTGGTGGTGTATGTATAACTGTATATGCAAGTAAATGGATGTTTGATTCTTTATTAGCATGAGTGACTATGTGTGTGAGTAACTCTATGGATGAGTGGCGTTGTGTAACAGGATGTATAGGTGTATGAGTACATATGATGAGTGAGTACATGTATGAGTGACTGTATAGGACTGTTGGTGAATGAGTGGATGTGTATGTGGATCTTAGAATTATTGAATAGGTTGTTGTAACTGATATTGGTATGTCCATTGTTTTGAAAATTTTAGTTTCTATTTTTGAATGTGTGTATCAAAGGTTATATTAGGGGGAGAGGAGGTCTGCCACTCTATCACAAGGATGATGTCATCAGTGATGTCATTTGAGATGTCATCAGTGATGTCATGAGTGATGTCACTGACCATGTTATGAGTGATGTAATATGTGACGTCATCAGTGCATAGCGGGTGTGCGAGTTATAGTTAGCTGAACTAACTATAACGGGGAATTTTAATGGTTTTGTACGAGTGAAAAGTCCAGCTAACTATAACGCCCCTGAAACCTATGGTTTTTTCAGTGAATTTCTAATGTTTTTTAAATGCTAATTCCTAACTATAACGTGCCTGAAACCTATGGTTTTTTCAGTGAATTTCAAATGTTTTTTAAATGCTCATTTCTAACTATGCCTACAGAGATAGGACATGTGAAGAAAGAAGACAAAATGCACAGAAAGAAAAAAAGGAAATGCAGAAAGAAGCAACAGAAGTCCTCAAAGACGAAGAAAAGTGCAGGAAGAAGGATAATGTGCAGAAAGAACAAACAGAAGAGCAGAAAGAAGCCTTGTTGCAAAATCATCCTGTACCCTCAACTTTTTCAGACAGATACTGGTGGTAACTGAGTCTGACTAACCAGTCCTAGAGCCAGTGCTATGTTAAAAGACACTCAGAATACAGTGAAAACACCTACATACCCTAGGGAACACTATGCATTGGGGTCCCCCTGTGATCAGCATGACCTCCTCTGTAAGCCCCTAGTATATAATAGGGCAGGGGATTAAAACTACCTCTTAAAACGCGCAACAGGGCGTGTTTGCACACGTCACCTCAGGCCCCGTCCCCTCACTTTCCCACTCTGTAAACACGCCCTGTGGCCATTTTAAGTTGGGAGATTAAGTCCCTTGGAATCCTGAGGGTCCCTAGGGTCCAACTAGCCACTAGGTACCGCCAGTAAGCGCCACAGAGCTGCGTTGCAGAGAGATGTAAAAGGGGGCACTGCCTAGACCAACTCTCTGCAACGCAGCGCAGTGGCGCTTACTGGAAGCACCTGGTGGGCTAGTTGGCCCCCAGGTCCCTCAGGATTGAATGGGAATTATTTCCCCAACTTAAAACGTGCCATAGAGCGTGTTTGCACACGTCACCTCAGGCCCCGTCCCCTCCCTTCCCCACTGTGTAAACATGCCCTGTGGCCATTTTTTAAGTTGGGAGATTAAGTCCCCTTGAATCCTGAGGATCCCTAGGGGCAAAATAGCCCACTAGGTACGTCCAGTAAGCGCCATTGCAGAGAGGTGTAAAAAGGGGCACGGCCTGCACCACCTCTCTGCAACGCAGAGCCGTGGCGCTTACTGGAAGCTCCTGGTGGGCTAGTTGGTCCCCAGGGTCCTTCAGGATTGAAAGGGAATTATTTCCCCAACTTAAAATGCGCCACGGGGCGTGTTTGCACACGTCACCTCAGGCCCCATCCCCTCCCTTCACCACTGTGTAAACGTGCCCTGTGGCCGTTCTAAGTTGAGAGATTAAGTCCCCTTGAATCCTAAGGGTCCCGAGTGTCAAACTAGCCCACTAGGTACCTCCAGTAAGCGCCACATAGCTGCGTTGCATAGAGGTGTAAAAAGGGGCGTGGCCTCAGAACACCTGTCTGCAACACAGCTCCCTGGCGCATACTGGAGATACCTGTTGGGCTAGTTGGCCCTCAGGGACCCTCAGTATTGAAGGGGAATTAATTCCCCAACTTACAACTGGCCAGGGGGTGCGTTTGCATAGTGCTGCAAGGAGGGGGCGTGGCCTCCAGTGCGATGCCGGTCTTTTATTTATTTTATTTTTGTAAGAAGGAGGGCTGTGTGGCCCCCCTTCTTTTTCTAATTTACTGGCCCTGGGGACCCCATCCCCCAGGGCCTGCACCCTAATTTGTTTTGTTGAAAATAATAAATTTGGCCCTCCCAAGGCCTTAATCGGCCCCGGGGACCCACAACCCCCGGGTCATGGCCTTTTTAAAAAAAAATTCTTTAGGAGGGGCTGCGTTGCCCCCCTCCTCAGGTCACTTATGGCCCCAGGGACCCCATCCCTCGGGGCCGGCCTTTGTTTTTTATTATTTTAAAAATACATATATTTATAGAAGCACCTAGGACATGCTGTACAAAACGTATGCACCCATCACCATGACGATTTGCGTGATATTCATTAAAAGGCGACTATGCATAGAATGAATCCACATGGAATGTATTTACACCGCTACTGAAGCTCTGACATGTCTGACGCCCTACCGTGCCTAATCCCGGCACCCCCGCCGGTGGGTACTCTCCAAGTAGACACCCTTGTCGTCTATTTATACAAACATGGGTAGCTATTGACGGGCACATTTAATATACACGCACACCAAGCCATTCAAAGGGGATTCGACAAAAATTCGACCAAACTATGCAAGAAACCCCCCTCACGGTTAATAAAACTCACATCAACCGCCAGATGTGTAATACGTTTTATTTTACTCTCTGGAAAGGAGACGAACCTCAATTGAGAGTCACAGCGTGCTCCTGGCTGAGCCCAATGCTGTGTTACACCCACCAGTGCCCGCAGAGTGCCTCACACCTCTGTATTGTATTCCACCAGCTAGTGCGTATGCTATGACACTCTCTAGCCCATGTGCACTGTAACACCACCCCGTGAATATGTCATGCCACACTTGCCTTCGCACGGGTTATATTGCCCCATCTAACGTGCCTTCCTCGATACCTATGTTATAACGCACAGCGCTATGCCATACATATTACAATCTGGGATCCATATCTTTGTCACAGTGCATATGCAACGTTACACTCCCCAGCACATATTTTATATTACAACTTTAGAGACTAGTTAGGTTGCACAACACTGCCCTGTGCATATTACACTCCAAGGCGCATATCGCATAGCACGCGCTAGTGCCTGTGCTATCTCGCACTCTCCAATGAATCTGTCATTGCGCACAATGTATTGCAAATTATATTTCACACTCCGGTTCATCTTATATCACAGTTTTTGGTGCATAGTTTATACCATATACTATATCTAGTTTTCATTTTCAATCGTGCTCTCAGGACTATGTTCTATATAACACTGCGTCCACCTACCCTTTTCACGGGCATTACATTTTGCGATGGGAGGTGGAGGGTCAGGGGGTGTTTCTGCCAAGTGAGCCCGGAGTCACAGTCACAAACGTCCTCTTCTTCCTGAATAAAAGTGAGATTATGCTGCATACTTGTTCATATTTTAAGTAGTTCGCACAGACACACATTTTAAAAACAATAAAGTTCCTAATACCCACCTTCTCTGAACAGTTAGCTTGCTGCCCCATCGACCTCCTCCCTATCCTCTGTTGTCTGAATCCTTGGACTAGCCTCCTCCCTCCTGCCATGCATGGTCTGATGTGCTGCCACTGCCCTCCATTTAGCATGATGTACCAGTCCACTCCTCCTGCGCTCCATTGCCCAATTATATGGCCCATCATTGACCTCCTGCTTAGCCTCTGTGCTTAGCTTGCTGCCCCTATTCTCCTTCCCCCTGCCCTCCGATGTCTTTGTGCATGCCCCTGCTCCATCCTTTTTGCCCACCATGTTCCATGGACCTGCCACTCCTATCTACTCTGAGTGTTCTGTTGAGCTGCCGCTCCCCTCCCACCTGCCTAGCATTGTCAGATGACTGTAACCTGTCCCTGCCACCTCCACCCTGCCTGTCCACATGCCATGCCCCTATCCCCCTCCTCCTGTCCTCTATGGTCCATTTTTTGCCACACCCTCCAGCCCTCCCTGGTCTGTTGTGCTGCAACTGCTCCTCCTGCCTGCCCCGCGCGGTCTGTTGTGAGGTCCCTTCCCCTGAACTCTCTTGTCTGTGCCCAGGTCCTGACCCTCCCTTCTATCCTCCATGGTCCTTTGTGCATGCCCCTCCTTCTTGCCCATCATAGCCATTGTGCTGTACCTAAAACCTCCCACTTGCCATGCATGGTCTTCTGTGCTGCCATGGCCCCTCCCACCTTCCCTGTGTGGTCAGCTAGCTGCCCCTGACCCGCTCCCACCTTCCCTCCATGGTCTTTGTGTATGCCACCATAGTCTCATTGTTGCTCTCCATGGAGTGTCTTGTTTCTAGTGCCCATCCTGCCTGACCTCCATGGTCATCTTGCTGCTCCTGCCCTGCCCCCTTGCCCCCAGCCCTCTGTTTCCATGTGCAGACCCCTATTCCCTCCCTCCTGGCTTGTCTATTTGTAATCTTTATGTTTATTTATCCAGTTGACCACTTGATTAAATGTTGCACCTAGGGGAGAGGATGTGGTGTTACTTCCAGAGCTGCAGACTTTGCAACTGGGGAACCAGGTTGGAGTTTCTGCTTCAGCTCAACATTCTGTGATTATGGTCAAATCACTTAATGTCCCCATGTCTACAACCAAAATGAATTTGATCTTGTGTGATGTAACTGATGCTCATGTAAAGCACTCCAATACCTGACAAGTCTGCACTATATAAAACTGCAAATACACAAAAATAAGTGTTTTGCACACTTCTGTCAAATCAAAAGATTGCTTTATTCGGTTAAAAATATATACATATATATTTAAATATATATATATAAAACATATTTATACTTTACAGAAACACACAGTGACTGGATGATGTTATCAGTGATGTCATTTGAGATGTCGTAAGTGATGTCATCAGCAGTGCATTGCGGGGGCGCGACTTATAGACGGTCCCATGTAATATTCGCAAATCCAAAGGAGACATTGTGCACTCAAAAGCTGTATATTAATTTATTCTTGGCTTGCAAATAAACAACGACAAATGTGTTTAAGCCTCTTGGCCTTCCTCAATGTCAATTAGCCCATTTGGTCAGTTACATTATATCATGTGCAAAAACAAAGTTAATTGGGCAGCTGTCTTATCATAGAACTAATGATAGACTACAAATCAAGCTATACCCCAAACCATGATTTACTGTTTGGGGACCACAGTTGGAGCACGAAGGCCCCAGCTGTCCGGCCGGCTCCCACCTCCTGCGGGAGCCGGCATAGCTTTAAAAGCAAAGTAGACTCACTTTAAACAAGCAAGAGCAAAGTGCTCTCGCTGGTCTAAGTGAGTACACTGTTTGCTATGGGATGGCAGGAGCAGTGCTCCCGCCATCCCATAGCAAACTGCAATGTCCTGAGTGTGGGCACCCCGGGACAATGCTGGAGCCGGCCCTGGGGGATGGCGATCCCCAGGGCCATTTACAACTCCACGAGGGGGCTCCCATCCCGGGCCATTTTTCGCTCCAGGGACCCCATCCCACGGGTATGGCCAGCTGTTTGGGGACCACAGGGGGAGCATAAAGGCCCTCGTAGCCCGGCTGGTTCCCGCTTCCTGCGGGAGCCAGCATGGCTTTTTACCCCCAGGGAGCTGCATGTCAGCAGCTCCCTGACAGTAAAAAGCAAGGTGTCCCCAGGGCTCCATGGACACATCTTTTGAATTTTGCCCCGGGGTGGTGGTGGTCCCCGGGGCTGCAAGGAGGTCGCTTGGCCACTGCATTTAGCATAATTAGCCCCGGGGAGGTGTCAGTCCCCGTGGCTGCACGGGGGGCAGGAGCCCCCCTACACATTTATTTAGAAATATTTCCCCCGGGGAGGTGGTGGTCCCACACTCGACCCCGCATCTATTTTAATGATTGCCCCAAGACCTGGCCCACCCAGGGGGTAAAGAAAATGAAGCGTGGCAGCCCGGCTTCTTCGTAAAAAAAATGTTTTGGCCCAATTCGCAGATCCAATGCGAATCCTGCCCGAATGTTTTAAGAAAAATATTTTTTGGGCCCTGGGGGTCCCTGTGGGACACCCTGAGTAGGCCCAGTGGGTCTGAGTGTTTCTATCCTTCCCCCTTTTCTTAATTCTAACTTTTTTCGACCTTTTTTCTTGTGGCTTGGTTCAACCGAATCACAAGATGGCTGCCAACACTTCCTGGTTTGAAGTGTTGGCAGACAATCAGATCTCAGGCATGAGATCGGAAGGGTTCACGGATTCACCACCGCCATATTTGTATATCTGAGAAATCTCTAAATTTCTCAGGAACTACTGAATGGATTTACACCATTTAACACAAAGAGTGCTTTCCAAATCAAAAGCAACCTTTTTGCCAAATTTGGTGTAATTTCGTTCAGCAGTTCGGGCTGTAGCTGTGTCTAAAGTTTCCTATAGAAATTAACATGGAGAAAACGCATTTGGGACCCCCCATTTTCTTGGCCCTTCCATCATGATCCCCCCATATTTACAACAATCTAGCTGAAGTGAGTGGGTCATTAGTTTTTAAAATTTAGTGAAGATTCCTCAAATGGCGCCAAAGAGATTGGCAAAAGAAAAAATGCTTTTTGAATAGAAACAAGGTCCTAACTATTACTACCTACTGGAGTCCGTCAGTAGGTAATATATATATATATATATATATATATATATATATATATCCGCACACGTTTCCAAAGAGCCTTTCATCCACCAGAGGCAAGAAAATCAGCACAGCCGGACACCAATGTCCTTGTAAGTCATTTTATTTAATCATATTCACCATCAGTGCAGACAAAAGAAAGAGACTAACAGGATTCAGCCATAGACTTCAACAGGGCCATAAAGTAACAACGTGCAGACAATACTTTTAAAGGGAAACACCCTCCAAAACCACCATCTTTGAAAACACTATTACACAGACTAATTTAGCATGTAAGGTCAATGACTCATTTCTTCCTCCATCTTGGATTCTGTCATTAGTGCCCTCTGGTTATTACATTTTAACCATATTTTCTTTTCTTTTATTTTATTTTGTTCAATACTCACTCTAACTGTTGGTAAAGTACCCATGACATTAGCATTTTGCTTGCATTTATTAGTAAAGAGCAAATGTTGTCAAAAGTTCCAGAGCGCAAATTGTTCTGTGCAATATCGGTACAGTACCCCTATGTTATGCCTAGCAAATTCATTTTCTTTGTATATATATATGGTATTTTTCTCTGAAGAAAAAGGGGGTTTATGAAGATGAAGAGACAAAAGAGTTCATGAACCAGTTCCAGAACGCAAAGTAATTAAGAAAACCTAAGCAAAAGAGTACAAAAGAGAGAAACTTTAGTTGAGCGGAAAATCAAATGTTAGGACAAAGAGCTCTCAAGTACAAGACAGCTAAATATCTAAATTATGTCCACTGTACCTGGGTGACATATATAATACTCAATATTGAAAAACCCAATTCTATGGTTGGATACTTAAGAGCATATCAGTTAAAGACAACCTCTCTCACTCCCTCACAGTACACATTTATACATCTACTATTAGGATGATGATGTTCTTAAGTACAAAAGTGCATTCTCATCTTACGCCATACATCTTAGATTCTATTCATATAAGTTTAAAAGAAAAGGGTTATTTTAGCTCATAGAATACAAAGATGATAAAGTGTATTGAATAGGCAGTATAGAGGACTTAAATGATTAAGGGGCATATTATCAAGAAACGGCGTTAAAATTATCGCCGCTTTAGCGGCAGAAAACTGCCGCTAGAGCGGCGATAATGGGCTTGATAATATGCCGCAGAGAATTCCCATAGAAGCCCATGTTCTGGTGTCAACATGGGCTTCTATGGGAATTCTTTGCGCCATATTATCAAGCCCATTATCGCCGCTTTAGCGGCAGTTTTCTGCCGCTAGAGGGGCGATAATTTTAACGCCCTGCTTGATAATATGCCCCAAAGTGCTTAATCATGCATTAAAGTGAATTATCTTTAAGAAAATACTTTCCTTTCCCTCTATGTAGAAAATATATAATTTCTCCACAGGTGGTCCAAGGATTATAATATGCAATACATTGACAGTTTGAATCATGCATCATTTACAAGAATATAAACATTCCTCCTCTATAAAGTGCATCCTTAGTTTTTAAACAGATTGTCTCCCAATTGTGCAAAAATTGCTTAAAGTTCATCAAGTAGATCAACCTTAAAGTGCTAGTATGAAATATGGGAAATGCGTTTTTCTAGTCTCAAAAGGGATCACATCCTATTCTACAAGTCCACAGTTTGGCCTAATTCGAACCCTGAATAATATTTCAAAATATAGATACTCCTCATTTACGCATCTTGATGTTAGGAACAGATTATCTCCCAAATGTCCAAAAGTTGCATAAAGTGTATTTTGTAGATCATTCTTAAAGTGCCAACATGGAGTATGTAATTTTATCTATTCTACTCTCAACAGGGATCACATCCTATTGTTCAGGTGTAAATTCATTATTTAAGCATTCTACTACCTTGATTAATTCCAAATTCTCTCTTTATGGGGAAAATTAAAACAACATTCTATGCAGTACTAATGGCCAAAGTATGCAAAATCTAGTATTCTTAGAGGGAAAGGAGGGAGTATGATGGTAAAACAAATCAGCTCTTTCCAGTGAAATGTCCAGATAATTCCAAAATTACAAAAAGTGTGCGAACAATATGTAGAAGTCAGATATACATTGATGATATAGATGAGGTGGAAATAAGCCCAAAAAGTAAAAAATTTAGCCATAACATTTGATAACAAACTGAACTTTAATAAGCATATTAGCTCAGTCGTCTCGTCCAGCTTCAACTCTTTGAGAATCATCAGGAAGATTCTTCCGTTTAATCCTCTCAACTCCAGAAAAACAGTCCTTTCCTTACTAATACTTACGAAATCGGATTACTGCAACAGACTTTACGTTAAACTTCAAAAACTATATGTGAAGAAACTCCAAAGCATGCAGAATGCGGTGGCTAGGCTTATCTTTAATCTTCCCAAGTTTCATCCGGTTTCTGCCTCCATCAAAGAGTTTCAATAGCTTTCAGTTAAGAAACGTATTAAAATTCAAGGCGTTATGCCACACCTATAAAGCCTTGCATGATCTAGGTCCTAGTTTACTTAACAAGTCCCATTCTTGGTACATACCCAATAGAGACCTGCAATCAAAAAACTTCCTGACAGTCTCAAATGGAGAGGCAGTTGTTTTTCCTCTGAAGCCCCGGCTCTTTGGAACAGTCTGCCTATTAATATTAAAGCTGCCCCCACATTACTGAGCTTTAGGAAACTAACAAAAGCCTGGCTTTTTAACCTTTAGTCCTCTGCTGATCTCACCTTCACTGCTATTCCCAACTAGCGCCAAGACACCCATGGGTATTCGAGCGCTTAAAAACATTTTAACATAACATAAGCACATTCTGATTGTAGGTGTATAGTTCAGCGTGTGTATTTAGGCCATTGGGAATCTCTTTACCCATTAAAAAGATCTTCTTGCATTCATCGTGACGTAGCTCCAGTTCTCGATCTACCCCTCGTGGCTTTTCCTTCACATGTTTGATGACATAATATTTCATGTTTTTCAAATTGCCATCATGTGCTTTCCCTATATGTCTTGCTATTTGCATATTGGAAGTCTTTGTTTGTTATGGCTCTCAAATGTTGTAGTATACAGAGCTTTTGTTTATTAATAGTACTGCCCACATATTTCATGCCACATTGACATTCCAGAGCATATTCTACTGATTCAATTTCAGAGGTAATTCTCCTGTATCTTGTTCATCCCCCCATAGATGGTCATATATTTCATTTTGTTTTGACCATGCCTATAGGCTTTACATTTACACATTTAAATAAAAACCTTTGTTGAGATTGGAAGCCATGTGGCTACTTTAGCTTGTGCACTAGTTGGTTTCATATAGGTACAGGTTAGTAGATCCCCCATAGATGGCGCTTTTTTGTAAGTGATATTCGGCACCTTAGGAAGCGCATCTTTCAGATCTTTATCCATGAGTAAGATTTTCCAATTATCCTTCAAAACATCCCTCACCATTTTACTGGATGTATTGTATTTCGTGATATATATGACAGTTTGATTTTTATTTGTTTCTTAGAAACGCATTTTTTAATTTGCTAATAACACTTTGGTGTCGTTTGACGAATGTTCTCGAAATTCTCCAAACAAAAGGTCTATCTAGGTCAGCTCCTATCCTGAAAGTTTGGGGGTGATTCGTCAAGTGGGGGCTGAGAAAAAAGGGGGTCCCAAAAAGTGTTTTCTCCATGTTAATTTCCATCGGAAATTTTATTACAGTCTACAGCCCAAACTGCTGAACGGAATTACACCAAACACAGCCCTCCCACAGTCCCGGGGACCGCCACCTACCCGGGGCTTGTTTTGTAATTTTTGGGGGGCGTCTGAGGCCCACCCAAGCCCCAGGGCTTTAATTAAATATGCATGGGGGCTTCGCAGGTTCCCCAAAGCCCCAAGGTAACACCAGCTCTCCAGGTTTTTGAAAATAGAGGGAGGGGGGCCGTGCTGCTCCCCTGCTGGAGCCCTTGATGGCCCTGGGGACCGCCACTCCCCAGGACCGACCCTTACAATGTCCCGGGGAGCTGAACCCCGGGATATTGTTGTTTGCTATGAGAATGTGGAAGCATGTCTCACACACTGTCATAGCAAACCCTGGTTGCTTTGTTGAAGCTGGAGGAGGAAAACCTGCTCTCGGTTCAATGAAGCAAAGCAGAATTGCTTTTGGGCAAGGGAAGCTGCTCTCAGCGTGACCCCCAAGTGTTAATACGAAGGGTGCGCGGCTCTTAGTGTGGCCCACTACTGTGAAAGCGCTGGGTGCGTGGCTCTTAGTGCGGCACTCTAGTACTTCTCAGGTCTTTAAAACACCGAGGGGCATATTCTCAAGGACACCTCACAGAGTTAATGGCACTTCAACGCAGCCTAAATGGTGATAAATTTAACGCACCATTCACAAGCTGCTGCAAACAGCCCATATCACCAGTTTACCAGTGATAGCAGCCTCAAAAAGCATCATCACGGATGAGCCCGGCAAATATTGCTAATGAGATGCAGAGTAGGCGTTCCCGTGCAAAAAGCAGTGAACACACCACTTCGCAACTTTCTCAACCACCAGCAAGATTGGCGAAGAGAATACAAAACAGGCAATAAGGTGCATTAGCACCAGGAAGTTTACACCTGCTCTGACCTGGTGTAAAGTCAGACTACAACCTGCAACATGAAAGGGCGCCCAGCCCACAGCCACACCTGAACAACAACAGATACAATGGAGCCAATGATCATGCGGCTCGGACACCCAACAGTGCCTCAACATCCTCCGCCACTAGCCCCTTCTCCGCCATCCCCCCTGAACCCCCAACAAACAAATGTGACAGCAACCTTCTGAAATCTGGAATGTAACAAATCGGCTGATGTCGTACAATTATAATAAAAAAGATGCATGTGAGGTTGGACAAATGAGAATCTCAGTCATCTATAGATTTACATATAAAGCATTTTATTTAAACAAAATAACAAAATAAAAGTAGGTACAGCCATGGCGTGTCATCCCTCGACAATCTGTGAATCACAGCCTGCAAGACAAAAAGCAAGAGAAGATTGTGCGTCATGTGCCCATTTAAGGAGAGAGAGAGAGGAAGAGAGAGAGAAAGAAAGAAAGAGTGAGAGAGAGAGAGAGGAAGATAGAGAGAAATAGAGAAACAGTGTGAGAGAGCGGAAGAGAGAGAGAAAGAGTGAGAGAGAGCGTAAGAGAGAGAAAAAGAGAGAAAGAGTGAGAGAGAGAGGAAGAGAGAGAGAAATAGAGAAACAGTGTGAGAGAGAGGAAGAGAGAAAGAGTGAGAGAGAGAGGAAGAGAGAGCAAAAGAGTGTGAGGGAGAGAAAGGAAGAGACGGAGAGGGAGAATGAGTGCTGACAGTGTGGACAAAACCCTCACAGTTCACCTTTCCCCCACCGGTTTGTCTCCAACCACGTGCTGGGACATAGTGCAGCCCTCAAGCTCACTGATCTGAAACATAGTATAGAATCAGTAATGGCAGAGTACATACAACTACATACTTGAAGTTAATACAGAAGGTTAGAATTTCATCGAGTTTTAATCCTTTTGCGTGCAGCCCGGAAATAGTGGTTTTTGCCCTGCAACCACTTCCATGACAATTCAAACAAGGGCGGAGCGTCATGTCTTGGCGCTCCTTTTCGGACGCACAGCTGAATGCCTTAAAAAAGGTTACTTCGTTTTTTCATTTACTTTTCTTTTATTGCCAAAATCCAATCCTTTAGACAATGTAGTTCTGAGGTGACAATAACATGTGTGACAGTTCAATGTAATCTCAATTTTTCAAATGTTGCAGTTTGCCCGTACAGGCCTTTTCTTCCTGCAACACGATGAGTACATTTTAATCAAATGCATTTCGGGCAATTTATCTGCCCTTCATCAGGGATTTCACTGCAAATGTTCCCTCTATTTTACACAGCACTCCATCAGAAAATGTACTTCAGCAGACTTTTCCCCGCCCACCAGAATGCTTATGAATCTCAGCGCAATACCAGATTATTCCCCTCTTTCTATGTTACTAAACAGTCCCTCAGTCAAAACTTCCTCGCACTTACATTTACAAATCTTCGCAGCGCTTTCCCTTCTTTCTTTCTGCCAGTAGGTAAACCACCTCTTCACAACGTCTCGTTCTTTATATTACGTGAACCTACTCTCCAACCCCTTAATTCCCCAATCATTTTACTGCCCTTATTTACAAACTACTTTTCCCAGAATCCCCCTAAATACTTCTCTGATGCGATAAAACACGCTGCCAATGATAATTAACATATCTATTGCCCCGTCCTCCCTCAGATGTTATACCACGTGAAATAGAACCCTCGGCACTTTCTGTGTCAACATAACAAAAGTCAACCAATGCTTATTAACATGATGTTAAGTGCAGGCACAATTTACAAGCATAAGTGTTAATTTTAAAACCATGCTGATCTTTCAAAACGGATATCATTGCTGTCTCACATGCGGTTATTCTGAACTTTCTGAAGTTCAAGTCCATCTCTGGGTGCAACATTTACGGCAGGCAAATATAAACAAATACATACACGAATGACGAAATGCACACCGAGTTAATACAGAAGGTTGCAGCCCGGAAATAGTGGGTTTTGCCCTGCAACCACTTCCATGACAATTCAAACAAGAGTGGGGCGTCATGTCTGGGCGCTCCTTTTCGGACGCACAGCTGAATGCCTTAAAAAAGGTTACTTCGTTTTTTCATTTACTTTTTCATTTATTGCCAAAATCCAATCCTTTAGACAATGTAGTTCTGGGGTGACAATCACATGTGTGACAGTTCAATGTACTCTCAATTTTTCAAATGTTGCAGTTTGCCCGTACAGGCCTTTTCTTCCTGCAACACGACGAGTACATTTTAACATCCTTAATCCAATGCATTTCGAGCAATTTATCTGCCCTTCATCAGGGATTTCACTGCAAATGTTTAAAAAAAACAGCATTACAACATGTGGCCTGTTTACATCAGTTCAATTCCAATTTTATCACTGCCTAGTTAATATAAGTTCCAATACCACGTTTTCCCTCTATTATACACAGCACTCCATCAGAAAATGTACTTCAGCAGACTTTATCCCGCCCACCAGAACGCTTATGAATCTCAGCGCAATACCAGATTTTCACCCTCTTTCTATGTTACTAAACAGTCCCTCAGTCAAAACTTCCTCGCACTTACATATACAAATCTTCGCAGCGCTTTCCCTTCTTCTTTCTGCCGGTAGGTAAACCACCTCTTCACAAAGTCTCCTTCTTTATATTACGTGAACCTACTCTCCACCCCCTTAATCCTCCAATCATTTGACTGCCCTTATTTACAAACTACTTTTCCCAGAATCCCCCTAAATACTTCTCTGATGCGATAAAACACGCTGCCAATGATAATTAACATATCTATTGCCCCGTCCTCCCTCAGAAGTTATACCACGTGAAATAGGATCCTCGGCACTTTCTGTGTCAACATAAGTGTTAATTTTAAAACCATGCTGATCTTAAAAAATGGATATCATTGCTGTCTCACATGCGCTTATTCTGAATTTTCTTAATTCCATCTCTGGGTGCAACATGTCCGGCAGGCAAATATAAACAAATACATACACGAATGACGAAATGCACACCAAGTTAATACGAAAGGTTAGAGTTTCATCGAGTTTTGCGTGCAGCCCCGAAATAGTGGTTTTTGCCCTGCAACCACTTCCATGACAATTCAAACAAGGGTGGAGCATCATGTCTTGGCGCTCCTTTTCGGACGCACAGCTGAATGCCTTAAAAAAGGTAACTTCATTTTTTCATTTACTTTTTCTTTTATTGCCAAAATCCAATCCTTTAGACAATGTAGTTCTGAGGTGACAATCACATGTGTGATAGTTCAATATATTCTCAATTTTTCAAATGTTGCAGTTTGCCCGTACAGGCCTTTTCTTCCTGCAACACGATGAGTACATTTTAACATTCTTAATCCAATGCATTTCGGGCAATTTATCTGCCCTTCATCAGGGATTTCACTGCAAATGTTTAAAAAAAACAGTGTTACAACATGTGGCCTGTTTACATCAGTTCAATTCTAATTTTATCGCTGCCTAGTTTATATAAGTTCCTATACCACGTTTTCCCTCTATTATACACAGCACTCCATCAGAAAATGTACTTCAGCAAACTTTTTCCCGCCCACCAGAACGCTTATTAATCTCAGCGCAATACCAGAGTACATACAATTGCACACACCTAAGTCGCTGTCCCACCCCTGCGCCCTCAGGCTGCTGCACCCCATCCACTCCCACCGCCCAGAGGTGTCTGCCCGCCCCTGCGTATCCAGGCTGCTGCACCCCATCCACTCCCACTGCCCAGAGGTGTATGCCCGCTCCTGCGTACCCAGGCTGCTGCATATCATCCACTCCCACTGCCCAGAGGTGACTGCCCGCCGCTGCGCAAACAAGCCTCTCTGCTCACCTTCCGCCACCGGCGTGTGTCTAAGAGGGCCCACCACGTGCCGGAGTAACCTCCTCAGCTGTGGTGTACACCTGGTCCAGCCGAGCTCACAATTCAAATCGGGTCTTAATTGCCAGGATGGTGTATCAAGGTCACACATCATCGCAGGCTGTACACCCACTCATCTCTGGTGGAACTAACTCAGTGGAACTCAAGTCATCGCCACGTGGCGGGAGGCCCATGTCAGGGGGGGGTTGACAATCTGTGAATCCCAGCCTGCAATACAAAAAGCAAGATAAGATTGTGCGTCATGCGCCCATTAAAGGAGAGAGAGAGAAAGAGAGAAAGAGTGAGAGAGAGGAAGAGGGGGAGAAAGAAACAGTGAGGGTGGAAGACAGAGAGAAAGAGAGAGAGTGAGAGAGAGAGGAAGAGAGAGAAAGAGTGAGAGAGAGAGGAAGAGAGAGAGAAAGAGAGAAACAGTGTGAGAGATAGGAAGACAGAGAGAAAGAGTGAGAGAGAGAGGAAGAGAGAGCAAAAGAGAGAAAGAGTGTGAGAGAGAGAAAGGAAGAGATAGAGAGGGAGAGTGAGTGCTGACACTGCGGACAAACCCCTCACAGCTCACCTTTCCGCCACCGGTGTGTCTCCAACCACGTGCCGGGACATACTGCAGCCCTCAAGCTCACTCATATGAAACATAATATAGAATCAGCACTGGCAGAGTACATACAACTGCACATGCCTTTATGGCTGTCCTGCCCCTGTGCACCCAGGCTGCTGCACTCTATCCACTCCTACCACCCAGAGGTGTCTGCTCGCCCCTTTGCACCCAGGCTGATGTACCCCATCCACTCCCACCGCCCAGAGGTGTCTGCCTGTCCCTAGGTACCCAGGCTGCTGCACACACACCATCCACTTCCACTACCCAGAGGTGACTGTCCACCCTTGCGTACCCAGGCCTCACTGCTCACCTTTCTGCCACCGGTGTGTCTATAACCACGTGCCGGGACATACTGCAGCCCTCAAGCTCACTCATATGAAACATAGTATAGAATCAGTACTGGCAGAGTACATACTGCATATGCCTTTATGGCTGTCCTGCCCCTGTGCACCCAGGCTGCTGCAACCCATCCACTCCTACCACCCAGAGGTGTCTGCTCGCCCCTTTGCACCCAGGCTGATGTGCCCCATCCACTCCCGCCGCCCAGAGGTGTCTGCCTGCCCCTAGGTACCCAGGCTGCTGCACACACACCATCCACTCCCACTACCCAGAGGTGACTGTCCACCCTTGCGTACCCAGGCCTCACTGCTCACCTTTCTGCCACTGGTGTGTCTCTAACCACGTGCCGGAACATACTGCAGCCCTCAAGCTCACTCATAAGAAACATAGTATAGAATCAGTAATTGCAGAGTACATACAACTGCACATACCTTCATTGCTGTCCTGTGCCTGCTGTAGGAGTGTAGGATCTGCTTCACATGGGTAACCCCACTTTTTGCTGGTGTTTCAGTTTTTTTCGACCTTATTCTGGCTGTGGCCCTGCTAATCAGGACCCCAGCCTAGCTGCTTCCTCTCTAAAATGGATTCTATGTACATTAAGGTACATTTCTAATTGGATTCTGGAGTGCCTTATAAGCCCCTAGTATATGGTATACTATGTACCTAGGGCATAGCTACCTCAGAGGCCTACCAGGGGCTGAAACATGTATTATGCCACCCCTGGGAATCACTCCAAAATGACACCACAGGTCTGCTACTGCAGCCTGGGTAAGGTGGTGCTTGCACCCCTTACTGTAGTATAGGCTACCTATATCACTACCATTGCACACACATATAAAACCTATAAGTCACTCCTATGGCAGGCCTTAACAATCCTGAAGGCAGAGTGCTTGGTTTTTATGTGAGAGGGTGCCCCTGCATGAGCAAAGCCCCTATGCAGCATTCGGAGTACCTCCTCTGATGCTGTTTGTGGTGCTGCCTGACCATATACTCTTAAGTGCATTATAACCTCGCGGTAAATGCTAACTTTGGACTGGCTGCACAGAAACATGTCGTATTTGGTGTCAAATGCTTTGCAATACTACCCCCCCACCAGTTCTGGTGGCGGGGGTAGCATTTCACACTTCTAGAGGGAGAGACATGTTCACACTGGTCTAACCCGGTAAAGACTTTCTCCAGCCCTGGCATCACAAAATGGATGCCACTGCCACAGACACTGGTCTGGCCTCCTGCTGCTGACCGAAACTCTGGCAGGGGAGGCCTAGACAATAGGTTTCCTGTCCCAGGGAGGTGTAACCACCTCCCCAGACAGGCAGATGTGTATTGGGGCTGGGCGGGAGCATTCTCTAGTGCTTTGAAGTCCTCCACTGGGGCCCACTTGATGTCCCTGTACATAGTCCAGTTCAAACTGGTTGAAATGGCTACCTGCCCCTGCTCTGGCGTGAAACTGGACAAAGGAAATGGGTGTAACCACCCCTCTTTCCAAACCCTCCCATAGGTTGTTCCCTAGAGTATGTCCAACCCCCAAATTTTGTATAAGTATGGGATCCCAGTCCTTGAGACTTTAGATTACCCTGGACGAAACTCTGCAACATATATCGTGGACCTTCGACATTTTACTTTAACTAGAAGATTGAAGAAATCTCCCTTGGGGTCAAGGAGTGACTGCCCTGCTTGGCAAGCACCAAAGAAGCAACAGACCAGTCTGCAATTCTGAAGCTACTGCCAGACGCCGAAGTCTCTGCATTCCCAGAGGTGGATTTCCAGTCTTTCCCGAGGCAACCGTGAGTCCAGAGCAAAGCTGAGGTCCGTGGCTAACGTGGGTGACATGAATCCGTGACCCCTGGACACCATGATCTTTTACTGATCCATCATCTTCCTGGTCTTCCTCGAAGTTGTGCATTGGGCTTCGAGTAGCCCCAGCCTTGAGCACCTCTTGCACTGAAGATTTCTAGCCTCTACTCCACGAGTGACCCGTGCACCAGTTTCCAGTGCAACCACTTGAGGCTCCTTCGTGATCGCTAGCCCATTGGCTAGTGGGTCCCCACGAAGGTGACTCCTCTTCTGATTGGGCTTTTCTGATTGCTCCAGATGTGCCCTAACTTACCCTTGCTGGGTGAGTCCCCCAGACCTTGCTGGTCTGCATCGACGTCCTTTCTCTGATTCCAAGTGACGTGCTGTTGCCAAGGCTTGTTGGGTCCAATCTGGTCAACGACACCGCAGCACTCGACAGACTTTGTGACACAGCTCGAATCCAGCTCCTGGTTGTCATTGACACCTTCTGGACCTCGTGGCTGAAGAGTCAAGACACCTGTCAACTCACCTGAAGCACCCGACATCTGTGGGCATTGGAATATCATGCCCTTGGTCACTGGTAAGTGGCCCAGACTATGTCCCCTGTGCTTTCAGGTTCCTTCCATCCTAAATCCAGGCTTGGATCTCTCCGGACACTTCTCCTCTTCACAGCAGCAGCACTTCCTGAGCAGCTTCCGTTAAAAACAGCGACGGGAATGACACAACTACATGACCGAGACCTTCCCCACTGCCTGAGGTAACATGGTTGCGTCCACTGACTGTCCACAACAGTTCAAGCACCAGCAGTATATGTACACATGGAGAGGTCTGTGCTCTGCATAGTGAGGTCTGTCTAGCACATTACCACTACACGTGTCATTGTGTGCATTGTTATTGATGGGTGACTTGCGTCCTTCACACATACTTGGTTGCCACATCTCCCAACATTCAGCTATTGTGTTGCTGAGGGGCCATGCCATTTTGGGAAGCTCCGCTGCCCTGTTCTGCGCTGCCTTGTGGTAGTAGGGGGGTGGTCCGGGGGGAGGTCCTGGGGGTGTTGGCAGTGGGTGTTGTGGCCTTCTTGGGTGTCGGAGCTGTATGATCAGTAGCTCTATGACATGTGTTGGTCTTCAGATGTGGCTCTGGGCTGGGCTCTCTTTCATACTGTAGGTAGTTGTCCTGCTTTACACCAGTAAAAGGCAGATGTTAACTTCTTACTGCTAACGTGGCTTTTCACCTGTTTTTGAATCGCATCGCAGATTCAGCTGGTCGTTGAAAATATTGGGAAGTGGTGTTTTCATGTTATTTTTGCACGGGAACGCCTACTCTGCATATCATTAGCGTTAGTTGTCGCTCCTATTTATGGAGATTTTTTTTGCGGAAGCTATCACTGGAAAACTGGCGATATCTGCAGTTTTCACCAGGTTGAGAATGGGATGATAATTTAAAATCACAGAAAAAACATAGGTTTAATGAACATTTTAATTAGAAATAAGCATTTAAAAAAACCTTTGAAATTCACGGAAAAAACCATAGGTTTCAGGTACGTTATAGTTAGAAATGACCATTTAAAAAACCTTAGAAATTCTAGATAGTTTGACATTCTTCTCGTACAAAACCATAGAAATTCCCCCGTTATAGTTAGTTCAGCTAACTATGACTCACGCACCCGCAGTACACTGCTGTTGACGTCACATATTACATCATTCATGACATGGTCAGTGACTTCGCTGATGACATCACTGATGACATCTCAAATGACATCACTGATGACATCATTGTGGGCTTGCTGGAGGTAAGAGGTAGGCGAGTTGGCCCTTAAGGATCCCCAGCAGTGAAGGGGATTTCAATCCCCAACCAAGGGCGCGCCAGGGAGCGCATTTGCAGAGTGGTGGGCAAAATGGGCATGGCTTGGTTTGAGAACTTAGCAATTCTGCTGTGTGGTACTTACTGGAGGTAATAGGAGGGGTAGTTGCCCCCAAGGATTTCCTTGGGGGCCAACAACCCCTCTTGTTACCTCCAGCAAGTCCCACACAGTAGGATTGCTAATAAGTCTTCGGAGGCCATGCACCCTTTCTCCACCACTCTGCAAACGTTCCTCCTGGCAGACTACGGGACGGGGGATTCAGTCCAGTTTACTCCTGAGGGCCTTTGGGGGCCAAAAAGACCTCCTGGTAAGACCTACGCAGCAGAATTCCTGAGCGCTGGTCGGGGGCCCAGCACCCTTTCTCCACCACTCTGCAAACACGACTACTAGTTAAAGAAGTGTTTGCAATGTAATAGGTCTCGCATTTGCAAGAGTAAGAGCTATTGAAGATGAAATGTAAAAAAGTTTTTTACTAATTTTTTGGAGTGTAGAGTGGATGTACGTTGTGTGTAGTGGAATTATGTGGTATGTTGTGCAGTGAAATTATGTGGATAGAAATAATGTGGTATTTAGTGTATAGGAATTATGTCGAGTGGAATTATGTGTTATGGAGAGTAATTATGTGGTATGGTAGTCTGTGTTGTAGAGTGGTAACCTCAGGTTTAGTCTTCCTCGTTTCCATAGAAGCTCAACTATGAACTCAGTAAGACAAAAAAAGAAGGAATCACTGAGGAGCACTTGTGGACCTAGTCAGAGGTATGAGCAGGGCCACTGGAATTATGTGACTGTTTGGCTGCACCGACTTTCGTACAATTATACATTTTCTGCACTAGTCACATAATTGATATCATCTGCTCCCTAATCTGCAGATTTGAACAAAACAATCCTTGTTTCTGTCTTAAACATTATCAAAACAGTAGCGCCAAGTGTTACAGCATGGTGGAAGGACCTTTGCAAACCTAGAATGGTCACCTGTTACATATTGCTAAATGTGGGTGTTGAATTGGTACTAATGGTGTGCAAGCCTCTCTTGCTTCCTTCTGCGCCTCTCTTGCCTGTTTCTATCTATCTGTTGCTTCTTTCTGCACATTTCTTTGTTTTTCTGCACTTCTCTTACTCTTTCTGCAAATCTCTTCTACTTCTGCATCTCATTTGCTTCTTTCAGTACCCCTCTTGTCTCTTTCTGTACCTTTCTTCCCTCTTTCTGCATCTCTCTTGCTTTTTTCTGTCCCCTCTTCCGTCTTTCTGCACCCCTTTTGCCTCTTTATGCACCTCTGTTCCTTTTTTCTGCACTTCTTTTGTTTCTTGCTGTACCTGTCTTGCTTCTTTCTGCATCCCTCTTGCCTCTCTCTCCACCCATCTTCCCTCTTTCTGCACTTTTGTTGCTTCTTTCTGCACTTATCTTGCTTCTTTCTGCACCTCAACTGCCTCTTTATGCACATTTATTGCCTGTTTCTGCAGTTCTCTTGCCTCTTTCTGTACTTCACTTGCCTCTTTCTGTAACTCTCTTGCCTCTTTCTGCACCTCTTTTGCCTCTTTCTGCACCTCACTTACCTCTGTTGCTTCTTTCTGCACTTCTCTTGCTTCTTCCTGCAACCCTGTTGCTTTATTTTGCACTTTCCATGCTTCTTTCTGCACCTGTCTTGCTTCTTTCTGAAACCCTGTTGTCTCTTTCTGCATACGTCTTCCCTCTTTCTGTACCTTTCTTGCCTGTTTCTGCATCTCACTTGCCTTTTTCTGCACTTTTCTTGCTTTTTTATACACCTCTGTTGCTTCTTTCAGCAATTTTCTTGCCTCTTTCTGCACTTCTTTTTGCACTTCTCTTGCCTGTTTCTGCACCCCTCTTGACTCTTTCTGCACTGACTTCCCTCTTTGTGCAGCTCTCTTGCCTCTTTCTACACCTCTCTTCCCTCTTTCTGCACCATTCTTTCCTCTTTTTTACCTATATTGCTTCTTTCTGCACTTCTCTTGCCTCTTTCTGAATCCCTCTTGCCTCTTTGAGCACCTCTGTTGCTTCTTTCTGAACTCTCTTCTCTTTATGCACCCCTCTTGCCTCTTTGTGCACATCTGATGCTTGTTTCTGCACTTCTATTGCTTCTTTCTGCACCCCTCTTACTTCTTTCTGCAGATCACTTGCCTTTTTCAGCACCTCTGCTGCTTTTTCTGCACATATCTTGCCTCTTTCTGCACCTCACTTGCCTGTTTCAGCACCTCTGTTGCTTTGTTCTGCAGATCTCTTGCCTCTTTATGCACCCATCTTTTCTCTTTCTGCACCTCTCTTGCCTCTTTCTGCACCCCTGTTCCCTCTTTCTGCACCTCTCTTGCCTCTTTCTGTACCTCTGTTGCCTCTTTCTGCACTGCTCTTGCTCTTTCTGCACCCTTCGCGCCTCTTTCAGCACACATCACTTGCCTCTTTCAGCACCTCTGTTGCTTTTTTCTGCAGATCGCTTGCCTCTTTCTGCACACCTCTTTTCTTTTTCTGCTCCTCTTTTGCCTCTTTCTGCACTTCTCTTTTTTCTTTATGCACCCCTTTTGCCTCCTTCTGTACCTCTGTTGCTTCTTTCTGCACTTCTCTTCCTTCTTTCTGCACTGCTCGTGCCTCCTTCTGCACCTCTGTTGCTTCTTTCTGCACTTCTCTTGGTTCTTTCTGTGCTGCTCTTACCGCTTTCTGCATCCCTCTTGCCCCTTTGAGCACCTCTTTTGCTTCTGTCTATACTTCTCTCTCCTCTTTTTGCACCCCTCTTGCCTCTTCCTGCACCTCTGATTTTTCTTTCTGCACTTCTATTGCTTCTTTCTGCACCTCTCTTACTTCTTTCTGCAGATCACTTGCCTCTTTCAGCACATCTGCTGCTTTTTTCTGCACATATCTTGCATCTTTCTGCACCTCACTTGCCTGTTTCAGCACCTCTGTTGCTTTGTTCTGCAGATCTCTTGCCTCTTTGTGCACCCATCTTTTCTCTTTCTACACCTCTCTTGCCTCTTTCTGCACCCCTGTTCCCTCTTTCTGCACCTCTCTTGCCTCTTTCTGTACCTCTGTTGCCTCTTTCTGCACTGCTCTTGCTCTTTCTGCACCCTTCGCGCCTCTTTCAGCACCTCTGTTGCTTCTTTCTGCACTTCTCTTCCTTATTTCTGCACCTCTCATGCTTCTTTCTGCACATCACTTGCCTCTTTCAGCACCTCTGTTGCTTTTTTCTGCAGATCTCTTGCCTCTTTCTGCACCTCACTTGCCTATTCCTGCACCTCTGGTGTTTTGTTCTGCAGATCTCTTGCCTCTTTCTGCACCCCTCTTTTCTTTTTCTGCACCTCTCTTGTCTCTTTCTGCACCTCAGTTCCTTCTTTCTGTACCTTTCCTGCCTGTTTCTATACCTCTCTTGCCTCTTTCTGTACCTCTTTTGCCTCTTTCTGCAGCTCTGTTGCTTCTTTATGCACTTCTATTGCCTCCTTCTACCCCCTTTTGGCTCTTTCAGGACCTGTGATACTTCTTTCTGCACTTTTCTTTCTGCACCCCATCTGCCTCTTTCTGTACCTCTCTTGTCTCTTTGTACACCCCTCCTACCTTTTTCTGAACCCCTCTTGCCTTTTGTTTGTACCGCTATTGCTTCTTTTTGCACTTCTCTTGCTTCTTTCAGCACCTTAATTGCCTCTTTCTGCACTTCTCTTGCTTCTTTCTACACCTCTGTTGCTTCCTTTGGCAATTCATTTGCGTCTTTCGGCACTTCTCTTTTTTCTTTCTGCACCACTTTCGCCTCCTTCTGCACCACTGTTGCTTCTTTCTGCACTTCTCTTCCTTCTTTCTGCACTGCTCGTGCTGTGGTAAATAAAATTCCTTTACCGGGACTTAATTTGATACGGAAACATAATAAAATAGCTCAGTAAAATGAGAGGCAGAATCCGTGGTATTAGAGGTTCGGAATGGGCTTTATTCCAATGAACGATTATAATCGGTTGCTCCAAATTCCATCACCACGAAGGTTCAGGAAGTGAAGTACATACATTATTGACAAGAAATGACTTTTATAGTACATACATTACAATGAAGTGAATACAGTAGGCGTAACAATTGATAAGGAAAATGACGAATTATATGCGTAACCGAAAATGGGTGTAATAAGGAGTAAAAAGGAACATAATTGGTTATGATGTCATATATAGGTGGATCTATAAGATAATACTTGGCATAGATGCGCGCGCAGCA
Organism: Triturus cristatus; assembly: GCF_964204655.1. Lineage (NCBI taxonomy): Eukaryota > Metazoa > Chordata > Amphibia > Caudata > Salamandridae > Triturus > Triturus cristatus. The sequence continues at coordinate 527,953,896 of NC_140591.1, forward strand.
GCATGACGTGTGATTGACGTGTAACTAGGGGGTGAAGGGGACTTGACATTTAGCTCTACATGTGGAGACAGAAGTCTGGAGGGTCAAGTCAACCTAATCCCAAATCATATCTAACATCCTATGTTTAAAGAACTATGTTATCCACAAAAGAAGGACTCTCGGACAGAATCTATTCTATACTGACTGTGCGTGCGTGTACAAGCGTCTAAGTGTCTATACTAAATGCGAGGGCGGAATCTTCCATGGTAACAGGACTATGAATTACTTGCATAAAGACAGAGAAGTCAGGCCTTTGCTTGGTAGCTGGCAGAATGTTTACTTAAGCTACTAGACAGGAATGCATTGGGCAGGGATGAGGCAGATAACTCGAAGGTGAAATACAGTTTTTGGCAGAGAATAGGCTGATGTCAGGCTTCATGAGCCGCGCAGAGAATGAGACAAAGTTCATGGTCATAGATGCAGGCTCAGACTGGAGCTTTCAGAGGCAGAAGGCAAGAAGAGTTTGATGACAGAATCAGGGCCTACTTGCCTGGACTGTAAAATGGCATAAGTGAGCCATATAAAGGCGGTGGCCTTTCGTACTTAGGAAGGGAATATCCGGCCCATTCATGGCGGGTCTGACAGAGGACATGTTGACGGTGGACACACATGTGTTTGCGTCTTCATAACTGGAACTGGAGGGAGCATACATGTACTTGTAACATGCACATAGAACCGTTGGGGTCCAAGATAGGGGACATAACTGACCAGAAAAATCCATATTTCCACATTCCCTCCTTGTCCCCTACTTGCCCGTCAAGAGATATCAATCTTCATTAATCCATTGATCTGTTCATATAGCATCATTTGTTCTTCTTTCTTCTTCCGTGACGAATGAAATCTTGGTGCTGGAATACACGATGTGGCACACAGACCACAAATCGCTGGTCCACATTGTAGACATAGACAGCAACTGAATAGTATGAGAAGGCCAATACCTAGGAAGGATAGAACCTTCCATCCAAAGGTAGATAATATACTCCAAAAACAACTGGACCAAGTCCAAGTGCCTGGGTTCTGGTGTATCTGGTTTACAATCTTATGAAGGCGAGTTATAGCTTTATATACAGATGGCGAATTTTCTGGTATGAATATGCAACAGCTTGATCCGATGACCCTACAAGCTCCGCCCCTATCAGCCAGGATGACGTCAAGGACAAGACGATTTTGAAGCACAACAATCCGCATAGCAGACTGTTCTTCTGTTAAATTGCCTAAGGCGGAAATAGTTTCATTCACTACTGCTTCAAGGGTTCTAGTTAATCTACGTATCAGCTTACTATTAGTAACAGTACCTATATAGGGAAAGATACCTTTATTGAAATCTGTGTATTTTTCCCATGCTGTTTCAGTGTAATCGACAATCGGGGGATCTCTCCGCTCTCTGTTGTGTACTAAATGAATATTTCTATAATAATCAGGAGGAGCTAGGAAAACAGGTGGCAAAAGGAATGCAATGTAGCAGGTACCATCCCAATCTAGAGGTAGACGCATATATGCAGTCTGACCACATATAAAGTAGGAGTGGCGATAAGCTCTAAATGAAGATTTACCTTGATCACTGAATTCTACTGTAGTAGTGCATTTACTATGGCCCATATGTATGGAACCAACTTTTCTTACACACAATTCACCTTTCGCTGGGAATACTGACATGGTGGGTAAGACTAGTTCAACTTCGGATTCGACATTTAGAACCATGAGATTAGGAGTAAAGTTACCTAATCCATATACTTCATTTTCTAGATTAGTTCCTGTTCCTTTGGGGCGACCCTCCTTGTCAGGATAACAGACTTTGAATAAAACTACGTTCAGATTTCCCCATACCCAATGGTCTTGATAAACTGCTGTTTCTGAGTCTATGGAATTGATTAAGCTGAACCATGCTCCACAGGAGCCATTATGTGTAAACGGATGTGGAAAGAAAGGCAAGACTCCTTCATAATTCTGATAGGGAGGGAGCCGGCCACATACCCAACAATTAGTTGCATTACTAGTCTGATGGGAGTGATGTAACATACTAAAGAAAGTGTTATTGCGCAGCGCAAGTCTATAAGACAATTCATGCGGAGGTAAGTCACTAAAAGAATGTTCTGCGGTAACATTGTAAACATTTCTGGCAATAGGGTAATATATGTGCAACAATATACTTGCAGTAATTATTAAAAGACTCAAGAAAAACAAGATTAATAATGTCACTATGCAATGGCTACGCAGTGATTTACAATGCGCCTGTCGTTTCAACATTTTCCGCGACTGTCCATGATTCAGGTCTAGAGGATACATGTCAGAGACAAATTCAACCGCTTCACCTTGGAGAGGACTTAAACAATCAAATTGTCTGACGTTCTAGGCCTCAATTTTTCTTTGTAGAGTTCGGTTTTAGTCTTTTCAACCAAAGGAAGTTTTGAATCAGTCTGTGAGGGAGTGCAGGGCACAATGTCTATATCTGAGGATAGTCCATGAAATTTCTTGATATGACTTGAATGAATCCAGCCCTTGCGGCCCTCGATCTTCACGGCTGTCCTTGTAGTGAGCAGAACCAACTTGGGTGTCTTCCACCTGGGCTCCAGCTGAGTCTTTCGGTCGAAATTTCTCACAAATACGAGATCACCCGGAACTACGTCATGGGGTTTCACCTCAGTGTTGTCGGGAAAGGCTGCAGCTACCTGTGAACGACAAGATTGTAGTGCAGACATCAAGGAAGCCAAGTAATCTGTCAGCATATTACAGTCAACATCAGTTATTTATTCTGAAACCGGGTATGCCTCCGTCCAGCGGGACAGAGCGCAGACAACTACGAGAACATATTTGAATCCTCGACATCGTTCCATCTGGATATAATCCATCTGGAGGACTTCAAAAGGATGATCAGGAGGATGAAATCCACCTTGTTCTACGGGAACACTTTTTCCTGGGTTGAACTGGCAACAGATCATGCAGGTACGGACCTTTTGTTTGGCTGCAGCTCGTAAATGTTTATTGAACCAAATGTGTTGAATGCTGTCTAGCATAGCTTTTTCTCCTAGATGTGCTGGACTATGTATAGTGTTAATTATAACTTGGACCATTGAATCAGGAAGGAACCATACAGACTTTTCCTTCATCATCCATCCTTGGTCCGTTTGGATCCCTCCTAATTCAGTCCATTTCTTTATTTCGTCTGGTGTAGCATGTGTCTGGATGTCAATTACGTCAAAAGTAGGATCTTTAACTGTCATACAATGTGTCAGCGTTGGGACTATTGTCTTTGTCATGTCGGATTTTTGAGTTTGAGCTGTCTGTTTAGCTGTTCTGTCAGCTAAATCATTGCCTTGAGAAATGATATCAGTAACCCTCGTATGAGCCTTACATTTCATAATTGATATCGCAGTAGGTAGATGTATTGCATCTAATAAGGCATGAATGAGGGGTCCATGCTGAATGTGGGCACCGTGGGAAGTTAAATAACCTCTCTCTCGCCACAGCACGCCGAAGTCATGTACAACTCCGAATGCATAACGTGAATCAGTGTATATATTGACTTTTTTATTTGTAGCTTGAATACAGGCTTGTGTTAGAGCGACGAGCTCTGCTGCTTGAGCGGACAAAGTATTTATATGATTTGTTTCAATGACCTCAGTATCTGTTGTGACTGCGTAAGCAGCCACTAACTCCCCTGTACTTGTTCTCATACATGAACCATCTACATACAACGTCAGGTCTGGATCTGACAATGGAACATCTGTCAAGTCTTGTCTGGGTTTTGTCGTGATAGTGATAACTTCAATACAGTCATGGGCTAGTGGGTCTGTTCCATTTACAGGTAAAAGTGTGGCAGGATTCAATGTGTTACAACGTCTGATTTCTATGTGTGGCTGAAACAATGTAAGCTCGTATCCTGTAAGTCGCGCTATAGTCAAGTGTTGTGTTTGTGTTCGGTTCACAAGAACCTCTACTGCGTGTGGTACTTGAACTGTCAATGGATGTCCTAACACTATGGCATCGCTTTGTCTGATTGCTAAAGCTGTCGCTGCTACTGATTTTAGGCATGCAGGCAAAGCCTGAGCTACGGGATCTAATGTACTAGAAAAATAAGCACATGGTTTGTGTGTTCCTGCTTGTTCCTGTGTGAGTACTGACAAGGCAGTACCTTCGCGTTCTGTAACAAAGAGTGTAAAATGTTTTCTGTAACATGGCGTTGCTAAAACAGGTGCTTGACATAAAGCTTTCTTTAGGCTTTCAAAAGCTTGTGTATGTTCCTGAGTCCAAGGGAGAACAGTCGATGTGGCTGCCTCCTGTGTTGTCAACTGAATGAGCGATTTTGCTAGAAATGCATACTGGGGAATCCACTGTCTACAATATGAAGTGAGACCTATGAAAGCCCGCACCTCCTTTTGTGTCTTGGGTGTTTGCATGTTAGCTATTAACTGAATGCGGTCTGGTGTAAGCTGCCTTCCCTCCTTGGACAGCGAGTGTCCAAGATAAATAACTCGCTGGACACAGAATTGCAGCTTAGAAGGGGACACCTTGTGCCCCTTTTCTGCTAGAAATTGTAAAACTGTCAGTGATGCTTTTTCACATTCGGGTTCGCTTCGGGCGGTGATCAGCAGATCATCGACATATTGAAGCAAGGCAGTGTTAACTGGCATGTGGATACTGTCAAGTTCTCGTTTCAGTGCTTGGCTATAGATGCTGGGGCTTTCTGTAAATCCTTGAGGTGCGCGTGAGAATTTAAAGCTACGCCCATTTAAACTAAATCCGAATAAATATTGACTTTCCGGATCTATTGGGACGCTGAAAAAGGCGTTTTTAAGATCAATTACAGTAAAGAATGTTGCTTCGGAATCAATGGCTGTCAATAATGACGAGATATCGGGGACCACAGGGAATTGTGGCACAATACATTTGTTTAATTCGCGCAGATCAATAACCAATCGATATACTGGCGGAGCCTTTGGATCTGTTCGTTTAAGAATCGGAATTATCGGTGAATTACATACATTGGAGTCTGTTTCCACAACTACTCCTTGGGCAATGAGCTCGTCAATGATTTGTAGTAAAGCCACTACAGCATCTGGTGGTAACTTGTATTGTCGCATTCGTGGTAGCACCACTCCTGCCTTTAATGTGACTCGATATGGTGTAATATTCATGCAACCAACATCAGTAGGGCCTTGTGCCCATAGACGTGTAGGTAAAGTCTGCAGTCGGGGATCCATGTCTCTAGACACATAGTGACCTTTAAAATCACGTAAAAACAACCTTACTCCTTCCGGAGAACAACATATTATAGCTCCTAGAGCTTTCAGTGTTTTTATTCCTAGCAAGTTTTCTGGACATGATTTAGTAAGCAATAAATCTGTAGTTCGGGTCAGAGGTCCTATCGTAAGTGGAAGAGGCTGTGACACTTCATTAACAATAGGTTTTCCTGAAAAACCAAGGGAAATATTCTGAGAGCCTGAGAGGGGTGCCCCTGGAACTTCACTACGTTTTATGGTCGTTCGACTTGCCCCTGTATCGAGTAAAAATTTTCTGTCTTGGCCTAACAATTCACTATGTACATAAGGTCCTTCTTGATCTACAGGTATTTCAATAAGGGGTAAGTCAACTTCCCTCTCTAGGCTAGTTCATGCGTAACGCTGGTACTCAGGATATTCATACTGTGCGGTCTGATACATTTGTCGTGTTGTTGTCTGTGTGGCAGCAACAGGCAGCGCTGGTGCGGCCGGCACAAACTGTACAGACTGTTGTGGAGCTGGCATGGACTGTGCATGCTGCAGAGCTCCTTGTTCATTCTGGTCCTGTCTAAGTGGTCGTGGTCTTTCTTGTGTTTTACCTATGGCGATATTATGTTTTAAAACTGGACAGTCGTGTACGTAATGACCTGGCTTTTTACAATAATTGCATGTCCCTTTTACAGGTCCTACTGAATCGGAATGTGTCATACCCTTTTTATGTCCTTCAGCTGGAACTGTCTGAGAAACTAGCATTTTCATTTTCGTGTCTTTCATGCGTCTGTGTTCATGTTCTTGTTCCTCTCTAATTCTATTGTGATGGTACTGTAACATTTGTAACATTTGTGATGGAGTGTTACCTTGCCAAGTACTCTCGAATTTTAATACTCTATTCTTTACTTGGGGCAGGGCATTTTCTACTAATTTTGTTACAAACAGATGTGGGTATGATTCGCTACTTGCTTTTATGCCACTATTTATACCAAAACATTTTTCAAATCGGGCATAGTAATCACTAGTGTCTTCATCTTGCTTCTGTTTACAGGCTGAAATTGTACCCCAATCTTCCTTTTTCGTAGTTAATAAACGTGGCAGTACCTGTACTAATAAACCTGGTAGTGCTTTAGTTCTATCCCCAAGCCCTGCTCCTGCAGTTCGGGCCTTTTCTTCCGCTTCTAACACTGACCATTCTATCTTTTGGTCTCCTACCTCCCACTCCTTTTCCTTGAGTTTCTCATAAATACCAGCAGGCATCAATACCTTTAATATTGTCATAATGTCGGGATAGGTATACTCTCCCATGAGTAACATGTCTTTAATTTCTCGGTGAAAACCCGCTGGGTCTTTGTCATGACTGGGTACCACTTTCTTCATTTGTAACAATTCTATTTTCGATATGGGCGTATATACAAATACGCGCTTGAACTCGTTGTCCTCGCCCTTTATTGGGTGCACTTCTCGTAAGGGATTCTGTCTATCCATGTAATACGTGGTTCTTTCCTTGATGGGCAGTGAGACATGGTCTGAACATACAAAAAGAATGTACTGCTTTCTTGATTCTAGAATTTCTTTAATCAATTTAGTACCTGAACCTCTCCATCTATTCATGAGTAATTCAGTCAATATATCAGGTAAGGGACCAGGGTCCGAATGCTGACTCTGATATAGTATAATGAGTTGTTGAATCATATAAATCCCAGCTAACCGCTGTTCATCTGGGGTGAGATTCAAAAATGCGCGTGCTACTGTATCATCACTGTATTTTCCGGGACTGTCAACCCAATGGACAGCTGACCTGGCTAATTCTTGTTCATCCCTAGAATCGAGGAAATGATAACCCCTTCGTTCTCGGAGTAATTTGTCCGCTGCTTGGAACGAATGCTCGTTAGACCTTATATGGACTATGGGTGTTGGGAAACTCCTGTTATTGTCTGGACATATCGGACGTATCGGGTCAATAAGACATCTAGTACTATTACAAGGTCTTCCTCTACCCACATAGGCTATAGTTTCTGACTGTCCTGTGGGCAGTCCTGATGCTTCTTTCTCGTTTTGTTCGAACTCGTCTACCGCTAATCTTTCTTCGTGTAGGCGTTCTATTTCTTTACGGATCTTTCGGCACATGGCTATTATACAATTTTGTTTATCATGTCTACCTTCTGATATATTCTGGCTCCATCTGGTAAGAATTTGCATTGCTTCCGGGTCTACCCCCGGTCGGTCTTCATTTCTGATCACACAATTTATGAGGAAACGTAACAGTTCCCCCTGTATCTCTACTTTCTGGTATTCCATAGCTCTGTTAATACATTCAGAATCTCGTCCGGTTTGGACAAAATGATATATATTATCTAGATGTGCAGTCATTCCTGGTAATTTCCCTAGATACACCGCGGCTCGTCTGATACGTAATGATGCCAGGGTCATTTCGTCCTCTTTGCCGGGCACAGGGTCATATCTACAATCTATAAGAAGTTCCTTAAGCGTACGGGCATTTATGAGTTTGGGGGTACGTGAATGTGCTGACTCTTGAAAGGTAAGTTTATTTATTCTGGGTGGCGTAGAGAAAATGTTACTAGCACCTCCCGTAGCCCCATCTGGGGTGTCGGGTGTGAAAGGATTCGTTGAACGTGACACAGCAACTATAGGTGTGGACACAGCTATAGAAGTAGCTGTAGGAACAGATGCAGAAACAGATGTGCTTGCCGGAACTTGTGTCAGAACTTGTTGCTGTAACGATACGGGTACTGGATCTTGGCGTTGAACCTCCCTGGTATGCGGTCTATGCGGGGCGGAATTAGCATACTCGGGAGCTGCGTCATCTAAATATGAGGAAAGAAAAACATCTTCTGCGGTTCTAGGATGCCCTTTAGGATGTACCTTTATTGGGAACAATGGGGGTGGCAAGTCTTTCAGTATTTCTGGAGTAGCCTTAGGTAATCCTTCGGCCAGAAGGGGGTACATACCATTCATAAGGGCATTTCTTTGTCTGTCTACTTGTTCTGATTTCACTCGGATACCTTCCTCAATTAATAGGTTTTCTCGGACTTCATTAGAATTCTCTTTACTCTTCTCTTCCTGTCTACGTGCTTTTTCTGTTCGTCTATGTGATTCTTTACGCCATAATTCAATGGCGTCTTTCTGTGACTGTCTGACTTTCCTTTTCCATAACTCTTCTTCTACTTTTATGATGCACTCTGTATCCCAGGTTCCCGCTGTGGGCCACCTCTGACTTTCTGGTAATTCCTTGGTGTAGTCTACCCATAAATCAAGAAATAATATAGCATCTAAGCCATGTTTATGATACATGAAGTGCCCTGGAGTGTCCCTAGGAGGAATAGGAACGGCTTCTTCGAGTACCCCTTTTCTTGTAGTGATCTGTCTTAGTTTCGAAAAGAACGGCATATTGAGAACTGGCCTTATATTTGATTTTGACCAACTGACCTGATACTTGATTTTGAACAGACTTAATACAATAGCACAATAATGAACAATCATTCATACCACAATATACAGAACGTACTTAAAACATTTAACATTTAACATTAAACCTTTAACTGAAACAACAATGATGATCGTCTGCATAACTAATCACCAAGCATAATTCTTGACAATAACTAGATACTTCGGAATACTTGATATACTGCTAAACAGTACATATACACTGCTAAAACAGTGCAGACCGGATTTGTGTACCCAAACCCGTCTTGACCGGCACAACCTATGTGCACGTCAGAAATGCCTCCCCAGCAATGGTACTCACCGGGTAGCTTCGGAAACGGAAGGCCTCAGAAACTTGACTGAACTTGAACCGGACTGGACTCGACTCGAACGCTTCGGACACTGGACTCGACTTGGGACTTCGGAAACTGGTGGGCCTCTGTATACCTCGGATCTTGCTCTCTCAGCTAGGCTCTGGTCGGGATACTTCGCACTTCTCACCGCCTCGTCTGGGTGTTGATCGCAGCCTCAGTCGCCCCCGCTTGACCGGAGGGAGATACAGGAAATCCTGCTGGTACGCGTTATTGTCCGTCCAGCTGTGGCAGGAGACCGGGCCTGCAACGCACCGCCGGCGCGTGAGATGAGAAAGTGTCCCTGTTCGGGCGCCATTCATGTGGTAAATAAAATTCCTTTACCGGGACTTAATTTGATACGGAAACATAATAAAATAGCTCAGTAAAATGAGAGGCAGAATCCGTGGTATTAGAGGTTCGGAATGGGCTTTATTCCAATGAACGATTATAATCGGTTGCTCCAAGTTCCATCACCACGAAGGTTCAGGAAGTGAAGTACATACATTATTGACAAGAAATGACTTTTATAGTACATACATTACAATGAAGTGAATACAGTAGGCGTAACAATTGATAAGGAAAATGACGAATTATATGCGTAACCGAAAATGGGTGTAATAAGGAGTAAAAAGGAACATAATTGGTTATGATGTCATATATAGGTGGATCTATAAGATAATACTTGGCATAGATGCGCGCGCAGCAGCATGACGTGTGATTGACGTGTAACTAGGGGGTGAAGGGGACTTGACATTTAGCTCTACATGTGGAGACAGAAGTCTGGAGGGTCAAGTCAACCTAATCCCAAATCATATCTAACATCCTATGTTTAAAGAACTATGTTATCCACAAAAGAAGGACTCTCGGACAGAATCTATTCTATACTGACTGTGCGTGCGTGTACAAGCGTCTAAGTGTCTATACTAAATGCGAGGGCGGAATCTTCCATGGTAACAGGACTATGAATTACTTGCATAAAGACAGAGAAGTCAGGCCTTTGCTTGGTAGCTGGCAGAATGTTTACTTAAGCTACTAGACAGGAATGCATTGGGCAGGGATGAGGCAGATAACTCGAAGGTGAAATACAGTTTTTGGCAGAGAATAGGCTGATGTCAGGCTTCGTGAGCCGCGCAGAGAATGAGACAAAGTTCATGGTCATAGATGCAGGCTCAGACTGGAGCTTTCAGAGGCAGAAGGCAAGAAGAGTTTGATGACAGAATCAGGGCCTACTTGCCTGGACTGTAAAATGGCATAAGTGAGCCATATAAAGGCGGTGGCCTTTCGTACTTAGGAAGGGAATATCCGGCCCATTCATGGCGGGTCTGACAGAGGACATGTTGACGGTGGACACACATGTGTTTGCGTCTTCATAACTGGAACTGGAGGGAGCATACATGTACTTGTAACATGCACATAGAACCGTTGGGGTCCAAGATAGGGGACATAACTGACCAGAAAAATCCATATTTCCACAGTGCCTCCTTCTGCACCTCTGTTGCTTCTTTCTGCACTTCTCTTGGTTCTTTCTGTGCTGCTCTTACCTCTTTCTGCATCCCTCTTGCCCCTTTGAGCACCTCTTTTGCTTCTTTCTATTCTTCTCTCTCCTCTTTCTGCACCCCTCTTGCCTCTTTCTGCACCTCTGATTCTTCTTTCTGCACTTCTATTGCTTCTTTCTGCACCTCTCTTACATCTTTCTGCAGCTGACGTGCCTCTTTCAGCACCTCTGTTTCTTTTTTCTGCAGATCCCTTGCCCCTTTCAGCACTTCACTTGCCTCCTTCAGTACCTCTGTTCCTTTTTTCTGCAGATCTCTTGCTGCTTTTTGCACCCCTCTTTTCTGTTTCTGCACCTCTCTTGCCTCTATCTGCACCCCTATTCCCTCTTTCTGCACCTTCCCTGCCTGTTTCTGCACCTCTCTTGCCTCTTTCTGTACCTCTCTTGCCTCTGTCTACACTTCTCTCGCTCTTTCTGCACCCGTCGCGCCTCTTACGGCAACTCTGTTGCTTTTTCTGCAGCTCCCTTGCCCCTTTCTGCACCTCACTTGCCTCCTTCAGCACCTCTGATGTTTTTTTCTGCAGATCTCTTGCTGCTTTCTGTACCCCTCTTTTCTGTTTCTGCACCTCTCTTATCTCTATCTACACCCCTATTGACTCTTTCTGCACCTTCCCTGCCTGTTTCTGCACCTCTCCTGCCTCTCTCCGTACCTCTCTTGCCTCTGTCTGCACTTCTCTTGCTCTTTCTGCACCCTTTTCGCCTCTTACAGCAACTCTGTTACTTCTTTCTGCACTTTTCTCCCTTCATTCTGCACCCCTCCTGCCTCTTTCTGTACCTCTCTTGTCTCTTTGTGCACCCCTCCTACCTTTTTCTGCACCCCTCTTGCCTCTTTTTGCACATTTATTGGTTCTTTCTGCACTTTTCTTGCTTCTTTCAGCACCTTAATTGCCTTTTTCTACACTTATCTTGCTTCTTTCTACACCTCAGTTGCTTCTTTCGGCAATTCTCTTGCCTCTTTCTGCACTTCTCTTCCTTCTTTCTGCACCGCTCCTGCATGTTTCTACACCTCTCTTGCCTCTTTCTGTACCTCTTTTGCCTCTGTCTGCACTTTTCTTGCCTCTTTTTGTACCTCTTTTGCCTCTTTCTGCAGCTCTGTTGCTACTTTCTGCACTTCTATTGCCTCCTTCTGCACCTCTCTTGGCTCTTTCAGGACCTCTGTTACTTCTTTCTGCACTTTTCTTTCTGCACCCCATCTGCCTCTTTATGTACCTCTCTTGTCTCTGTGTACACCCCTCCTACCTTTTTCTGAACCCCTCTTGCCTTTTTTTGTACCTCTATTGGTTCTTTCTGCACTTCTCTTGCTTCTTTCAGCACCTTACTTGCCTCTTTCTGCACTTCTCTTGCTTCTTTCTACACCTCTGTTGCTTCTTTTGGCAATTCTTTTGCCTCTTTCTGCACTTCTCTTTCTTCTTTATGCACCCCTTTTGCCTCCTTCTGCATCTCTGTTGCTTCTTTCTGCACTTCTCTTCCTTCTTTCTGCACTCCTCGTGCCTTCTTCTGCACCTCTGTTGCTTCTTTCTGCACTTCCCTTGTTTCTTTCTGTGCTGCTCTTACCTCTTTCTGCATCCCTCTTGCCTCTTTGAGCACCTCTTTTGCTTCTTTCTATACTTCTCTCTCCTCTTTATGTGCCCCTCTTGCCTCTTTCTGCACCTCTTATTCTTCTTTCTGCACTTCTATTGCTTCTTTCTGCACCTATCTTACTTCTTTCTGCAGCTGACTTGCCTTTTCAGCACCTCTGTTGATTTTTTTCTGCAGATCTCTTGCCTCTTTCTGCACCTCACTTGCCTGTTTCAGCACCTCTGTTGCTTTTTTCTGCAGATCTCTTGCCTCTTTCGGCACCCCTCTTTTCTCTTTTTGCACCTCTCTTGCCTCTTTCTGCAACCCAGTTCCCTCTTTCTGTACTTCTCTTGATTCTTTCTGTACCTCTGTTGTATCTTTCTGCACTTCTCTTGCTCTTTCTGCACCCTTCGCGGCTATTTCAGCACCTCTGTTACTTCTTTCTGCACGTATCTTCCTTCTTTCTGCACCTCTCTTTCTTCTTTCTGCACATCACTTGCCTATTTCAGCACCTCAGTTGCTTTTTTCTGAAGATCTTTTGCCTCTTTCTGCACCTCACTGGCCTATTTCAGCACCTTTGTTGCTTTTTTCTGCAGATCTCTTGCCTATTTCTACACCCCTCTTTACTTTTTCTGTACCTCTCTTGCCTCTCTCTGCACCCCTGTTCCCTCTTTCTACACCTTTCCTGCCTGTTTCTGTACCTCTCTTGCCTGTTTCTGTACCTCTCTTGCCTCTTTCTGCACTTTTCTTGCCTCTTTCGGCACCCCTTTTGCCCTTTTCTGCAACTCTGTTGCTTCTTTCTGCACTTCTATTGCCTCTTTCTGCACCTCTCTTGCTTCTTTCTTCACCTCACTTGCCTCTTTCAGCACCTCTGTTGTTTTTTTCTGCAGATCCCATGCCCCATTCTGCGCCTCTCTTGCCTCTTTAAGCACCTCTGCTTTTGCATTTGACTCATGAGGGACACCTAGTAACGACTAGTGGAACTGCAGCTTCATGAAAGGGTATCAATGCTTTTGCATTTGACTCGTGAGGGACACCTAGTAATGACTAGTGGAACTGCAGCTTGATGTAATAATTTCAATGCTTTTGCATTTGACTTGTGAGGGACAACTAGTAACGACTTGTTGAACTGCATCTCTTTGTAGAATTATTTTGATATTGGATACTATAATATTCACTGCCCACTGCTAATCTTGCCCCATAATGCTTTGCAGGGCCTTTGGTTGGGATTGTATTTTTGCCCATAACTGTGCTTGGGGTGGTCCTAAGAGGCAGGGACCACCACCGAATCGTTCAGCAAGATGTGCTCTTTGTTTTCAAGGCATCTGCTTGGTTCTTTCCCTAGTTTAGGGAGGATCTCAAAATCATCATCTCTTTCACTGCTTGCTAAATTTTCATTTTCACTTTTGTGAAATGACTATATGCATTTTAACATGTATAGACTGAGATACTTGTTATTTACCAAACATATATGAGGTGTCTGTTTTATTAATTGGGAGTCCAATGAAGCAAAGTTGCGGAGTGGAATTCAGAGAGTTTTTGTTCAACTTTGTGGAATTCTGCGAAGTAGTACTCCACCAGTCACGCCCACCCTTAATTTTTAACTTCAGGACATTTGTGAAAAAATCAAGGATTTTGCACCAATTTATTTCACATATATACTTGTGAACGGGTAAAACACAGTCCCACAAAAGATAGAAGGGCTTATTTATGAGAGGCTTGCAGCACTGGACCATCACTTTTTCTGATGTTCCAGTGCCACAAACCTATCAGCCAAATCTATGAGACCACACATGGCCTCATCGATAGGGAGTAAGTAAATCAGCACAAGTTGCTGTGTTGCCTTACCTTGCACTAGGGAGGCATTCCATGGGTGCTGCAGTGGGTTGTCCCATGCAACATCCATGGATTTTGATGCTGCCCCATATTTACTTAATCATGTAAACCTGGAACAATGCCAAAAATGTATGCCTCCCAGAGCAGGCGTACCGAGGATAAACATTTTGTATTTTTCCTTGTTTTATCCTCTTTCCATGTGTGCTGCATTTTGCAGTATACATAGAAAGAGGAAAATGCCTCTCCGGATTGTTTATCTGGAGGAAGGTGCCCCTTCCTGCAAAAAAACTATTCTGCATGCATCACAGACACTCTTGCACCATGGTGCAAGGGTCCATGCATTGGCGGTAGTAAGCAAATATTGCGCCAGCGCAGGGTGAAAAGACAGGAATGACTGTATTTCATAAATATGGTGCATTCATACCCTTCCACATTGGTGTAGGGCAGCACGCCAAGAAGACTTGCAGCGTTGCTCTCTGCCAATTCCCCATAAATGAGGCCCATAGTTTAGCGTTTATTCACAAAAAAATTGGAACATCTATACTCAAAGGTTTTATAACTTTAGGGCTGATTACGATCCTGTTCAAAAGGGCTCCGAATCATACCCAGTTCTGAACAACCGATTACGATGCCTGGAAAACCATTCAGGCTGTCCACATCGGTTCCAAAAGGCATTCGTACAGGTCTAGGAAACGGTTTCCCAGCGAGCGAATACGATGACAGATTCGGACATCCGTTGCGATTTGGTTTGCCAGGAATGAAACAGTTGTTGGAATCGGTCTTTAGGGTCCTGTAGCAGGCCCCCCCTGACTACACGACTACACGACTCCACGGGTCCTCGGAATCAGACCCGTGGAGGTACCCAAGGGACCCCCCCTTTCCAACCATGCACTGTGTGGCAGGCACCAAGGGGTGTCCGCCACAGGGTGCATGATTTTTCCCAGCCACCCCTTTCTTTAATGGGATTCTGTGTTCTAGTTCAGAACACAGGCTCTAATTGAAGTCAATAGGAATCTGACTGCATCCAAATCGCTCGGTTGGACTCCCCCAATCCGAGACGTCCAGAAATCCTTTCCAAACTGGATTGTAATCGTCCCCTATGTCTGGGTGTAAATTTTCAAAAATCAGGAATTTTCAAAGGCATCCAGGAGAAAACCTAGGAGCTGTGAAAATTGCAGGCACTTGGAATTTCTAGCGGAGATTTATTGAAAATTACCATTAAAGCTAAGGCAAAAGCATTTTAGGATGTGAAATTGTGTATTGTGTGAAATTATGTATGTAAACGTATATGAATGCAACTGCAGAGTTGTACTTTTTCCACTTTATTAGGAAAATATTATTCCCTAGAGAAACCCTTTTCCTTCAGACCTACCAGCATGGGTGGTGTTCTATTCCCATTCACACCATGGAAAAAGATGAACTCCTGCTATTGACAGGAGTAAATGTCTAATTATGAGTGCAAGACATTGGGTTAATGGTTGAGGGGGTGAAAGCCTCACTCCGGCAACATCCACAATCCTCGTCAGCGTGAATCACAAAAATATCACTAAATTAACCTGTACTTAACCCTCTGGCAGCTTGGCACAAAGCGATCAGGCTTAACTAAGAGGCACCATCTGAAGTATTTATGCAGCTCCCATACAGTAATAAAGTGAAAACACACCGCAAGAAAAATCCCACACCAATTTAGAAAAATAAAGTTAATTGTAATAAATAAAATGATACCAGAACCACAAAAGTCCAATGAGTAGAACTAGGTATATATAGAATTTAAATGTTTTAAGTGAAAACAGCACCAAGAATCCGAAAGAGAAAACTGTGGTTATCTGGTAATGCCAGACCGGGACAAAGTCAAGAGCTCAGGCCATTTGTGATGGAGCGTGGACTGGATTCAGGGACCAGGCTAGTACCTCTTAGAGTTGTATCTTCACAAAGCTTTTGCCTTCACTTGACAGGCCGTATCCCAGAAACAGGACATTAAGGTGGGCAATCTTTGATTTTTTGAAGTTTAATTTGCAGCCTAAGTAAGTAATACCCACAACTATGCGATCTACTCTTGTGTCTTGTGTGTAGAAAGGTCATCATCCATCAAATATATGTCATCGTAAACGTTCTATAACACATGCTTAAAACAACCCAGGGCTGTTCTTATACCCCTCGGGCAAATAACAGAACTGTTTTTGAGAGCCCAGAGAGCTAAATGCAGTCAAATACCTGCTTTCAGTCACTATATTTTGGCAGAAAAATCAATTTGAGATATCATAACAGCATTGCTAGTCTGCAGACTAATGCCTGGTGTAGCCAATTGTGGTTGTACGGCTTGAGCAGGCCTCACAGGATGAAGCGGCACAGGCATCAATATATGCCAACCAGACCAGCATACAGTCTTCGGAACTGTACTGCTGTCATATTAACTATGTCTGTGTGAGAAGTTGGCCTGATATATGCTGTCCACTAGTTATAGTGGGCACCCTGCATCAGTCCAAACAACCCCTTATGGTGATAGGTTAAAGACAACCTTTATTGAAAGCTATCCTAGTGGTAGCTATGGAGAGCAGTCTTCAGGCTAAGTCTTGAAGGAATGTAAAGCAGCTTGTTTTACCAGTCTATAATCTCTTGAATGACCAAATGAAAGGACAACCACACCAGGTATATATTCAAAATATATTTATTTAAGATAAAACACACCCCTCTGGTCTCTTTATGAGGCTGGAGTTCGAAGTACTTAAGTTACAAGTCAGTATTCAACAGTAAAAGCACAAATACACGTTTGGGCCCTAGGGGCTTACCAAACCATATACCAATAAAGTGGTATAAGAACCACAACTGAACTAGACACCAGGCCTAGAGCCTGTAGAAGTGCTTGGACCACAAGGAACAACCCAAGGTAGTGACACAGGGGACCCACGGGGGACGCGTGCAGTGTGAGAACACAGCCGCGAATCGGCGTTAACTTCTATAGGGAACGTCGCGGTTGGAAATTAAGAGTTTAAAGACACTTAGAGGATGACTACAAGCGAACCCTTTTGGACTTAGGGGTGTCTAGGGCCAACACTCACCGGAGCACCAGAGTACTCGAGTTACCTCAGGGAAGGCGGGTGCATATGCGTCAAATGGTGTAGGGTCGCGGCGTCATTTTCAATGGAAGCTGGCAAAGAAGTGCTGCTGCCGTGAAGAGGAGAAGTGTCAGGAGAGATCTAAGCCTGGATCGAGGATGGAAGGAACCATACTTATACTAAGTTTGGGGATTGGACATACTCTAGGGACCCACCAATGGGAGGATTTTGAAAGAGGGGTGGTTGCACCCATTTCCTTTGTCCAGTTTCACGCCAGAGCAGGGGCAGGTATCCCCTGCAACCGGTTTGAACTGGACTATGCACAGGGACACCCAGTGTGCCCCCAGTGCAGGACTTCAAAGCACCAGAGAGTGCTCCCGCCCGGCCCCAATACACATCTGCCTGTCTGGGGAGGTGGTTACACCTCCCTGGAACAGGAAACCTATTGTCCAGGCCTCCCCTGCCAGAGTTTCGGTCAGCAGCAGGAAGCCAGACCCGTGTCTGTGGCAGTGGCATCCATTTTGTGATGCCAGGGCTTTAGAAAGTCTTTACCGGGTAGACCAGTGTGAACATTTCTCTCCCTCTAGAAGGGTGGAATGCTACCCCCGCCACCAGAACTGACCAGGGGTAGTATTCCAAAGTGTTTGACACCAAACATGACACGTTTCCGTGTAGCCAGTCCAAAGTTAGCATTTACCATGAGGTTATAATGCACTTAAGAGTATATGGTCAGGCTGCACCACAAACAGCATCAGAGGAGGTACTCCGAATGCTGCAGAGGGGCTCTGCTCATGCAGGGGCACCCTCTCACATAAAAAACAAGCACTCTCCCTTCAGGATTGTTAAGGCCTGACATAGGAGTGAATTATAGGTTTTATATGTGTGTGCAATGGTAGTCATATAGGTAGCCTATACCACAGTAAGGGGTGCAGGCACCACCTTACCCAGGCTGCAGTAGAAGACCTGTGGTGTCATTTTGGAGTGCTTCCCAGGGGTGGCATAATACATGCTTCAACCCCTGGTAGGCCTCTGAGGTACCTATGCCCTAGGTACATAGTATTCCATATACTAGGGGCTTATATGGCACTCCAGAATCCAATTAGAGATGTACCTAATGTACATGGAAACCATTTTAGAGAGGAAGCAGCTAGGTTGGGGTCCTGATTAGCAGGGCCACAGCCAGACTAAGGTCGAAAAACTGTGAAACACCAGGAAAAAGTGGAGGTACCCATGTGAAGCAGATCCTACTCCCCTACACAACCCCCCCCCCCCCCCCAACGCAGGGACATTAAACTAACCTTGACCAGTTGAGTCTTCATGTTCTAAGTGGAAATACCTAGAGAGTCCATCTGCATTGGCATGGTTACTCCCAGGTCTATGTTCCACTGTAAAGTCCATCCCCTGTAGGGAAATGGACCACCTAAGCAATTTGGGGTTTTCACCCTTCATTTGTTTTAGCCTTAAGAGGGGCTTATGGTCTGTCTGAACAAGGAAGTGAGTACCAAACAAGTATGGACTCAACTTCTTCATAGCCCAAACCACAGAAAAGGCCTCCCTCTCAGTGGCTGACCAACGTTTCTCTCTAGGGGTCAACCTTCTGCTTATGAAAGGACAACCACACCAGGTATGTATTTAAAATATATGTATTTAAGATAAAACACACCCCTCTAGTCTCTTTATGAGGCTGGAGTTCGAAGTACTTAAGTTACAAGTCAGTATTCAACAGTAAAAGCACAAATACACGTTTGGGCCCTGGGGGCGTACCAAACCATATACCAATAAAGTGGTATAAGAACCATGACTGAACTAGACACAAGGCCTAGAGCCTGTGGAAGTGCTTGGACCACAAGGAACCACTCAAGGTAGTGACACAGGGGACCCACGGGGGACGCATGCAGTGTGAGAACACAGCCGTGAATCGCCGTTAACTTCTATGGGGAAAGTCGCGGTTGGAAATAAAGAGTTTAAGGACAGTTAGAGGGAGACTACAAGCAAACCCTTTTTGACTTTGAGGTGTCTAGGGCCAACACCCATGGGAGCACCAGAGCACTCGAGTTACCTCACCCAGGAAAGCGGGGTGCATAGGTGTCAAATGGTGTCGGGTCGCGGTGTCGTTTTCAATGGAAGCTGGCAAAGAAGTGCTGCTGCCGTGAAGAGGAGAAGTGTCCGGAGTGATCCAAGCCTGGATCAAGGAAGGAAGGAACCTGAAAGCAGAGGGAACAGAGTCTGGGTCACTTACCAGTAACCAGGGGCACGATAGTCCAATGCCCACAGATGTCGGGTGCTTCAGGTGAGTTGACGGGTGTCTTGACTCTTCAGCCATGAGGTCCAGGAGGCATCAACAACAACCAGGAGCTATATTTGAGCTATCCCACAAAGTCTGTCAAGTGCTGAGTTGTCTGCGACCAGGATGGACCCAACAAGCCTTGGCAACGGCAAGTCAAGGGGAAATTGAAGAAAGACATCGGTGCAGACCAGCAAGGTCTGGGGGACTCATCCAGTGAGGGTAAGTCGGGGCACATCTGGCGCAACCATGAAAGCCCAATCAGAAGAGGAGTTGCCTTCATGGGGACCCACTAGCCAACAAGCTAGCGATTGCAAAGGAGCCTCAAGCAGTTGCACTGGAAACTGGCCCACGGGTCACTCGTGGAGTGGAGACCAGAGATCTTCTGTGCTGTAGATGCCCAAGGCTGGGGCTACTCGGAGCCCAAAGCACAACTTCAAGAAGGACCAAGAAGATGATGGACTGGCAAAAGTTCACGGTGTCCACGGGTCACGGTTCCATGTCACCCACGACAGCCACGGGCCTCAGCTTTGCTGTGGCCTCAGGGTAGCCTTGGGGAAGTCTGGAAATCCACCTCTGGTGATGCAAAGACTTCGGCGTCCGGCGGGAGCTTCAGAGTTGCAGACCGGACAGTTGCTTCTTTGGTGCCTGCCAAGCAGGGGAGTCACTCCTTGACCCCAAGGAAGATTTGTTCAGTCTTCTAGCGAAAATAGAAAGTGGAAGGTCCAGGATATATGTTGCAGAGTTTCGTCCAGGGTAATCTAAAGTCTCAAGGACTGGTTTCCCATACTTATACTAAGTTTGGGGGTTGGACATACTCTAGGGACCCACCAATGGGAGGGTTTGAAAAGAGGGGTGGTTACACCCATTTCCTTTGTCCAGTTTCGCACCAGAGCAGGGGCAGGTAGCCCCTGCAACCGGTTTGAACTGGACTATGCACAGGGACACCAAGTGTGCCCCCAGTGCAGGACTTCAAAGCACCAGAGAGTGCTCCCGCCCAGCCCCAATACACACCTGCCTGTCTGGGGAGGTGGTTATACATCCCTGGGACAGGAAACCTATTGTCCAGGCCTCCCCTACCAGAGTTTCGGTCAGCAGCAGGAAGCCAGACCCGTGTCTGTGGCAGTGGCATCCATTTTGTGATGCCAGGGCTTTAGAAAGTCTTTACCGGGTAGACCAGTGTGAACATTTCTCTCCCTCTAGAAGGGTCGAATGCTACCCCCACAGTGGATCATGACATTCTAATCCAAAGACTCTGCGAACCCACCACAGAGGGGACTGATCTCAACTGGATCACATTCAACCTTCAAAACAGAACAAATGTCATCCATACTCCCCTTTTCTCATCCAAACTGTACTTCAAAAAAGCTGGGGTTTCTCAAGGCTTTATCATCTCACCCATGCCTTTTAGCATCTACATGAAGTCATTACCAGAAAAAATCAATGAATTTCAACTCACATGCTATAACTAAACAGATGACACAAAAATACTTCTTTAACTGGAAAACCCTAAAGACATTTGGAACTCAAACATCTTCAGTTGCCTCAGAGCTGTTGATCAGTGGATGACATAGAGCCTTCTCAAATTAAATGCACCCAACACTGAAATACTCACATGTGGTAATTGAAAAAAATGATGACCCAATCTACGCCTAGACTTACGGTCTGGGACCACCTCATAAAGTATACAAGGAAGTAAGAAACCTTGGAATTACAATGGACTCCAATCTATCAATTAATGCCTAAATGGGTAAGTTTGCAATATCAAGCTTCATTACTATAAAAGGTTTGGGATGAGTGAGAAAGTAGAGGTAAATGATAAATTGAGAGAGGACCTCTTAGCAATCCCACTGTGTGGGACTTACTGGAGCCAACAAGAGGTGAAGTTGCCCCCCAAGGATGTCCCTGGGGGCCAACTACCCCTCCTGTTGCCTCCAGTAAGTCCCACACAGCAGGATTGCTGACAGGTTTTCGGAGACCATGCTCCATTGCTTCACCACTCTGCAAACGCACCTCCTGGGGCACTGCTAGTAGGGGGATGAAGTCCCCTTGGCTATTGAGGGTTCTTGGGGGCCAACTACCTCTCCTGTTACCTCCAGTAAGACCCACATAGCTGGATTTCTAGGAAATCATCAGAGGCCACATCCCCTTTCTCCACCACTCTGCAAACGCGCCTCCTGGGGATGCTACTGGTTGGGGGAAGAAGTCCACTTTAGTCCTGAGGCCTTCAAGAGTAAAGTGCAATTTATTCCCCAACCAGCAGAAGTAGAGAAGGGAGCTTGGCCTCCAAGTCCTCTCAGAAATCCTAGTGTCTTCCCGCTTTAATACATTAGCAGCCCCGAGGAGGTAGTGGCCCCTAGGGCTGCATCGGAGCGGTGTGGGCTCACCGCATCAGTTTTCATATTTCTGCACTGGGGAGATGTCGGTCTTTGGGACTCGGGGAATGCAGCATGGGCACCCCCCTCATTACTATAAACACAGCCCCCAGGACTTGGCCCACTCGGGGGCTAATTACTAATGAAGCACGGGAGATCACGTTTTGTTTTTTAAAACAAAAGTTTTGAGCAGAAGTGGCAGATCCAGTGTGACTCTCGCCAAATTTGTTCATTTCAAAATGCTTTTTTGCTCCTGCACTGTCCCTGTGGGATCCCCCCAGGAGGCCTAGGGGGTGTACTGCTCGAATTTTCCGGTCTTATTGTGTTGAAGGGTGATTTAGGTGACTTCAGTCTCTTTCCATTCAAGTCTAAGCGTTAGAGTAGTGTATAGAGCCTATTTATTAGGCACTTCGACATGATCCTGTGTTCTTCCTCATAGATTAGGGTTTGCACATATATCCTAGAGGATAGATCCGTTAGTATTAGGGGTAATCTGTTCTATAGTGAGGGTATTTCATGGAGTCGTGCTGAATCCAGGCCTGGTAGGCCTTAAACGGGAGAGACTCCATCTTTCTTTCCTCTCCGGCAGCTTGGAAAGTTTCTAGGTCGAGGGTGATGTTTTAGTTACGAGGTGTTATTCGCTTGGAGAGAACCGGTTCAGGCCGGCCCTTATCGAAGGATTGTATTTTTCTTCATGCCGAAGACACTACATCAGGCCGGCCGGCTGGGAACGTGTCCTTGGTACGGGGAGGTACAAGAATTTTGTGGGCGGCAGGTTACGGGCTGGAATTTTCCATGAGAAAATGCACCTCTATATTAGTGAAAGTCTGAGGCAGATACTGGCACTTGCTTCTTGTCCATGGGCGGCACCTGGCCGTTAGTAGTAAAGCTGCTACTT
This sequence comes from Triturus cristatus, assembly GCF_964204655.1. Classification (NCBI taxonomy): domain Eukaryota; kingdom Metazoa; phylum Chordata; class Amphibia; order Caudata; family Salamandridae; genus Triturus; species Triturus cristatus. The sequence continues at coordinate 527,976,503 of NC_140591.1, forward strand.
ATTCCAGGGAAGACAGATGACAAACTTGGAGGTGGAGAAAAACCGAGAGATAGATATTCCAAAGAGAAGAGAGTAGCCGATGAGGAAGAGGTCCCAGTGACTCGGAGAGGGAGACGGGAGTAAACCCGTGATTGCGGAGGTGTGACTTCCAGGCGAAGCCGAGGCGCAGACGAGAAGGGAACCTAGATGACCATTGAGTGCAGGCTACATACGACCAAGGTGATGTCAACCCCTTACTATTAGAGTGTACAACTTAATCTTTCACTTTTCTTTGCAGGTCATGTGATATGTATTATGTTCCGTGAGTGTGCATGTAATAACTAAATAAAGTATTCAGTTTGTAGTAAAGCAATATGTGCTACGTGTTCTTGTGTAAGAGGGTAACCTATTCTTCTAGTCAGCTGTGACTTAACATGGAATCCTGATCAGGTAGGTGGTAACTGAATGAGGGAGAAAGGAGCCCTTCGAACTGGGGAACAAGTTGTGCTCAACTAGCTGTCTTTGTGTGATCTGATATATAGTAACACTGATGTTGTGGTAATTATAGGATGAACTCGTGCTAAGGCTGCCGTCTGGGCAGGAAGTCCTGGGTCCGTTTGGGACCGCGAGGCTGTGACTGCCGTCTGGGCAGGAAGTCTGTGGCTGCCGTCTGGGCAGGAAGTCCTGGGTCCGTTTGGGACCGCGAGGCTGTGGCTGCCGTCTGGGCAGGAAGTCCTGGGTCCGTTTGGGACCGCGAGGCTGTGGCTGCCGTCTGGGCAGGAAGTCCTGGGTCCGTTTGGGACCGCGAGGCTGTGGCTGCCATCTGGGCAGGAAGTCCTGGGTCCATTTGGGACCGCGAGGCTGTGGCTGCCGTCTGGGCAGGAAGTCCTGGGTCCATTTGGGACCGCGAGGCTGTGGCTGCCGTCTGGGCAGGAAGTCCTGGGTCCATTTGGGACCGCGAGGCTGTGACTGCCGTCTGGGCAGGAAGTCTGTGGCTGCCGTCTGGGCAGGAAGTCCTGGGTCCATTTGGGACCGCGAGGCTGTGATTTGTAGGTCTTGGTATATATAGTAGGAATTCCCTGTCCTTAGGTGGTACATATATGTGGTTATTTAGGTGTGAACAGGCCCTAGGGAGGGGGTAACGTTCTGGTTTGGGTTAGAGGGGCTCTGCTGAGCGGGTTCTATCTGATCCGAAAACCCAAGCAGAACATTTGGCGTCACGAACCGTTTACGAAACCTGTGTGCGTTGTGTTTGTCTTGTGTTTGCTTTCGGCGCGTGCGTGGTTTTGTTTGCATTTTATTTTTGTATTTTTGTGTGTATAATTTTTATTTTTCTTCCTTCTTTTCTTTTTCTTCTTTTCTTCTTTTTCCTTTTTCACGATGTTTTCTAGAAGGTCTAAATCTACTTTTAAGTTGCCCGTTGATATTCCCGGATGGGATTCAACGCCTTATGAAGCCTTGGCCCGTGAGTGGGCTGATTCCACTGGTTTGAGTGAGAATTGGAATTCTTCTTTGGAGCTGGCAGAGCCGGCTGATGTGATTGCTTGTTTGCAGAAGGCACCCGTATCGAAGGGTGAGGAGATTCCCATTTTGGGGCGCAGAGGTTGGATTCTTTTGTCTGCATACAGCATTCTGCATGAGAGATTGTTGAAGTTACAGATCTCTCTTAAAGATGTGGAAGCGCACTTTGTTGAGATTCAGAATTCTCATACTTTGTTGCGGTGTCAAAATAAGTTGCTTGCTGATAAACTTGAGACTTACCAAACTATTGCCGAATGGGCGGCTGTGCGAATTGCTCGTTATAAATACAAGAATCGGCGCGGTCGGGTTTCGACGCGAAAGGTGCGTCTGGTCGTGGCGACAGCCGGGCTGGATTGGAATCCTGATGAATGGGATGGTAATATCTGGAACTCGACTGATTCTTGTTCCTCGGGTGAGGAGTCTGCCAAGCGCGAGTCTTCTCGCTCCCGCCATGATTGTAAATCTGCTTCTCGCACCTTTGATGGTGCACCCCGTGATTACGCTCGTTCTTCGAGTGGTATCAATGCCTCTTCCACTGATTGTCCCTCTACGAGTACTGATCGGGCTCCTTATGATGCTCGTCCCGCGGTTTCTGCACATCCAGTTTTCCGTCGGAAGTTGCAGCAGTCTCCCAATGCTCCGCAGGGTATTTCTTTGGACTGTTTAGAAGACTTTACTCAGCAGGAAATTAGTGATATTTTGCAGCGATTTCGGCAGCGAGCTGGTGAGTCCTTGCTCACATGGATGGTGCGCCTTTATGAACTGGGCGCTGCTGGTATTATGTTGGATACTGGCGATTGTTTAAAGTTCTGTTCCTTGAGTTTGGATTCTACTGTGCAGGATCATTTTCGTAACTATACTGGTGTTGGTCAGATTTCTTTACTCCAATTGGCGACTGAGGGTTGTAATCTAAAATATCCTACTGAATCTGACTGGCCTGTGAATGACAAGCCGTGGTATACTTTGCGTGATGCTGCTCAACGTCTCAAAGAGGAGGTGATGAAAACGGCAATTTTTCTGGGTACTGCTGACAGGTTGCTTGATGGTTCATTGACATCTTCTGTGCGGAACCGTATCATTCGATCTTCCCCTGTTGCCTATAAGCAGGTCATGATGACTTTATTGATTAATCAGACTGGTAACGTATTATCTACGGTTTTGGAATCGGTGCGCCAACTCGGTGAGTTGGGTGAGTGGTTTAAACCTGAACGTCAGTCCCGGCCTGACACTCGTACTCCTGGTGAAAATAAACTTACTAGACGTGATATTTTTTCTGGTCTTCTGGCTGATGGTGTGCGGAGGGAGGACATTGATGGTGAGACTACTGCTCGTTTGTGGGAGTTGTTTCGCAAACGTGGCTTGGATCGAAAGGAGGGTGCCCGGCGTGTTCGGACCACTGAGTGTGATCGTGGTGGTTCTGACGGTAGCGGTAATGACGACCGCCGTGGGCGCTCTGTTCGTCGTGATGATCGACGTTCTGCACATGATGTGTCCCCCCGTCGAGAGAGAGACAGGGAGAGAGAGGGGGAAAGAGAAAGGGGGAGAACTGACTATGTTTACAGCAGACGTAGAGATGATAGGGATCAATCCCCTGAGTTGAGGAGGAGAGAGGATCGTCACAGTTTGGTCGATCGTAACCCGCAGTACAATGCAGAAGATACGAATCCGTTCCGTACTGGGAATGGATATGAACAGGAGGTACCGATACCTAAGAAACGTGAGAGTCTTTATCCTGATCTATCCTGGTACACAGAATGCAGTAAGAATGACTAGGAAATAGGTCAAGCTCCGGTACACAGATGGGCTCACAGAGATAATAGACCCTATGTAGATATTGATATTTATTGGAGACATCGTAATATCCAAAGGGCCCGAGCATTGGTAGATACAGGAGCGGAGGCCACTCTTATTCATGGAAAATCAAAGAAGTTTACAGGTCAGCCTTTTACTATTACCGGATTAGGTGGAAAAGAAACCCCTGCAGTTCAAACTTTGCTTGAAATGAGAATAGGTAGAATTCCTAGAAAAGAGTATTCTGTACTAGTAGTGCCACTTCTAGAATTCATAATTGGGATTGATATTTTGAGAGGAATGACTTTGCATCTAGATGACGGATGTTACCAATTTGGAACAACGCATTATATATCGTCCAGACCTATACGGGTTGGTCGTTTAAGAATGCCCCCCATACAAGTTCCCCATGCGACAAAAGTGGTTTGTCAGAAGCAGTATCGTATTCCAGGTGGTCATGAGGAGATTAGTACCACTATTCAGGAGTTAGTGGATGCAGGAGTCATAACCCCAGTTACTTCTGCTTGGAATAATCCTGTTTGGCCGGTGCGTAAGAGTGATAACTCTTGGCGCATGACCGTTGATTATCGAGAATTGAACAAGCACACACCCTCTTTGACTGTTGCAGTACCGGATGTTATAACACTTATTGAGAGAATCCAAAAGCATCCAGGTACATGGTACGCGTCCATTGATATTGCTAATGCTTTCTTTTCAATTCCGATTGCCCCAGAGTGTCAGGAACAATTCAGTTTTACGTGGAACGGGCGTCAGATGACGTTTAGAAGTCTTCCCCAGGGCTATGTGCATAGTCCTACGATATGTCACCGGCTGGTGGCAGAGCATTTGGCTGAGGTACCGGTTCATCCCCAAATTCAGATATGTCATTATATTGATGATGTTTTGATCCAAGGCGAAACACAAGAGGAAGTTCAGACCCAATTAGACAGAGTCATTGAGTGCCTGCGTGAGAAAGGTTGGGAAATCAACCCAGATAAATTGCAAGGTCCGTCCCAGGCTGTAAAATTTTTGGGTATTAATTGGCATGAAGGGCACCGTGAAGTGATCCCTCAGGTTAAACAGAAGATTCTTGATTTTGCAGTTCCTAGAAATAGGAAAGAAGCCCAGAGCTTCATTGGTCTGTTTGGCTTTTGGCGCCAGCATATTCCTCATTTGAGTCAAATATTGGCCCCCTTGTACCGGGTCACGCGTAAAAAGAATGCATTTGAATGGGATAAACCACAGCAAGATGCGTTTAGTCTGGCAAAAGAGGCAATTCAACATGCTCTGGATTTATGGCCTGTACGTAATGGTGACGTGGATTTGAATGTGTCTGTACAGGGCCTTTATGCAAATTGGAGTTTGTGGCAGAAACAAGGCAGGAGTAAAGTACCGTTAGGTTTTTGGACCAAAAAGTTACCTGATGCTGGTGAGCGTTACACACCCTTTGAGAAACAGTTACTTGCTTGTTATTGGGCTCTGGTGGATACCGAGCAATTGACTTTGGAACATGATATAGTTCTGCGTCCGGAAATTCCTATCATGCAGTGGGTTCTGAGTTCGCCGAAAACTCACCGAATTGGACACGCTCAAGAGGCGAGTGTGATTAAATGGAAATGGTACATACAAGACAGGGCACGTGTGGGCCCGAAAGGAGTTGCTTCTTTACATGAGCAGGTGGCGCGAGCGCCATCGACTGAGACTGAGAGTGAATGTTCCGTACCTTTAGCACAGGAGTCTCCTGTCAAGTGGGGTAAGCCTTTTGATGATTTGTCCGCAGCGGAAAGAAACCATGTTTGGTTCACTGATGGTTCAGCGAGGTTTATAGGGATGACACGGCACTGGAAGGCGGTGTCCTATAATCCGATCACACAGAAATTATTGAGCACAACTGGTGAAGGTAAAAGCAGCCAATTTGCCGAGCTTTACGCTGTTTACCCAGTTTTGAAACAAGAGTTACCTGGTACATGTCATATTTTCACTGATTCTTGGTCCACTGCCAATGGACTGGCTGTTTGGTTGCCAACTTGGCATTCCCATAATTGGAAGTTACATTCCAAAGAATTATGGGGAAAAGAGTTATGGCAAGAAATTTGGGAGATGCTCCCACAGAGTACTGTTACAATCTTCCATGTGGACGCTCACACCCCGATAGATTCTCTTGACAAATTTTTTCATAACATTGCAGATGAGAAGTCTAAAATTGCTGAGGCAGTGGTGGACAGGCAAGATTCTGATATTGCGGGATTGGCGAAATGGGCACACCAGAAGGCAGGACATTTTGGAGAGAAGGCCACTAGCAGGTGGGCTGCTGATCGAGGAATTTACATTCCCTTAGATTTAATCAAAAATGTTATTTTACACTGCCCCGTTTGTCAGCATATCAGACGGCGTAAGGTGCCCCAAATTGTTAAAGGTCATTTACATCGCGGCAAATTGCCCGCTCAAATTTGGCAGATCGATTACATTGGTCCACTTCCCATGAGTAGGAATTGTCAATATGTTTGCACTATTGTTGATACATACAGTGGCCTGCTGGTAGCCCTTCCCTGTAAGCAAGCTACCCAATTGAATACCATTAAAACATTAGAATTAATTATGATGTACTATGGTGTGCCTATTATTATAAAGGAACAGTGGTCCCATTCAATTCGAGTAAATTAAAGTGCCACAATTAGTTCAATGAAAAATTGGGTTGTCCCTCTATAAAATTTATCATGGCCATGGTATCTTTAATGTAGCATCGAGTGACAGGAACGAAGTCTCTGATAAAGAAGTCGATATAGCGACCCAATGGTTCCAAGATTGAGCCACAACCCGACACAATGGGGCGACCCGGGGGGGTGGTGGGGTTCTTATGTATCTTGGGCAGGGTGTAAATTACTGGTGTGCGGGGACTTTTGGTGTTGACTACAACACTAGGATCGTCTAGTTTTGGCTGGCGCGGCTGCGCAACAGTTACTAATTGATTGGGTCATCCTCTCACTGTAAGTTCCGAACCCCCTCTTTTTAATTTTTAATTCTTGCACCACCCCTTCAATATCCCTCCCTTCTCGCATATTACCCTCTAGCTATTCTCGCCCCTCTTTACTCTTCCTATGCTCTCTTCCTAACCTCGCATATTTTTATTTTTTCTCCCCCTCCCCACTAGGCTTTCTCCCAGGCAATTATTTACCATTTCCTTGTCCTGAAGAGATCCCACTACGTGTTAAGGGATCGAAACGTCGTCGACAATCATTTCTAAACTCCAGTGTATTACAAAATTGAAATGTCGGAGTATGAAATGTTTTATTGACTTTTTGATAACAATTACCTTTGAGCACCAAAAAGTCACCTTTTAAAATCACTTGCCTGGGTACCGGAAATCGGCTGATTTCCTATTACCCTGCCACCAACTCACTCACTGTTTTATTAATTTTCTCACTATTTACAGTAATTTTTTAGTTATTTTTGCATTGTCTTTAAACATAAAACCCAATTTTTCATTGAACTAATTGTGGCACTTTAATTTACTCGAATTGAATGGGACCACTGTTCCTTTATAATAATATTTACACCCTTGGTCCCTTCTGACTCCTAGGGTCTCCTTGTTCCTTATAAACGTACTATGGTGTGCCATTCCAAATTCAATCTGATAATGCATCCCATTTTCGTGGAAGATTGGTACAGGAGTTCTGCGCGGAAAACAATATTGAATGGATATTCCATATCCCCTACTACCCACAGGCCTCGGGCCTGGTGGAGAGATTGAATGGTCTGCTAAAGGACCAGTTGCGTAAGTTAACGGATGACAAGTATAAAAATTGGCGAGACTTTTTGCCCCAAGCACTATTGATTTTGAACAATCGTCCTTTTTTAAATGCTGAATCTCCACTCATGCGTTTGTTTCCCCCGAATGCTGAGGCTATGCCTAATGAAATCAGAGAAACCGTGATGTATTGGGAAATTACTCCCGGAGCTTTGGCTCCATGTAGAGCGACCCCAGGGGCGGCAGGTTTAGACTTGCATGCTATGGATGACATTGTTATAAAAAGTAGAGATCGAGTCATCATAGAGACAGGTGTTGGTGTTCAGATACCACCTGGAAATTTCGGATTGATCGCCCCTAGATCGGGGCTGGCTGTAAAAGGCATTCAGGTGCTTGGAGGAATTATCGACAGTGATTATCAGGGAGAGATTAAGGTGCTCCTGCTGAATAGCAGTGAGATTGACTTACTGATACATCGCACTGACCGAGTGGCTCAATTACTGATAATGCCTGTTTTCAGTGGTGTATTAATGAAAGGCACTGCTCCAACGTTGCTAACTGTACGTGGCCAGAAAGGTTTTGGCTCCACGGATAATCCTGGGGCCAGAGTTTGGGTGCAGTCGCCTAAGAATCCCCCTGAACAAGCAGAGGTCATTGCCACCGGTCAGGATAATACCATTTTGGTTATGAGACCAGGGAAAGATAGCTGGGAAGCGGTCCCGGCTGATAAATGTTATTTACGAGAATGATTAATGCCTGTATTTGGTTCTCTTTCAGATCATTCTTTGGATTGTTGCTGCAGGATGTGTCGGAGCCGGACTGTTTTCGGACTGGTACGACGAGAAAGGAGGGATCCTATCAACCCGGGATGAACTGGGAACCCGAGTGTTGCGTTCCTTCGCTGCATGGGATTCATCATCGAACTTTTGGACCGCACTTGCCAAGAGGGTGACTGACGCCCCTCACTTCTGTTTGACACCGATGAGATCTGTCCATGACATTCTGGCGACCTGCCTGGTTGCTGTCCCCGCCTCATTGGAAATTTGACTGATATTTTTAATGTCTCGAAGGCCCGTCCCAATATTCTCCTGGGTGATTTTGCTACCCATGTATATTGCCCCCTATGTATTGAATTGCCGAGCGAGCAAACCCCCATCCAGTCCCAAATACTTACTTATAATATCACACAAGGTGATTTGTGCTTCTTTCTTACGTGTAATCCTAGTGCGATCTCTGAATGTCTACGCCTCAAACTAAAAGGCGCCACTTCATTTACCGCTCACGAACGGACTTTGTGCTTTCAAAGGACACCGACCACATGTGTTTCAGTTCAGAACAATATGACTTGTAATAGTTTGGTAGTTACCCCCAGTCACTATCGCACGATGTTACTACCTGCCGGATGGCTTTTCTCATGTGGTAATACTTCCTGGCCATTTGTCCCTGCAAACATTTCCGGAGGCCCTTGTGCCATTACGAGACTCAGTTTGTTGATGTTTGCATCGCACCCGAATGCCAACTCTCGTGTGCTTCGAGATACTGTAATGTTACAGGAGGATTGTGACCCATCTTTGCATTTATATTCCAAGTCTGAATACCTTAGCTTAGCTGTTTCAATTATTGGTGTTCCTGCTTTGGCGGTTTATAATGCCAAATCTATTGGGAAAATGGCCTGCTGGATGGTGAAATCTATTAATCATACTTCTACAATTTTGTCTGACATGCTATTAGACGCCCAGGGTGAACGTAGGGCCATTTTGCAAAATAGAGCAGCCATTGATTATCTTTTGCTTAAACATGGACATGATTGTTCGGACTTCGAAGGTCTCTGTTGTTTTAACTTGTCTGACCATACACAGTCCATTCGTGCTCACATCGACAAGTTGCGTGACTTAACAGAAGAAGTTAGAAAACACATTGACCAGGGGTGGTTTGACTGGCTCTTTAATTGGTTACCTGATATACACGCGCTACGCCAAATATTAGGTGGTATTTTGATTGCTGTTGCTGTTTTGATTTCTATCTGTTGCTTTATTCAGTGTATTCCTTCATTATTTCAATTCTGCACACTTGGTACTAGACATAGATCAGTTAGCTTTGTTTCATATTATTCTTCCACAGATGTTAACTCCATTTAATGAATGTATAATAGACTGAAGTCAAGGGTGAAATGTACTGCTCGATTTTTCCGGTCTTATTGTGTTGAAGGGTGATTTAGGTGACTTCAGTCTCTTTCCATTCAAGTCTAAGGGTTAGAGTAGTGTATAGAGCCTATTTATTAGGCACTTCGACATGATCCTGTGTTCTTCCCCATAGATTAGGGTTTGCACATATATCCTAGAGGATAGATCCGTTAGTATTAGGGGTAATCTGTTCTATAGTGAGGGTATTTCATGGAGTCGTGCTGAATCCAGGCCTGGTAGGCCTTAAACGGGAGAGACTCCATCTTTCTTTCCTCTCCGGCAGCTTGGAAAGTTTCTAGGTCGAGGGTGATGTTTTAGTTACGAGGTGTTATTCGCTTGGAGAGAACCGGTTCAGGCCGGCCCTTATCGAAGGATTGTATTTTTCTTCATGCCGAAGACACTACATCAGGCCGGCCGGCTGGGAACGTGTCCTTGGTACGGGGAGGTACAAGAATTTGGTGGGCGGCAGGTTACGGGCTGGAATTTTCCATGAGAAAATGCACCTCTTTATTAGTGAAAGTCTGAGGCAGATACTGGCACTTGCTTCTTGTCCATGGGCGGCACCTGGCCGTTAGTAGTAAAGCTGCTACTTATTCCAGGGAAGACAGATGACAAACTTGGAGGTGGAGAAAAACCGAGAGATAGATATTCCAAAGAGAAGAGAGTAGCCGATGAGGAAGAGGTCCCAGTGACTCAGAGAGGGAGACGGGAGTAAACCCGTGATTGCGGAGGTGTGACTTCCAGGCGAAGCCGAGGCGCAGACGAGAAGGGAACCTAGATGACCATTGAGTGCAGGCTACATACGACCAAGGTGATGTCAACCCCTTACTATTAGAGTGTACAACTTAATCTTTCACTTTTCTTTGCAGGTCATGTGATATGTATTATGTTCCGTGAGTGTGCATGTAATAACTAAATAAAGTATTCAGTTTGTAGTAAAGCAATATGTGCTACGTGTTCTTGTGTAAGAGGGTAACCTATTCTTCTAGTCAGCTGTGACTTAACATGGAATCCTGATCAGGTAGGTGGTAACTGAATGAGGGAGAAAGGAGCCCTTCGAACTGGGGAACAAGTTGTGCTCAACTAGCTGTCTTTGTGTGATCTGATATATAGTAACACTGATGTTGTGGTAATTATAGGATGAACTCGTGCTAAGGCTGCCGTCTGGGCAGGAAGTCCTGGGTCCGTTTGGGACCGCGAGGCTGTGACTGCCGTCTGGGCAGGAAGTCTGTGGCTGCCGTCTGGGCAGGAAGTCCTGGGTCCGTTTGGGACCGCGAGGCTGTGGCTGCCGTCTGGGCAGGAAGTCCTGGGTCCGTTTGGGACCGCGAGGCTGTGGCTGCCGTCTGGGCAGGAAGTCCTGGGTCCGTTTGGGACCGCGAGGCTGTGGCTGCCGTCTGGGCAGGAAGTCCTGGGTCCATTTGGGACCGCGAGGCTGTGGCTGCCGTCTGGGCAGGAAGTCCTGGGTCCATTTGGTACCGCGAGGCTGTGGCTGCCGTCTGGGCAGGAAGTCCTGGGTCCATTTGGGACCGCGAGGCTGTGACTGCCGTCTGGGCAGGAAGTCTGTGGCTGCCGTCTGGGCAGGAAGTCCTGGGTCCATTTGGGACCGCGAGGCTGTGATTTGTAGGTCTTGGTATATATAGTAGGAATTCCCTGTCCTTAGGTGGTACATATATGTGGTTATTTAGGTGTGAACAGGCCCTAGGGAGGGGGTAACGTTCTGGTTTGGGTTAGAGAGGCTCTGCTGAGCGGGTTCTATCTGATCCGAAAACCCAAGCAGAACAGGGGGTAAAGGTGTTCTTCCCTGCTCCCTTTTCTTTGTTTTTAAATGTTTTTTCCGGTAACTCAGTTCAGCAGTCACAAGATGGCTGCCAACACTTCCTGGTTTGAAGTGTTGGCGGCCAATCAGATCGCAGCACAAGATCTTGAGTGGGGTTGCAGATCCTCTGCATCCCCTAGTTGAAAATCTGAAAACTCTTTAAATAACTCCACAACTACAGAACACATTTTCCCAAATCACAAAAAGGCACTTCCTTGGACTAACATCTACCTTCCTGTCAAATTTGGTTTAAATATGTTCAGGAGTTCAGGTTGTAGTCGTGTCTAAAGGTCCTATGGGAATTAAAATGGAAAAAATGTGCCTTTAAGCAACCCCTTAGTTCTCAGCCCCGCTTCACGAATCACTCCAAAACCTTCAAGACAACAGCTGAAGTGAGCATCATATCAGTTTTGAAAATTTCGGGAAGATTTGTCAAACGGCACCAAAGTTATTGGGAAATAAAAAAATGCTCTTCCTATGTAAACTAGGTCCTAACTTTAATGATCGCTGTTAGGTAGTTATAGTTAGGAACTAGTTTCCATTGGAAAAGCATTTTTTGACTTGTCTATAACATTGATGTCATTTGACCAATCTGCATGAAATTTTCTCAAAAAAGTGTCTTAATGTAGGTCCTTTGTGCCATGGAAAGTTTGGGGGTGGTCTGTGCCATGGGGACTGAGAAATTGGGCGTGAAATGTTGTAATATTAATTCCTATTGGAACGTGTTGTCGAACCCACAGCATGAACCGCTGGATAGAATTACACAAAATTTGGTAGAAAGGTAGATGTTGTTACGCAGATTGTACTTTTTGTTATTTGGTGCAAATCCGTTCAGTACTTTTCGCTAAAGTGAAGCCAAAAATTATAGTGATATCTCTGGCTGTGGATATTTCACGATGATTTTGTGATAAATTGCGAATGCGTGCGCCAACAGGAATGCTCTGATTGGCTGGAAGCAACCTGAGCAGAAAGTTGTGGCCACCATTTTATTGTTCGGGAACGGTTCCTGGGGCTGAAAAGTTCTGTTAAAGATAACATAAGGTGTCAGGGTGTAGGTACTCTGATCCCATGTTTGAGAAATGGGAGTATTAGTGACACAAATGATGTGCCCAAAATTGATTATATTGATCTAGTGTGATATTTGCGATGACAAAACTATTGCCAGTGCAGCCCCACGTGTACTGTAGAGCGGATGTCATAAATATCATTACATCATAGCAAATATTGGCGAAAATATAAAAAAAATATATATTTGTACATACTCACTTTCACACACTCATGTATGCACTCACAAACCTAATCAGATACATATATACCCACTCACACACTTATACATGCAGTCACATACCCAATCAGATACTCATGCACCCACTCACATACCCATTCAGGTATTCATGCACCCACTCGGAGTGTGATGCACCCATGTACCATCCCACTCAGAGACTTATGCACCTATGTAAAGACCCACTCATAGACTCATGCGTACAGTCTAATATCCACTTATAGACTTTTACACCCACTCCCAAACCCACGTGATCACTAATGCAACCACTCACAGACCCACTTAGATACTCATGCACCCACTTACAGACTTATTTGGAGAGTCACACACCCATGTATATACCCACTCAGATACTCACATACACACTTACAGACCCACTCACATACTCACGTCACATACCCTCTCAGAGACTTATGGACTCAGTCACTCATTCATTCAAACAGAATCTCACATACCCACTCCTAAACTCACTCAGATATACACGCCCACTCACTCACCCAGTCAAGGCTCATGCATCCACTCACTGACCCACCAAGACACTTGTCCTCCCAGTCACGGACACACTCAGACACTCATGCATACACCCTTTCACTCACTCATTCAGATACTTATGCTCTCACTCACAGACCCATTGAGACACTCAAACACCCACTCACAGATCCTCTCAGACACTCAGACATCTACTTATGGACAAACTCAGACACTCACACACCCATACATTCACTCACACACCTACTCTTAGACCCACTTAGAGACTTATGCACCAAGTCAGTTATACACTCAGAAACTCATGTACCCACTTACAGTCACACTCAGAGACTCACGCACCCACTGACAGAACTACTCAGACATTGATGCTTCCAGTGATGGACCCACTTAGAGACTTTTGCATACACTCACAGACCCACTCATGCACCCACTCACTCACCCACTAAGACACCCACTTAGATACTCATGTATCCACTCACAGATCCAGCCAGATGGTTATATACTTACTTACAAATGCACAAAGGCACTCATGCACTTACTCACAGATTGAGTGAGAGACTTATGCAACCAATCGCAGACCCACTGCGACACTGATGCACCCACTCATAGATGGACTGAGGCGGTCACACAGTTCATTACAGAAGCATTGATAGACAGATGCACTGTCTTACAGATTCACTCAAATACTTATACAGTGAATGAAAGACTTACTGATACAGTGATGCATGCAGTTATAGATTTCGCTGAAAAAGTCATGCACTGTGTTGTAGCGATATTAAGGAATGAATGAGTATTGAATTTATAAAGCGCTAAACTTAGCCCAAGGGCATCAAGGCGCTAAGGGAGTTCTACATGCTATAATACGGTCATTTAGATAGTAATGTGTGTAGTGTCTTGATTATAATCCATTTTGCAGTTATAAGTTTTAAATGTGGTGTGGCTATTGAATGTCTGCATTTGCTTGGTCATTTTGCTACGTATTCACGGCGATCGCGGCTACCGATATCATTGCGATGCCCGGCGCCACAGCAAAAATGGAAAATCAGTTTAAATTAATGTTTTTATACAAACTCTCTACAAAAATATGAGTTTACACAGTACAGTAATAAACCCCTAGTGTCTGAAATACTGTTAAATGTGTGCACATATCTGTTTTACACCACTTAAAAAAGGCACGATCGTCGCAGTTACCGAAGTCATTGCAACTCTCAATGCTATTGTGAAAACAGGAAGTAGGGTTCAAACACAGTTTTTTTTAAAGTTACTACAGAAATATATGTAAAAATATGTTCTTTAAGTTAGTAATGTGTGTAAAGTAATAGTTAGAATGGATTTTTAAATGTATTATTTTTTTATGTGGTGGTGGTCGTTGAATGTTTGCAATTGTTTTGAAATTTGGCGAGGTGATCGCGATTATCGCAATGTCATACCTAAATTTTAAAATTCCCCCCCAAAATTACTTAACAAGAAAATGAACAACATTTTGGGAACTTGGGTGGCTCTGACAAGAGCCTTTGGGTTGAGAGTGTGTATAAGGCAGATACATATAAGACTGTATGCAATGTTCCAGCTTGCCTAGAAACACCCTGGTCCCTTCGTCTGTAAAGTGAACTCCATCACCTCTGTATATTCCATGCCTGTCGAAATGCAGATTGTTGTTGTAGATAGAGCTCATGACATGGTCTCTGAGGAAAGCAGAAACTGTTTTACTAACATGTTTCCTGGCAAAATCCCCTGAAGAAAATACAAGATTATAAACATACACGTTATAGAGACGTTATAGTTAGGCCAGGTTTCACTCGTACAAAACCAGTGATCACAGGAGCTAAAAAGCAGTTTTTCTGAAAGAAATCTACTAACTGCCACTTGGTGCTGGAATCACAATCACAATATCCTGTTTTGCACAAAATCTACCCATCTAGGAATACCCTGCTACCTCAACAACAACATCCACATTGTAGGAGGATCAAGTGGCAGCATATTTGTTTTATTGTATATTTGAAAATGACTAAAGACACCTTTATGATGTGTGTCTTTAAAACTAACTATGCCGTTACTCTCTATAGCTTCACCTACACTTAATCTGGCGTTATCTCCTATTGTTGATGTGCTATCTCTATGCAAACTGCAAACTGCTCTACTGCCAATGAGGTTAGGTTTGTGCGGCAAAAAAAATGTTGAATAGACAAAATAAATTACCATAATGTTAAACTTGTGGAAAACCCTTGCTATTATCTAAGATTGCCTGATACCATGATATACATCTGTACCAAGACGCTGACTATTAGGAGCAACGTTTAACACAAAATAACCAAGATCATCTCTATTAATGGCTGACTGCCCCAGAAATTATAAAGTAAATTGAAATAAAGTAAAAATCCTGATCATATCAATCGCAATAGTAGTAAAATCTGTAACACGAGAGTGGAATGTTAACTGAAACTCAATGTCATATGAGTCAGACAGGCATAGAAAAGCGTCTCCATTGCAAATCCCCAACCACGTAAAGGGTCTGCAACTAAACAAGAAGAAACATGAAAAGATGTTTTAGGTACTCCTGAGGGGCATATTAGACCTTCAACATAAACTCTTAGAATCAGCCCTGACCCAACACTGAATCAATGCAACTAATCACTACATGCCAAACTGTGTTGACTGAATAGTGCACCGTCTCAGCTGTCCTTAATAATCTGTATTTGTCTATCCTACCCTCTTACCTATGTAATTTATGAATAGACTGAAGCAATTGGATGTAAGTCTGTACTTCCCTCTTTTTTCCTGCACATCATTGCCCATGTTTCTCTCTTTTTTATTTCATTTTCTCCGTCTGAAAAATAAAAAAATATTATGTAATGTTTTATAAAATAATGTAAGGATAAGCTGAGTTAGTTAGATGGTAAATTGATGAGGTTATGAACATAGGCAGGGTGGGAGAGACATAAATAAAAAATGTTGTAGCAATCATAAACTCAGAGTGGCAGCTCAAGAAGAAAGGTCTATGTAAATGATAAGTTAAGCTTGAACATAAGATACACAAGGTGACAATTAAGTTTAACATGTAAGCAAGACCTGAATTTATCTCAATGGTAACTTTTGAAGGATAGGCATTGCTCCCACACTGCCCCGTTTCCCCATTTCTTTTCACCATTCCTCTACTGACCCCATTTTTCCTTTTACTCCTGTTCAATACAGCCTCTTTCTCTCTGCCCTATTCCTTACATAGGTCACTGATTCTTCATGGCTGCAACTCATATCCTATTGTATTAGCAACAGTATTCAAGAGTGAGGTTCATCGTTAGCAACATCCTACTTATAACATAGTCTGCACATGCATAAACACTCTCCCTGTGTGTAAAATACCTTAATTAAAAGTTTTGAATGAAAACAAGTTAAATATGCAAGCTAAAAATGCCACATATAAAGACCACATTAATTTTTATTCTTGAAGAGCTGGAATTTAAACTCCATTCCTGACTGCCCAGGAGTAACTAGTAAAAGAAGGAAAAATGTAAACATATATTTTGTAGGAGGTAATTTTTGAATGCATTAAGACAGGAGGAGTTTTCTCTTGTATTTATTTTACCTTCATTCCTTAGTCATGGATTTTATTCCAACAACTCTCCATGGCAGTCAATGAGCAGAAGGGATAGTTGACCTTTTCACTTAGTTAGTAGTATTGAAGTATAGATGGTTTATTAGTGGAAATGACCACTCTGACAGTGCACATGGTTATAAACTGGTCTAATTAAATGTATACATTAAAATACGTAAGTTAATCACGGGTTTAAACAGTTGAACATACAACTTCCCCTATCCCAACAAATCAAAAGACTCCACTGTGCAAAATCTGACTTGCCCAACACCATTAAAAAAAACACAACAATTCAAATAAAAGAAAAGTGTCACATTGAATACTAGTGTATCCATGATTTAGAGCTGAAAATAATGCACACATTCATGACTGATCTTAGGGGATCATTCTGATTCGGCCAGATTTGAGTCATATATTCTCCCGCCACACTCAAAGTTGTCAAAACCATGGATGTTGATAAATGTGGGGATGTGCAAATCTCCCCAATACATGTTTTTGGAGGATGATATTCGGGAACTGGTGTTTCAGCACTGATTCCTCCATGATTTCACCCAGTGTTTCACCAGGAATTGTAGACTAATGTCAGCAGCCATAATCCCATAGTCCAAATGTAAAAACTGCAATCCCCTTGAAACTGGTAACTCCCATTGCCAACCTCAAAAGGATTAAATGGCACTCAAATTGAGAGCCTTAGTATGTTAGTGCAAACCAGAGTCTAAGTGATTTGATTTATTGTATTATGCCATGTAGCATGCCTCTGCATGCTATTTCTACACTTAGTGATGATACACACTTTAATGCTTTCCTTGTGGTACATTCTCTCTGGTGTTTATAGTTTACAGTAATGTACATGCATTTACTATGTATACACTGGTTCAAATGTCTGTAAGATTGACTGAGCAGGTCAATTGCCTCTGCGTTTTTAGCAGACACCCCTGCCCAATGGCTGATCTAAGTTTCCTTTGATGTGTACCCACTCTCTTCTTGAATTAGTTGCCGTTTTGCATAGAGCAGAAAATTACATGGTGCCTTTTTAATGTGACCGTTTTAAGGTGTAGTTTGGCACATATGCCACATTAGTAAACCATTACCTTTAGTTTACAGTATGGTACTTTCTTTATGTACTTATCGATCTAATCACTGCTAAAACACACATTCTCCCAAAGGCATCTTTGGTTCTACGAGTCCTCAAGGAACCAACAGAGTAAATTAGCAAAGAAAAAACATTTCTAACCTCTCCTTGAACTAATGGTAGTGTGCAAAATGGCGCTCTAAAAATATCCATGCATATTTGCAGATTAAAAAGCATTAATGTTTTGCTCTGTATTAGAGCATTTAACATTTCTATTTGTTCTGAAAGAAGGGGGGAAGGAAGTATTATTCTATGTTCCCTCTATATTTTGTGTTCTCTATTACGGTTTCTCATTATTCTCATCTATAGTTGAGCAGGAACTTTGCTACTAAATGAAGCCAGTTTTAGCACAAAATTATATCAATTTTAATCAATTTTAATAAAACAATGAGGGCTTTAAAATTTCTATTTATTTCCGAAATATCAAATCACATAAATGGCCAACATGTATTCCATGACTCTCTTGTCGCTTCATCAGGGTCAATTACAATTCACAAGCATTCTTAATTTAGAAAATAAAAAATGTACATTTCAATATATCACATTTAATGCTGTTAAGCTCTTCTTTTTTTATGAACAGTTTCCAAATAATTGATACCTCTGTACCAAATACTTATTTGCAAATATTTGCATAACAACATGGCGTGTTGGTATTTTTAGTTTATATTCACATTTGTCAAATATTTGTAGTAGATTTAACTAATATTCTAAGCGCATTATTGGATGTATTTAACTGTCCCAACATATTAGTATTTCTCTTCATTGTGTTGCAAGTACTTCAATTGTGAAATTATAATATTTTAATATAATTTTGTATACAACTAAACCATTTATCCCGGCAACACATGTGCTCAACTCCGTATATAGCACCTCTCCTCATTCTTTTTCTATAGTATAACAATATCCTTTGTTTACAACCTTGATTTGATTGACCACTTCATCAAATCTCTTTCTCACACCTATTACAAATGAGAAGATATATGAAAGCATTTAATAAACTTCTATTCCATTCACAGCATATTGCACAGGGAAACACAGTGCAAAAATATCAATTGATAAAGCAAGGTGTTCTACTTTTGCTTTCTACACATCTGGCTATCATGGTGAGCATCACATGTAACAAGTTTCTGGTACGACAGTCTTTTCTCACAGTTTACTGTGTTGTTTCACTGCTCATAGTCCTTTACTATCTTTCAAAGTTTTGTAGTCATTCCAAAAAATAAATATTTTAAGACTGAATGACTAGACCTTTTACTACATAACATTGTCCTGTGACTTGGGTACCTTCTTTTTTAATCTGATTTCCAAAAAGTTTTCCTTCTGAGTTTTTATCTCTCTTTAAAGATGGTTGTTGCATTAGAATGTTTTTATGATCTATTTTATTCCTGTTGCTTCCTGTTATTTACTACCCTCATTAAGAAAAAATATTCAATTAATGTCTCATTTTTCAACCTGGTGCACAAGAGTCATAAATAAACACCATATGGATCTGAAACTGAGATAAAGGTTGATACAAAATAGCCATCGAAAAATCGCAATGTTGTAATATTGCTTAATATACAATTAAACCTATAAGGTCGGCAACATGTTTTAACCTAATCTATAGACAACACTCTCCCATGTCTCCTTTTCTTTTGCATGAAATTATTAAAGAAGTTTTGCAATCTCGTGTTTCTTTCTGAACCTGTAAATCTATGTGTTATATATGGTTTTTAACTAGTATACTTAAGATATGTTTTTATATTTTTATTTACAGCCTTGATAAAGACGGTTTAATCGAAATACATGTTGGCTGTTTGGATGATGAAATATATGAATTATGTAGCAAAAATTAGATATAAAGAACTATTTCTGAAAAATGTCATTGGGGTATGACAGATGTATAATATTTGAAATGATATTTGTATGTGACTCAAATAAGCCTCTTTTAACGTACTGTACATTGTGTAAACAGTTGATTAAAATATTCAGCAAAACTTGATGTAAAAATAGGGCAGCAATATCGATCAGAGTATGATTAAGGAAGAGAGTAAATTATAAAATGGACAAAAGTAGACAAGAGTAACAAGATTAGGAATTGTACTGCATTCTATTCCCTTTTACATAGCTCTTTCTGGACCTCTTGCAAATCCTAAAGTCCTTTCTCAATAGTTGGAAAAAGCAGGTTAAAGCATTTTTTAGACTGATGACTAAAAAGGTTCTCCAGATATATGATTAATATATCACTTCTTGGCCCTCACAAGGTCACAGAAGTGATCTAATATTCATCAGGTTCCTGGGAACCTTTCACAGAATTGAATGAAAGTGTGTTGGTCATTGTCAGAACAGGACAGAAAATAGCCCTGGGCACCAAAATAAAAGTGGCCCCCCTTAGTGACTCAGTTAGCTAAAAAGGGCCAATGTTTGCAAATTGGGGCAGTTTTGAAGTTGTAAAGAAATGCCGTATAGGTGTTTTGCAAGGTATGGAAGATTCCATGGATTTCAGCTTGCTACAAGACAATGTTTATTTTAATATCAGTGAAATCAACAGCAAAGACTGGCCCAGCAGACCATAAAACATGGCCAAAAACAGACAAAAAAACAGCCCACACACTTACCTGTCAGACCAGCCCTTCATACTAAAATACAACACTTGTCCCGTGGGACAATACCTCTCATAAGGCTCAGATATATGCGAACACATTCAATTATTCACTTCTTATTCAAAGACAACAATAAAGCATATGACACTTTTCTCTTTTTATAATTAATATGCATTGTAAAAATTAGGGGCAGTATATACAGTGTAATGGTAGTGCAGCATTTCAGTGCTCTAATGGTGAACATATACATACAGAACATATACAAAGGCACTGCACAAAAGCCAAGGTTGCACAATAATTTTCAACAGTTGAAGAAGGAACTAGTATCAATTTTTATACAGTATCTTGCATTGATGGTGGAAGTATAACAAGGAGACGCTTTGAATGACACCGGTTGCACATTCATTCAGACTTCGGTCGGAAGCTGATAGCTGGTAAAGACGGCCCACATGATATATCAAAGAACTTTGGTTGATTGTCTTGTGCATCCAGGTGGTGACCATTGTGAGTGGCCCTACACTCACAGATGTATTATCCTACCCCAGCCTGGGTACTTTCAAATGATCATGCCTCATCTTTATTCCTCAGTGTGAAACTGTTAACTGGACATTCTACAACATGAATCCATCACCAACGCACTTATGCCACTGTTCTACGGAGTATGTCAGGAAGCAAAAGGGTGTTGTCATCTATTACTCACAAGAAACTACATTTCCTCCTTTGTTCAATAAAAAGAACCAATCATACATATATACATTAAAACTCTTCAATAAGTAAATTTCGTGCTCGAATAAACCGCCTGGATCTAGTCATGTGATGCCCTGGAGATACTAGAGTGGTGTCCATGAGATGCATTAGTGGACGAGATATTGGTACAGTCATTGGGCTCTCTGGATTCTCAGGTGGACAAGTCTCACTCTTGACATCTGGAGCTGGGGAAGATTGAGGCATATGCTTGAAATGCAAAGAATCTCATGTAATGCACTTTCCAGGATGGTTAGCAATCACGATGTGTCCTTCACTGGCACTTACTGACCCACAACCCTCAGTGGGTCTGCATCAAAAAGAGCATGAGACTTGCATTTCCATTTCTGCCTGATGGAGACTTAGTCTCCTCTGTTGAAGACAGTGCTTCGAGCACAGTGATGTCTACCCGCACAGGTTTTAATTTTGCATTTGTGAGACAAATCTGTGGTTCGAAATTTATCAAGGTCAATAGATCTCTCAGTGGTCCAAAGTGGTACTTTGCTGCCTATGGCTCAAACAAACATGAAGGTGGCAAGGCTCTTACCCATGGTAGAATGGCCATTTGACCTGTACGCTGAAGAACTGATTTAAGTTCATGCTTTTCCAGTGCAGCATGCTGAACAGTCTTCTTGAGGGTACTCATAAATCTCTTGACCACGCCATTCACCTGTGGAGGTGTGCTTTTCTGACACTTGATGTTTAAGTGAGTGAGACAGACTTTACATTTCCAGCTATTGATTTTAAAATCACTGGAACACCCCAAATTGCAAAAATGCTTTCTAATCTCTCAATGACTCTGTTATGAATAGTTGATGACAAATCTTCCACCAGAGTAAAACTGGAATATTTGTCTATAACCACTAGTAGATGATGTCCATTGCTTTGGGAGATCAGACATGTTTAACAAATGTGGCATTGTCTTAGATGGCAAATAGTTGAACAAATGACATGCCTTTAACTCTTGTTCAACTCTTTCATCAAGACAAGGGAACCCCACTCGGTCCCGTAGAACTTGGTTCATAGCAACAACCCCACAGTTTCCCTCATGGGCCAGTTTAATAACTTGTCTCAGACTCTCGGATATGACAATTCTTGACCCTCATTAGATTATGCCTTCTGGAGTAACTGAAAGTTCTTCGTGCACATTTTTGAATTTCTGATATTCAAGATCCTCACAAGGAGGTTGAGTATGTGTTCGCCACAATTGGTGGGTAATAATGTCTTTGAGCATTAGCAAATCTCTGACAGTACTTGTGACAGCAAATGATTTGTTCTACCAATATGGAAGCATGGGTGCTGGACTTCCTAATGAATTTAACATTGGAAACTCCTCTGAGGCGGAAAGCCGGAGGACGGTACTTTTTGCTCATTTTAAAAAGAAATCACTTGTATTTTGTGTTCTGGCCTTTTAATCCTCACCTGCACTAAAAGCGCTGCCCTCACGCGCCTAGCAGACCCTCTGAGGCACTCCTGAGACAGCGGCAGTCAGCGCTGATACAGGAATCACAAACTCCCCGCCATCGCGGTTCGAAGGCGAGCCACGCCCCCTGCGAGGCCACGCCCACCAAGGATCCCATATAAACGCTGTTCGCAGCGCGACTAACAACATTGGAAACTCCTCTGAGGCGGAAAGCCGGAGGACGGTACTTTTTGCTCATTTTAAAAAGAAATCACTTGTATTTTGTGTTCTGGCCTTTTAATCCTCACCTGCACTAAAAGCGCTGCCCTCACGCGCCTAGCAGACCCTCTGAGGCACTCCTGAGACAGCGGCAGTCAGCGCTGATACAGGAATCACAAACTCCCCGCCATCGCGGTTCGAAGGCGAGCCACGCCCCCTGCGAGGCCACGCCCACCAAGGATCCCATATAAACGCCCACAACGTCGCTATAAATGTGTCGGCCACACAAGCGCAGCGGACGAGCGCAGCGGGAGCGCCGTTTGCGCGCCGAAGGCGCGCTTAAGGCAAGCTCGTCTGCGCTCGTCCGCGCCTCGGCAGCGCCTGATGCGCCACCTGCGGCCTCGATCCCCCCGTCCACCAGCAGTACACCACACTTGACGCGCGAGGCTCTATTCCTCCTTAGAGACTTCGCTCATGAAGGACATCTGTCATTCCAAGACACCGCCTATCCTCTGCACGATTTCGCGCGCAAAGGCTTATTCTCAGGTGGCTTGCTGAACGTGAGGTCCCTGCCCAAACACGCTCACGAAATCGCCCAGCTCATAGATAATCACCATCTTGATGTCTTATTCCTAACGGAAACATGGACCCACTCCGACTGCAACATAGAACTGGACTGGGCCTGCCCACATGACTTCAAAATCTTGCATCTCCCACGTCCTAAGGGGCGGGGCGGTGGTGTTGGTGCAATCTATAGAGCATCATGGTCAGTAAAAACTATTGCCATGGACCCAGTGGTCGGGACCGAAATACTCGGCCTTTCCATCGACTGTCATCTTGGTACTACCTTCACGGCGGTGATTTGCTACCGTCCGCCGGGAGCGTTTAACGCGACTCAGCAGCAGTCGCTTCTCACCACCCTCACCAATATGGCTACCTCTCACAACAACCTGATTGTCTTGGGCGACTTTAACCTTTGGCCCAACGGCAGTCTCGACTCCGCCCTCAACAATCTCCTAGTCTCTTGTGAAGGAATGAAACTCTCCCAGCTAGTGAACAAACCCACACACGCAGCAGGGCACCAGCTAGACTTAATCTTTTCCTCCCCCCAGCTAGCTCTTCTGAGCGACATTCTACCAATGTGCTGGACTGACCATGCTTTGATCAAATTTCATATAGTAGGTAGCAGGTCTGGCAGACCGGCATTCCACGGTCATATACCTCCGTACAGAGACTGGAAGGCCCTGGACAAACTCAGACTGAATGGCCCAGTGTTTGAAGTAGAAGACAGTTTCTCCATTACGCAATCAGTGGAGGCCAACTATCTATCCCTTTGCTCAAGGATTTCCAGCACCTCGGAACGCCTCGTCCCTCTGAAAAAGGGTAAACCCCAGAGACGAGCACCGGCCCCATGGTTTGATGACTCCCTAAGAGCTCTCAAACTAGCATGCAGACAGGCTGAGAGAAAATGGAGGCAGGGTTACTCTGACACTCATAAAACCCTCTGGAAAACACACCTCCGGGAGTATAAAACTGCCATCGCCCTAAACAAATCCAAACATTACTGCTCCATCATAACTAATGCCACGAACAGTTCAAAGAGTATTTTTCAAATACTCAAAAATCTGACCAACCCGGACTGTGTTACCTCTACACAGCCTCCCACCCAAGCCCTCTGCGACAATCTTGCAGTGTTTTTTATCAATAAAATAAACACCATTATTCACAACCTGAAAACACCACCCTCCTCAGAAACTTCTAACTTGCTGAGACCAGACACCAGCCCGCGGAACTTGTCGCCCCCTGGCTCTGTCCTTCTGGCTAGACTGGGGGAATTCCCTCCGATCCCGGCCGTCGAGTTTGAAAGACTTGCGCATGGTATCACCTCGGGTTCCCCACTTGACCCCCTACCTCCAAAAATATGGAAAAATTTTGGTATGGAACTTTTTGACACCATGCGCCTAATATGCAATCAGTCCTTGCAGAGTGGCTTTGTTCCAACCCCTTGGAAACAGGCACTAATCACTCCTCTTTTAAAGAAACCCTCCCTGAGCCCAGACTGTCTTTCCAATTACCGACCCATCTCTCTGCTGCCGTTCCCAGTGAAGGTCGCCGAGCGTTGGGTCAGTTCATGCCTGTCCACCCACCTGGAACAAAATAACCTTCTTGACGATCACCAGTTCGGGTTCCGTCCTGCCCACGGCACAGAAACAGCAGTTTTAACTGCCATGGAGGATCTTCGAATGCGTGCAGACAGGGGCCAGCCAGTGGCATTGATACTGCTGGACCTGTCTGCCGCATTCGACACGGTCAACCATGCTAGGCTGCTGCAGAGACTTAGGGAAGTGGGAGTGGAAGGCACTGCATTGCTTTGGTTTCATTCCTATCTTCGGGACAGAAGACAGGCTGTCTCTCTTCCCCCTTTTCAATCCGCCTTTGCAACAGTACCCCAGGGAGTCCCTCAGGGCTCCTCTGTCAGTCCCATCCTCTTTAATGTGTATCTCATCCCGCTAATTAAATTGATCCAATCCTTTGGGGTCAAAACAATAAATTACGCGGATGATACACAGCTTATTCTCTCATGGGAAGGTGAAGATGCCATTCCTTTTTCAACCTTCCACGACTGTTTAAGAGAGACGGCTGGATGGCTACATAGTAATTCCCTCCAGTTCAACTCCGCGAAAACGGAGGTCCTGTTCTGTTCAGGCACTAAGATACCCCGTCAGTTTCCGAACGAATTCTGGCCCCCGGAGTTCAGAGACAAACCTCTGCCAGTTCCTTCGGTGCGCAATCTGGGAGCCATGCTGAACGACACATTAAGTATGGAGACCCATGCGACAAAAACCGTGGGGATCTGCACGGCCCTGCTTCGATCACTGCGGAAAATCTTGCCTCTTCTCCCGGCACAAGCCAGGGCGTCGATAGTCAGGTGCACGATACTCAGTCGCCTTGACTATTGCAACGCCCTGCTCCTGGAGTCTCCAGTCACGACACTGAACCGACTACAGCGAATTCAATCTGCCGCCGCCAAGCTGGCCCTTGGCTGGACGAGAAGGGCCTCAGCCACAGCAGCTCTGGCTGAGCTACACTGGCTACCCCTAAAACAAAGAGTGGCATTCAAGTCCCTCTGCATTGTCTTTAAGGCTCTGCACGGACTTGGACCTAAACCTCTGCAAGCCCTGTTCCGGTGGTACACTCCTGCCAGAGACCTACGTTCATCTTCTGCTTGTCTGGTAAAGGTACCCAGATTCAACAGAACTAGAACAGGGGGCAGATCATTCAGTGTAGCTGCGGCCAAGCTGTGGAACAGCCTGCCCACTGACATACGTCAAACATCACAGCTTCTTCCCTTCAGGAGACGCATTAAGACATGGCTCTTCCCCAAATAAACTGCCCGTCTGACTGTTCTTCCGGTTTACCGTTAACAGAGTAATTTCCAGCGCCAGGAAGCCTGCAAGGTGTCAGTTTGCGCTTTACAAATTCTCAAAATAAAATAAATAAATAAATAATAAAACATAGGCATCAGTATTTTTAGAAGTAATGCCATGACACTATATTGGCACATGTGAGAAGTAGTTAGCAGGGTTTCGATCTTTTCCTGGATGATGTACAATCGTGTAATCAATCTACCGCAATTGCAACTCCCACTTCTCAATGTGGGGGGAATCTTGGCTTTAGAAGTGTTGAAAATGATGAGAAATGATTGGTAGTCAGTGACAACTCTGAAATATTTTCCATACAGGAACACATGAAAATGTTCACAAGCCCACAGTACACCCAGGCTTTCTTTTTTGGGTTGTCAATAAGCACATTCTATCATTGACAATCTTCGGATAGCATAAGCAACAATCTGTCTTGGGGCATTGGGAAGTCCTGTGTTCTGGGCAAGAATGGCACCTAAACCTACGGGCTCGCATCAACAACAACCACCGTCTGCAATTTTGGATCAAAGTATGACATTGCAGTTGCATTCTCAATTGCAAGCTTGATTTTCTTGAAGTTACATTCACATTCACTTGACCAATTAAAAATGGACATTTTGTTTTGTTAAGACTCTATATGGGGCACTTACAGTGTCAAAGTCACATTTATACCTTGAACAGTAACTGGCCATACCAAGGATGGATCTCAGAATACTTTCATCTTGTGGGGGAGAAGTGGATGACAAGGTTTGTACTTTGTTCGGGTCTCATTCACCAGTCAGAAAGAACTTGAGTTTGGTTTGATGAAACTCACACTGTGCCTCATTTAAAGTGAGACCGGCATCAGCAAGTATATGACACACTTGTGTAAGAGCATTATCATGTTCCTTTCGTGTGGCCCCAAACACTAGTATGTCATCACTGTAATTGAAAGCATTTGTGACTGGCAGTTTTATGCAATGAGTGACATCCAGAAACATTTCAGCAGCTGATGAAACTTTGAAAATTAGCCTTTTATATCAATACAAACCAACATGAGTAAAAAAGGCAGCAATATACCTGCAATTCTCTTCCAGTTCGAGCTGTTGATACCGTTTGTTCAAATCAAGGCAGGAAAAGACTTTTGCTCCATTCAGCTGTGTAATCATGTCAGCAATGTGCAGACTTGGATGTTGTTCTCTTTCAGTTGCCTTTGCGGCTTGGCACATATCAATGCAGATGCACACAGCTCCTCAACTATCCTTTTTGGCACTACTACTATGGGTGATACCCATGGCGTCAAACCAGTGTATCGCTCAATGATGTCCTGCTTTAAAACGGTATTGCGTTCTTTCTCACAGTCTCTTGTAAATGGAATGCCATTGGATGATGACATTGAGCAACAGGATGAATGTCCTCATCAATGTAAGGTTGCACTTTCATGGTCTTAAATCATCCTAATCCACAAAGCAAAGACAGAAACTGATTCCCTATCTCATGATAAGCATTGACATTCTGGTTTCTAGCATTCAGCACAACGTCAGCAGATGGACTTAAATTGAGTAAACATGCACTCGATGAAGTACCTGGTAAGACACAAATTGGCTCTTGTACTTATGCATTTTTGTGCTTCACAGTGGCTATGAATGAACCTTGACTTTGCCGTGGTGTTGAATCAGCCCATGTATACATTTGGTTTTCGATGAAGTTAAACAGGGCACTGGAGACAGTTCACTGTTCTTCTCCACCAGCATTGTGTTTATTGATGCACCACTGTCTATGATAAAAGGTATGATGCACCCATTCACTCTCAGTGTGATCTTGGAACAGTGTCAAAATAAATGTCACAGTTTCACTTGTCTGCTTGGCTTTGACCGGCATTCTTCCTTGTAAGAAGCTAACTCTGCATGTGCACGTTGTCCGGCATTCAACATTGACTTCACACACCCATCTTCCTCACAGTCACTTGACAATGATGTTGATGAACCTTAGATGAAGAATTTGAAGACAATAGACATCGTTCAGTTTCTACTTGCCTCAACTGATGTTGCCACTTGGCCTTGTGGGTGTGCGTAGAATGTCGTGTCTGGAACTTTCTGGCATCAATTTTGTTTTCTCGACGTGACACACCTGATCTTGCCTCCATTTTATTTTCTTGACATGATACACTTGATCCTTCCCTCCCTTTGCAGACTGTTATAAAATGGTTCTCTTTCCCACAGCCTTTGCATACCTGTTCAACGGCGGGACATCTACTCTCATGTGGAAAGGATAATCCACATCAGAAACACAACTTCTTTTTCTTTGGAGACAACATTTTATAGCCTTCTCTCATGGGTTTCAACTTACTTTTCCCTCAGTGCTGATTCATTGTGGGCCCTTCCTACCTCCATGTTTTCTGCTGGTCGGTCAGCTCTCTCCTCCCCTCTGGCAGCCATGATTACTCACTCCAAGCTGAGTGTCTCTTTCTGCATTTGTCGTCTGAGGGAATCAGACAGGTAACCATCTATTACTGTCAGATGCATAGCCTCTTTAACGCTACACTCATTGAACTTGCAATGCTTTATGAGTGAATCAAGTCTTTCTACAAACTCACCCATCTTCTCACCAGTCCTCTGCCTTTCCTGACAGAAAATGTACCTTTCATAGTCGACTTTCAGCATTGGCTTGAGCTTGGTGTTTAGTGCCTCTTTGATTTGACAGTACGTCACTTCATCACATCATGATATTTTCTTTATCACTTCTTTTACTCCTTCACCCGCTAATTTCTTTAGCTATTTAATTATCTTTTTATCATTTGCTTCCTCCAGCACATCAATACAATCACTAAAGCTTTCAACCCAGGCAGTCTGCCTGTTGCCAGTATTCTGCCTTTTGGTGGTATTGAAGGGATGCAGTGGTTTTAGGGAAACAGTGACATTATAACCAGTGAAGGCCCTTTCTGACGAGAGACTGCTGTTCACCTACACTGGTACCATTCATATCATCTGTAAGTCCTTGTGAGTGCTGACTTCAGAATTGTTATTGCCAATTGGAATATGTGTGGCTTTACTTCATTTTACCATTGGAGCTGTTCTACTTCTGAAGGACTTACGAGTTGTGCGGAGTGCACCCGGCACCGTCTTTGTTATCTGTTTCTGGGATCACTGACTCCGTATTCACAACACCTGGGCCAAAGGCTTTGGTATCTTTACTCAAGTTCTGGTCAGTGTGAATGTATTCTCTTTATGTTTGTGGTTGCTGCTTCTAATGTTTCTCATTTCTTTGCATTTGCCTGTTTCTGCTCACAGCATTCTCTTGCATCTGGCTGTTGCCGCTCTTTCTGTACCAGGATTTCACTGCCTTTAGCATTTCTTGACGTTAGAATTGTCTCTGCTTTTAGCACTTCCTTGCACTTTGCTAACAAGGCCTCTAGCACTTCTCTGTACCTGGTTGTTGCTGCCTTTAGCATTGTCGTACTGTATAAATTAGGTCTCTGTGTTACGTTGTGGTGCACTACTTCTTGTCTTGACTTTATCAACCAACTTTCTAGCCAACGACAAACAAACTTCCTGTAAGACCTCCACTTTCTTCACCGGCCTTGCACTGGCTGGAGTGTTTCTTTGACTCCAAATATGCCAAACGTTGATTTTCACTTTGTCTAAGGCACATGTGTCATGCACAAGCAGTTTGCTGGACCATGGCAACATTTCTGGAAGAGCACTCACAGTTCTTCAGGTCGCGGGCTTTATGTAATCCCCTATCTCGACGCTAGTTGTAGTGTCCTACTTCAGCCGGGGTACTTGTAAATGATCACGCCACACACTGAGCTTGGAATTACACATCTCAATTCCTCAGCGTGTAACTGTTAACTGGACATTCTACATCATGAATTCCAGCACCTACACCCATGCACTAACATTATTGTTCTATAGAGTCCGTCAGGAACCAAAAGGGTCCCGTCATATCTAACTCACAAGGCACTGCAGCACATAGTGTGGTGCATTAGTCAGATGACATTGGTCCTGATGAAACTCGACGAAGAAACACTGGTTGATATGTCAACACTCCTCTCCTGGTTGTTTTTGGCATTGTATCTTACAAGGAGATACTGTATTCAAACCAGTGCTCAGTGGGTCAAGGTCTGCCGGGGACCAGCCTTGGTAAAGTAAAAAGTTTAACTTTGACAAGCGCCATCTAGATTTGACATTCACCGACTGAAGAAAAATAATTGGCTTGTCACATGCAGAGCTGGAACACAATATCACCAGAAATACCACTTGTGACACTGGTACTAAGTGACAGGTGGCTGCTGTTGTTTCAGCGATAAGGCATTTATTTTTTCATTTAAATTGAATAACTAATGTTTTGCCAATTATTTTTAAAATTGTCGCTAATTATTTTTTAAATTGTCTTGTCAAGATTTTTAATTGATCTTGGCCTTGGATAAAGGTACCATATAAACTGTTAAATAAAATACCAGACTTCTTTTAATTATGCTGTATTCAGCGTGACACCATTTATGAACTTATCAAACACAGGATGTAATTTCACAAGTATTGTCTGAATAGACCACACCCAATATAAAGATATTTATAGGAGCGCTTCTCAAGCTGCACCCCTTTTTGGGCCCACCACTGTTTTCATCCAACTTAAAGAACTGGTATTTACATAATGCAAACTCAGATTTGGAGAACGCGGTACATCAAGGGGCTGGGGCATTTGTACGTATGCAGGTAATATCTTTTGATTGACATCGGTTCTTGTGTGTCTACAAAGATGTAGGTCATCAGCCTCCTTCTTGTAACTGATGCTCTAGTCTCGCACACTTGTTTTCTTGACCATTCCTAATGACGCATGTATTAAATTGTTCAGTGGTGTTAGATTATGGTATGGAGGCAGCTGCCCTTGGACAGTTGCAACTTTGGGGCATGCAAACCAGTATTTCTGTTCTCATGCCTCATGGCAACACTTTCACTACTTATGTACAAAATCCAGGAATGAAACTGTGTGTATTTAAGCAACAGCAAAACTACTTTTCTCTTCGCATGTTACTGGCAACTCCTAGGCATATTTACAAGGGCTTCAGCTACGTTTTTTTCTCTTTTAAAGCCAAAAAAGCGGAGATAAAACTATCGACCTATTAACAAGAGGGTGCTAACATGCATTAGCCCATGTTAGTACCCTTTTACCCAACGCCTCCCTTTGCATCTCTAATGAGATGCAAAGTGGGCGTCACTGGGCAGGACAACCTTGTAAATATCGCTGATGTTCACATTGCGATATTTACATGGCTGCCCCAGCATTTTAGCACACGTTAGTTTTTGGAGGAAACCGCTGTTTTCTCCAACAACTAATGTCTGCTTAAAAGCAGACTTACCTATCCCTAACATTGGGGTGGATTATGCTGATACGACTCTATCGGTCGTATCAGCAAGGTTATCGCCGTTTTGCAGGAAATATCGCTGGAAAACCAGCGATGTTCCCTGCAAAACGGCGATTTCCCCGCTATCTATGGAATTTTTATTGCCCTGGAGTAACGAATTATTAACAACGCGTTACCAGGGCGAGAAATTCCAGAGATAGACGGCGATAAATAACAAAGCGCTGAGCGCGCTTTGCGTTTATTTATCGCCGTCATTGTAGATATACCCCTCCGTTTTTTAATCTATGCCTTTTGACATGTTAAAATCTATTTATGGGAATTTTATGGAAAACATCAATTAAACACCTCGTTATCCTAAATGCTCGTGTGTGCTAAAGGAGCAACACAGCTAAACATCTGGCATACTGCAGTAGGTAAGGCGGCAGTTATAATAGCACATTTGATACACGTTTTTAATCTGTGGTAATATTTATGATTTACAATGAGAGTAGCTTGATGCATAGGTCAGTGTAAGAGAAACAAGGCCGATAGAGACTCCTTTGGGGGTTTAGAGAAAAGACAAAGAAAAAAGAAATAGTTTTTCAGCACTTTATAGGTGTCAAGAACGCATAATGCATTTTGCATTCTAGATGTAAATCACAGCTCGGTCAGTTCAAACACTGTGGAGCAAGAAGCGCCCATTTGTAAGATGAAAACTAGGCTGACAGGTCCCTTTAAGCATGCATAACAAGGCAGGCTAAAGGCTGAGCAATTTATGTCAATGGCAGATAATGCATCGCAGCCAATGGAGCCTGGAGCTGTATAAAATATCTTAAATCGGAGAAATGAGCCCGCAAATGGCTTTGCTTGACAATAACAATTAGGAAACCATTTTGCTTAGAAATTGCTAATTTATAGACGAGAGAGATGATCAAGAAAGTTGCTAGGTATTACATTTTGTCTTTACTTGGAATTTGCTTTCGCTGCATAAAATATCAGAACGTGTTGTCCTAACCTACGGTTGAAAAACAAAGTAAGCCAGAAATGAGTATGTGATTTTCTTGCAAGTTGGAGACATTGACTGTTCCTAATGCAACAAATCATTTACATTTTGCATTGTGAGTGCTGTTTATGTCATTTCAACTTTGATAATTCGATAGAGTATTAAAATACATTAAATTAGAGAAGATCAACAGATACCCCTTTTTCATTACTAACTCCAGGGAGCCATAACATAGATACTACTAACCTGACACTATTATATATCAGCTTCTACCCCCAACCTCATTTAATAATTGCACATGATATTTTGCGTACAACTTGTGGCCTATTAATTAAAAAATGTTTGCCATCTTTAAATCACTATTTTGCTCATTTTCAGGGAGATAGTGCAACATCATTGACATACAGACTTCCCAAAAGAGTTAAGGTAACTTGTTTTGAATGGCTCTCACTCAGAGCAACTATTAAGAGTACCAGATTCTAAATCTGATTATTCACTGCTTTGATGTAGCAACAGTGGAAACACAAGTTGTTTCCCACTGGTACTAGTCATAAAGGAATCCCAGAGTGCTCTGACAGGGCTCTCAGACAGGCTGTCAGTTCAGTGCTGTAGCGTCTTCCTAGCCGGAGTACCCGTAAATAACTACGCCACACATGGAGCTTAGTATCACAAAACTTTATTCATCAGTGTGTAACTGCAAACTCAAAATTCTAAAACTATCTTCACTGCAATACACTCTATCCATTATGTCATAGCTCTACGGAGTTCATCAGGAGCCAAAAGGGTTCTGTCATTGTTAACTCACAAGATACTGCAACTGCTGTCTCTCTTCTCCAGTGGAGAGTAAATAGCACAGCTTTGCGAGGTGGCGGGAAAGATCAGGTGGTGGTGGGGGTGAGTGGCAGGAGGTCAGTTATTCTTTTTAAATTTGGGATAGGAGGGCAAGGCAATGATATTCATGGCTCTACCTGTAGTCCTCTGCCCCTGCGTAGCAGTTGAAAGCAGGGACAGTTACATTTGGGGGACATGCATACCATTCCATAGATGGCTAAAAAGTGAATAATGGATGAGTTTTATCTCTGGGTTTTGGTGGACATCATAGATAACTTGTACTTTATTCTTGTTGTCTATTTGATATCACTCGGAACCCATTGGCGAAAAGCATTGCCATTTTTCACTGTTACTCATTCATAATTTTATATGTAATCCTTCAAAATGGTGCTGAAAACAAAAGGAACAATTTGACCATTAAGTATCTGAATTTGAGATCCCACTCTCAGGGATATGGTCTCTGTTTCACAGCTGCATGTGTTATCCACTCCCCATTGGAAATGCCTCCTTTCGCATGATCACCCCCAAGTTTTGGACTGATGCTGCTGGTTTTTGACTCTGGAGGGGTTCTTGCCCCACACCTGTTTAACATTTTTATGGCTGACCCATCCCCCTGGCTCGACCAGGCAAATTCACAAGCTCCGAGAATAGGGCTACTAATTCTGACTCACTCTCATATTCAGACAACATCATCCTATTGAGACACATGAGGGTGGGATTTCAAGGATCATTTGCAGAATTTGCAGTGGGCAGCAAAGTGGAAATAAATACGACTAAGATGACAGCATTGTCTATTTGAAAAGGGCCAGGCCCCCTTGAAGACCAAGCAAGTAGATGTATGTCTAGAAAAGGTTAGCAACTACATATACCTAGGTCTCTACATCAATAATAAGTTGAACTTCCAGGCACATAGACAGTACATGGTGAAGAAAATTAAGGCCCTGACTTATGCCTTTTGTGTTTTTGCCAAGAAGTCAGACAGCCCTTCTTTTAAACCACTACTGGCTGTTATTGCTGTAAAATAGCTTCAAACAGTGGCTATGCAAGTGCTGTTATGCATGAAAAAAATGCCTCAACTTGGGACAAACTGCAAACAAATACCCATAAGCAAGTTTTTGGGCTTTCGCTTAGAGTCTGTCCCGCAGAAGTTCACCAGGAATTTGGACTTACGCAGCAAAATCATAGGGAAAAGACATCTCACCATTAAAACGTGGCACCAAATACAGATAAATTATAGCAGCACCATATGGCAGTCTTTGGAAAGTGACCCCTTTGAGGTCTTCATTATAATTAATGAACACAATTAATCAATCACACCCATATTTAGTGCAGCTTGCTTTCTGCTGTGCCATAAACAAAGTCGCTAAATTGCACTCCCTTATTGAAGACAAGTGCAAACTTATGGCTTTGTCACACGTCAAAATGGTAATACAATCCTATGACACTTTAACGCCAGCAGCATATCTCAGCACAACATATTAAGGCCTATTTAGGAGAAAGCTGTTGGCATTCGGCTAGGAGTCTTGCCAGCTCTGGCTGACCAACCAGCCTGGAAACTCAAAGGCTCAAATTTATTCAGACTATGTGGTGCCCAGAAAGAAGATATCATACACCTGGTTTGCATATGCCCAGCCCCAAATAAATCACATATTTATTGTTGAAATCCATCTTTAATGAACTGGGGATTCAAACCTGTTGGATGGCCATAATAAAGAGCCTGGAGCCCTGGGACCCACAGATCGATTGCAAACCGCTGACATTTTTGACACTACACGGCAAACTACTTAAATAAAGCTTTGTCTCTCTGGGAACAGCA
Organism: Triturus cristatus; assembly: GCF_964204655.1. Lineage (NCBI taxonomy): Eukaryota > Metazoa > Chordata > Amphibia > Caudata > Salamandridae > Triturus > Triturus cristatus. The sequence continues at coordinate 528,011,378 of NC_140591.1, forward strand.
TAAATCATGGATGTTTTAGTGGCACTGCGGCACCTTAATGACCAATAACCTAGATCATCAATATAACTTGGCATTTTATATTTCTCGTGGTTTAAGAGAATATATTTTAATGTGCATCATCTTCTATACTACTAGAGGAAATGATTATGCATTGATCGATATGTATTTATGTAATGTAGCACTTTAAACACTCTTCAGCTGCTCAAGATCAGATATTTTAATGTTAAGTGCTTTTTATACCAACTGAAGTAAGGAATATGTATGTATTTTTTGCATCTCACATTCTCATCTATTTAAATATTAATAGGTGTCTTATGAACATTGGTGATAATGGTAATTTTTTAGTATAACCAACAACAATGTCTTATCAGCTACAATGTTCTATGTTTATGAAATGTAATGTGTACGGTAATATTGTAATTTTTTTTGTAACTTAAAAGAATAAAATGATTGATTCAGGTGGTCCACTTTTAGTGAGCCTCCTGGCAGTTTCTTTGCCTCTGCATCTATAATACAGCAAAAGGGATTCTCTCATTTCATGAGGCCATGCCCCCATGCAAATGAGGGAATGTCCTATTGAGAAAGCGCTGATGCTACATGTGCCCCAGCACTTTCAGTATGACAGAAGGAGCTACATAAGCATCAGCAGTCCCTTCTGTAATATCAACATGCCCCCGGGTGCACAAAGCGAGCGCAGATGCCTATTGCACCCCTGGGGCATGTTCTGTATTATGGTCCCTGGCATCACATCGGCTAGTAGTCACCACATCCCCAAGGGGCACAAACTGGGCTTAAAAGTTGCACCCCTTTCAGTCAGACCTCAGAATATGTCTGCACTGTTGAGAAGATCGAGGAAGGACTACCCTGTTGTTCCATGGACCCAGCAAAGAGAGGCTGCACCAAACACTGGACTGCACCTGTTGCTCCTTGGGCTAGCAAAGAGGGACCGTACCTGTGGAGTCCTGCTTGAGGAAAAGTCATCCTGAACCTCAGACAGAAGGGACGCTAATAGTCAGTTGGCTCATTTCCTGTTACAGTTACAGGTCCACAAATGCTGAAGAAGCCTTCCTTAGTGAGTTGGTAGCTAGGAATGCCTGACTGTGGCTGACCGCCAAAATGCAGTCTGGGAGACCAAATCCCAACCCTCAAAACTTGCATCAAGCCTGCTGGATCAGGCTGTGAAGCAAGGAAGTTATTACTAGTTAAAGGGAGCTGCTAGTTGTGCTGGAACCGGAGACTAGTAAAACAGTGGTAACTGTGCTTTTGGCTGGGCTTCAACCGAACTTCGAAGGACATCAACCCCTGTGGTCAAAGTACCCCAACAATGTTCATACACAAAGGAGTAGCCCCAGGTAGACTTCTGTCACCAAATCAGCATCCTTCAGCAACTTCAGCAACCTGCATTCCTTGTATCAGTGCCACTCCGTTAAAGTCTATGGCGGTTCACCTTCAGAGCCTGGAACCCGACTGATGACTGCTTTGACTACACGAGGTTACTGTTCAATCATGCCTGTTTGGCCAACGTGACTCATGCACTGCTGGAGTTGGTCACCCAAACTGGAGGGCAATGGCAGTTTACCACTTTATAAAAGTTTTCCAAAGTTTGCAAAGTCAACCACGAGCGCATTGCATTACAATGATTTATTGAGTTGAATGAAAAAGCAGTGATTTATTGTTCCTTTAAAAATTCATATCTCTTGAATAAAATAAGGTATGTGTTTGAAGATAAAAACACAACCTATTTTTATAAATTGGTTTTGGGGTTTTATTGAGCTATTTTTCTTTCTTATACAAGTGTTTTGTTACTTCTGAATCAGAACACCAGGGTGCTGCATGAATTAGGAAATTTTGCAGCACTAAAATATATTTTGTGAGTAACATTTGTATTTTTTGCTGCATTTTTCAGCATGTTATTTTAATGACAGTCATTTCTTTTTGTATAATTATATCTTGTGACTTACATTTAGTAATAATAATGTAAATACTAATTACCGTGTGTTCGCTATTGGGCTGTGGAATGTGGTATTGTGGAGGAGAGAGGGCACAAGTCAATAAGCTCTCAGCTCTGTAACGAGTGGCCTCAGTTGCTAACACGTCACTGATCAGAGGCTTGCATATGCTACTTAGTAACGTGAGTCAGGTAGCAACTTGGAGGGAGAGGCTTGTTAAAAAATAATAAAGTTTACTGCAAGTGCACATTCCACTGAAATCCAGCAATCTCCCTGAACAAGGCAGCAAATGAAAAAGCTGGACGTTCCCTGCTTGGCCTGCAGTCAGCACCTAACCACATGCCAGTTGTTTCATTCGTGTGGCATGTGCACCTGCTGCCTGTACCCCCTTTAACCGTGGGTATACACCAAACTTATAGAAATGTAGGGGTGTTCTCCGACATCAAACCACATGTGCTTTTTCTCAGGGTATGGACATGATAAGCACTCTGCCTCTCCTGAGATGGTTGTGCCATTTTAAAATATGTAAACCTTTACAGCGGTGCGCTGTGCACTCTGGGACCGTCAGTATGGAAGGGAACAGTTATTGTGCTGAATGCATTCACTGGTGTGTCCAGGTGGTGACCGAACTGACTGATTGGCCAAGGCCCGGCGGACGGATCAGCAGCATGTCTGCACTCCTCTCCTGTGCCGTACCCCAGGGGCACCAAGGCGGGACCATCTCCGCCAGAGATCAAAATAATCCAATCTGGGCACGACTGCTTCGGTCAGCTTGAGTCCTGATTCATGTAAAACAACTAACATCAGATATCAAACAGCAGACTACAGTTGGTACTACCACCCTTGCTGTGCCCAGAGGCGTGGACTCCGATCTTCAGATTGTGCTTTGTGTGAGTGTGATGATCCAGTGGCAATCAGGGATCGATAATCAATAACAACACACATACAGGCCAATACTAATTTTACCCAGCTCAAGACGTAAAATTCATGAAATGACGCTGAGATTCAAGTATGAATATAAATCAGTTGTTCTTAATACAGGCTCATATCCGACACTCTAAATACATAACTGAACCTGCACATCAACTTTCTTTCCTCTGGTCGATCGACCTAAATTTGAGCAGTTGATGGTAATAATTAGATCTATCTATCTATCTATCTATCTATCTATCTATCTATCTATCTATCTATCTATCTATCTATCTATCTATCTATCTATCTATCTATCTATCTATCTATCTATCTATCTATCTATCTATCTATCTATCTATCTATCTATCTATCTATCTATCTATCTATACAAACCATTCACACAATCCATACCTGAGCTATAAAAACTCCTTATTATGCATAAAACTACCCATCCTTTAACTCTAAAACTCCTTAGTACATCACTGAGCCCTGAAATTCCTTACAGTCCTCATATGTTACCCATCCCTGAACTCTGAAAACCTCTTAATCCCTGTCCTTCGGCCCTAAATGTAAATTAAAAAGTATATTTAAATATAACAAATGCTTACATAGCAAATAAATCGTTTATTAACTTTCTTAAACTTGCATTTTTTATCAATTCATGTTTAAATTAAATGTATTTGTTGTATTCATTAAAAAATATACATACATATATATTTATATAAGTGTATATATATATATATTAAATAAATGTATGTATGTGTGTGTGTGTGTGTCAATTTCACTGCACTAAAGTGCCAAAGGAATATGTTACAATGCGATGGCCTCCGGCTCAACTACAAGATGTGGACATAGTGTGGTTGCAAAGTGAACTCAGTGCTTGAAATTTGGGAATGCAAAGTTGTGTATTTTCAGTGGGATGACCAGCGCATGAATGCAAAAGTGCACACTGTGTTCACGCTGTATATTTATACAGAACTTTGTAACAACGGACCGACTGGCACTTTAAATATAATTTGTAATGCAGGGATACCTTGGTCCTTCCTCACTGTTTAAAGCTACGCTTAAAAAAGATCAAATGATTATCCAGTCTTATCTACTGCATATGATTAAGACTCGTTGGAGCTGAAGCGCTTTATGCTGTGAACTTTGCCTTAGAATAAATAACTTTTACTGAAGCACTTAGGATAGATCTGTATGCATGGCACTGGAGGTGGTGTGCCTGCTCCTTTTGGAATGTACTTGGTGATTGATACACCCAAACAGGCCCCAGCCCGAGAGGCGGACATCCACCATTAACTGCCCACATGTAGTCCCTAAATCTGGACTCCATGTCGGGATCATTCTATGTTAATGTGACAACAATTTGTGTGTCATCAGCATATAAGATTAATGAGAATCAGAAATGTCTAACCAAATCTGCTAAATTAGATACATAAACATTAAACAGAGTTGGGATCAGTGAAGAGCCATGGGGCACTCCGCAAGTCAGGGACAAAGGATCAGAAGTAAACTAATTTAGAGAGACATCTTGTTTTAGGCCTGCCAAAAAAGATTTCAGGAGGGCAAGAGCTACTCCTCTGATTCCAATATCAGATAGTCGACCTGTCAGCAGCTCATGATTAACTGTATCAAAACCTGCTGACAGGTTGAGCAAAATAAGGGCTGCTCTGCCTCCATGATCAAGTGTCTCTCTAATCTCTTCTGTTGCTTTGATTAAGACTGTCTCTGTACTGTGCCCTCTTCTGAACCATTTTGAGTGGGGTCTAAAAGGTTGATACCTTGCATAACTGTGACCAACTGGAGATACAAAATAAATTCCACACATTTTGCAGGGAAGGGCAATCTTGAAATAGTCCGGTAGCTGTTTGTGTCTGTAGGGCTAGGTGAAGGTTTCCTAATTATAGGCAGCATTGAAGCAACTTTCCACTGGGTAGGAAACAGACCAGTGGTGAACATGTGGTGGAAGACAGCAATGAGATTTTAAGCAATTGATTCTGGTGCAGGTTTGGCTACCAAAGGGGTACAGGGTGAGAGCAGGGAATCATCTATTGTAGACCTCATAAGCGAGATGAGCTGCTCTAATGTGGGATCTGCAAATCTGGTGAAAATGTTAGTTATGCCGTGATGAGGAAAAGAAGGTGAACCAACGGGAGATTAAGCTATAAGGAGGAAAACCTGTCATAGATTTTTTTAACTTTTTTTTTTGAAGAATCCGGCCAGATCATTACAGAATTCTTGACTTCCATAGCTAGCTGCCTTTGAAACTATTGTAAATTTCTTTACTGTTTGAAAGAGTTACTTTACTTAATTCTTGGCTATTTCGGTTTTTTACCCAAAGTATGTGGACTTTGCATTCATTATCAATGTTTTATAAATGGCAAGCTCCTGTTTATATTTGGTTTTCTCTGCATCATATTAATCCTTTCTCCAGATGTTCTCTTGCCTTCTGCCTTTTTGTTTTTGGGTTCTAAGGGTCTCAGTAAAGGATGATGTCCCTTGCTATGAGAGTTCTTAAGTGAGGCTAGGGAGTTAACGGCTGAAGTTGGCCAAGATGTGTAATTATCCAGCAAAGTGTTCAATTTTCTCAGTAATCAAATGTGAGGATCCTAATAGTACGTGCTGTAATTGGTCTGGCTGAACCTTATGCCATGGACCAGTAAAGAGTTTGTTGGAAGATGTCCTACCCTGTTGTGGAGAATGTGGTAAGTTAAAATTGAATTTTATCGCTGCGTGTTTGGACCATATTAAGGGTAGTAAACTAATGTTGGCTAAGTAAGAGTCATCAAGACAGTGCCCGGTGGAGTGGGTTGAACTTACAACTACCTGAGAGCGACCAAGGCTGGCTGTAATCTCGAGTGGAGTCTTGGTGTCTTTATCAGTGGGGTTTTCCAGATAAAAATTAAAGGCTCCTAGGAGTGTGAAGTCCATGGAACTGGAGTAAGATTACAAGATGGTGCTTAGATTTTGGAAGAAAGCATGTTTGGGACCCGGAGGGCAATATACAAGTATCCCAAAAGAGCGGTGTTGGAAATGGCCCTTTTTGTAGGGTTATCCCCCAACATTTTGCTTCTTCCTCCTTTGTTTTTCCTGACCTGTGGTCGTTGGCAATAGGACTCTGGGCACTTTACCACTGCTAATCAGTGCTAAAGTGCATATGCTCTCCCTGTAAATTGTTACTGTAATTGGTTATCCATGATTGGTATATTTGTTTTACCTGTAAGGTCCCTAGTAAAGGGCACTGAGTGTGCCAAGGCTGGTGATTCAAATGCTACTAGTGGGCCTGCAGCATTGATTGTGCAACCCACATGAGTAGTCCTAAATGGTGTCTCAGGCCTGCCACTGCAGTGCCTGTGCGCAGTCTGTGAACTGCCATGTTGTCCTGGCCAGTGTACGCACTTGCGAGGCCTAACCCTTCCCTTTTCTTACACATTGGACACCCCTATGGTAGGCCCAAGGTACCCCCTTGGGCAGGGTGCAGTGTATGTGAAAGGTAGTACATGTTCTAGTGTGGGTAACATGTCCTGATAGTGAAATACTGCCAATTTCGTTTTTCACTATTGAAAGGCTATCTTGCCCATAGGTTAGAATAGGGAATGCTGTGTATCATATTTACCTACATATCTTCCCGTAGCGGCAAGATAGACATATGAAGTCTGGTATCCCTGAGTACAGAATTTGATAACGCATCTTTTAGGAAAGATGGTTTTTAAATTCCGTGTTTGAAAATAGCACTTTTAGAAAGTGGCTATTTTCCTGTTTAACCTTTCTGTGTGCCTCTGCCTGTTTGTGTATTGACTGTCTGGTTTGTGAGTGACAGGGGCTAGGGGTGGCTCCAGGAGGGACGGTGAGTCAGCACTAAGCTGAATAGACCTATCTGCGCTTCGAGTGGCGGGAGGAGTTGCACCTGGGCCTGAATAGGGCTTTGCCGGCCTTCCACAATGTTGGCTCCACCTCCTGCGGTGTGTCTGATGGCCCTGGCCTCCCCTCACAAAGAAAGAAGATATGCCCTGTTAGAGGGCACCTAGAACTGGTTTGGACTGGGTCCTGGACCCCTCACACATGTAAGAACAAATACTTTTGTAGTATAAATATAAGACCTGAAACCCCAGTAAAATTAGACAACTTCTGAAGTCAAGAGGAATCCCTGCCTAAGAAGATCAGCTGAAGAGACTGAGGAGGAAGACTGCCCTTGCTGTGTGCTCTGGGACTGACCTGCAGTTGCTGTTCTACTAAAGGGGGAGGACAAGGGACTTTGCTGTGTGCTGTGTCCCCTTCTTGCAACAAGGACTTTGCTGCGTTCTGTGTCCTAAGAGAAGAACAAAGTCTCCAAGGGCCTGAGGAGAGCTGGCCTCCTGTTATTGGAGACACAGGGTCATAAAAGTTTCCAAGCAACATCGTTTTAATTTGCTGTGTGCTTGTCCCTGCGCACAGACTCTGCCCTTCGTGAAGCCTGCTTTGACTGTGCATGACTCGCCCCTCGGATCGACTCTGGGACTCGGTGTGCATGTCGACACACAGCTGGTGCCTGTCGTGAGGTCTGCTTCGCCTCAAATGTTCAGTTATATTATTCACAGTCACAGTAGGATGCAAGTGTTATTATTTACTTGCTGATTAATTTCTTTTACCAACCTATTGTCTAACAACACAATTCTTTTATCATCAGGAACAGATCGCATAAAAATATATATCTAAAGACAGCGTGTTCGCTCTGAATATTTCAAAGCTCCGTCTGGTTAGCAGTCTTTGTTTGTTGCCAGAGGGGTATTCAGACTAATTGGCTTACAATTCTGTAGTCTCCTTAGTGAAAGCAGACTGGGGAACATTCGTTACCGCATCGACGAATGTTCCCCAGAGCGAACACGCTGTCTTGCTTATGTTCGCGCCTCTTTAAGACCATGACTGACTTACTCCAGGCTTCACTTCACCGTCAAAGTCTATACGGCTGGCATTCACGATTCAGTTGCATTTCGCTTACAACAGAATCCAGGGGTCAACCACTTTAATATACTATAGTCCTGAAGATGGTTTCATCGGCGCAAGTCTAGAGACCAAAACGTCGACTTGTACACTTCTTTCCTCAATATCTCTCGATTAGGATTGTGAAAAAGTGTAGACAATTGCAACAGTGAAGACTTAAGTATCAGACTGTTTTCTTCCTGTCTCATTGTATGTGTTATATATGAGTACCCTTGATGAAATCTCAAGATAAAATTCATTATTCTTATACACACCAGTGTTCTTTGCTGTCCTTTGTTTGATATATATTTCTTTTGATATATATTTTTATGTGATCTGTTCCTGATGATAAAAGAATTGTGTTGTTAGACAATAGGTTGTTAAAAGAAATTAATCGGCAAGTAAATAATAGCCCTTGCATCCAACTGTGACAGTGAATAACTGAAGGCACACTTACCCGTTCATTAACTTTGCCCGAGCCCTCAAGGATAGATTGGGTTGTCCATTACACTTATCTCACCTCAAATTTGACCTGCCCCAGGGTCGTCCCTTCAACATTGTGTGCAAACCGGCGCGCAGCCGGAGACCTGCGGGGGAATCTACATTTCCTCAGAGTATTGCCTGCGTTCCGCGCTGTTGAGAGGAGCCATCTGCCGGATCACCGCTCACGGCCCGAGTCCGGGGAAGAGGCCCCGCTGCCGCGAGATCAGCTGCGAGGCATTGTTGTGCAAGAAGCTGCACATCGACTGGAGTCACAGCGAGACGTTGCCAGGCAACGAGGAAACTCCTCGCAGTGGGGGAACCCGACACTCATTGCGAAAGGGTGAGAAGAGCTCGACAGGGGCTGCCTGACGTCCTGGTAACTGCGGGGAACTGAGAGCGGAGGAGCCAGAATCAGCGCGAGACCAGCCCCAGGTAACCGATGCCAGCCGCACTGCTGCGTGTTGCTGAGAGTGGGTTAGGAGTCATCGGGGCTGCCGGGGACTGAGCGGGAATTTAATTTGCCTGGGAATGTGTCAGCATCAAACAAGAGATCAGCACGGCCTGTACCGGCTCATTGGGAGAGCTGCGGTATCGGGGCCCGTCTTGTTGTTGATCATCTGTTACTGCACGCTTTAGGGGCATAGTTTCACCGGTGCTGGCCGCAGAGTCAGTTGTGGGATAATCTTGAAGGGCGCAGGGCCGCCGGGGCCGCATCGGTTGGTGCCGATGTGAATAGGGTTGCGATACTCCGTTTGGGCACCTAATTCTGAACTGTCTTGCCCTAGTGTACCTGGGTATAAAAGAAATACAGAAACCTGCAAGTTTATATTTTTACCAAAGAATACAGAAATCTGCAAGCTTATTTTTTATGAGAACTTGACCAAGAACATTCAAAGAAAAGCATTTATTGTATGTGGAGTTATGTCGTTTGGGGCTTGCATAAGTTAGATAAAAATTCTCTATTTTCATAAAAACCTGTGTGGTGTCCCTTTGTGGTGTTTCACTGTGTTATTGTGGGTGTTAGTACAAATACTTTACACTTTGCCTTGGGAATAAGCCTGTCTGCTCATGCCAAGCTACCAAGAGGGGGAGCAGGGGTTATTAACAGTGTGTACCCCCTTACCCTGACTAGAAGCAAGGGTCCCTACTTGGTCAAAGGCACCTACCTCTGCCAACTAGAGACCCCCAGTTCTAACAAGCGGGCTTTAGTCAACTTTATACCAAAGAATAGTTTTTCACAGTGTGTCAGCTGAACAGGATGGAAAGCAGCTTTCATATGGGTGCGGTGAAGAATGGCTAAACCTCCTTCTTTCTTAATAGGTCTGTCTACTCTATATGATGTGTAACCTGGCAGTGCTGCTACAATGATATCCAGGGCAGATGGCTGCTAACCTCAGTTTTCTGTATATTGTGTAAAGCAGTGTGGGGCGTTTTCCTGTATATTATCTACCCTATTGCTGTCCTCATTATCTATCTGAAAATGAAAATTATAGCACCCATGACTGGAAAAGGCAGACTCAGAATACAGGTCTGATACGGTACAGCTAGAGCTCTTACATGTTTTATTGAGGGAGATATATTTGTCCCTAGTTGAACCACCTCTGAATAAAGGTTCTGGATGAAAGTGGCAAGGGTTCAGGCCCTGGCATGGTCCAGACACGGACAGGCACCGGCGGGCTTGCCTTTAGCGCGGTACTTAATCCAGCCCTCGTTTTCACTATCTGATTTTTTTAAAGCAATTACCACAGGAGAGATGGTGAGGTCATAAATTATTGATAATTATTTTGTGGCTTTCCCGGACTCCTCTGTCAGGGGACAGACTTAATTGATGTGCAGAGCAGGGTGACGGAGATGGCTCTGCTCTGCAGAAGAATAAAAAGTAAACAGTCTTCCTGTAGTGATCTTTTTCTTTTCTTTGTTTTCTTAAAAGTGCTTCATGACTAAACTGGTGGCACGCACAAACACTTTCTCACTGTGGCATGCAGAGCTAATAGTCAGGTAGCATTTTCAAGAAACAAAGAAAACAAGGAAACTTCAGGATAAGACGGTTTATATTTATTGCGGCCTATTAATTGAAAATTTGGGGCATTGCAGCCCTTTAACAACTTTGCACAAAATTATCAATTTGCGAACTCGCTAAAAGCTGGAGGGTCTGCTTAATGCTTTACCCTTTTTCCTGCTTAGAGTCACAGCTACCCGGGGTTGACCACGCCATGTAATAAAGCGCTTTCCTTATATGGGTCCGATCCAGAACTTGTGTTTTGCAGTGCCAAATGGTTGATAATTTAGAAATGTTAAAAATACACCAAGTCAACACCAGGAAGGAAGTTTTTGTGATTTCCCATTGATGGTTCAAGTTCTGGAGTCTCCTAAGTACTGTTTCAGGAAGTTTGCAAACTTTTATAAAGTTTGTATAACGTTTGGAAAAGTTTGAAAAGAGAGTCAGGAAAGCTGAAGATTGACTTGGCCAACCAGTCCACTCTCTGGATCAATGATTTGAGAGTCATATGCCAGGACAGAAAGATCCGCTTGGGTGCCTCAGCAAAGAAAGAGGATCTTGAAAGAGCCCTCTGGGCCTGGGAAGAGTTCTGCAGAGCCCAAGCACTTTGGAGAATGAGATTACCCCAGACAGTGGAGAACACGATGATGAAAGGAGGGTCATCAATTACAAGGATGAGGGAGATGATGACACCCTGACCCCTACCATCTGCCCAAAGCTTCCTTCTAAATAAGGCAGTGAGAGGTGCACATAGTCAGAGTGGGAGGGCAAGAGAGCTCAAGGCTCAAGTCATCCTCCTAGACCTGAAGGAAAGAAGATTGTGGAGGGGAGGAGGCTGGCCCTTTAGGGGAGAAAGGTCAAGCTGGGCTTGAAGTCTCAAGGGAATAGTAGCACCAACAGAGAGTCTGAGGTAACTGCCGATGGTGCTTATGATCCTAGATTGCCCAATGCTATTGCACCAAAGTATGCTGAGGGGGATGACATAGATAAGAGGCTGGCATCCTATGAGACAGATCTTGGGTTTCAAAGGGTGGGTGCCAAGCATAGGGGTCCCAGTTGTGCGAACTGGTTCCAGTAGTGGGAAGAGATGGGCTCCTGACCCTACTGTATTAGGTGGCAGAGTCTTAAACTCACTTTGAGGGCAGTACTTATAGAGCTGTTGGATCTTACGCCAGAGGATTATCAACAGAAATTCAGGTATATGCATATGGGGCAACACAGATATGGGTGGGCTTTGTGGAAGTTACAGTAAAGACACTGGATGGCTGGATTAAAGGTAACAAGGTGGATACTTATGAAGGAATCTATCATTTGATGGTTAAGGAACATGTCTTTGTATATCGTTCATCAGAGAAGTTACACCTGCATCTAATAGATATAAATCTGATTAGTCCCAGAGAGCTGGGCAAGATGGCAAATGAATGGGTGCACACTAGGGTACCAAGGACGTCTCCTCTAAAGATCCCCAAATTAATGCCTAAGGTGGGGACACCCAAGGTACATCACAGTCCAAAGGGAGGGGGTACCTGGGAAAGAATTATGACCCATTAAAAGCTGGGGTTTGTTATGACTGTCAACAGCCAGGACAAAAGAGGGGAGACTCTTAGTGCACCCAGAAACCACTCACTGGTGGTTCTCCCAAGGCCATTGCTAGTGTAGGGATGGGGTGGATCTAGGCACTGTGGATTCCAGAGGTATACTGAGGTAACCCTTGAATTAGGGGGAAAGGTGGAAGTTGAACTCTTGGATACCGGAAATCCAAACATGGAAATGTGCAGGCAATGGCCAAAAATCAATGGGTTTAAATCAAGGCTCTGAGGAATACAGGTACCAGAATACCACTGTCATAGTCAAGCTGGTTTTCCCAGACCAAATCATTCCAATGAGGTGCACCAGATAGTAAATTCTGACAATAAAACAAAGTCCGATCTCATGGCAGTGGGGAGAGGTTACTGACCTGACGAAGGTGGCTGTATACCCTGCTAGTGGAGTGTCTGCTGGGGTATGGACTGGAAACTGCTACCTGAGCAGCTGTGGAATTTAGGGCTCATGCAGCAATGTTGGGGCTCCCTGAGTAGGTGTGTGTGTGAAAACAAAAGCACAAGTAGTCTTACATGGAAGTTAAAGAAGCCTGGATTCTGAAAAATTGACACAGACCCCTAAGAAGAAGAAGGGAAAGGGCAGAATGTCTGGTCAGCAAGCTTCCCAGAGTCTTCTGGACCAGAAGAAGTCAACTCCTGAGGGAAAGGGGTCTGGTTCCTGAAGAGGAGGAAGTCCCCTTGAGAGACAGGATAGGGAGTCTCTCCAGAGAGGATTTGCATCAGGGCAAATTACTTATCATACTCCTGAAGGCCTGAAGCAATTGGCTAAAAGAAAAGTAGAGGTGGATGAAAGTGGTACCTACAGAGTATATTGAGTTTAAGGAGTTCTACATAGTGAAGCAAGGGACCCCAAGCCTTTCTGAACCATGCCATCCCCATAGCTGGTCATGTGGTACAGACCTAAACCTGGGAGAGGTTGGCCAATCACTTTTCTTGGAACCAGATATCAGAGAAAGTAAAAAAATATGTTGCTCATGTGTCACCTGTCAAGCCAATGACAAGACAGGTGTCAAGCCAAAGGCTCCCCTAATATCACAACCTATGGTGTGGACTCCCTTTGAGAGGGTGGGTTTAGACACAGTTGGTCCCTTGACTCTCAGATGTAAACAGGTTCAGCCTGGTGTTAGTAGACTATTCTACCAGGTTTCCAGAGGCAATTCCACTCAAGACATTAGGTTTCCCTAAAGTAGTCATTTCAGACAGAAGCACAAAAGTTATGTTTGCCTATCTGAAAGCAATGGGGGGGTGAGTAGGGTGTTACTTATAAGTTCACCACCCTATTATCTCTAAGATAATGGTCTTATTAGAGCCTAAAGGATTCGCATAATAGGGCTTTGACCCATGAAATCCAGATAGAGCTTAACAGGATGGATGGACCTTTGCAACTGCACCACAAAATGAGCAAAGAAGAAAAGAACATACCATATATATCATTAACTGTCAGGTTCAATATTTACAGTCAATGATGAGTAGTAGTGGATGTTTCGAAAACCTTTATTTATCTTAAAAGATTAGCATGGTTTTGTGATCTTTATTCCAGTTAGTCCGGATTAAAGAAATGTCATATAATAAATTTATTAGTGACAGCATAAATCAAACAAAGTAAAGGAGATTTGTCACTAAACTAACTAAAAGGCTTAACTTTCCCCTATGTAAAGAAAACCTATGAAGGGTTCTTTCTATGAAAAAGCAAGATTTTGGAGCACAGTTAAAGACTAGAACTTCCCATAATGAGTCGTTCTGGAAACTCAGGCGAGTTCCCCACATCTGCAGTAGTAACTGCTGAAAATATCAATAGTAGTAAAATTATCGATGCAGTAGCATGGATCAAAGAGAATCTAGGCAAAGGAATGTAATGTCACTGTTGCAAGTAGCTTCCAGCAATGATAGGTCGCCCATAGTTCAGTCATAAGGGCACTCCTCTCTAACTTGGAACACAATTATAATATAAATCATACAATAATGTTACGAAAATTTGTAGGTGTACGATGCGCTTCTCCAATGAAGACCGCACACCCGATTGTGTCGTCAGCATCCATTGCTTCTCCTTCGCTTTCTTTAGCAGGATGCTGGTGCTAGGCAAATGTCTAAATAAATGTCTATTTAACTGTGCGCAAGAGTCGAACGAAAAGATAGCTTAGGCTTAGTTACAGAGGTACATTAAGAATGATAGCCCAGTACGTTTTTCTTTACAATATTTTTCCTACATTTTTAAAGCAAGCACATTCTCCCTAAGTATGATTTACTTATGTAGTCTTTAGCAGAGCTAAAATGCACTGTAAAATTATTCTTTACACGCTCAAAGCAGGCATATTTTCCCTGCATGTTTTTTTCTTTGTGAAAACATTTCAGCAATATTCCAATGCATTCCACAGTGCATTTCTAATATGACATGCAAGTCGAAATTTGCTTTTACATTTTATTTCCTACTATCTGGTTGAGAAATTCAACAAGACCATGAAAGGCATGATAATGGGCTTTAGCCCCTTTTACCTCCTGTTGATGAATACAAGCCCCAGCTAGGCCCGCAAGAGACAAGGGTTCGCTCTTCTGTAACGAAATCTATAAGGAAGTTGGCACGGAAACTGCAAAGTACAAAGACAACGTTTATTAACCCTTAAGGGTGGTCCTACGATCCACACAACACTCTTCAGTATTGCAAGGAGTAGCACAAAGAACATTCGTACACAGTCCCCTTTTATACACAGCAGAGGGGCTCATAGTGGGTGGATACAACGTAAGGCCGAAGAACATTACCATTTATGGTCATTCTCGATACAGAATCAATACATGGGCGGAGCCAACACGCTCCTTGAGCCCGCGAAACACATGGTCAAACAAGGCTAATTATAACAGATGTGGTCAAGTCTGGGCATGCGCCAGATGGACAAGAGGGAGCTATTTATAAACTGTTGCTAGGCAGATTACAAGAGCAACTAACACAGAGGTCGGACTCTCCTCGTGGTGAACACATGGCAGCATGCCAATACAAAATGGAGTCCGGACTTCGGCCAACATAATGAGGAAAACACGATAAAAGGGAAAGCATTAATGTTTTCAGTAAATGCTTAATCACATTCTGCCTTAATTTACAACAGACGACCCTTTCAGCATTTACTGAAGACATCCGGTTTCCAAGAATAATCATCATATATATCAATTATCATCATTCCCTTAACCTCTTTAGCTAGACCCTTCTGGCGAGCAACATCGGCAATAGCTTTCTTATCTGGAATGCAGAATGAAATGCATACGGAACAGCACAATGGTCCACATTGAATACACATACAGAAAAGGAACAGAACTGCTATAATAATGCAGAGACCAGTTAGGACCTTCCATCCCCAGGCAGTAACCAACGCCCAAAACCATCCAGAAAAGGACCAAGTGCCGTTTTCTGTGTGGATTTCAGCTGCTATTTTATGCAGCTTGTTAATGGCGTTATAAACGGATGGCGTATGATCAGGGATGAACACACAGCAGCTACTTCCAATAATTTTACAGGCTCCACCTCGATCAGCTAGCATTACATCTAATACCATACGATTCTGTAATGCAACAATCCTGGTTATTTGTAACTCTTCCGTAAGATTCCCAAGAGCAGCGGCAGTCTGATTGGTCACAGCTTCTACCACTCTTGTTAATCTTCGGATCTTCCTACTGTTCAAAGCAGCTCCAACAAAGAAAAACAGTCCTAAGTTAAAATCAATATACTGTTGCAAGCTGGTATCTGTTTGATCCACATCATCAATTGATAGAGTACGTTTATATCTATTTATAGTCACATTATTCAAAAGTTTCAAATCCTTATGATATGACGCAGGTGCTAAAAATACAGGAGGTAATAGGAATGATACATAGCATACCCCAGACCACCCGGCCGGCAAGCGATAATAGCCTTTATTTCCACATACAAAGTAGGTATTATGGGACGCTAAGAAGGTGCTGTTATTTAACCCATCGATGTTTAGTACGGTTATACAATCACTGACACCCACAGGAATAAAACCCACACTCTGGACACACAGGTCCGCTTGGGCTTGTGCTACTTGGATTACGAATTTGTCCTTCCCCACAGTGTCTCTGGTGTTCGTGAAGATATAGGGAATGGATTCATTGTCCGGTCGGTACTCTTCCCATTCCCAAATTGTCCCATTTGCTTGTGGATATCCATTTTTATCTTGATGACATTCTTTATTAAGTCTAAAAAGCAATCGTCCCACTGTCGGTCTCCGAGTGGCAAAAAGCAAAGTGTACCATGCTCTACAAGAGCCATTATGAGAGAAAGGAAGTGGTATGAATGGCGTACCTCCTTTCTTCTGATGGGCTGGCATCATCCCACATATCCAACAGTTCGTAGCATTCGTAGCAACGTGGGTGTGATGCAGCATTTGGATGAAAGTGTTATTCAAATAGGATTGTCGATGTTTCAACTCTTGATATGGCAATGTATAAAAGTAGTGCTCCGCAGGCACTGGAGTCGTCAACACAAGCGTCTTTCGAGCAGGAGTTGCCTCCTCCACAAACCATGTGGTTATACCAACGATAGCTACTGTTAGCATGAACCCCAACGCACAAAGAATTTTCTTCTTCTCCATGTCAAAGGAAACAATACCCTGATATCTTCCTGAAACTAAAAAGTCTGTCAGAACTCTTCCCCTTGGGCAGCGGTTGATTTCTTCACCAGCGGGCCAAGACGGGTGTCGCTACACTAATGCAGGGCTGATCCCCCCCCCTTGCCTCATCGGCTCTCCGTTTCACTAACCCAAGGGCCGTTCTGACAGTATGTCCCGGTACTGGAAACCTCACTCCCTTGGTCGCAGATGATATCGCCTTCCTCCAGAAGTCGCGTGGTCCGGAAAGAGCTCCTCAGTGTCGTTTGGCTCTGCAGCACGGCCTGTCTCTGCTGCTAGGATGTCTCGTTGATCGGTCAGCACGGCAGACTCCACCAATCCGGGCGGTACCTTTCGACAGTGCAAGGAATGGATCCAATTCTTCCTGTTCGAGACTCGCACAGCCGTCCTCGTTGCAAGAAGGACTTGCTCAGGTCCGACCCATCTCGGCTCCAAACTGTTCGATCTGTCGAAAACCTTTATCATCACATGATCTCCAGGCCGGAGACCATGTCCTTCGCCAGTAGACCGATCAGGGAGCGCCTCTCGGACCTGTTGATGAATAGAAACCAAATTATCCGTTAACTGTGCCAGATAATCACTCATCATTACACAAGGTACATCATACACAGCCTTAGGTCTTGGTGGACCCCAAATATTCATTGGGCGTCCAAATACTATCTCATAGGGTGTAAGGCCGGTTCGAGAGTGTGGCACCGACCTAATTGATAATAACGCCAGCGGCAGGGCGTCTGGCCAAGTCAAAGACGTTGAAGCTTGGATTTTGGCGATCTTAAGCTTCAGTGTACCATTATATTTCTCGACTAGTCCTGCAGACTGAGGGTGAAACACGGCGTGGAACTTCTGGGTGATGCCTAGGCCCTTCAAGACATACTTTATAACATCCGCTACAAAGTGAGGGCCATTATCACTCCACAGAAGTCTACAGACGCCGTATCGAGGGAAAAACTCTTTTAACAGTAGCTTCGCCGTGGTCATTGCAGTATTGTCTTTCGTAGGGTACGCCTCAACCCATTTACTGAAGGCGCAGACCACTACTAGAACATACTTCAGATTGTTACAGCGCTCAAGCTGGATGTAGTCCATCTGCAGAACCTCAAAGGGTGCAGTGGGCGTCGCAAATCCTCCTGCTGGAGTTCGAGTGCCTTTCCCTGGGTTATACTTCAGACAGATCATACAGGTCTGCACCACCCTCTTTGCCGTGCTAGCAATCTCTGGATGCTCCCAGACTTGGGTAAGCAATTTCACAATTGCGGAAGCTCCAACATGTGCTAGCCCATGTGCCATCTGAACCATAGGTTGTACAAAAGCCGTGGGTAACTTCCATCTATCCATCTGTTTATTTCTCCAACAACCCTCATCATCCAGTTCTCCTTCGCTAGCCCATTGTTCCCGCTCTTTGTCAGAAGCGGTCTTTTGTATTTCTCGCACTTCCTCCTTCGCATCATGCCATCTCTCCACCTGTGACTTCACTACATACATGGCAGTAGTACCGGGCTGCATCGCAGTCTCCCGTGCTACTCGATCCGCTAACGCATTCCCTTCTCCAACCTTATCAACCACTTTCCTATGGGCGCTACACTTAACAATGGCGATTTTCTTTGGGTATGTCAATGCAGTTAAAAGGTTGTGGACTAACTCCCCATGCATTATCTGCACCCCATGTGACGTTAGAAACCCTCTCTCCTTCCAGAGTAGGCCGAAATCGTGCGCTACTCCGAAGGCATAGCGGCTGTCTGTGTAAACATTCACACACAATCCTGTACTGAGCTCACACGCTCGTGTTAACGCTATCAGTTCCGCTGCTTGAGCTGATTTCTGTGGTATGCGTGCTGTCTCCACTATCGTCTGTAACGTGGTAATTGCATACGCTGCTGAAGCCGTACCATCTGGTAGCTTCAGGCAAGATCCATCCACCCACAACTCTCCATCTACGTCTGAAAAGGGCGTATCCTGGAGATCAATACGACCCTTTGTTTGTTCCTCAGTCACAAGAATACAATCATGCACTTTCTGTGCCTCAGGCTGGGTCTCGGGATATGGCAACAATGTGGCCGGGTTTAATGTCACGCACCTTTTCAACGTAATATGAGGAGCTAAAAGCGTCAACTCATATCCCGTTAAACGGGCACTGGTCAAATGCTGCGTCTTTGTTTGATTAAGCAGGGCATCAACAGCATGGGGAACTAACACCAACAGTTTATGGGACAATACAATTCCTTCGCTCTGCCGTATTGACACAGCTGTCGCCGCAACCGAGCGAAAACACCCTGGCAATGCTCGGGCGACAGGATCAAGTACAGCCGAAAAGTATGCACAAGGGCGCTGCTTATCGCCGTGCATCTGCACTAAGACTGATAATGCACATCCATCTTTCTCATGCACATACAACGAAAAGGGTTTTGCATAATCAGGGGTCCCTAACACTGGTGCTGAACAAAGGGCCTGTCTCAATTGCTGAAAAGCAGCGTCACACTCATCTGACCAGGGGATCGGGATGGGCGTGTCTTTTGTCAAGAGAGCTAGTAATGGCTTAGCTATGTGCGAAAACCCCAATATCCACTGTCTACAAAAAGAAACAAGACCCAAAAATGCACGTACTTCCTTCTGCGTGGATGGCCTTGGTGTGTCCAAAATTACTTGGATACGATCTGGTGTGAGTGCACGCCCCTCCTTAGACAAAAGGTGACCCAAATAAGTCACCTTTGGTCTACAGAATTGCAATTTCTTCCTAGAGACCTTGTGATTGTGGGATGCTAAAAAGGAAAGTAAGGCTATCGTACTTTTCTCGCACAACTCCAGGGTGTCAGCCGCCAACAGGATGTCATCGACATATTGAATGAGGGCGACCCCCTTGAGTAAGGCAAAGGAATCCAACTGTCGCTTCAAAGCCTGACTGTAAATACTAGGGCTTTCTGTATAACCTTGGGGAATTCTACAAAAACGATAAGATCTATTGTTTAATGTGAACCCAAAAAGAAATCGGCTATCAGGGTGAATGGGAATGGAAAAGAAGGCATTTTTCAAATCAATCACTGAGAACACAGTCGCCGTAGGCGGGACCAAGGTAAGCAACGTCGTGATATCAGAAACCACCGGGTACTGAGGTATCACGATCTTGTTTACCTCCCTCAAATCAATTATGAACCGATAGACCTTCGCATCCGTGTCCTTTTTCAAAATTGGGAGAATCGGACTGTTACAGATATTATAGGGAACTTCTTCCACTACCCCTACTGCGATCAGGTCTTGCACAATCTGTATGAGAGCCTCCTCGCCCTCCTGGGAAATACGATACTGTGGGAGGCGTGGTAGTACCGCCCCCTCCTGGACACTAATGTGGACCGGAGGAATAACCATTTGTCCGACATCTGTGTCCGAAGTCGCCCATAAAGCTCGGGGGAGGGTAGCCAACAACGCATCCTCTGAGATCGTACACATCCGCCCAGATCGGGGGTAGTTGTCATTTAAAATCACCCTCACACCCTCAGGGGAACAGCGAATTGTAGCCCTAAAGTACTTTAACATATCAAGGCCCATAATGTTATCCGGTGTGTACGGAGCAAGCAGAAACGGACAAGGCGCAGAAAAACAATCAACTTTAAATGCAAGGGGCTGTGAAAGAGGGTTTCGGGAGAGTGTACCGTCAAACCCTACCGATGTAACTATTGAGCCGGATGGGGGAGCCCCCGGAACCAAGTACCTAGACAATGCACTACGTGTCGCTCCTGTATCCACTAGGAACTGATCAGTAGAACCTAAAACCTCAGCCGATACATAAGGACCCGTCTGATCGACCGGCACCTCAACTGATTCAGACCCCCATCCAACGCATTCCTATGCATGCTGGGAATCATGATATTCCGAGCGATCGATGTCCGATACATGATACTGGTGCTGGCGATCGAAAACATTTGAGCTATCTCGGTGCTGTCCAGCAGTATCGAAACGGACATTATCGTTGGAATTCCCTCTAAAGTTCGAGAAGCCCCCTCTACCTCTCGGGCCACTCGGAGTGTGCCCCTGACGCGAAGCACGCAACGCTGGGCAATCCCTGGCCCAATGGCCCAACTGCTTGCAATACGCACACTGGTTCCTATTCAAATCAGATCGGCCCGAAGAGGGACCATAAGATCCGCCCCTTCCTCTATTATTATTACCCCGGCGGGGCGGGCCATATACTTGTGCTAACATCACTTTAGTTTTGAGATCTTTCGATTTCTTCTCCTCCTGGCCCTTCGCCTCGTGCTCCTGACGCTCATAATACTGAGCGATGGTCAGAAGGGCCGTCGGTGTCGCGGAGGACCAAGAACTTTCACTCGCTTTTAACCGGGCCGCAACTGCCGGTAGCAGATTAGCCACATATTTGTCCGCGAAAAGGTGGCGGCCCGTGTCGTCAGTAAGCGACTGGCCACTAAAATCATGAAACATCTCCTCAAAGCGCGTAAAGAAGTCCGCAACTGACTCGTCAGCTTTCTGTTTACATGCAGCTAACATATTCCAGTCAATCTTTTTAGGGGGGATAATCGTCTTCAACTTAGCCACAATAGCCGCAGGGAGATCTAAAATATTCTGGGGTGGTTTCTGTGCGGGCTTTCTTTCCCTATCTTCATCCTCAAGGTCAGACCATCGAGCCTTAAAGGCAACCGCATCATCTACCTTTCGGACAGAGCGCCACGTATCCGGCGGTAGGATAAGGCCAAAGAACAGGTCTATATCCGCTAAAGTCATAATGCAAGAATTCAAGGCCCCCTCGACTTCTTCATAGAAGGCCGCTGGATTCTTGCGGGGGTCAGGCAGCGCATTCTTTAATGCCATAACATCGGCCCTATGCCATGGAGTATAAACCCAATTATACACAAAATATCCCCTAGCATCGACAGAATTAATATCCGAGCTAGTCCCTGCTCCCTTGGGAGGAACATACAAAGGCGCCGCCTCTCGCATTGGTTTAACATGCACTATGTCATCCTTATCTGACTGGGAGGCGGATGGGTGGCCCCCTGCTGCAGACGAATCCGACTGCTTCTCCTCCTCCGTTTGTTGACGTGCTTTCTCTCTAAGGGCCAGCACCTCGTCCCGCAAAGCGAACAGCCGCCGAGCCGCCTCAGAAGCCTTAGGGGGAGAAAAAACACCATTACGTAATGCTCCGGCATCCGAAGACACTTCGTCAGGCTCAAGGACACTAGAATATTTTCGGAAAGCAGCAATTACTTCATCTGCGAAATGAGACAGAAAATACACCCTCTCTCTATCTTGCCATGACCCCCAAGTATGGAACAAGTCCTCCTTAGATATCTTGCCCTTAAGGGCACGGAGGGAAAGTTTCCGAAGCTCAGCCATATGCTCGGCCGATAACATGGACCGTGTGTCTACCTTACCCGGAGCCGGGCCAGAATCTTGCGGCCGCGGAGCGGATGCGCCAACATAAGGGGGCGGAGAGCGATCTAGTAAATAAAAATCATCATCAGGATTATTAAGGACAGGATAAAGTGGCTGACGAACAACATATTGACCCGAAACTTGCAGCCTACGCTCTTTCTCTTGTCTGTCCGTTTGCTCTTTATCCTCCCGACGCTTCGCTTCCTGCGCTCGCACATGATCATTCTTCCGTTGCTCTTTATCCAACAGCGCTTTCTCACGTTTCTCTCGCTCACGCACTTCCTTCACCCATAATCGCACACACTCAAACATATCCTGACGAGCACGTCGCTTACACATACACTGTTCCACATACTCAATCTTACGTATATCAAAAGATCCATACAAAGGCCATCGCAACTCAGGATCCTTCCTCGTATATTTCCTCCATAACGTGCTGTACATTATGGAAGAAAGACCATGCTTCACGTACATATCCCTATTAGGAGTTCCCTCTGGGGGAGCTGGAGCAGATTCCTCGAGGTTCAACCGGTGTCCAAAACAGCAGCACCACTTACGGAGTGCGCTAAAAGCAGGCATGCTAAGAATAATGCAAAATATGCAGTATTATCAAGAAAAATGGCACTTAATCGTTGCGCCGTTCAAAGTTTACACAGCTCCGGAGAAATTTCTCCACATTACCTGCCTATATGTGTTGCAACGCATATATTTTCACAAAGACAAATTCAAAATATGACTAGTCACCATCAATCAAACTCAAATAGCCAGACCAGGCTTCAAAACTCGGAGCAAGTACCGTACAACGGTTCTTACCAATCAAGAGTCCAGGTTCCAACTGCCAAGCTCCACAATCGCCCAAACGGCTCTCACGGCAGGACCGACAGAAGAGGTCTCAGTCGATGACCGGCACCACCCAGACGGTCAGCTCGGAAGGGAAGGAAGAAAAACCTCGGGATGCCAGGGCTAAGACGCCGCTGGCAGTGATCACGTCCCCGGCCAAACTCCTCACCTTCGTCGCGACCAGTCCTTCGAGCATCCGAGTCGCCGATGAGCCCCACGTGACGGGCGCCAATTGATGAATACAAGCCCCAGCTAGGCCCGCAAGAGACAAGGGTTCGCTCTTCTGTAACGAAATCTATAAGGAAGTTGGCACGGAAACTGCAAAGTACAAAGACAACGTTTATTAACCCTTAAGGGTGGTCCTACGATCCACACAACACTCTTCAGTATTGCAAGGAGTAGCACAAAGAACATTCGTACACAGTCCCCTTTTATACACAGCAGAGGGGCTCATAGTGGGTGGATACAACGTAAGGCCGAAGAACATTACCATTTATGGTCATTCTCGATACAGAATCAATGCATGGGCGGAGCCAACACGCTCCTTGAGCCCGCGAAACACATGGTCAAACAAGGCTAATTATAACAGATGTGGTCAAGTCTGGGCATGCGCCAGATGGACAAGAGGGAGCTATTTATAAACTGTTGCTAGGCAGATTACAAGAGCAACTAACACAGAGGTCGGACTCTCCTCGTGGTGAACACATGGCAGCATGCCAATACAAAATGGAGTCCGGACTTCGGCCAACATAATGAGGAAAACACGATAAAAGGGAAAGCATTAATGTTTTCAGTAAATGCCTAATCACATTCTGCCTTAATTTACAACACTGTTTGGTCACCTTATAAGAAGCCCACTGAGTTTGGTAAGAAAGTGATGGTAATCAAAGAGCCAAAATACGACATTGTGGACTATCTACTAGGCATTTGCTCAAGGATGGCAGAATTTGGAGGCCATCCAGGAGCTTGTCAAGCAGTGGTATGAGCGGAAGTCTTCCTTGGTAGAATACCAACCAGGACAGTTGATGTGAGTTTCGAAACTGTGGCTCATAGGCCTATCCGCGACAAGTGGACTGGGTCCTGTCCAATTCGGAAAAAGAAAGGGGTAGTCACCTGCCTGGACTTAGGTACCCCAAGTAACTCTCACAGGATAATCCATGTCAACAGGGTGAAGCTACACTGTGACAGAGCAGCTTGGATCATGCGCATAGTGACAGATGGAGGGGAAGAAAAGGTAAGTGAGCCTCTCCCTGACTTACTGTCAAATAATGCCTAAGATGGATTAGTGGATGGAGTAGTCCTCATCTCCACTTTGACAGACCAACATCAAAAGGAATGTTGCTACTTATTATGAAAGGTTGCTGGTCTGTTCTCCTTTACCCCAGGTCTGACAACTTGGAATGTTCATGATGTGGACACAGATGACAGCTTTCCTGTCAAAACCCGTATTTATAGACAGTCAGACCAGGTCAAAGATTGCATTAAGGTTGAGGTTACCAAGATGCTAGAGCTTGGGGTGATTGACCCCTTTGACTGCCTTTGCCCAGCCCAGTGGTGTTGGTGCCAAAACCCAATAGAATAGGTAGGAAAATCTGAGACAAGGTTCTGTGTGGACTACAGAGGCCTAAATGCAGTCACTAAGACTGATGCTCACCCTATACCTAGAGCTTATGAGCTCATAGATAGGTTGGGTACTGCCTAGTAGTTAAGTACATGTATTACAACTTCAGGATACTGGCAGATAGCCTTCACACTAGGAGAGATATGCATTTTCAACTCCTAAAGGCCATTTTCAATTTAAAGTGGATGCTTGAGGAATATACCTGCCACCATCAAGATGTTGGTGAACAGAGCTCTTTCAAGCCTGGAAAGTTTCTGTGCTGCTCTTGATGTATTCAGCTCTACCTAGGAGGATCATGTGCTCTTCCTTAAGGAAGTACTTCAGGACCTGCGGCAGGTAATCCTGACTATTAAGGTAATGAAGTGCCAAATAGGAGAAGATTCAGTGATATACTAGGGCCACTGGGTGGGTGATGCCCATGTACAGCCTCTATAGCCTGTGATCCAGATAATCCTCGCTTGGGAGACTCCTAAGACTCAGACCAAGGTCAGAGGTTTTCTTGGCTGGACTGAGTATTATAGAAGATGTGTAAAGGAATATGGTACCATTGTGGCACCACTGACAGAACTCACTTCCAAAAAACAGCTCAGAAAAGTTATCTGGGCTGAGGAGTGTCAAAGGCCCTTCGACACCCTAAAGGAGGCTTTATGCTTAGCACTTGTCCTAAAGACACCTGCTTTCAGTAAAGAGTTTATTGTCCATAGAGATGCGTCTGAATATGAGATTGGAGCACTGTTGGCATAGGTAAATGATGAGGGCCAGGATCAATCATTTACTTTAATTAGAAGGTGACTCCTCCCCAGAGAGCAGCAATGAGTGCCAATGAAAGGGAAGCCTTTGCTGTGCTTTGGTTCCTTAAGAAACTGAGACTCTAATTGTTTGGGACTTACTTCAGATTTCAAACTGACTACAGACATTTCAAGCTCATGCAAATGAGAGGAGAAAACCCCAAACTGTTGAGCTGGTCAATTTCCCTACAGGATATGCACTTTACAGTGGAACGCAGACCTGGAAATGACCATGCCCCTTAGGTGATGAGAACTACAAGGGTGTAGGTAAGTTGCCTATCGCCTTTTACCTGGAGTGGGGCTATGTAAAAAAAATGCCTCTTTTTGTATGATCACCCCCACGTTTTGTACTGATGGTGCTTGTTTTTCAACTCCTATTATGTGGTACCAGGTGTCAAGTCTCCACTCACCTTGGACCGGAGATCTAGAAGAGCAGAGATAGTCCTCTCAATACCTCCTAGAAACAACCCCCAACACCTAAATATTATTAGGTGTCCATGGATTATGCCCAAGGATAACAGGAGGTAGGGAAGGAGAGGGTAAGGAGGAAGAGAAGACAACAATTATTTTGGATTTGGCAACTCATACGACATGCATCTCAGCCTGCAGACCCTATTTCTCTGTCTCGCTGATTCCTATGAATTTATAGAAACACAATCAGAATCTCAATAGAAATGCAGGCATTGCAATTGTATGAACTTGAGTACCCACTTCAGCAATCACTCACCCATTAAATGAAAGGGGCCTGAAAAACAAGTCTTTATACTTTTGAGGAGAATACCAGCAAGCAGTTATGGTAATCCAGGGAGTACTGACATGGCAAATCAATACAAAGTTGTGTTGAATTAAAGGACTGAATCACCAGCTTGTTGTGTCCATCATTAATAGTCTTCATATAGTTGTACAATTTGTGTTGTACAGTTCATTGGAGCCTCAGGCGCTGTGCCCTGACCTAGTTGATGACTAAATTGTTGATTTCCCTTTGTTGTAGATGCTGCCAAGCCAAGAGGAATGACGTTGGTGACAGGAGCACCCACAATCAACACAGAGCGAGGAGTGGAGCCAACCAGTTGCAAAGGGTAGGAGATTCCAGATAAATGTGGGTTGTTGAGGAAGCACTGGATGAAAGGTGTGGTTTCAGCCAAGAGCTGGATAAGGTAAGTGACTCCAGGAGCTGAATAGATTACAGAAGTAAAGAGCAAAGCACAAATATAAGGGTAGTACCTCCAGGTACATATGGTCAATCGAAAAAAGCAGGGATGCAGGGAGGGGGCAGTGCCGATGAGTGTAGGGACTCTAGATGAGTACAGTTAAGTGGGAAAACTGGATGCGGGATTGGGTCAAAAGGAGCTCAATATTTGGAACGAACGGGCTTGGACAAACTTCAGATAGCTAGAAACCAAGTGGGGCTTCTGACTTAGATGTGGCTTTTAAATACGCTGCATCTGAGATGGTAGCCAGCTCATGCACGAGTAAGCAGTCTCACAAAACCTGTGCATGAACTTTGTACCCAACCCAGATGGACTACTCAGGTAATCATTCATTCAGGATTACGCTCATGGCATGCACATGATACACGTGCAGGCTGCGCGAATCCTGACACCAGGGATACCCTGGGCATGTAAGTTAAAGTGTCTCTCATAGACTGCATCACGTATTGTGCCACCACTTTGTGACAATGTATGTCAAGAAACAAAGGTTCTTGTGGGAATAATAGTGTACTATATTGGTACTACAATGCGCAATGGCAATAACAATGGGTCACATGGATATCAGACAGAAAGGAGGCCGAGTACAGTGTGATTGAGTATTTACAGTTTATATAACATTTTCAAAAGATTTTGCAGATATATACAACAAGTAGTGCTTGGTGGCCCCTGTGTACAATGGAACCAAAAACCGGACTAGTGACATTTTCAGCTTGGTTTCCATTATTCAGAAAACGACCATTTACAGTTCTCACATATTTTCAGACACTGTACTCAGTAATCAGTGCTTATACAATGATTCATTTTTTATATATATGTCGACGGCGTTTCGACCCTTCCAAGGATGCAGGGTCTCTTCAGGACCTAATAATATAGGGCCATCTGGAATTTAAAGACGGGGTGATGTAGGCTACAATATATGGAGGTGTTAATAGAATAACAATGAAAAAATATATATGGGCCAAGGGGTACCTGAAAAGATAACAATGCACGCAGCCACGAGTGGGTAGTGAAGAACACCGGTCAAGTGAGAAGAAAGTGGGAGTATACTCACACTGGACCCAGCCGGGTACTACACGAGTGAGAGAAAAAAAGAAATAGTGGTAAAGGAAGGGGAAGTAGTGACGATGGTTCTAGTAATTAGCAACGGTATAGTAGGATGCTTATCTCAGTGTGAGGGGTGAGGAAGAGGCTGGCAGTTAGGGATGGGGCAGGGCGGAAGCCAATGCCTGTAGTTCAGAGCTTGGGGAGTATTGTCTGAAAAGGAGGTGTGGTGTATCAATGTTATGCGCACATTCCGTAATTAATTGTGGTAACAGGAAGACATATCTAAGCATAGAGCAGTGTTCTTACCCGTGTTTGGCCTCCGGTTGGTATGGGCCAAACCAGAAGTTCTAGCCGGTTCTGGCAGGCTGAGAAAGTATTTAGTCTCGCCTGGATGATTCCCTCGCTGTCATCGCACCAAGACAGACGCTTGGGAGGAGACGTGTAGCGGCTGCACGCGTCTGTTACTGATTAAATCAGGAGGTGAGGAACACGCGATTTATTCCTTATTTTCCCTAACATGGAACCGATGCTTGTCACTTTCTTGTGCATGCGGGTCCAATGTTTTTGAAGCCGTATTCTCTATCCCAGACTGCAACTTATAAACAGAATGACTCTGTTTTTTAACAATTTGCGCCTTCCCACGCCGATGTATTGTCTGCCCACACGAGGGCTCCCTAATCACACACGATCAATGTAAGAGACTTCACAGTAATTAAGTAACAGAATGCGGTTACACTACGCGTTGCGATTCCGTGCTATCTAGCATACATCACTAGGCCACGGGCTAAAAATCCGTTCCGCTCGCGGAAATTGCGATCATTTGACATTTTCGCGTTCCGCGGAGAGCGCGAAAATGTCAAAATTTCTGCATTCCGCAGCTTAGCGATAATTTGTTTCTTGCTCACGCTGGAAAATGATATATTCTCGCGCGTGCGCGATCGCCTTACCTGATTCCCGCGTTCGCCGACAAGTTTTCCCGATCCGGTCGCGTTCTCCACGAGATGTTGGATTGTTGGTAGCCATTTGCGTTGTCTCGCGACAGTTTGCGATGGCAGTAATGTCATGCGTCGCGCGATCATGTCTTTCTTCTCGCGATCATGCACCGCGAGAAGAGTGAAAACAAGATGGCCGCGCCTGCGAGCAACCGCATGGGTAAGTTGGTGAGCCGCGACCAAGCAGAAAACACCGCAAACAGGCGGGAAAAAAACTTCCACATCTTCGCGATATTTCCGCGTGTTTGCGGAGATTTGTAACATTTTTGCGATAATTTGCGAAAGTAGCTTTCGCAAATTCCGCCCACCCCTATACATCACCTTTGCTATTTTGACCGGAATTTCACCGGTTTTATTTCCCATATTACCTGATAGTTACACCTTACACTTTTTTCCAGAAATCCACTGACGGGACACATCCTATTCCCACGCCCTCGTCATCACTTCAACTTCTGGTTTGGCCCACACCAACCGGAGGCCAAACACGGGTAAGAACACTGCCCTATGCCTAGATATGTTTTCCTGTTACCACAATTAATTACGGAATGTGCGTATAACATTGATACACCACACCTCCTTTTCAGATAATACTCCCCAAGCTCTGAACTACAGGCATTGGCATCTGCCCTGCCCCATCCCTAACCGCCAGCCTGTTCCTCACCCCTCACACTGAGGTAAGAATCCTACTATACCGTTGCTAATTACTAGACCCATCGATTTCTTCTTTTCTCTCAATCATGTAGTACCCGGCTGTGTCCAGTTTGAGTATTCTCCCACTTTCTTCTCACTTGACCGGTGTTCTCCACTTCCCACATGTGGCTGTGCGCATTTTTATCTTTTCGGGTACCCCTTGGCCCACACATATTTTTCATTGTTATTCTATTAACACCTCCATAGATTGTAGCTTACATCACTCTTTCTTTAAATTCCAGATGGCCCTATATTATTAGGTCCTGAAGAGACCATGCATCCTTGGAAGGGTCGAAACGCTGTCGACATATATATAAAAAAACGAATCATTGTATCAGTACTGATTACTGAGTATAGTGTCTGAAAATATGTGAGAACTGTAAATGGTCGTTTTCTGAATGATGGAAACCAAGCTGTAAATGTCACAAATGTCACTAGTGCGTTTTTTGGTTCCATTGTACACTGGGGACACTAAGCACTACTTGTTGTATATATCTGCAAAATCTTTTGAAAATTTGATATAAACTGTAAATACTCAATCACACTGTACTCGGCCTCCTTTCTGTCTGAAATCCACGTGACCCATTGTTATTGCCATTGCGCATTGTAGTACCAATATAGTACACTATTGTTCCCACAAGAACCTTTGTTTCTTGACATACAATACTTACCCTGGTTCTTTGTGAGTGGGTTTCCCTTGTGTTTTTGTGTTACCACTTTGTGACAAAGCAAAGTGTGACTCACAGCCCACCATTGCTGGCTGGCAGAGTAGTTTTCAACTGTATCTCAACTTTACTATTTAAAAGTAATGGCAAAGCGCAAATCATCCTATTTTAAATTTAGAAGTCAACCCTAAGGCAGGCCTACTGAGCCTTAAAGGTAGGGTGCATTATATTAAAAAGCTGGACATTTAATTCTGAACTTACATATTATGACATTAAAAACTCAGCACTGTTGCTTTTACTGTAAAAAGGATAGTAGTCTCATCGGAGATTACAGGGTTACACACTGACAACTCAGCTGTGCTAACTACTTAATTGGACTACTAAATTTGACATTTCAATGTATCAAAGGAATCATCACATTAAAGCCAACTTGATGCTCATGTCAAATTTAATGTAACATTTGCACAAGTGGCAACGTTAGTAAGTAGCCACTTTGTAACCCAAAGTTTTCCAGTTACCGTTTATGGCTGCTGGCCACACAATAGCCTTCAGCCCTCCTGGAGCAAGGTGTGAACAACTCTCAGGAAGGAACAGAAAGGGCTTGCCATTGGTGTGCCTTCTCCCTGACAGGAAGGCCAAACATGGTGTGAACCCAAAAGACAAGGTTCAAAGAGGAAGCAGTCTTTGAAGGGAAAATGTCGGAAACACACAAGAGGGATTGCTCTTCACTTCATGCAGACAGGTTGGCATCGAGGACAGAGAGGGGGAAGCCATTGTCAAACTGGTTTCCCATGGATGTGTATCCTCCTAGTAGCCACACCTCTAGGGTGGGCTAGGGAGCTTCCCACACAAATGATTTATTCTGGACTAGTGACATGCCACACTTCATACAAAGTCAACACTAGGTGGGAGGGGACCTGGTAACTGATTGGCTAGTAGCCATCACATCCCGAGGGAAAAACCTGCATTGAAAGTGCCACCATTGGCAAATAGAGGCTGCACTAAAGACTGGAATGCACCTGCTTGTGCTTGTGCTAGCAAAGGAAGGACTACGCCTGTTGTGCCCTACTTAAGGAAAAGTGATCCTGAGCTTCAGGCCGAAGAAGTGACTCCAAGAGTCAGTTGGCTGATTTCCTGTTACACCTACATGGCTACAAAAGCTGAAGAAGCTTGCCTTGGTGAGTTGCAGACTTGCATATGAGTCTAGTTGACGCAGGAGATTTATCGGTGCTCAGTTTGGTCACCCACTAAAGGAGTTGTCACTACTTAAAGGGAACCACTGGTTTTGCTGTAACCAGAGACCAGTAGACCAATGGTTTATGTTTTTCTGGACTTCGAGGGACATCAGCCCCTGGGGCCAAAGTCGCCCCACCGTGCGTGTGAACCGAGGACTAGCTCCTGGAAGACACCCGCCACCTGATCAACATCCTCGGCGCCCTTCAGCATCTTCAGCATGCTGTATACCTTGCATTGGTATCACTCCGTTGAAATCTATGGAGGTTCGCCAATAGAGCCTAGAACTGGACTGGAGACAACTTTGCCTGCAAGGTAACTGCTCAACCAAGCCTCTTTGGCAGATTTGACTTGTTCAGTGCTGTAGTTGGTTTCCCAAAGCAGCCAGAGTAGTAGTTTACAACTTTATACAAGTTTTACAAACTTTACAAAGTTGACCGCAAGCGTGCTCTATTTCAATGATTTATTTTGTTGGAAGGAAAAGCAGATATTTATTATTCCTTGAAAAAATCGTATCTCTGGAATGCTAGAGTTTTATCATTGAGGTGTCTATTTGAAGATAAAAATACAATCTATTTTTATATATTGCTATTGTATTTTTATTGAGACCGGTTTATTTCTTATTCAGCTGTACTTGTACTTCTTAGTGCTTTACGCCTGATCCTTTGATACATCCTGACTGCTCAGAACCGCAGCCATCCAGGATTGAGTTAAGGGTTTTCAATTGAATCTGACTGGACCCAGTAAAGGTAGAGAGTTTATTATACTGTAGGGAATCATGCCCATGCCATATAATAAACCATTGAACTCACAGTTCCTTATGCAAAGCTTTTGTTCTCTCATCATTGTTCCACATTTTCCCCTACATGCATATCTCCCTGCACTACAAAGTGGCCACGAAACATGTTGGCATATTGAAATTTAAATAAATGAATTGGTCCAAAGATGATGTCTGCATTCTCCTATACAGCCTAATTTGCTTCTAAAAATGTCTAAAGCAAAGCATTGTGTTCCTGCACTGTTTCAAATCACCAGTCAAGGTCTTGACACACTATGACCATGATAAATATAAAGGGGCAGATTTATTAATATTTCTCATAAAGCAACGCAGCAAGACACCTTGCTGCACTTCGCTATACTGCACTGCTTGAAAGGGAGAGGCTGGGGCACTTTTTGCTACCTAGAGCCAACGCAGGCACCCTTGCATCATGGTGCATGGGTGCCTGCGTTGCAGGAAGTATTGTTTTTATGCAGAAAGGGACAACTTACAGCCCATAAATAATCCTTTGTGGCGTTATCCTCTTTTGGAGTGCTGTGGAATGAAGCACACGTAGAACGCCTCCCATGGGTTGATACATGGGAACACTTCGGCTCCACCCATGGTCACATAAGGCAGCGATCCAGGAAAGCACTCTTTCTTGGGAAGCACCAATTGTACGCACATATGAAGATAGATGCAAATTGTGATATGCTACCATTGAAAGGGGCACGTGTTCAAAAGGGTTGCACTTTGCCCCCCCTGGTGAACAAGTCACAGAATGACTAATCGTGTGGAAAAAGTTTGCCCTTCAGCCAATGGAAGACTGACAGCGCATTGGTACACATATAGGTTATAAGTTGTTATTTTGTTACACACTTTTGGCCATTGAGGGGTGCTGGAATCACCCATCAGAGATGGAGCATAAGCAAATGCACTGATCCTCTTAGGGCGCCACAGTCTCCACTTTTTAAGCCAAGATTGCCTCTGTAGACACTTACAGTGTGACAGGTGTGCTCGTGCTGGACTGTGCAGGCCAAAGCACTTGAAGCAGGATCTGCACCAGGATCACACTGTCTTCAGCACACCATAGGCGATGTTATGGAAGTTCCCTCCTGCCAAGGAGCTTGCTGGGTTGTGGCTGCTTTTTTTACATATCCGGTTTACTTCTGTGTTACAAAACGTGCTGCAGACTCTTTTGTGGCCCATTCTGTAATATCCGTTGCTTGGACTCTATTTATGTGATGGGCAGTCTCAAGGGGCATTCCTTCAATTACCTTGGGGCTTATCCCCATGTAAACGAGGAAACAGTGTTATACCTGCACCCTAGCTGTATTACTAATATAGGTGCAAGAGCAAACAAGCTCTTGTGAGGTGCAGTAACAGTGCTCCATCTAGGCAGGTGTGGCTCATCCATAGGAGCGCTGGGGTGTTGACCCCTACTTGGAGCCACTACACCCCAGACTCCATATGGCAATGCCTTTGGTTCCTGGAGGGCAGGGGCGGGCTACGGGCAATGTGGTAAGGATTGATCGAGGCTGCATTAAAGAAGTGTGCATGTCAGATTGGGCATGTTTTTACCGTGCCGTGCCCAGCTCTGGCTCCCATAATAAACACTACATGGGAGCTGAAAGAGCTTCAACACAGCCCCATCAGTCTCTGATGGAGCATTGCGTTTCCCTGACCCAGCCAATCCTGGCAGTGCTCTTATTCAATTTCATGTTGAGAGCAGCATGACACCAGTGTTTGGATTGGCTGGAATGCTATTACCCATCATGCACATCTTGGCCTGGCAGCACGAGTTCGAAGGATCAGCTCATCAAGGTAAGGATATTTTTATTTATATTTACTTATTTTAATTAAAGTTATATTTGCATTGCAAAGGTGATTGGTGCACATTCTATATAAATAAAACTTACCTATAAATGGAATGTGCGCCGATCATCTCTGCAATGCAAATTTAAGCATATCCCTACCTTAGGAAATGATTTTCCAATGCAAATCTGTGTTGACTCTTGGTTTTTAATTCCTTTATTAGTTATGAACACTTGAATGCCTATCCTATATTTCTCGCAGCCAAAGTTAGAGATAAATATGCTTTTAAAACTGCATCATTTGAATACACTTAGTCTGGCTCTAGACTCACTTGGTTGTAACATAGAGCGTTAGTGTATGGTACTCTTTCTAACTAAAAGTTTGCTATTATTTGCATTTTAAATTTAAGCACTCCCTTGCGCTGCCTAATTTTACAAGGCATACTGACTGATTTAATGATTCATGTGTTGCACGTGCCCCACCAGTTTTAAAATTCGCCAGCCGCCACTGCACCCAGGAAGTGTCACTCATTTAGTAGACACCAGACAGCATTTGGGAGACAGTGGAGAGTCAGGGAACTACCAAATAGTTTCCTGTCTACTCTCAAAAGTCAGACTCGTCCTCCTACATTGGAAGACTGAATGGTGGTTTGAAACTGACACTCTGTAGTCCGCTGCCATGCTCTCCGCTGTGCAGATGCAAATTTAGAGTTCCCACCTGCACAGAGAAGAGTGAGGTTTTTAAGTCAGGCATTTCACCAAACCTAATTAAATACTTCCAAGTAAATAAAAGGGGGTCCCCACCCTCTGGATTACATATTGTGAGCTACGAAATTGACAGAAATGTGAAGAAAATGGTGCTCTTTATGAATCGCAAATTGCTATAAGATGTATTCAAATTTCACAAGGACTTCAGGAGTTGTTGAGAAGTGGTCTTAGGTACAGAGTGCTTTCACTGTGAATAAACTTCCACATGTTCCTATTTCATTTTTATCTTGAACCTTAATTCAAATATTGCCTAACATTTGTTTTAACAATTTCTACTTGTGTTGATTTGTTGTCTCCTGTAGAGAGCCACCTGGCCTCTCCACAACATTGTTGCACCTGTAGCATTCCCTGAGGAGAGAAATAAATGGGCGAAAGACCGCTCTAGAACTTTGCCCACCCAGTGTCAGCTAACTGTGTTGTGTGTTTTTGTGGGTACCAGGTAGGCCTCTCCTTACACATGGGCCAACCCGCTACACAGGCGACAAGGCTGGTGCCAAACCCCTGCCTCACCTGCTCACCTTTGCCATCCCGTCTGACTCCTTGCTGGCCCGCAGCATTGCTCGGCAGGATGTGTGGCGGAGAACGCCATTGGGCCATCCACGTTGGCGGCAAGCATCGGGTGCTCAGAGGAGCCCACCGCTTGTTCTAGCCAGAGTGGTGACTGTCAGAGGTCCCGCCAATTCCGTAACTGCCTGCCATCTGGGTGTTTCCCCAGCAGCCCTCCACTGTCGCCGCACGCTGCCGGCCCACAGAGCTTGCTGCCCGCCCTGTGCTTCAGGGCAGAGCGGTGCTCTCTCTCTTGCTCCGGTGGCTCTGCAATGGATGATCAGGCCCCGCCCAGCAGACGTGCAAGCACCAGGCCACACAGCGGTGGCTCGCAGTCATCAGGTGGGCCGCATCCATCCTCAATCACATGGGAGGTCAGCCGGCCCAGGGCAGCCTCTCTACAACAGAAAAAAAGCAGCACACCTCCCTGCAGTGGAAAAAGCAATGCAGGAAAGAAAAAAAGAAATAGAAAGTACAAAAAACAAAAGAAAAAGAAATAGAGGGCAACAACAGAACAGGAAATGAGTCACTGCCCAGACAGATCAACAAAAGTAATAAAATACAATAAGAGGCACCCTGGGAAGAGGACACAAACCCACACAACCGCCTTCCTAACCACCACGGATGACATCCGCACCCTCCTCAACCAGGGCCACGCAGCAGCCCTCATCCTACTAGATCTCTCAGCAACATTCAACACCGTCCCCAAACCGCACACTAACTGCCAGACTCCACGCCTCCGGCAACCGGGGAACTGCCCTCACCTGGAACCCAAAGAATCAGACTCCCACCCTTCTGCTCCAAACCCTTAGTGATCAGCTGCGGAGTACCCCAAGGATCATCACTCAGCCCCTCACTCTTCAACATCTACATTACCCCTCTCGCCACCATCATCAGAAAACACGGACTCAGCATAGACACCCAGCTCATCCTCTCCCTCACCAATGAACCAATATCACCAGACACAGATTACAGGAATATATGAAAGACGTTGCCTCCTGGTTGAGCAGCAGCTGCCTAAAGCTCAAGTCAGAGAAAACTGAAGTCCTCGTCCTCGGTTCCACCCACTCATTATGGGACACCACTTGGTGGCACACCACCCTCGGTGAACCTCCCACACCCACAGACCATGCCCACAACCTTGGCATCATACTCAACTCCTCCCTCACCAAGCACTGACAGATCAATGCCATATCTTCCACATGCTTCAACACCCTCTGCAGCCTCAGCACGACCTTCAAATGGTTCCCCTCCGAATCTAGAAGGATCATCACCCATGCCCTCATAACCAGGACACTGGACTTCGGGAATGCCCTCTATGCCGGAATGAACAAATCTCTACTCCTCAAACTCCAGACAATCCAGAACACCACAGCTAGACTTGTCCTCGGTATCCCACGACAACACCACATCACCCAACACCTACGAGAGTTCCACTGGCTCACTGTCAAAAAGAGAGTGAACTTCCAGCTCCACACTCATGCCTACAAATCCCTCCACAACATCGGACCCCAATACCTCAACAAAAGAATCTCCTCCCCTCCCTAAGAGAAGCCTCCAATCTGCAGATCTTGCCCTAGCTGAAATCCCATGCATCTGCAGAGCTAGAGCAGGGGGGCAATCCTTCTACATCACAGCCCGGACCTGGAATGGACTCCCACTCAGCATCAGACAAACCCCACACTGCATGCTTTCAGGAAGAACCTCAAGACCTGGCACTTCGGATGAGACAAAGCTGTGCGAATCCCCCCTCCCCCCAGTGCCATGAGACCCTCACGGGTGAGTAGTGCGCTTCACAAATTCCTGATTGATTGATTGAAGAGTGTAGACAAACAAGATAAAGGAGAAGAAGAGTAACGCTTAGCAGACAGGAAGCCACCATGAGCACACCACCTCAAGCTGGCACAGCTGGACTGCCAGCAAGCTTAGTCGCACCACCCCAACATCGCAGCCACGGTGACACCACTGCCACCTTTCAGTGAGCATGCGGACCTTGCGACGCTAGCCCCCTGTTGGAAATCCTGGATCGGGGCACCTCAACCACTACTTCAGGAGCACAAGAGAGACAGACGGAGCCATAAAGAGATCGCTGCTCATACACTACAGTGGGGGAGAGCTTTATGACCTCTTCTAGACCCTCCCAGACATGGGGGATGAGGATGATTTCGATGCCGTGTTGGTGGCCCTGAGCTGGCATTTCGACCCTAAATCAATCTGGACTTTGAGCGGTTCAAGCTGAGACAGGCCAAACAGTCTGAAACTGAGTCAGTCGACGTCTTCTACACCTGACTGAGGAGTCTCGCTAGCATTCCAAAACCAAAGGGAAGAAATACGGGCCCAGATCATCCAAGGGTTCTAGTCGGTGCTGTTACGGAGGCTAATCCTGCGACAACCTGGAATGTTCCTTGATGACATCCTGATACTGGCCAGGTCCCACGAGCTTTCAAACTCCCAAGTGGATGAAATGGAGGCACCCCTCAACGGGGGCGCAGTCGTACCCAGCACCTCCCAACACATCCAGGTCAGAGAGGAGAGAGTGGAGGCCATTCAGAAATGCCTGAGCCCTGCTTGTATTCCCCTGAAGAGGCCGATGGGCGGGTCCTGCGGAAACTATAGGGCCGAACATACCCCAACAGGTCTCTGCTACGCAAAAGGGAAGGTCTGCTCCCAATGCGGGAAACAGAACCACTTTGCCAAAGTGTGCTGGAGCGGGAGATCCAGGGCAGTTTTCAACAGACCACAGGGGTCCCCATCCAACTTCAGGCAGTTGTCAATTGATGATTACCTCACTCAAGAAGACACCACACCACCAGGGCATTGCTGCGACATGGAGGGAGTGGAAGGAGAAGTGTTCATAGTATACTTTACCGGTCGCGCAGAGCGATGGCACCAAACGCCCCCCATGTGCAGTCTCTGAGAGGCAGGATCCACAGTGCAAGCACTCATTGACACCGGGGCCTCGGTGAATGTCA
Source organism: Triturus cristatus (assembly GCF_964204655.1). Taxonomy (NCBI): domain Eukaryota; kingdom Metazoa; phylum Chordata; class Amphibia; order Caudata; family Salamandridae; genus Triturus; species Triturus cristatus. Next base: position 528,049,238 of record NC_140591.1, read on the forward strand.
TGGACTCGGAGCAATATGAACTCCTCACAACTCAACCCCCTCTCTCTCCCACCAACATAAGAATCTACACCTATGGTAGAACCCAACTGCTCCCTCTGAGAGGAGTAATAGAGGTAGCCAACAGCAAGAATGCTACGTGGGCAAGGTTCGAGGTGACAGATGGAAAGAAAGGCACTCTCCTCAGATGTCATACGGCGGAAGACCTGGGACTGGGTTTTTTCGCCAATCAGGTTCATGACTCCCATACCGACTCCATCCTGTGTGAGTTTCCACAGTTATTCAAGGTTCTGGGAAAACTAAAAGGCAAGCTGTTCAAACAACATATCGACCCCTCGATCAGACTGACAGTGCTGAGGCACAGAAGGGCGCCCTTTAACCTACCGCCACAGGTGGAGGAGTTGTTGAAGAAACTTCAGGATCCGGGTGTCATTGAAAGAGTCACAGGCCCGACCCCGTGGGTGTCGCCTCTAGTCATCGCCCCAAGCCCAAGGAGCCGGGAGCCATCCAGGTATGCATCGACATGCGCCTTCCCTACCAGGCCATGAAGAAAGAACGATATCTAACACCCACCATGGATGACATCATGGCTGATCACAACGGGGCAAAGTAGTTTTCCAAGCTCATCTTAAATGTTGGATACCATCAGCTAGAGCTCGCACCTGAGAGCAGATACATCACCATGTTCTCCACCCATGTGGGTCTGAGGAGGTACAAATGGCTAAGCTTTGGGGTGTCGTCGGCCGCAGAAGTCTTCCAATATGCCATACGGGAGACCCTGTCAGGTCTACAGGGAGTCTTAAACCACATGCACCTGAGGAACACACTCCAAAAGCTGGCAGTCTGTGGCATCACCCTCAATAAGGCAAAGTTCTCATTCTATCTGGAATCCATGGATTTCTCTGGATACATCTTCTCGCATGAAGGACTCCAGGTGGACTCGAAGTAAGCCATCACCATTCAGGTGGCCCAAGTACCCACCACTCCAACCGAAGTCTGAAGCTTCCTGGGGATGGCCACATACTGCAGCCACTTCATACCAAACCTGGCCTCCCTGTCGGAGCTGCTGCATGCTCTTGCATGCTGTGGTGCACCCTGGGACAGGACCCCAAAAACAAATGTAGCTTTCCACACCATCAAGCAGGCGCTGATGGACAAAACAGTCATGGCATATTTCCACTCAGGGAGGCGCACCGGGCTGGTGGTCGATGCAAGCCTGGTTGGCCTGGGAGTTGTTCTCGTCCAAGAAACAAAGAAAAGGAGTGGATGCCCATCACATATGCCAGTAGAGCACTCTCAGACACCGATATGAGGTATGGCCAAATTGAGAGGAAAGCTCCCGCCATCAAGTGGGCATGACAGCACTTCTACTTGTACCAGTTCAGGCACGACTTCCAGGTGGTGACCTACCACAAGCCTCTGATTCCCAGTTTTCTGGAACGTTCAGGCTGGCCACTCCCAGGATAGAAAGATGGGCTGTGCAGCTTCAAGTTTATCGCTTTAAGGTCATTTTTTGCCCCGGTGCCAGCAATCCAGCTAACTATCTATCGCAGCATCCCGTCGCGTCCGACACGCAACAGCCTCATGCTGACAAAGAGCACACGGAAGAGTTCATAAGGATGATATACCAGGAGGCATGCACCAAGGCACTGATGCTAGAGAAAAACGCAGTGGCCAAAACTCTAGATGAGAACCTGCGAAAGTGAAAGAGGCACTACTGTTGTGAGGTTGGCAACACTTCCTGGATGCAGCATGCTCCCTGAACGCGGAGGATCACCATGCAAGGAAGCAGCTGTGGAGAGAGCGCAGCGAACTGAGTAAAGGGTAACACGGAGTCACCACGCTATCGTAATGGCGAGCAAGCTACAGAATGAAGTCATAGACCTTGCACACATTGGACACCAAGGGATGGGCAAGACCAAAGCACGCCTCTGCAGCAAAGTGTGGTTCCCGGGCATGGATGCCCTAATAGAAGTAGTGATTTGGAAGCGCCATTCACGCATAATTACTGGAAGTGACCCAGCTCCGGCCCCTGTCATCATGGAGGAACCCTGTGCCGAACCATGGTCCAAAGTGAGAATCGACTTTGGGAGCTTTCCCGGTGGCCGCACTCGAAGTTCTCTGTCGCCAAGGTGATTTCTTCCACAGCATTTCCTCAAGTCCATGCTGTCCTAGACAAGACGTTTGTTCTTCTGGGCCTTCCTGATGAGATTAAATCTGACAACAGACCCCCGTTCTAGGGCAGGGAGTTCCAGGAATACCTACCTGAAAAGGCCACCCGACTTGAAAGATCACTCGTCAATGGCCACAGGTGAACAGTGACGTTGAACGCTTTATGCAGACCCTCAACAGAGCAATGAGAATTGAGTGGAAAAGGGGGAAGATGCTGAGCGCTCTCTCCATAAGTACCTGAACACATATCGACAAACCCCACACTGCACCACCTGGTGTGCACCATGCCACATGCTTTTCCGGCGTGCCCCGCGGGATAGCATCCTGGCCGATCCTGCTTAGCGCCCTGCCGAACTGGACAGTGAAGCCACTTAGACCTGCAGAGAAATCACCAACCGCAAGGCAAGCCTTGCGCATGGGGCCCAATCATTTTCGCTGTGCATGGGGGACTATGCTGTTGTGAAAGACAGACACCCCTGGTGGAAGTTCTGGACGCCTTATGAGCCTGAGGTATGGAGGGTCATCGCCATCCAAGGGACCTTGGTTCCACCAAAAGGGGTACGCGACTGGTAACCCAAAATGTGTCATGGTTCAAGAAGGTGGCTGGTCCTCGCCCCAGTCAGGAGTGGAATGTCGATCTGTAGATGGAAGAGGACTCACTCATAGATCCTACACCATCCCCTTTGGCGGCTGGAAAGGACTGTGTTCTTGCTGGGACCAGTGGTGTCGCCCCAGGTCTTGATCCGGCATGCCATGACACCTTGAGAATGCCCATGGCCTGCAGCCCGGATGGGGTAAGGCCCAAGTCCAACACCCGGAGCCAGGCATATAGTCCCTGGCCTATTTCTGCCCCTAGCCAGTGGCTCAGAGACTTTGTGTGTGTCTTACCTCCACAGCAAGAACCATGTGAGTGATGGACACTAAAGAAAAGGAGGGATGTAGAGAGTCACCCAGCCTCTACACAACAATGTTACACCTTAGCACTCCTCAGGGCAGGCTCGCACCGAGGAGATAAATAAACAGGCGAAAGACCGCTCGAGGTCTTTGCCCAGACAGAGTCAGCCAACTGTGTTGTGTGTTTTTGTGGGTACTGGGTAGGCCTCTTCTTACACATGGGCCAATCCGCTACATCCCCTATAATGTTCATAAATGAAATGGCACACTAACAACCTCCAGTCCTGGGCTGCAGTTTCACAAAACTTTTAAATTTAAGGATGAAAAAATAAATATGTGCTTTATGCTTCACCTGACTTGCAGCATATATGTGTGTGTAAAAGTGATGCTGTTATGCTTTTTTTCTATTGATCCAAAATCCGCATTTCATCTAGAGTACTGGAAACAGCTGCAGTACATACTGGGGAAGGTAAGAAGGAATGAATCATGCACCTACCATTATACTCTAAAATCTGTATCAAGATAGACAATTTGAAGTCTATTATGATAAACTGCGCAGGAGAATTGAAGGGTTTTCCACTCCAATTGGTATAGGACAAGTGCGCCTTTTTGCCCCCACACTTTTCGGCATTTGTATGAATAATATTGATGAAAGTGACAGTTTCATCTTCTCAACACCCACATCCACTGATTAAATAGAACGCCTTTGCCTGTTCTTTTTTATGACAACGCTTTGATAAAGACTATTAACAGAAGAACAAAGTTTTAGTACCAAGTGATATTCTGCACAGAGTCAGTCATTCATGTTAACTTTAAGGTGAATGGAGATCCCCTTTGAAGTTGTGAGTTTGACTTCGGGGGGCGTGCTTTTTTTCTCAGACTAGACACGGAATCACAGGACCCCAAATCCATCCCTTGTCAAGTAAAGTGATTTAAAAATTCCACGGATTTAGGCAAGAAACGTGTCTAATTCTGAAACAAAATGAGTTCTGTGTATGACTAATGGGAGCAAAATATGGGGTCATAGACCTACAGGTCCGCATACCATTACTCCGCAAGTCGGAACAACGACTTGTGGAGAGGGGGCGCTGGATGTTGGAATAGTATAATTTACTATTCCAACTCCAGTCTGTGCGTACAGTAGGGAAGGTGTTGTATTTTAAATCCAACACCTTCTCCCCCCCCACCGCAAGTCGTTATTCCGACTTGCGGAGTAATGGTATGCGTTATAACGACCGCGTTGTGATTCCCTGCGGAAAAAAAGGGTTTTTGTAAACGTCGTTTACCATTCTAGTAACATTGGTAACATTTGGCATTAGTATAACTACCACAGGGATAGTATTCCTGCAGGTATATTTTTGGATTGGAAGATTTTTTGATGGTGGACATTCTTCAGAATTATGTAGCTTGTTAAAATCTAGGCTGTGTCTACTGACCATTAATTCATGCACAAAACAGAATCTCACAATTACCTCCACCTTTCATGTTACTTGCATATGTTCTGTTTGTTATTGATAGGTTCTGCTTCGTTGTAAAGCGCTCTAATGCTTATGTCCATGTCCACGCTATATAAAAAGACAAAGCAAAAATGCTACAGACCAGGATGGCATACTGATCATGGCTAGAGTAACAATCTTGGGTTGTAGTGTGCAAAAGTATTCTGCCCAAGCTTTACACTAAAAATATTCTGAAAGTAGAGTATATAAATTTAATGATATAATATTTAGGATTTTGCGTGATAACCTACCTATGGCCCCAGTAGAGAAGTAATCAATAAGATACCAATAACAAACAGAAGAAATAATGTATTTCCCTATAACGAGTGCAGCATCTATCACAATCAACACGGCTGGAAGAAATACTCAGACCCTCATTGGGGGAAGAGAAGTATTCAAGGGGAGTATGTAAATTCTGTAAATATATTAACATGACTCTGTTGATACCTGCAAAAATAGAGCATTCACGATCAGAGTATTATGTCTGCAAAGTATAGTAATCACATTTAAAGCAAGATTGATTCTGCATGTAAATCTGAAGGATTTACTGCCCGGTTTTAGCTACTGATAACGGCCCATGTGTTTTTTTGATGTAAGGTGGCGGTATACATCCAAGTAAGAGTAAAGGAAATGTCATAAACGTGTTGTGATCCATTTACTGTAAAGTTCTCTCATTTTCCAGACACACAACATGATAATATCTGTTTTAGTTGCATGGGAAAAATATAAGACATATGTTATAGATGTAAGTGTGCGAGCTGGTTTACAGCTGCTCTCATAATTACAATCTTGTGTGCGGCGTGCCATGACAGGCCTGCATTACGTGCCCTAAAATATCAGACAATGTGGAGCACGAAGGAAGGGGTGAATGAGAGACGAGCTCGTAAGAGAAATAATGCAAACATTTGGGTGTTGATGGCTCTTGTTATGTATTAGACACATGAAAAAATATTCTATTACTTGTATCGAAATCTCTCTGGGAGAATGTTTAACCGCACTAACCTGGTTTTGTATATGATTGTTCCCTCGTATGCTCCCGATTTTATTGAAATTGTCAATCACTCACTTACCTCATTGTTTTCATTGCAGTGAGTTTCAATCACTCGTTTAGAATGGGGAAATAATAAAACTGGATTTTGCTGTACAGGCAAACAATTTTTTCATAGACGTAGTCAAGCTTAGGAGTTCAAGAAAAGGCAATTTTCAGACCTGACAAAAAACTGGCACTACACATAAGGACCAAGTGGGCAGTTTCCGGCAAACCTAGGGACTGATGTACCATATCTGTGACCTAAAACAAATGTAAACAAAATTACGGCTGCACTCCATCATCTGTAGACATGAAGAAAGCTGAATACTCCGAGGAGTTAGCTCTCTGTCTCACAGAGGACAAAAATGATGCTAAGCATTGGCATGGTCAATAGGTCTGGTTTAGGAATGTGCTTTTGTATCACTGATGGGTTTCGGTCCTCAGTATGTCATCATACATGTACTCTGTCACTCATCTTTGCTCTTATGCATCCATTCTCCTATCTAAGGGCTCATTTCTGCCTCCATCCTTTGATGCAATGGCAATGAAACACACACAGATTCAACAACATATGCACAATAAATTGAAAGAACACAAGAAGAAAAAACAGAAAACCTGCTACTGTCTGAATATGGCGGCCATATGGTTGCAATAGTGAAACTAAACATAGCACAGAGTGTCCGTCTTGCAGAGGTATTATAAATAGTTTATCATTGTTTTAAAGTTCCATCATGGTCACCACATTTATAACAAACATGTTGCCCATCTTGGAATGGTAAAACAATGATACACTATGGACAATAGCATTCCATCATGGTCTCCTGCTTTAAAGTAAGTGGCGCTCCAGACAAAATGTGCAGCAAGCAAGTTAGCACTGCCTGAGGAGCTGGAATATTGGCTTAAGAGGACTCAAATTAAAAAGAGGAGAAGCAAATAAATAAAAGGGGGGAAATAAAAGGAGAAAAATTAAAGCCTAAGGTTTGGTTAACCAGTCCTGACACAGAAGCGCACACATTTACAGGTGGAGCAGATGTGTGATCAGAAAATGCTGTCTATCACAGGGCAAGGGAGTCAATGACTGATGTGGGCTGAACCAATACCCCATGCTGAATGCAGTCATGGATGGAAGCAGAGTGTAACTGAAACTCAGACAGTCCAATGGCAGCGCAGAGCTGAACGAGAGGCTAATATGGATATATATATATACATATATACATATTTATATGTATATATATATATTTAGTGCCACTATGGTTTATCAGAGGCGGTAACCAATACCAAGAGTCTGCCCTACAAAGGTAATTTTGTTAAATTCCATTTAACAAAATACCTAACTGCCTGCTTTAATGCAGGGAAATAAAAATTCACCCTTAAATACCTATTGATTTTAGCATCTGTGTTTCATAATCAATAGAGGAGTTTCTGCTATCACCTTGCTATCCAATTTCATGTATTGTGGCCTTTCAGAAATCAGTCAAGATCCTGATAATGAAGGCTAGCACATGGGACACTGGGGCCAATTTAAAACAGAGTGTAATTTAACAGAATCATATATATCAATCTTTAAGCATTCCAGCCTGTCCTCTCTATCACAGAAGACCCATTCATTCAGGGCTGTGAGTTGAGAGGAGTGTAGCAAACACAAGGAGATGATGGACGGAGCGCTGAAACTTTTCAGACACCCACCTCCAGTCACAGATCTGGGTTGCATCCATCATCGTTCTTTAGCTCACTTCACCACACCAGTTCAGACACAGCTATATTCAAATCAATCTTGACCCTGTGCCTCAGGGAAACAGTCCAGCCCGAACTGTCAAGCCATGTCTTCCCTGGCCCGGAAAAAATCATCCTGGGACTGGTTTCGGGCTAACAGACCTCATCAAGGAGGCTAGCTTGACTCCAATGGCAAAGTGAGCAAGGGACCCACGTCTGAGCATACCCTGCCAACTAAGGTCAAACAAAGCAAATACAAGGAGATGATGGACAGAGCGCTGAAACTTTTCAGACACTCACCCTCAGTCACAGATCTGGGTTGAATCCATCATTGTTCTTTAGATCGCTTTGCCACCCCAGTTCAGACAGAGTTATATGCAAATCAGTCTTGACCCTGTGTCTCATGGGAACAGTCCAGCCTGAACTGCCAAGCCATGTCTTCCCTGGACCGGAAACAAGCATCCTGGGACCAGTTTTGGGCTAACAGCCCTCACCAGCCAGGCTAGCTTCACTCCAGTGGCAAAGTGAGCAAGGGACCCGCATATGGGCATACACTGTCAACTTAGGGCAAACAAAGCAAACACAAGGAGATCATGGACGGAGTGCTGAAACTTTTCAGACACTCACCCCCGGTCACAGATCTGGGTTGAATCCATCATCGTTCATTCGCTCACTTCGCCACCCCAGTTCAGACAAAGCTATATGAAAATCAGTCTTGACCCTGTGCATCATGGGAACAGTCCAGCCCGAACTGCCAAGCCATGTCTTCCGTGGGCCGGTAACAAGCATCCTGGAACCTGGTCCGGGCTAAAAGCCCTCATCAGCCAGGCTAGCTTGAATCCAGTGGCAGAGTGAGCAAGGGACCCACATCTGGGCATACTCTCCCAATTTAGGGCAAACAAAGCATACACAAGGAGATGATGGACAAAGCGCCAAAACTTTTCAGACACTCACCCCCAGTCACAGATCTGGGTTGAATCCATCATTGTTCTTTAGATCACTTCACCACCCCAGTTCAGTCAGCTATATGCAAATCAGTCTTGACCCTGTGCCTCACGGGAACAGTCCAGCCCAAACTGCCAAGCCATGTCTTCCCTGGACCGGAAAACAAGCATCCTGGGACTGGTTTTGGGCTAACAGCCCTCATCAGCCAGGCTAGCTTCAATCCAGTGGCAAAGTGAGCAAGGGACCCACGTCTGGGCATACCCTGCCAACTTAGGGCAAACAGAGCAAACACAAGGAGATGATGGACGGAGCACAAAAAATGTTCAGACACTCACCCCAGTCACAGATCTGGGTTGAATCCATCATTGTTCTTTATCTCACTTTGCCACCCCAGTTCAAACACAGCTATATGCAAATCAGTCTTGACCCTGTGCCTCATGGGAACAGTCCAGCCCGAACTGCCAAGCCATGTCTTCCCTAGACTGGAAACAAGCATCCTGGGACCAGTTTCGGTCGATAGTACTCATCGGCCAGGCTAGCCTGAATTCAGTGGCAAAGTGAGCAAGAGACCCTATGAGTTGAGAGGCCCAGTAATAGAACTGGAGATCAGGGATCCCAAATTCACCAACAAGGATGGTTTCTTCTCACATTTAACACAGAAAATGCTAGGGACTCCAGTAAACAGTGAATGCATGTAATGAAAAAAAACAGAGAGAAAGCGGGTATGGATAATTCTGGAGATCATGCAAGAAGTGAGTTAAGACCATCATTTTTGATAGGGCTCCTTGACCTGTAATATTGAGTGACAATGTTGCCCCGACTTTTTGCAAAGAAAAACCCTGGAAACCTCAAACATTTAATTATAAGTTCGTCTACGATATATGGCTCAGGAAATGCGGGTATTTTTAAAATTCATATCTTTATTAACATTCTGAATGAAGAGAGATCTCATATTTGTGAAGTGGCTTTCCTGAAGAAGGGGCCCGGTCTCTGAGATGCATGTAGAGAGAAATGACTGGTTTCACAGAAAATGATGTGAACATGAATTTAATGGCATGAGTGAATGCAGGGTGTGTTTTTTGCATTTGAATGTGTTTAAATAATCTTCAAACAGTGTGTGATCATGGATTTTGTGATATTAATGCATATACATAAAGATGAGATTTCTCTTCAGTTAGAATGGTAATAAAGATATGAATTTAAAGAATATCTGCATTCTCTGAGTCATATGTTGTAGATGAACTTATAATTAAACATTTCAGGTTGCCTGGGCTTTTCTTTGCAATATTGCATGTTTTCCTTGCCCTAGGAACCATTATTTTGCAGCAGGGGGCCCCTTCTTTGCAATGCGGCCCAGCCCTCTATATCTCTCAGAGGGCCAGATGTCCAACCATTGGATTTAGCAACTCAAAATTTGCGCCAAATGAGTAGGTGTGTGAGTGACTGTATGGATGTCCTAGTGGGTATCTGAGAAGCTGTGTGTGTGTAAATAAGTGGTTGGTTGAGTGTCTGTGTTGGAGAAGGATTGGGTGTATGAGTGGCCATATGTGTGAATTAGTGGCTGTGTGAATGGCTTCATATGTGTATGAGTGGCTGTCTGAGTGGCTGTATGGATGACTTAGTGGTTGTGTGTGTGTGTGTGTGTGTGTAGGTAAGTGAGTGGGTGTGAGTGGTTGTAATGGTGAGCAAGTGTCTGTGTGAGTGACTGTTAGGGTGAGTGAGAGGGTATGTGAGTGGTTGTATGGATATGTGAATGGGTAAGTAAGGAGTTCTATGGGTATGCGAGTGGGTGTGTGAGTGGTTGTATGGGTAAGTTAGTGGCTGTGTCAGTGGCTGTGTGGATAAATAAGTGGGTGTATGAGTAGCTGTATCAGGAATGAGTGGCTGTGTGAGTTTCTGTGAGGCTGAATTAGTGGGTGTATAAGCGGCTATAAGGGTAAGTGAGTGGGTGTGAGTGGATGCATGGATCTGTCAATGAGTATGTCAGTGGTTATGTGGGTGTGTGAATTGGTTTATGTGAGGATGTATGGGTGTGTGAGTGGGTCTATGGATGATGTCATCAGTGATGTCATTTGAGATGTCATCAGTGGGGTCATCAGTGATGTCACTGACCATGTCATGAGTGAAGTAATATGTGAGGTCATAAGCAGTGAATTGCAGGGTGCAAGTTATAGTTAGGTCAAGTAACTATAACTGCTGAATTTCAATGATTTTGTATATAGCCTAACTATGCCGTTCCTCTAACTTTTGTTTATTTCAGTGCTATTTGATGAATCTACATGAAATGTTCTCGAAACGTTACACAGTATGTCTAGTTTTGCGTGGAAAGTTTAAAAGTGATCCGTCAAGTGGGGGCCGAGAAAAAGAGGGGGTCAAAAAAAGTGTATTTCCCATAGTGATTTTAACAATGACTACAGCCCGAACTACTGGACGGCATTGCACCCAATTTGGCAGAGAGGTAGCTGTTGGTCCAGAAAGAGACCTTTTTGTGATGTGGTGTAAATGCAATTCATTAGTTGCAGAGCTATTACAGAAAAAAGAAATACTGAGAGATGCAGAACCTCTTTGGATCCTCATCATTGGATCCGCGTAGCCATGTGCCACCAGCAATGCTGTGATTAGTTGACCACAACCTGACCGGGAGGTTGCAGCTGCCATTTTAAGTATTGGTTCTGGGGCCTCAAACTTTTTCTACAAAGTGATTTGAGGAGTCAGGGTAGTGGAGGAGTGTCAGAGGGACCTATGTTGCATACAAAATCGCATTTTTTTACACTACGGGAATCTACTAATTCCCCACGAGGTTCAGCGCGGCCCCCATGTAAATCTGCAATGTATTAAAAAAGCTAGAAGACCTTCGTAAAAAAACTTTCAGACCTACTCAGATCCCCACACAGGTACTCTCACACCCTGCTGAGGCAGTCACACACTCACTCAAAGACCTATACAGGCATTCACACACCCACTCACAGAGCAATGCAGGCATTCTCAGACCCATTCACAGAATCAGATAGGCACTCACATACCTACTTACAGATGTATGCAGGCATTCACATACCACTCATAGACATACACACACCCTCACAGACCCACTCAGACACAAACACACCCCCTCGGACCTACTCAGACACTATCACACCCTCTCACATACCCACGCAGACACTCACACACCAACTCACAAACCCACTCAGACACTCACACCCACTTGCAGACCCACTCAAACAGTCATATACTCACTCACAGACCCACTCAGACACTCACACAACCACTCACAAACCCATGTAGGTGCTCACACAACCACTCACAGTCACTCATGTACTCATAGACCCACTCACAAACTCACATAGAAACCCACACACCCACTTAGAGATCCCCTGTTATAAGCTACTCACCTGAATCCCAGGCTGTTCCGATAGGGCAATGCTAGATCCCTTTATTCTTCCCATGGTCTACCTCCAGTGGCAGGAAATGACACTGCACCAGTTGCAGGCCCCAAGGGGAAAGGGGGTTGGGATTGAAAAAGATAAGCAAGATGCTGTGGTTCTCTTGCATGGCTGCTACAGTGAGGTCTGAATAGGCCTGTCACCCATATTGTGCCCACACCTGATCAGAGGAGTATCTTGGAATTGCAAGAACAGTCTTTATCTCAAGCAATCAATCAATCAGGGGAATCGTAAGCATGCTACTCACCCATGAGGGTCTCAAGGTGCTGAGGGGGGGTCCGCAGATCTGTTTAACCGAAATGCCAGGTCTTGAGGGTCTTCCTGACGGTATTACTGGTGGGGGCGCGTCTGATGTGTGCCGGCAAGCTCGTTCCAGGTCTTGGTTGCAGTGTGAGAGAAGGATCTTCTGCCTGCTCTGGCTCTGTGGATGCGTGGGGTTTCAGCCAGTGCGAGGCTGGAGGATCGGATGTTTATTTTGGGTACATGGAAATTGATTCTGTCGTTGAGGTATTTGAGTTTGTTGTTGTGTAGGCATTTATAGGCGTGAGTGAGGATTTTGAAGGTGACACTTTTCTCTACGGGGAGCCAGTGGAGTCTTCGCAGATTATGGCTGATGTGTTCGTGCCGGGGGATGCTGAGGATGAGTCTGGCGGCAGTGTTCTGTATTGTCTGGAGTTTGTGGAGTAGGGACTTGTGATGCCGGCGTAGAGTGCATTTCCATAGTCCAGTCTGCTGGTGATGAGTGTGTGGGTGACTCTCTTTCTTGTTTCAGGAAGGATCCATTTGAAGGTCATGCGGAGGCTGCGGAGGGTGTTGAAGGAGCTAGAGGTGACGACGTTGACCTGTCAGTTCATAGTGAGTGATGAGTCGAGTACGATGCCAAGGTTTTTGGTGTGGTCTGAGGGGGTAGGTGGGCTTCTGAGGGCGGTCAGCCACCAGGTGTTGTCCCATGCTGAGGGGATGGTTCCAAGGATGAGGATTTCTGTCTTCTCAGTGTTGAGCTTCAGGCAGCTGTTGGTCATCCAGACTGTGACGTCTTGCATTTCTTCCTGGAAGTTGAGTTTGGTGTTGGTGCGGTCTCTGGTGAGGGAGAGGATGAGCTGGGTGTCATCAGCGTAGGATATGATGTTGAGGCTGTGTTGTCGGACGATGGCTGTGAGGGATGTCATGTAGATGTTGAAGAGGGTCGGGCTCAGTGATGACCCCTGAAGTACTCCGCAGGTGATGTTCATGTGATCGGAGAGGAAGGGTGGTAGTCTGATCCTTTGGCTTCTTCCTGTGAGGAATGATCGGATCCAGTCCAGGGCTGTTCCTTGAATGTCAGCGTTGTGTAGTCTGGTGACTAGTGCGCGGTGAGAGATGGTGTCAAAGGCTGCTGATAGGTTGAGTAATATGAGGGCTGCAGAGTGGCCTTGGTCCAGGAGGGTGCGGATGTCGTCTTTGGCGGCAAGTAGGGCAGTCTCGGTGCCTTGGTAGCTTCGGTATCTGGATTGGGACTGGTCAAGGACGGTGTTCTCTTTGATGAATTGTGTCATTTCCCTGTTGACTGTTTTTTCTGCAACTTTGGCTGTGAAGGGGAGGAGCGAGATCGGCAGGTAGTTCTTGAGGGCTGTGGGCTTCTTAAGTAGGGGCCTGACTTCTGTGCGCTTCCAGTCATCTGGGAAGGTGCCAGTTCTGAAGGTGGTGTTGATGGAGTGTTGTAGTTTGGGTGCGATGGCGGCCCCGGCTCTGTGGTGAATATGAGGAGGGCAGGGGTCGGTGGGGGCCCCCGAGTGGGTGCCTTTCATGGTTGAGGTGGTGTCTTTGGTCGTGATCGGTGTCCAGTTGGGGATGGTGGGCTGGCTGGTGTCTCTGGGGGTCAGGGGGGCCAGCTGTGGCATCTGGTGGCTGGTCAACAAAGTTGTCGTAGAGATTTTTGATCTTGAGGTGGAAGTAGGTTCCAGCTTGTCACAGAGGTCTTGGGATAGGTTGATGTCTTTGGCTTCGCTGCGTGGGTTGGTGAATTCCTGGATGACACTGAAGAGTTCCTTGGAGTTGGTGGAGTTGGTGAGGATTTTGTTGAGGATGAAGTTCCCCTTGGTGGTTCTGATTTGGCTGTGGTAGTTCATCATGGCGTCCTTGTAGGTGGAGTAGTTTTCAGTTGTCTTGGTGTTTTCCCAGTTCTTCTCCAGGCATCTGCAGGTGGGCCTGGCTTCTTGGAGATCGGTGGTGAACCATGTGGCTTTCCTGGGGTGCCGTTTGTCGGGGTTGCGTAGCGGGGCAAGCTCGTCTTCGCAGTTGGAGATCTAAGAATGGAGTCCTCTGGCTGCGATGTTTGCATCGAATGCCCAGGTGTGGTTGTCTCAGGTGAGGGTGGAGTTAAGTTGTTTGTTGGTAACCTTGCTCCAGTTCCTTTGTGGTGGGTGTGGGGCTGGTTTGGGTGCCTTGGGTTTGCAGCGAAGTGTACTCAGTGGTGGTCAGTCCATGGCGGTTGCGTTGTGTGGCTGAATTGAACACTGTTTCCTGCAGCGAAGATGGGGTCGCAGGAGCAGCAGTGACATGAACGCAGGCTCAGAAAACCAAAATAATAATTATGAAGGGAAAACCAGTACAATACAGTTACCCAAATACAATTACGAGTAGGTAGTCTGTAGCAAATACAATAACCAATACAATTACCAACAAATGCCAAAGAGGATGCAGGGAGCAGGACCAGGCAGAGGCTGCAACGGGCTCACATGGGGCGGACAGCAGGCTTGAACACCCCCCAGGAGTTGACTGGGGCTCAGTGGCAGTCTAGGTGGCACGGAGCTGCTTGGTATAAAAATACCAATTGTGTCTGATAAAATGCTGGCAGAGTGGCTATCCAACCCGACCTGCACGCGTCCACTGGCTGAAACAGCGTCAGGAAAGGACAAGATTGGCATTACCAAGAATCGATTCGGTGGAGCGCACGTCTCATGATATAGTTATTAAACAGAATCATCAAAAGTTATTTGTATGTACTTTGTTCATACCCCAACAGATATCTAGAAGTGCTATGTCTTTTTGGTCACAAGGCTAGTGTCATCGAGAAGTTGGAGCATGGATTCCTAATGAATCGCTTGATGTATTTCAACACAATTATCCCAAGTGTAGTGCAATAAATCTCTGGATACCCACTTATAATGCGCTGTCTAGGTGTCCCAATTGTAGTCCGTGCGACAAGCCAGGATCCACCCAACTTGTACTTCTAAGGGGCACCGAAAGTTGTAATACCAGGGAGGTTTATTCTTGTAAGAGCCCTGCCAGTGCAAGAGTCTATTGCAAAGAGTAATTTTGTTTCTTAGATTCTACTGTAACTGAGCTTGGAGCACAAGAAACAAGAACAGTTTTTTTAGGAAAAACACCTGATGTTTCTTTTGTTGTCTTTTTTTTCTTATAAGAAATACGATGCTGGAGCAGTTGTCGGCTCAGAACAGCTGCAGCTTGAAGTGGAGAACTGAGGATGGCCGGAACAGTGTGAAGAAGTGGTTTGGGTAAGGGAAGCAGGTAATTTCGGAACAAAGAGACCAGGCAGGATATCGAGGCGGAAGCAGCCCTTAAATAGAAGCCGGCCACGTTGATTTTTGGCAGGTACTTCACATAAGTTTGATTAGTAAGTGCATCTGCTGCTGCTGCGAGGGTCATGGAAGGTTCAAGTTGAGTAGAGTAATTAGTCTTTTAGTACAGCTGCTGCTGCCGCCAGGGTCATGGAACATTAAATTTGAGCAAAGTAATTAGCAGGCCTGGGCGTAGTGGGCGTAGTGGGGCTACGTGGAGCAGCGCGTAGTGTGGCAAAATCTACGCACACTCGCGCGCTCCGCGTAGCCCCACTACGCTCCGCCCGCCTCCCGCCTGCCCTAATTTTAAAATAATTCAAAGAAGGTTAAAAGTAAATATAAACCTCCTTACCTTGAGCGCGGCGTCCTGGGGCTCCCTCTTCTTTCTGATGGTAACTTCTTCACGCAAATGCGCATGCGCGGACACCCGCGCATGCGCATTTCTCGCGAGAAATGCGCATGCGCGGGCGTCCGGGCATGCGCATTTGCATGAAGAAGTTACTGTCAGCAAGAAGAGGGAGCCCTGGGACGCCGCGCTCAAGGTAAGGAGGTTTATTCCCCTTTACCCTTCTTTAAACTATTTTTAAATTAGATCGGCCGGGAGGCGGGTGGCGGACAGCTCTGCTTCGCTACGGTGTGTACGTAGCGCTGCCTGCTACGCCTACTTCGTAAATGGCGAAGCAGGCAGCGCTACGTGCACTCCGTGGGCGAAGCGGAGCACGAAGCCCAGGGTTAGTAATTAGTCTTGCTGTTGCCCCCATGGTCATGGAACTTTCAGATTGGGCAGAGCAATTAGTCTAGACAGCTTCTACTCATGAATTCGATTAATAGTGCACCAGTCACTGTTGCCAAGGTTCTGGTGCCTTCTAATGGATTTTTAACATGCAGACTATGGACTATTGAGTTTAGTCAACTGACTGCTAAGGCCAACAGTTCCCACCATGCCACCAGGAAAAGCACACGTAGCAGCCCTCATCACAGAGTGAACATGCAACTTGGGGAAGAGGAAGAAAAATAGAGGCTGGGAAATGCCCATCCAAATCACAAGGGACATGCAGTGGCTGGGATTAGGGCATCCACACAGACACTCAGGCAGCCACTCACATGCTCACACAGATACTCATATACCCACTGACTGACCACACAGACACACACCCACTCACAGACCCCCACAGACACTCACATACCCACTCACAGACCCACGCAGACACTTTCACACACACTCACAGACCCACTCAGACAGTCACACACCCACTCATAGCTACAAGCACAGGGTGGCATATCCATCCATCATGCCCCGTGGCCTCTCAGATCATTCGCGGATCCAACTTAAACTGTGCCTACAGACCAGCAGGGCCCCCTATAGGTGGCGTATGCCCCCCTGGCTGCTTTGCGACAAGGAATACAGGGAGATGCTAATTCTGGCAGACACTGATCATTTCAGATTCAATGCCGGCACTTGCCAATCCCCAGTCATTCTATGGGAGGCGTTTAAGCCCACGATCCGGGGAGTTGACATAAGTTATTGTACAGGGGAGAAGCAGCGTTGCCTAGCTCAGGTGCAAGACCTGGAAAACAGCCAGGCAGAGTTCCAATCCCTAGTGGTGGGAGGTTCAGACCCCGCTGCCCGCTGAAACCTCTTGCATGTGCAACAGCTGCTCCATCAGGCTCATACCGACTGTGCCAAAGACGCCTGGGTGGCCACTCAGCATAGGATTTACCAATGGGGCGATAAGTCTAGCCAGATGCAACTTAGGCTCTGTCAAGCTCGAGCAGCCCTGACGCAGGTACCCCTTCTGAGGTCCCCTGAGGGTGGCACCTGCGACTCCCCTGAGGCGGTTGTACAGGCCTTTGCTGATTTCTATGTAGCACTGTACAAGGAGCGAGAGGTCATTACAGAACCCCTTATCGATGCCTTTTTCGTGGATATCACCCCACCGCCTCTCGGCTGAGCAACGCGATGCCCTAGAGAAACCCATTTCTTTAGATGAGTTGTGGTCGGCGCTATCTAACAGTCACCCTGAACGTACACCGGGCCCGAACGGGTTCCTGTGTGACTTCCTGCGGCCTCATATGGAGACTCTAGGACCTCATTTGCTCAAGTTGATACACGACGCCTCTGAGCAGCATATTCTCCCTCTGGACTGGAGACATGCAGAGGTCATAGTATTTCTTAAACTGGGCGGCCCACCAGACGATCCAGGCTCATACCGCCCCATCGCATTACTAAATTTTGAGCCCAAACTGCTGGGGAAGGTTCTGGCAGACCGCCTTCGTACGTGCATACAAGATCTGGTGAATCCGGACCAGTCTGGCTTCATTGCACAGCGGTCAACCAGGCAAAATATTAGGCAGGCTCACAATCCTGTGGCAGAGGCCCATCGTCTGGGGCGCCCCACAGCAGTCCTGCTGGCTGACATAGAGAAGGCATTCGATTCGTTGAGCTGGACATACCTCTTTAAGCTCTTGGAGGCAGTTAATCTCAGTCCCCGCTTCAGGGCATACTTGAAGTTACTATATTCTGACCTCACTGCATCGGTCCGTGTGGCTGCCCACTGTTCGGCCCCCTTCCTCATCCGCAGGGGCACTAGGCAGGGATGCCCGCTCTCCCCACTTTTGTTCACGCTGGCCATTGAGCCTTTGGTCGCATGTGTCTGCCTGAACTCGGTCTTACGGGGTCTGGACTGCTCTCCGGAGTGCTCGAATAGGATCGCACTTTATGCCGACGATGCCTTGTTTTTTATATTGGATCCCTGTGTATCCGGGCCCCGGGTATTACAGATTCTATGGATTTTCGGGGAGACCTCCGGTCTCTATGCTAACCCGTCCAAGTCTATTCTGTTCCCTATCTGCAGGGATCAGCGGTCTCAGGCTCGGGCCTCGCAATTGATTGTTATGGAGGCGGGATTCCGGTATCTCGGGGTGTTTATTATGCGGTGCCTGACCGAAGCTTGGGCACGCAATGTCACTCCGTTGCTTCCCACAGTTCGGGATGAGATGACGGTGTGGTCTCAACTCCCCCTCTCGATATATGGTAGATCAGCCATTTTCAAAATGTTGTCTTTGCCTCGCCTGCTCTATTGGCTGCAAAAGTACCCCTTTCCAGTACCCCGTCAAGGTTTCGTCAAATGAATGCATTATTGAATAGGTTTCTCTGTGGGGAGGTGTGGTTCGGGTGGTGCTTGCAACGTGTGTTAAATCTACATACTGTGGTGGGATGGGATGGCCGACGTTTGGGCATACTACTGGGCATCGCATTTATTTATTTATTTATTTATTGCAATTTTTAAAGCGCGCAAATACCCCTACGGGTGTCTCGGCGCTAGTGTTTACAGAGCTCGCTGATGGTGTGACGGGGGAGTTTAGGACAATGAAAACAGCCATGTTTTAAGGCTCTTTCTGAATTTGAGGAGCGTGGGGGCAGTTTTAATATGAAGTGGTAGGGTGTTCCACAATTTGGCCGTGGCGGTTGTGAAACATCTGTCTCCCCAGCTGGCCTTTCTTGTCCTAGGGACGTTCAGCAGGTAAGCAGAGGAAGATCGAAGGGTCCTGCATTGTTCCAGTGGGCGGAGAGCTCTTTTTAGAAACTGTGGTCCTGCATTGTTCAGAGTTTTATAGGCTATGCATAGAGCCTTAAATTTAATTCGGCTCCTAACCGGAAGCCAATGTAGTTTCTTGATATGAGCTGAGGTTGAAGTGAACTTAGGAATGGATAGTAGGGTTCTGGCCGCCGCGTTTTGTACTGTCTGGAGCTTGTTGAGGACCTGTTCTTGGGCATTCAGGAGAAGAGAGTTACAGTAATCGGTTCTCGAGAACACTAAGGTGCTGATGAGTGTTTTGCCCGCGGACTGTGGTAGGTAAGGAAGTAATTTTTTTATTTTTTTTAGAGTGTAGAAGGCAGATGATACAACAGCGTTGGCATGGTGTATGAAAGTAAGTTTATTGTCAAAAATGACTCCGAGGTTTCGGACCTTGACCACCGGTTGGGGGGGGGACCCCATCTGAGGTGGCCACCATTGAGGGGACCATGCTGGGCGCAAGCTCCCGAATGTCATCACCTCCGTTTTATCGGAGTTAAGTTTGAGGCAGTTTGATGACATCCAGGAGCTTATGGCCTTCATTCCCTCCTGAAAGTTGGCGGCGATAGATGCTCCGTTGTTGTGCACTGATAGTACTAATTGGGTATCGTCGGCGTAGGTTGTCAGGGCAATTCCATAAGATTTTATCACCCTCGCTAAGTCCGATACATAGATATTAAAAAGCGTTGGACTTAGCGAGGAGCCCTGTGGGACGCCACATGGGAGGGAGAAGGTCTGGGAGGTGAAATTACCCAACTTGACAGTCTGGGGGCGATTAGCTAGGAAAGAGGCAATCAGGTCTTTAGCTTTGCCTCTAATTCCTAGAGCTGAGACACGGTCGATCAGAGTGACATGATCGACCGTGTCGAAAGCCGCAGAAAGATCTAGGAGTATTAGGACTGCCGCTCCTCCCATGTCCATTGTCGTTCGAATTTCGTCGGCGGCCTTTAGCAGTGCTGTCTCCGTCCCATGTCCCTGTCTGAAGCCAAACTGAGTGTCATCAAGTAGATTGTTGGCATTGATGAATTTCGAAAGTTGATAAACGAATAGTGGTACGGCTCGCAGGATGACCCAGCTTATGCAGTGGAACGACTTCTCATGAATGAATCCCCGCTGCTTCGCTTCCTGTATAGTTCCTTGTCTCTGGCGGCTCTTCCCCCCACATGTAGGACTGCCATTCAGATCTGGAGGCGAGTGGTCTGGCAAATGGGATGGTGGGGCAAGCTGACCGGTGCAGCGCCTCTTTGGCAGGGTTCACACATCCGGCCGGTCTCGACACTGGTGGGGTTCTGTAGGTGGGACGACATAGGGATCTCCACGTTGGGTGACATAATACAGGGGTCCACTCTCAAGTCCTTTCAGAGGCTTCTGGAGGAGTTTGACCTTCATAAAACACAGTTTCACAAATACCTGCAGCTCCGACACACCGTGTCCCCTTTAATAAGGGGCCTCAATACTCTTCCCGAGTTCCACCCGCTGGAAGGCCAGCTGCTTATGGGGGATCTTGGTGCCCACAAAATTAGACAAATTTATCAAACACTCACTACACACTCCACAACCACTATGCACAGTACTCGGGTGCCGTGGGAGGCAGATGTGCCCACTCTGACAGACGATGACTGGGCTGAGGCATTGGCTCGCCCCATTACTCCGCTGTCTCCACCCAATACCGACTGATCCAGTTTAAGTATCTGTACAGGATATACTATACACGTCTACGCCTTTGTAGGATGGGGGCTATTCGGTTCCCCATGTGCCTCCGCTGCGTTTCCGAGGAGGGGTCGTTTCTTCAGACTGTGTGGAGTTGTGTGGCACTGCAGCACTTCTGGTCGGCATATGGTCCTGTGTGGGACAGGTGTTGGCATGGCACATTCCTGCAGACCCTAGGCTGATTCTCCTACACAGCACTGAGGACATAGGGGGGAACAGATATAAAAGACATCTATTGTTCTTAGGTCTCACACTAGCGAAGCACGACATTGCACAGCACTGGAAGGCAACATCCCCACCCAGTATAGGTACCTGGAAAAAAGCAATGGATAGGTGTCTGTCGTCCGAGGTTGCAGTATTTCAGGCACGAGGCTGTCCACAAAAGCACAAGAAGATTTGGGAGGGCTGGGCCACATACCGAGGCATCGACCTGTCTCTCTTGGGGCCTCCGGTTTCCCGTGACCCAATCGATTGGCTGGTAGTGAGCAACTCACCAGTTTATGGTAATGGTGTTGTGCAAGGGTAGAAGAGCAAGTTTGCATTATGTTCGTATAATTTTATATATAAGGTGTATGGTGCGTGGGTGGTGGGAGGGGAGAGGGGGTCAGGGTTCTGATGTTCTGCAGACTTTTATGGGGGATGCTATGTGGTGCCTTGCAAGTTTACAATATGTCTATCACATGCTTGATGCTTGCCGGGCTTGGCCCATTTGGCACTTTGGAAAATCAATAAAATTTGTTGTTAAAAAAAAAATGTGGAATTTAGTTAGAAGACTTTACTTTGTAAAAAGTAGAGCATAGTGTTTAGGAGAAATGAACAAAGCACTTTTGTATGGACAGTACCAGAGGTTGAAAATGTTTTTGATGACATACAATTCAGTTTCTTTGGTCCTGAATTAGAGGCCGAGGAAAATGAGTAGCTGGTATGTCCAGGCGTAGAGTAAAAGAACATAGATAGTACTGATAACTTTACACGAGAAATACTAAAGTTTAATGCAGTTTCTACAGAGAAACCAGCCGATGTTTGTATATGTTGCTGGCACACTCTCTACAAAGGCCAAACCCAAAATTTTGATGTGTTGTCAAAAAGTGAACAGGATAACAGAGAAAAGTGGCTAGAATTTGCTGTGTGTTTATTTGTGGAGGAATGGTTTGATTTGTTAACACGGCAGATCATGTGCATGTATTGCTATGACAAATTAGAGGACAACAAAATGCCTGCAGGAGCAATACATAATAGGTTAGAGTTAGATGGAAATACAGCATCTAAATGTTTATGAAACAATATTGATACAATATATACACCCATTTCAAGCAATAGTTTGGAACCAAAGACAGGGAAACTACACATCGACTGAGCTACTGATAGGCCTTAAATGTAGAGTTGTGTACTTACCTTTAGAATTTAAACAGAATGTTGAAACTGTGGGTGTGGAGAGAGGTATAGAAGAATCATTTATTATTCTAGTGAATGGTGTGTCCATAGAAAAACAAAGAAATTTGGCAAGAACTAGTGGATGTGAACATGGTGAAGACTGCTACCATCTACCTGAAACAGAATAATGTGTATTGCTAAAATGTGGATGTTCGCACAGATTGAAGTTGGATGGAGGATTTTTTATTTCCTTCAAGTGCACAGTTTCAAAAACTGGATCAAACTAAACCTGAAGAAATGTATGAGCACAAGGGTATCCATCCACTGCATTCAAAAGACATTATGCAGGATGCCAGTGAATTGTACTAGATGAAACAAGCTAAATCATCCCCAATGAGTATCTGGAAGAAAAGTATAGAAGCTCATTGTTTTCCACAACTATTTCCAACTGAAATAGGCAGACAGTATGATGACCACCCAGTGCAAATACCAGTACCTGAGTATAGGACAACCAGATTATATACAGAAGACCCTAGATTTTGTAAAAGTAATCTATATATATTCTAGCTGTTATTTGAAAGTGATTTGTCTGGACGATCTTATGATGTTAGCCCTTTACTGGATCCAGGAGTTAATCTATAAAATATCTTTGCAAGAGACTTTATCGACAAAATTATTGGAAAATCTCACGGCATGCCAACGTGGCACCAATGAATATTAGTATTGTCGTCATGGTGAAGTAAAATGTATGTTCTGAAATTTAGGTGCACCAACTTGGCTAGTGTCCCTCAGTTGTCAGAGTTCACATGGGATGATTTACATAATTGTTTGAGAGAAGCAAACTATAATATTAAGGACATCAATCTGAAGACACCAGGAAAATGTTGGTTTTCGGAACCTGCTATGTTTGTAGGTATTTTAACCACGAATTTCAAGCCAAGCACTCCTTCATCTGAAACAACACAAAATCCACCTCTTCGAGAAGTCACTGATTTCTTTTGGTGTAAAGAGTTTCAAGCAAGAGGTGCCCCTTCAATTCTTATGTTGTGGATTAAAGATACACCAACATTTGGAACAGACACAGATGAGTCTATACTTTCTTTCATAGAGCAGTATGTTACATGTACCATCTCAAAAGACAGTGACAATTAAGGCCTATAACAGCAAGTTCTGCATCTTCAATCACATAGATGTGGGAAGCATTGTTGGTGGAAGTACAGAGCGAAAGTAACATTTTACACTAAATGTCGTTTTGGATTTCCAAGACGTGTTATTTCCAAAGGAAGAGACAACAGTTTTTTGTCTGAAGTCCGACATAAACTCACTCGAAAATCACCCCAAAACACCTAAAGGCTGAGGAGCACAATCATGTCATTCTCAAAATGTAGGATGCCAATAAGGATATTCAGCTTGTGGCAGACATCTCCATAGCTGTTGCTCATTATGTTACTTCATACATAACAAAATCAGAAAAAATGGAGATTAAGGATATGTGGGAGGAGATTTATGCTAAAAAGTCTTTAACAAAAAAATGGTACCTCTTCAGTTTGAAGATGCTTTCACACAGGGAAATTGGATCTAATGAGTGCTGTGATTGGTTGAGTTCAGCTAGTCTGTACTCCAAGTGGAGAGGAATTGTTTTGGTGAGTCTAGGCCGAGCATGCACAGAAATAGTGTTGAAGTCTTTTCCTGAAATTCAGTACCTTGTAGAATTTGACCCAGAAAGTACAGATATTGTCAAAGCAAACATGCTGGACACTTACTATCCAAAAATGAGTCCACATCTTGAAAATGTATATCTTTATGGTAAGTACTTCAAAACAACAGATTTAGAAACAACATGACAAAAAATATAGTTGAAGGTAAATTTGCAATGTTTTGTTGTTCTGGTTGATTGGTATGACATAGCAAAGACAGCCTAAACAATCATAAAAAACTGTGTTGCCAGACTGCAGGAAAAATAGAGTTTTTCTATTTGGCAGTTCCTATAGCTCTTTAATCATTGGCATTCTGAATTAGAAGTACTAGTATGACTGCTACTAAGACTCTTTCAATGCTGCAAAGGATAGCATTGAGCATCAGTATTTGCTAATTATTTGAAAACGTTACCTGATGAAATTGAATAGGAAGAAACAATTGCTGCTGAGATAACTAAGGAGAGTTCACAAGGCAGCCAAAGTTCAGGTCCTCTAAATCAAGATCACCTTGGACTGACAATATTTAAGAATGAAACTGTCATTACAATGAATGAGGTGGAGGCTGCAATGCAATTAGCATGACAGGACACTATTGATTTGGAAGAGTCAGTTGCACATATAAATGACGAGTAAAAAGAAATGTATATGGAGGTGAAAGACAAAGTCAAGCCTGGATTCCTCCATGAGAAGAAAGAGTGTGTATGCACATCATTCAAGCCTATTCGGTTGTAGTTCAGTGGTCAGGATGGTACTGGCAAAAGTTTTTTAATAACATTTCTCATTGCTTTCCTAAAAAAGACTACAGTGTGTAAATTGTCATGTGTAGTAAATACACCGACTGGATTAGCTGCACATAATCTCAAAGGGATTATTTTACATTGACTTTTGATGCCTCCTGTGGAGCACTAAAACAAAGAAGAATACCAAAAGTTATCTGGTTAAGCGTGCCATGAACTGCTAAAAAAGTTAAATCTTTTAATACTCAATGAGGTGAGCATGGTCTCAAACTAAATGCTTGCCTTTGAACAGTTAAGAATACAACGGATTTTAAAACAGACTACTATGTCCTATTTGGAGGAAAACATTTAATCGGTTATGGAGCTCTGTTGCAACTTACAACTGTAGAAGGACAGCTTGTGTTCAAACCACTGCTCCACGATGAAACTTGGAATTATTTGGGCAGCATTGGAAAGGTCACTGTTTGGTTGAACGTCCAATACAAAGAGTTACTTAGGAATATGTGGGAAATGTCTGACATTGACTATGAGAATATTTTGAAGGTCTTTACCAATGCAGAAGACAGCGGCAAAGATAATGTTCACTTACATTCAATAAGGAAAACCAATTGTGTGCCTAATGCCTACACTTATGGGGTGTAGACCTTTCAGCAAAGAATTGCTGCAATTGGAGAAAGAAGACATTTTGGAACTGATGGCCATAGAAAAAATGGAACAGCCGGGCATCACAGTATTGATAAATGAAAGTTTGTAAACAAAATTGGATTAATTGTAAAAATCTGTTTTAAAAAACCGCAGGATTGGAGAAATGTTCAAGTGTTTACAAGAACTGTAGAGTAATTTTGGGCCGAGATTTAAATGTTGAGGAAGGTGTAGTAAATGGTGCCATGGGTAAAAGTATTTATTTAATTTGTTTTCCTAACAGGAGTGAGATAGAGTACTTAACAATTAAATTTGATCAGTTTGATTGTGTAAAACAGATTGGAAGGGCCATTGTAGGCTTTTTGCTTGTGAAAGACTTATATGTGCAACAGACACACTTTATAGATTCTCTAGCATATGGTGTAAGCATTCATAAGTCTTAAGGTTTAAGTGTAGGTTCAGGATTGGTTAATGTTTGGAGTACAGTGATTAAGGAAGGGATGTCATATATAGCCTCATCTTGAGTTAGAACATTGTCTGGTTTGTATTTGGTTGCATTTGATGACAGCAAAGTAAGTGCGGATCCAAGTTGTGTCAAAGAGTGCACTTGATTAAGAAGTGTGTATGCTACTCATTTAGGACAGTATCCCATTTATGAAAAACGCATCATCTGTCCAAAGTGAAAGCTTCCAAAGGTGTGTAGTGATGTTGCACAGAAAGAAATGATAGAAAAGAAATTAGTTGTTAAAAAAACAAAATTGACAATGAGGGAGATATTCTTGGTTACCAGTCGTCAAACCCCTTTGGTGTCAACTGCTATGCAAACATTGTTTTAAACATACTCTTTAAATTACCTCATATTGTATATGCAATTGAACAAAAACCACAGAAGAGCTTGTGATCTGCACTGTGTGCTTTGTTGCAATGTTTATGTACTGAAAGGACTACCAACAAAACAAAAAGAGCTGCCAATGCTGCCCATTATTTGTCTCATACTCACATTCAAAGTGTGATCATTAGAAAATCACACTGATGACTTCTTTTTCTGTCAGATTTAATCTTCAATGATTTGAATTATAAAAAACACATAACATTACATTGTGCCCCAAACAAAAGACTCAACTTAAAGTGATAAACATAATTTTTTGTATACTAAATTCACTTTTTTTAGAGAAGACGCAACAAAAACCTTTTTGTACAAAAAACATTAAATACGTCAGTCATACCCATTCATACCACTCATATCTGTACAAATTTCAATATTACAAAATACATTGTAAAGGCCATCAATACTACGTAAAAAACAATCACAGAAACTCTATTTTAGTTTAACTCGAAGATTGGCCTCAGACTAAAGGTCGACGCGTTTCAGATCCCCTTTCATGTGGAGATCCTCATCAGGACCTATGTGTGACTGCATAACTGCAGAAACAAGAAGAAGAATCAATTCTGAAATGGACTTGTGGTATCTTGGTAGTGTATGGACCCAGCTGCGGGCGGGAAGTGGAGATTTCTGTGCGCTTGAATCGTGGCGTTTTTTTGATGGAGCGAGAACAAGACGGTCGGTGTTTTCGTTTGTTCTTTAACAGTTGTTTATCTCGAAGTGCAGCGATTTCTAGTGGGTTATGATGCTCGTTGTCTTCCCCGCAACGAGCATCATAACACACTGGAAATCGCCCGCAGCTGGGTCCATACACTACCAAGATACCACAAGTCCATTTCAGAATTGATTCTTCTTCTTGTTTCTGCAGTTATGCAGTCACACATAAGTCCTGATGAGGATCTCCACATGAAAGGGGATCTGAAACGCGTCGACCTTTAGTCTGAGGCCAATCTTCGAGTTAAACTAAAATAGAGTTTTCTGTGATTGTTATTTACGTAGTATTGATGGCCTTTACAATGTATTTTGTAATATTGAAATTTGTACAGATATGAGTGGTATGAATGGGTACGACTGACGTATTTAATGTTTTTTGTACAAAAAGGTTTTTGTTGCGTCTTCTCTAAAAAAAGTGAATTTTGTATACAAAAAATTATGTTTATCACTTTAAGTTGAGTCTTTTGTTTGGGGCACAATGTAATGTTATGTGTTTTTTATAATTCAAATCATTGAAGATTAAATCTGACAGAAAAAGAAGTCATCAGTGTGATTTTCTAATGATCACACTTTGAATGTGAGTATGAGATAAATAATGGGCAGCATTGGCAGCTCTTTTTGTTTTGTTGATATTATTAGGCTAAGCCTTGCTGCTGACTAGCCAAGACCCTTGATTGTTTTTTCTGAAAGGACTACAGCACATTCTGCTTCACACATTCGAGACCTTGTAGATATATGTAGTGGATCTATACAGTTTACTCCAACACTCAACAGGATGCACAGAAGTTTATATTGGTGATCTTTGGAGTATTATAAAAAGAAGAAATATGTATTGATGTTAATGTTATTGATATTTCTAGAGCGCACTGTTACCCTAGGGTGTCCTGACGCTGATGAGTTATTTGGACTTACTTACTCATGGAGCCATGATTTTAAAGATTGCTCAGCCACAACAAGTACAGAAATATATTTTGAGCGATTTCTTTATGTAACACTACCAGATTTCAAAACTTTGTCTTTTGACAGTTTGTTCAAACAAGCAACCGAAACAATACCTTCCCAAATTTTCGATCAGATCTAATGTCAACATTATGTCTACAAAGAAGTGGGGAGTGTCCTATTTTATTGCTACAATGATGCAGAGCAGATAGAAAAACAATGGAAACATAGATTACAAATTTCAAAGCAAGACGAATATCTATTTCTGGAAGAACTTATAGTACCATGGCTATTATATTTCATGAAGGACTTACTGTCACATCTGGTCACTACACTGTCTATGTAAAAAGTAAAAGTGGATGGACAGAATGTAATGATAGCAACCTAAAATTAAAAAACAATGCCTTATAAGTTACCAAATTCTTAGCTTTTGTTTCTGAAACCGAAGTTTAAGTAGGATTACAGTTTGAAAAAGTCAAATAGTCTAGTTGTAGTAGATACATTATCAGGATTCATGACATTATGTGGCCTACCAGGATTAATATCTTTCTAAGGCTTTCCATATGCTATTCTGCCTTATATATCTAGAGCTAGTTCTAATGATAAAGGTCTCATTTACAGGATCTATCTCTTTACATTAGTAGAATAACTATAGGTACAATTATTGCTTAAAAAATTGAAGTGAGTGAAATGCACAATGTTGCTTTACTGCAGCGACATAGCCTGCAGTTTTTTCTACAATCTTTATGATTGTTTTTTCCCTACTGATGAGTCTTTCAATAACATATCATTTATGCTGCATGAGTATAGAAACTGAGAACAGTAAAAATGGAAAAAGAAATGCTTAATTTAAATGTAACAAGCATCACAGCACAAGAAATGACTACTAATGTGTTTGTTATTATGAAGTTATGTATTAATGAAATTGTAACAATATTGTGTAATTTTATAAATTGTAATACTAACTCATATTTGTGCTTTTTCTCTTTTCATATAGATTATGCTATCATCTATTGGAGTAATGTATTTCACCAATTACTTTTTTCAGCACTGTTTCATAAGAGTACATTTTCAGGGTACACACCCAGGCAGACAATAATACAACTGCTAACGCACCCACGTACACACCAATACAGGCACTGAGACACCCAGGGACACATTTATACTCCCACTAACACAGCCACTGACATGCTAATAGAGCCACTTATACACCCAGGTAAACACTGATACAGTTACTGCCACTCCCATCCACACTCTTATAAAGAGAATGATACATTAATGCACACACCGATACAACCATTGACACACCCAGGCACACACTGATGCAGTCACTGACACATTAAAAACACAGAGTTATCTCTTCATTTGACCAGGTGGTGGTTCTAAAAAGAACTGTTTTTTTAAAGAAGGCATTTTGAACAGTTTTAACATATTTTTCTTTTTCAACAAAATGTAAATAGGGTACTAAAAGGGATTGGTAAAGAAAAAAAAATAAGCCATTGACTTTTGTGTTGAAAAAACTATAAATCGCACCTGGAAACAAAAAAAATATCTAACAGCAATGCTTTTTCACTGTATGCAAGAATGCACCTACAGAAGACATTTGTACAGCGACAAGTATGTGGCATTTCGCACAGTGAATAACCATGTCCATCAATTCTTCTGAGGCAGCTGGTATTGAAATGGCTGCAGCTGATGATGTTTCTCCCAAGGCTGCTGTAGAGGTGGAAAGTCCTGCGGTACCTGCTTTCTCCCACATCATTCGGTTGTAGACCCTTTCATGAATTGTTTTTAGGAGCCAAGACATGGAATTTGTCTCACGTGAATACTTCTCTGTAGTCCCCCTGGATAACTGCTTGCCGCAAATACTGCATTGCACATATTTAGAAGGAACCTTCTTTTCCCCTGAAGGCATTGTAAAATGCTTCCAGTCATCACTTTGTTTTCTTGCAGGGGGTATATCTTTCTCATCATCCTTAATATGCTCTGGATGTTCATCCTGGACACAAGATAAAGCTTCAGCCATTCTATCAAATTACCTACAAAAGTGAGCAAAAAACAGCACCGATGATTCTGAATCCTCTTTTTACAGAGTTCGCTAGAGAATTAACTAATTTTTGGCTGTGGTTTTACATTTAAATGGGTGGAGTCCTGATGTGTCAAATCAAATGCAAGGTTTTGGTGTGTTATCTCGCGATTAGCGATTCCAGTCCATAGATTCACAAAGTTGCAAAAGTCGTAAAATGAGTAACTTTTCTGAAAAACAGACAAAGGGGCCATTTATATACTAATAAATATGTTCACACTGATGTCAATAATGAAAGTAGAGGGATGTACATTTTTTAAACTTTTTTTTAAATGTTGCCAAATCTGAAACTCACTGATTCATTATGATTACATGATTGGAATCAATAACCATAGAGTACTTGTGGTCCCGTCTATGTTTTCAGACCTGTAGAAGTACTGCTGTACCAAAAAACTAATAGAACTTGTTCAATTACATTTACAAAAACATTATATATTCTACATCAAGTAGATTATATAATGTTTTTGTTGTGTACCTTTCAAAACACATATAAAATATATTTTCTTTTAAAAATGTCTGTAGTTAAAAAAAAAATACTAAATTAGCAAGCAAAATATATTATAGTATACTTAGTATTAATAATAAACCATAGAAATTAACTCAAAAAACGAAACATTACACTGCCATAATACTTTGAAAATAGAATTTGGAAAATCTTTGAAATTCACTGAGAAAACCAAAGGCTTCAGGTGCGATATAGTTAGGCTCAGATTATACGCGCACAAAACCATAGGACATTCATTGAAATTCAGCAGTTATATTTACCTGAACTGACTATAACTTACACTTTGCAGTGCACTGCTTATGACCTCACATTTTACGAATGCACTGCTTATGATCTCACATATTTCATCCTAATGACATGGTCAGTAACATCCCTGATGACATCTCAAATGACATCACTGATGACATCATCAAGTGATTGTGAGTGTTTTCTAAACGCTTCTGAGTGTTAAACATATATGCTAAGGCACAACTATTACTAGACCTGGGTATGAATTTAAAGGAAATGTTAATAAAAACATTTGTAAGTAAGGGTGCTATAAATCGATGTTACTCTTAAATACATCCATGGGCACCACATCAGGACCTGGTGCTTTGTCTGAGGGACTCTCCTTTACAGCACAAGTACCCCCATGTAGTTCAATAAATAGACTTACTCTGGAGACTGAAAACAAAGTATCCGGGAAGCTAACATCCGTATGAGCAATAGCTCTATAGATATTAAAAAAATTATTAAACCTCTGAGCTGATGAAATATGAGCACTAAAACTAGAAAGGGTACTATTATCCATTCTAATAGGTCTTACTACACTCCAGCATACTTTCATATTCTTGGATTCACAGACTGATGTTAATTGCTCCCATTTATGTTTTTTGATCTCTAAATTCCTAAGCTTCAATGATTTCTTATAAGCCACTCGATCTACTGAGATAAAAGCTCTATCCCTCGGTAAAGATTTCGAAAAAGCCTTAAACCACCTTCTTGGGGCCGCACAACTAGAGTCAAACACCTAAATGCTTACAAACTTGTTCTAAAAAAAAGGAGTTCACGCTACAGCATACGCTTACATTAGCTGCTACTATAAGATCACCATTAGCTGTTGCAGAGAAGCTAAGATTAGAAAAGTCTAAATATCTACAAACTAGGGACTCTAAAAATCTAGCAGAATCACCAGGTTTCCAAACCAGCTTGAAATTCAACAGGTCTTGATCACTAATATGATAATATAGTTCAAGACCTCTGGAGTCTCCAGCATCTAGGTGTGAGCTGTCAATCTAGTAAGGGCACTGCTGATCAAACATAGAGCTCTCGGCTTGTAGCTTACCATTTAAAATCCCCACAAAGTACGTGATGTGGCTGTTTGGAATTTAAACAATCCAATATAAATAAGTTGGACCTGATTCACAAAGGTAAAATGAAACGAAAGTCTTACTTTACGACTTTCGGTTTTCGCAAATGTCATTTAGTACTCATAAATGCCCTTTGTG
Source organism: Triturus cristatus (assembly GCF_964204655.1). Taxonomy (NCBI): domain Eukaryota; kingdom Metazoa; phylum Chordata; class Amphibia; order Caudata; family Salamandridae; genus Triturus; species Triturus cristatus. The sequence goes on from NC_140591.1 coordinate 528,080,837, forward strand.
AATATTGAAAGTTATAAAGTTCATCTTTTGGTATTCACAAAGAGCATTCACGAGTAGTAAATGCCCTTTGTAAATAGCAAAAGTCATACAGTTAGATTTTTGTCTCAGTTTACCTTTGTGAATCGGGCCCGTTATCTACAAAATTGAAAAAAAATGTTAATTCTTGATATTTAAATAGGAGAAGTATTCATTATAAAAATTAATCGGAAAGAAACTAGAGTCTGCAGTAAATCTCACCAAAACCCCCTGAATGTGCGACAGAGAGTGTCAAGAACCATAATCAACACTTTAAATGTTAGCTTAAAACACGCAGCCAAACCTTTCTTTGCCCTCCCAGAGTTAGATGGATCAGCAGGGAAAGAAGGCATTCAAAGCTGTTACATATTAAATTGAAAACTGTCCATGTTTCTTCAAACACTATAATGTCCTATGAGTCAATAAAAAGAAGACATTCAGAAGAATAAAATTTAGGCTGCAAGCCTGCAATATTAAAACTTAATATACTCACAGTAGGTGACATAGCAGTTAGCTCACATTGCAAAATGGATACCCTTTACTTAATATGAAATTTAGGGGTAGAGAATTGGATATTCTGTGAATGTTCAAAAACGAGTCAATCAAAATTATCTAAATATGATAGGGGGGAAAATCTATTTTGTAGAGTAAAAGTAGTACTGTCTTAATGTGTCATCTCTCCAAGGATGGAATGTATTCTAATACTTTGCCCACTATTTGGTGGCTTATAAAAATAGCCCATTGGAAAGGCTATAATTTGGGAGTGATTCTTATGAAGATGTCCAAGTTGAGCCAGTAAGTTTCTTACAAAATATGGTCTCTGGAAATAAATGACCACACAATCACTCTCCATTAAGTTACGTGATTTGCCCACCAGGAAACTCTTCTGACAAACAATATATTATCAGCATCATAAACATTAAAACTTGAAATCTTTGACAAGCAATGTTTTTCAATTAGTCCCCATTTTCCTGTGCGCTAGATGACATAATAGAAACATTACCCCAAATACAAACATACTGACATACTGGTGGGAGGATCAAAGCAGTCAGTCTATTTCTCCCACATGATATTAAAAAGTAATCCCTACCTAGTAAATGTTATCAAAAACTGAACAGGCATATGCACATTAGCATTTATATTTGATGGACTCAAGATCTTAGAGTTAGGACATAAACTGATAGAATCAGCAATAGTTACAAATTGATCAATACTTTCACTAGCAGGAGACATTTTGGACCACAGATTAACATCATGGGAGTATGATGGATCTCGAGAATGCTTATTCGATAGAACGTGCATATCCTTACCAAGACCCCTTAATTTGAATTCAATTCTTTCCAGTCTTTCAATGAGGGGGGGGCAAATGCTTCTATAAAACAATCTGAAAGCGTAATGACTGTTAGTGTGCAAAGAAAGCAAGGGTATATTTTGACTGTCTCTAGAAAGTCTCTGTTCTGCTAGATCGACCTCATTGGAAATTACAGTAACTGCACGTGCAAGAAAATTATCGATGGCAAAACCCTTTATAGGAGCATGTGTATCATCTGTAGATTTTCGCTTGGCCAAGAGCCAAGACCAGCATGGGCTGATAAAAACAAAAAAGGACTTAACATCTTGACCATTAGCGTTAGGATAGCCTCGCACTCACCGCTATTCTGCTGCTGGCTGCTGCTGTAATTCATTTTTAAAACGTCCCGTTTTTGTCTTTTATTTTAATCTTAGTTACTCGTTTTTCCCCTGTTTTTAAATTTGAGCCACTCGCATACCTGCACTGCTGCCACCTTACTCTTACCTAAATTTGGTCAAAGCACCGCGTTTTAGCGGGTCCCTGCCCACTGTCTCGTGTTGGTGGCCATCTTGGGAGGGGGGACATTGCAGGAGGCGCAGGTAGCGCTCTAGTGTCCCTAGTGTCCCGCGCTCGGCGAGCATAAAGCCAGGCAAATCTCAGGTGAGCACCCTTAACATCTTGACCATTAGCGTTAGGATAGCCTCGCACTCACCGCTATTCTGCTGCTGGCTGCTGCTGTAATTCATTTTTAAAACGTCCCGTTTTTGTCTTTTATTTTAATCTTAGTTACTCGTTTTTCCCCTGTTTTTAAATTTGAGCCACTCGCATACCTGCACTGCTGCCACCTTACTCTTACCTAAATTTGGTCAAAGCACCGCGTTTTAGCGGGTCCCTGCCCACTGTCTCGTGTTGGTGGCCATCTTGGGAGGGGGGACATTGCAGGAGGCGCAGGTAGCGCTCTAGTGTCCCTAGTGTCCCGCGCTCGGCGAGCATAAAGCCAGGCAAATCTCAGGTGAGCACCCTTAACATCTTGACCATTAGCGTTAGGATAGCCTCGCACTCACCGCTATTCTGCTGCTGGCTGCTGCTGTAATTCATTTTTAAAACGTCCCGTTTTTGTCTTTTATTTTAATCTTAGTTACTCGTTTTTCCCCTGTTTTTAAATTTGAGCCACTCGCATACCTGCACTGCTGCCACCTTACTCTTACCTAAATTTGGTCATAGCACCGCGTTTTAGCGGGTCCCTGCCCACTGTCTCGTGTTGGTGGCCATCTTGGGAGGGGGGACATTGCAGGAGGCGCAGGTAGCGCTCTAGTGTCCCTAGTGTCCCGCGCTCGGCGAATATAAAGCCAGCCATGCTGACGCGCAGCGTCATCACGCAGCGTCATCGCCGGAGTTTCGCCAGAGTCAAGCCCGTCTGTGCCCGTCCGGGCCCAGACGGGCCCAGGGCACACCACTCTGCTAAACACCTCTTGCCCTCAGATCCCCTGTTACAGGTACTCACGGGACACACTGCTTGCTTTACGCACGCCCAGACACCCCAGCTGCTGCTATTATTGGGCTGAGGGCTCCGTTTTTAATCATTGTCTTGACTGTCGCCCGTACAATACTTGCAAGCACCCTAACTCTCTTACTATGGCATTGCTCAACTGTAGATCATTGCCTTGTCATACTACCGAGGTTCATTCCCTCCTTCTGGACCATAGTCTGGATGTTTTATTTCTGACGGAAACGTGGCTGACTACAGGTTCCGACCCCGATATCGTCAACGCTCTCCCCTCGGGGTATCTCATGTTCCATCTTGATAGGCCGGATGGGAGAGGGTGTGGAGTGGCCATTGTTTACAGAGACACATTTGTATGCAAAGCAGTCGACTGTGGCATCAACAACGCTGAAAGTTGTCAGTTTACCCTTTGCATCTCCTCAACTGTCTCTATCTCTGGCCTCCTTGTGTATCGGCCTCCCGCTACTCTAGGGAATTTCGTGGATTCCTTCATGGAGGCTGTTATCCCACTGGCTGCTGCCTCGTCCTACTTTGTCACCCTTGGGGACTTCAATTTTCATTTTGACGACCCCAATGACGTAGTGGCAAGGGAGCTTGTAAGCTCGCTTGGTGCACTGGACCTTCATCTTGTTAATATGGGAGCTACCCATAACAGAGGCCATCAGCTTGATGCAGTTTTTGCTAACTCTGTGAACTTGCAGGCTCTCCAGATGTTGGCTCTCCCCTGGACTGATCACCATCTTGTTCCGTTTAGCTGGCTGCTGGGGAATCGCAGAGACCCCGCTCCTAGACAACATACTGTGGAACGACTTTGGTCGAAGCTCCCGGTGGACAGTTGGGCGGAAGAGCTATCTAGAACCTGTCCTCACCTCACAGATGACCCCAACACTGCTGACCAGCTCTTGGGCAAATGGCTTACCAACTCTCTGGACTTACTGATCCCAAATAAAAGAAGGCTTGTCAGGGAGAGAAGAATTGGCTCTGCCCCCTGGTATACCCCCGAACTTGGGTGCATCAGAACCTCTTGTAAAAGGCTTGAACGTGCCTGGAGGAGAGAGCGGATGGAAGAAAGCCGGGCCAATTATAAAAGGGAACTAAGGAAATATAAAAGCGCACTGAAGGACGCTAAAAAGACTTTCTTTAGCGACCGGATTGAGAGAGCAAGCAATTCTTCAGGAGAATCGTTTAAAATCTTCAAGGAACTTCTGAAAGCCCCGGTCCCTCCAGTGTTGCACGATAATCCCAAAGAAAAATGTGAGGAACTGGCCAGCTTCTTCCACTCTAAAATAGAGAAAATATTATCCTCCTTACCTACTATCCCTCAAAGCGATGAATCGGTTGCTAGTCCTACAAGTTGCCTGATTGAGCTAGCATCTTTTGGCCCCTTTTCGGAAGAGGAGGTCATAAAAGTCCTGTTAGAGATGAAGAGTGGCTCCCCGAGTGACCCAGTCCCCATAAAACATCTTAAACTCGTGGCTAACATCTTGTCAACTCCTCTGACTGACCTCTTGAACCTTTCACTTACGCAGGGCATAGTGCCCCAGAGATGGAAAAAGGCCGTGGTGAAGGCCTTATTGAAAAAGCCAGGAATGGACTCATCCAACTTGACCAACTTTAGGCCAATTTCACTTCTGCCTGGTTTCTCAAAAATTGCAGAGAAGCTGGTTAACCGTCAGCTCTCTCACCATCTTGAGTCTAACCACCTGCTAGGAGACTCCCAGACTGGTTTCCGTCCCGGCCATGGAACAGACACTGCCTTGCTGCCAGTAGTGGAGGAGGCAAGGAGCACTCTAGATACAGGAGGGTCAGTGGCAGTGATCCTCCTGGACTTGAGTGCTGCCTTTGACACTGTGAGTCATCAAGTGCTCCTCCAACGTCTGTCAGAGGTAGGTGTCTCAGGGACGGCCCTGAAATGGTTGGGATCTTTTCTATCTGACCGTTTCTACCAAGTCTGGGAGGGGTCAGAGCAATCTGCCCTAATCCCTCTTCAATGTGGAGTCCCGCAGGGCTCATCGCTGAGCCCTACTCTATTTAATATATATATGACTCCACTTGAAAGAGTGGTCGCCCCCTCGGGGGTGAAGATCATCAGCTATGCTGATGATACTCAGCTGGTGGTCGGCCTCACTCAGCTGGCGGAACAACCTGAGGTTTTACACGACTGCCTCGCCAATGTTTATCGTTGGATGTCTATCTCTGCCTTAAAGCTCAATGGAGGTAAAACCGAGCTGATGCTGAGATACTGATGCCAGTCCCTCCATTATTGCGACCGGTTGGCCCCGGTCTCTTGGTGACCCACCATCCCCCAAGAAGGAGATCAAGTCCTTGGGAGTATGGTTGGAAGAAGATCTGTCCTTCAGGACTCATGCCAGGAAGACCGCAGGGGTTTGCTTTGGCTTACTAAAATCAGCCCGAAAGGTGCTACCTTTGCTTCCTGATCCAGCAAGGAAGCTGTTGATACGTGGCCTAATTCTATCGAGGCTCGATTATGGGAATGCGCTGTTTCTCGGTGCCCCCGAAGCGACCTTCAAAACTCTCCAACAGGTGCAAAACGCAGCTGCGAGAATCCTTATGGATGTTCCCAGAAGGCAGTCTGCTGCTCCTGCCCTCAGAGCGCTTCACTGGCTCCCCGTGAAGGAGCGGGTGAAATTTAAGGCACTATGTACTGCCCATAAAATTCTACATGGCAAAGGCCCCCCTATCCTTGCTAATATGGCCCGTCCCTATAAACCCCCACGTCTGCTGCGCTCGGACCAAAAACACCTTCTGCAGTCAGCCAGAGTAAGAAAAGCTCGTTCTGGGGGTAGGCGTTTCTCGGTGCAGGTGGCGTCTCTTTGGAACTCTCTGCCCCTCAGGATTCGCTCAGAGCCCAAGATCCTACCATTTAGGAAACTTCTTAAGACCCACTTGTTTCCACAGTAGTGATTAGCTGAGTCTCCCCTCTGGTCTGTTGCGCCGGGACGCCCCTGGGTAAGCTGAGCGCATTATAAATTTCATATTATTATTATTATTATCATAGTCCAGCTGCGTCCGTATACAAATGGACATAGATTTGCCCATTCTTGGCCTAGTCTTCGCCCAGGCACAGCCAGGCCATGTCTCAAGCAGCAGGGAAATGAAGAATGCTATAAACACAGAGAGCCCATATCCACCAGGCTACTTATCACAGGTGAAAGGGTTTCTGGGCTCGGAAGTCCTACCTAGACCTTTCAAGACTGTCCTTATGTCCTGTGTAGTGGGGAAATAGAGTGTACTATAAGTGCAGTAAGCTCACATCCACCAGGCTCCTTCTCGCAGATGAAAGGGTCTCGGGGCTTAAAGGTCCTGCCCAGACCCTCCAAGATAGTCCTTGCATAATTACAAGGACTTTAAAATGATGGGCCTGCATTACACTGGAACTGATATTTGCATGTGTGATTTTAACCTGTTCCTAAGCATATCACACAGATCAAGTCATGACCATGCCAGAGCTGTTTAAATATATCCAGTCAGTTCCTTGAAGTTAACTGATTACATTTTGAGCAGCTACATTTCTGCATGGGAATGAAAGTAAGGATGATCAAAGATTCCACCACCTAACTTTGTGAAGTTTTATTCAATGCATCACAAATGCCAATTTTCAGGAGAAAGTCCGACAAAACCTTGTACTTGTGAAACCTTCCGCGTATTATTCCATTACAGAAGTATTTTCATGTCAACATTTTGCTCCCTGGCAACTTTGTGAAATGCAACAGTTGTGAAATTGGCCCAAAGTTGTCAGTGTAATTACAATTTTACCCTCTTCTATTTAGAAGTAACCCTGGGCGGCGAACTACGCTCCGTTCGCGTAGTTTGCGTAGTTTCGGTAACTTCGCGGTTCGTGTAGAACGCGTAGTTTCCGAATACTACGCAATCTGCAACGTAGCGTAGCTGTTTTTCTTCTTCACGTTCTCAATATGCGTTCTTGCGTGCGCAGTAGTGACTTACAGTGATTCTGCGTACGCCGACTCGATTTTTTGTCTGTTCGCGTGTGCCACGAGATTTGTAATATGGCCGCCCGATCCCACGAGAGTGTGCAAACACGAACACGTCATTCGAACGAGCGAGCTGACTTTCGGTGGCAGTCTTGGTAAGCCCGCGATCCCGACCACGCAAAAACTACAATCTGGCGAAGACTATCTCTCGAGCATCATAAAACCTTCTCGAAAATGATCATTTTGCTTAAAAAAACTCCTCAGATTGTGATTTGGCTGTAGTTTTTTGTGCAAGGAGTTCTTTTTTCCTTTTTTTACTTTTTTTTTCAAGAGGAAGGAAGTGCCCCTGAGTCTCCAACTTCCTGTTCCTGTCCAGCAGGCTCCTCCCAGTGCTTTGTCCATGTGCTGTTCACTTTCATTTGGATTTTGTAGCTGGAAGGATCACTTTTTGTGTCTGTCTGCTGCATCATATATCATTGGATTGGATTTGAGGACTTTTGGAATTGAGATTTTACAAGTGAGTTGGGGAATTGGTGTACTTGTTTGCTTGATGGGGGTTTGTACCTACATTTTTTTGTCATTTTCATTGTTTTTAACATTTCTTGTTGTTGTGGGTGGCCTGTAGTTTCAGTAGGGGCCTAGTTGTTTTTCTTTGAAGTTTCAGCCAGTAGGCCCAGAGGTACCCATGGGTGCATGTTTCTGTGGTGTCTGTTGAATTTTATTTTACAAATCATGTAGGGCATGGATGGCATTGGATTGAATTGCTAAATGTGGTTGGGGTGTATTTCACTTTTTGTGTGTGTGTTGCTGTTGTTAATAAATAAATACCTTTGTTGGATGTGTGTTTGTGCTTGCTGTGTAACTTTCCAACCTTTCGTAGCCCTGTTGATTTTCGTTTTTGCATTTCTGTATTAAAGCTGTGTTGTTTAGCAGGCCTCCTTTTTCTGGTCATATAGGCCTGCTTGAGTTCATTGTTTGCCATGGCCTGATATGACTGACCATCCATGTGGCTTGGGGCTATTTTGTGTTGGTAGTTTAGTAGTGTGCTGCTTTTCCATATAGGCCTGCATGTCTTTTCTTTGTTCCCCTTGGCTTATGCTTGTTGTTATTGTGGCCTGACCATGCGGGTAGCGGCCATTTTGTGAAGGCAGGCAGTGTGCTTTTGCCATAGGATTGCATTGTCTGTCTTCCATTTCTTTTTGTTGTGGGTGGCTAGCTGCTTTTGCCATAGGCCTGCATTCATTGTCTAGTGTCTTCACTTTCTGTGGGTGGCCTGTCCATGTGGGTGGTGGCCATTTTGTGGAGTTAGGCAGTGTGCTTGCTTTTGCCATAGGCTTCAGTCCCAAACTTTTGGCCTAGTCTGCCAGTAGGCCCAGAGGTAGTCATCATGGGTGCCTAAAAACTGTTTCTGTGTTGTCAGTTGAATTTTAACACCATGTATGGCATTGGATTGAATTGCAAAATGTGTTTTTTGGGGTGGAATTTCAGTTTTTTGGAGTGTGTTAAATAAATAGGCTTTTCAGCCAGTAGGTAAACTTGGGGGTTCAGCTCGCGCAGGTTTGGCAACTCCGCACAGTGCGACAACGCTGACTTACACTCTTTGTCTTCTTTGCGCGCTCAATATGCGTGTTCGCGAACGCGATAACGACTTTTTGTAAAGATCGTGATGCCGAGCACGCAGAATTTTCAATCTGGCAAAGAATATCTCGCGAGCAGCATAAAACCTTCTCGAAAACGATGATTTTGTTCATTTTGCTAAAAAAAACTCCTCAGGTTGTCATTTGACTGTAGTTTTTGGAGCAAGGAGTCATTTTTCTTATTTTTTTTACAATTGTTTTTAGAAGAGGAAGGAAGTTCCCCAAAGTCTCCAACTTCCTGGTCCTGTCCTTTGTCTTCACTTTCTTGTTATTGTGGCTGGCCTATCCATTTGGCTGAGGGCCATTTTGTGGTGGTAGTTAGTAGTGTGCTGTTTTAGCCACATAGGCCTGCGTGTCTTTCCATTGTTCCTCTTGTCTGCTTCCAAATCCATCCCCATTGCCAGCTGCAGCTCCCTGATGCTGCATCCATCCCACGTAATGCACAAATGTAGGACAAACACAGTCTCCACTACATTTTTGTTTTTGTTCTTTGCTATTCTTATTCTTCCTGAGTGTGCACAGTACAGTATACCAGGAAAGCCCCGGCCTTGTTGTCAAAGTCTCATAAATTACTACACTGTTGTTCACTGAGTTACTAAAATTTAATAATTGTAACCACCACTACACACTAAGAGGTTATTTATTATATTATTTTGATTGTACTATCTTTTGACTGATGTTCATCTGGCTTTTCTGCTTTTAGGTGCACAAAAGACCGAGGAGGAGGTGTGTCATCATCGCCCGTTGTGCTGCCAGACAGACGTCCTGCTGCTGTACACGACGTGACGTGTGAGTGACCTGACCAAATACCTCTGCAACTTGTGCAACTGAGTGCTGCTGACTTCAGAATAAGATGGGCCCAAAGAAAGCAGGTAGCAGGTCCTCCAGTACCAAGAAAGTTGCTATTGAGAAGAAGGAACAGAAGAAGGAAGTGACACTTAAGTCTGGTGTGCCGCCCAAAACGTTTTTTGGGAAACCGAAATTACGCCTGCAGCAGCGGTGTCCGGGGGGCAAGCTGGGGGCAGCACCTCCGCATCAATGGCCCCAAACCACCAACCCAGGCCCAAGCACATGAGTGTGGAAGAGGTAGCCAGCCTAATGGTGGAAAGCAGTGATGCTGTGCCTGAGCTAAACTTATCGCTATCTCAAAGTAGTACCCAATCAACGCAGGAGGAAACACAGAAGATAAGTGCTCAACAACAACAGCAGCAACCACCACCCGCAATAGTAGTTGTTCCTCCCGAAGCAGGGGCAGTTCAGGAAATTGAGCCTCATGCAGAGGAAGAAGAGGAAGCCACTCATTCAGAAGTTCCATTGTCTTCCAAATTCCCACCAAGGAAAAGGAGAGTTAGTCCAAGTTCTTTGCCTAGCCCCCTTTCTGATGATCTAGATGCCACTTGGAAGCCACAAACTCAGTCTGAGAGGGAGACACATCCCAAGACCAGGCTAGGGAAAAGGAAGGTTCGAGAAAGCCTTACACTTATGGAGGTTGATGTAGAACAGCAGGATGATGATGATGATGAGCCAGTCATCAAGCATCACTCCCGGCCCCGAGGAGGTGGAGACCATCATTATTACCCTATCCAAAATTGCTACGAGGGATGTAGCACGCATGCCTCCAACACAGGTAACACCAACACGACCTACAGCTTCCATATTTGCATTAGCAAAGGCCCGTCAGCGACCTACATCCAGCACAACCACCACCTCAGTAGAAGTATGTAGTGGTACAGCACATAGTGAAATTCACACTTCAGTTCACTACTGGACCTGTGGAAGGACCCTCAGAGGACTGCCTACTGCTGTGTCCTGCAGTGCACTCTTCCAGATTGCTGCTTTACCTGGGAGGACTGCTTTGCTGCCTGGAGACTGCTTTGAAGTCTCAGATGCCAGTCCTGCTGTTGAGTCCTACATCTTCACCTGCACCCAGGACTACCAGTGTGACTCCAAGGGCTAGTTTGCTGGCCTCCTGTTCAGGGCTACAGGGACATAAAAGGATCCCACCATCTTGAACCAGCACCTGGGCCCAGCCTGAGTAAGTCCTGAACCCCCAAGAGGTGTCCCACCTTCCTGGACCTTTGGATGTGTTGCTTAAGGTGCCCAGATGGCCAAATTCCAGAACTGAGGACTTAAAGAAATGTTGCCCAAAAATAGCTTACAGAAACAGGAGAAGACTGGGACTGACCTGCTCATCTATCCACCCGAGGTGCATCGCTGGTTGAATTGACTTCACTGCTTCTCCCGCTACATTCTTTTCCACAGCAGCAAATCCCTTTCAACTGTCATTTGCCAAAGGGGGTTATCTGACCTCTCTTCAGCTACAGCCCTCTGCCTCGTCCCGCTGGAGATTTTTGACTTCCATTTCAGCAACTAAGTCCAAACGTAGAAGTCTTCACCACCCTGTCTACCCAAGGCCTTTCGACAATTAATCTTCCTCCGTGGGCAGACCCTGCAATTAAACTTTATAGTCCGAAGTTAAGCACTGACCAGACCCAATCCACTTCTTACATCTGAATCACGATCCATTGCAGTCAACCATATTTATCGACTTAGACCTGGTCTTGTGCGACTAGATGCCAGTGGTTGGCACGTTGATCTTTTAGGAGCAAATTTTTACTAAAACTTTAGGAATTCATAACTCCGGTTCTACTGATTTGATTTTTTTGGGGGGTGTAAAATGATTTATAAAAATGTACTAAATATTTCTAAATTGGTTTGGGATTTTTCATGTGTTGTGTTTTAATTATTTATTTATTTATTTATTCTGCATAAAAGCTTTGCACATTGCCTCTAAGTTAAACCTGATTGCTTCGTGTCCCAACCTACCCAGGGTTAAACACAGATTCATTTAGTGACTTTTTGTGGTTCATCCTGCAACGGGTTGTGGCTTGACAAAGGCTCACACCCCAGTCAACGAACATCATAATTTTTCACCCATTTAAAATGGCACAGCCTTATATTTCCTTTAGTTTCACAAACATAGTGGAAAATAATGTGCCAACTTTGATTCATAATGTTACATTCTCACATTTAATTATGCACTCAAGCATTGGGAAAATATGGCAGATATTCATTTTTTCTTTATAGGTATTAATATGATTTCCTGCTCAAAGAACAAGGTAGTGCAAAAGAAGATACGTTGCTGTAAAGATAATTGGTCTTGATTACGAAAGGTGCAGAGTCTCAGGAATTTTTTTACGGTCTTTAAGGTCCCACTTTTTCTGATTTGTTATACGTCCCATTATCTTTCAGAGCATTTATTTTTTTGTATCCTAACTGCAACTGTGTGGTAAACCTTTTCCTTCTGGTCCAGATACATGGCAATATGCAATATTCTTTTGACACCATATTAGAGCAAGGTTATAGGAAATCTGTTTACTTACCTGTTTCAAAGCCTGTTTCCATTGCGTCCTATTCTCTGTCCATTCCAATTTCATGTTAAATGAGTCTATTTTTGAGGTTATCTTTAATATGCTTTGTTCCAGTGTAGGTTAGGAATTTATTCAGTGTACTTATATAATAGAGATCAAAAAGAGTCAGTTGGAGCTGTCTTGAGGTCACGCCAATAGCTTAGGATTTACTCATATCATTTTAGTGTGATATTTTCTAAATCCAGCTCTAATCTTAATATAAAAGTTGGGGTGCCTTGGTGTAAGCCCATTCATTTCTTACAGATAGTTCCATTTACTGATTACAGTCTAGATTTTTCTTTGCCCTCCACGATTTCACTCCTATACACCTGAGTGATTACAATTTAAATTTCATATATTTGCCTCATCATGTCTATTGATTTATGAGCTACTTTAGAATCCAACTTCCCTTCTGCATTTGCTGCGGTGTATGCTCAGGCAGACAATGTTTCTAGATGTTGTCTATAAAATCTGTATTCCATGAGAAATGTACATCTAAGTATGCATTTTAGCACTGAGTTTCCACATATATTTGTTGCTATCCTTTTCCTAAATAGCATTATCTTTGATTTAACTATATACATTTTCCCGTATTTTATCCCACAGTATTTCGAGAAAGCATCTAGGGATCTATGGAGGCCTACTGAGGTTAAATCCTTTACAGAATAAAACAAATATTGCTTTGATCTAGGATAGATTTTCTGTTCCCTTCTTCTCTCTCCAAAAACATATTTTCTCTATATCGCTAGACCTTATCTTATTATACTAAAGTGTTCAATCACAAAAAAAGTTCCTCAAAGATTAAGGCTTTAGTGTGAAAATATATTTGATTTTGTGAAACCGGATCTTGAACATTTGTGTGAACTTATCTTTGAATTCATCTTAATGTATCCCCTTTTTATTGTGTTTACTCTTTGGTCGATTTCATATGGATCTTTACTCATATTTTCCATCTGTGGGGTTTTATTTGATAGTTCATAATTTTTCCCTCGACTTTCATCAGCTGAGCCAAGTCAGTCTGGGAGTCTTTATTTGACAGTTAGTACTTTTTCTCCCTGTGTTTTCATCTATATTTTCATAGACACTTCAATAGCAAATTTTACAAGTTCTCTTTTATATGTCTTCTTCTCGGTTTTGTCTTTTTCCTATTTTGTATCTTTCTACCTTATTTTTTTTAAAATTGTTGGGGCTCATCTTCACTCTTAAATATTGAAAATATATTAGGTTCCGTTACCTTTTAATGTTTGTCTTTTTCTCCTTTAGAGTCAATAGTACAATAAATTGAATTGACTAAACAAGATGTTGGTTGCATTTTATTTGCTAACAACAGAGTGCCTTATCTTAGAATGTATTGCAGTGCCTACTTTTTTCTTTATTCGGTTTGCTAATGTGACACAATTATAGCTTACCTCATAATTTAACTCTTTAACAACTTTGTTGATGTGAGTTTAAATCTCTTTATCCTCTCTTCTTACCTCCTCTTTAGTAAGTGCCTTCCAAATTAGTGTCAGGCGATCCAATATGTGATCAGATGCTTTAGCAAATTTTTCTGGTACTTTTAACATTAAATCCAGGACACAGTATTGAAATTAGCATAGATGATCCCAGAATATGATCTATTACTGGGGTTTGTACTTCTTAAGCATTATTAGTGATGAGAAAGGGTTCATTTCATCAAGGCTATTTGCCTCAGATAGAGAAAACTGAGGGCAGTTTGGTGTTTGTGAGCCAGCCCTTTATTGTGTTCTTATCAACTAGGCTACTGCAATTATTTGTTTTTAATATTTTGTAATTCAGTTATAACTGTCCCATTTTATAAGCTATCATAGAAAACAAGGGCATTGGGTGGTTATTTATATGATCATTCATACACCAGCCTTCAAAGATAATTTTATCTCTATAGACGTTCTGTGCTTTTTCATCATACAGGTCTATCAAGCCATTCACAGCGTGTTCTCATTATTGCAACTCTGCCACAATTTCTTTCCATATTCATCCTCCTTCTCTAACACAATTCTTTCATTATGCTGCTTGGAATATTCTTTGAGTTCTGACAAAATATCATTATTTTTTTAATGCTGAAGTGCATTGGTTTTTTTTCTGAGCACAATTTCTTGTATCACTAGTTTCCCACACTCATCTTTTTGGGTGAATGTCTCTTCAGTTTCCTCTGAGTTTATAATCCTCTTCTCAGCTGTTATCAGATATAAACTTTGTTTTCACATTCCTTTTGTTGGATACATTAATACAATTCTGATGTCTTGAATCATGATTGGCATCAGTTATCACTTTATTTTCAGTTTTCTTTTGGAAGATATTTATGTTTTTGTTCAATATTACAGAAGTGTGGTTTGTGGGGAGCAGAGCTTGGGAACATGGCGGCCCGCTAGGGAACCGGCCGAGAGCTGCTCTCCAACGACCATCAACCTGTGAAGCCTCAATGACTTCTGCAAAGATAATGGGCTAGCGTGGTATCTCCTTTCCTCCCATCCGCTTTCATTGTCTTTTTCGCATCACTGCTCCGTGCTTGAATACGTGCTCGGGGGCTATCTCTATTGCAGCTGTTACATGGGTCAGACTACCGTTCCTTGTCATGGCAGTGAGGCGCGCACTTCATGCACCTCACCTGTGCTGACCAGCCCTCCTTGTACATCGACAAGCGCCCCTTCCGCCTGGATAATTTCAGTTACCTCAAGCTGTAGCGATTTCTTTTGTGGCTGTCTGCCGTGTCTGCTGCAGTTAAATTTCCCTCCTTTCGGATGTGTGTGGGCTTGGGCTTTGTGTTTTTTATGGCTGATAGGGTGTTCAGTGAGTCTCGAGCAGCGCTTTGCTCCCTGCCTTGACCTGGTGTCTCCAGGATCAGCCTTGGCAGAGTCAGCAGACGCAGCCTCTTGGAGCCCAAGGAAGGCTGTTGGGAGTTCATAGGCTGCAGTTTGCCTGTCCTGGAGGTTCAGGAAGGAGTTTCCCCCACAGACTGCCAGTTCAGGGACTTACATCAGGAAGACCAGGTAAAAGAAGGCAGGTGCAGCCTCCTTGTATAGGGATCTAGCACTCCACCCACCTTTGGGTAGAAAGCATGCTAATAAGGGGAGTGAATTATTAACCCAACACAAGTTTTTTTTTCCTTTCCTTGGTAAGGAGCCTACCCCCTAACTGGCTCTGCAAACTAGACAACCTATAGGTACTCCCTTGGTAAATAATAAAAATTAAAATCTCCCAGCTAAGCATAAAAAAGCTATCTCTTTAAAAGAGAGAAAAAATAGGTCAGCCCCAGTAGCCCCAAGAGTGACCCCCTCACTTAAGTTATATTTCAAGATAAATCCACAGCGCAATATGGAATCTACGGAGCAGTCAGAGGTCCCACTAGGAAATGCCTCGCTACCACACCCGGCCATACCGGTTCTAAATAGATTCTTGTCTATAAGCGACCGTGTCCCACGATCTGGGACTTCTGGCTTGGAGGGGGGGGGGAGACCGAACACCGAGTAAATCTCCAAAGGGAGCTCTTAAGGATATATCAGACCTGGAGCTGGTGCAAGGGTTGTTGAGTCAACTGTCGCTAAAGATCAAGGAGAGCTTCTCTACCTCAGAATCCAATCAGAAGAGAATTCAAGACACGTGCAGTAGCCTGGAGGAAAATCTCTCAGCATTAACATAGCGTATGGAAGAACTGAAGAATATGGTACTAGAGTTGAGGTCAGGCTTGAAAGATATCACCCAGGAAGTGGTTAGACTTAAACTGAGAGAGAAGGATCTATCAGACAGGTTGGAAAGGCTGGAAACAAACAATAGAAGACATAACATTAGGATTCTTGATATTAAGGAGGGCCTGGAAGGGGACAATGTCATAGATATTCTGACTAAAGCCTTCATGCAAGTTACCTCCACTTCATCCTGGGAAGTGGAAATCCAACTGGTGCACCGGGACCCCTTCAAACTCAACCCTAGTCGGATAAGCCCAGGAAAAGTTGTATATATAATCATACTCACTTAAAGAAAAGCTACTGGGGATAGCCCTTAACAAAAGTCTATTCAGGTTCAGGATGTATCATTCAAAATAAGATCTGACATTTCAAGTGTGACAGAAGACAGAAGGTGGGAGATGGGTAAGCGGATTGACCCTCTGAAGGAAATGGGCGCCCAAGTGCAGTTAAGGTTTCCTGCATTTCTCAAAGCAATGTAGGCCAACAAAATGTATAACTTTTGATCCCTAGAGGAGGTAGACAGTTTTTGGAACATAATAACCCAGCAGCTAGCCAAAATATCTATTTCCTGTGCAGTGAGAGCACAGTGTTCTATTGTATGAGATTAGTATACAGGTTGGTGGATAGCAGCTTGAATTGGCATTTGCCAATAGGTAGTCAGGGAGGGTTCCCATGCGAGGGGGTGGGGTGGGAGGAGGGGTGCACGAGTGGTGGTGGGGAGCATTGGGGAAAAAATGAAAAATTGTCCTAATTCCATATAATCATTATTAATAGATGCTGTTTGACCTGGAAAAGTGACAATGGGGGATAGGCCGGGTCCTACCAGAGAGGAATGTCTGGAGATATTGTGTTGGAATGTGAACGGCTTAAGGGTCAAAAAGAGACAGCAATTGGTTCTTCATTATTTGAAGCACAGTCCAGCAAGGATCATCATGCTCCGGGAGACACACTTGTTATGGACTGAATGTCTAGCCTTGTTTAACAGGCAAAGGTGGGTGGACAAGGTTGTAGCCACAGACCAACAATGCTGCTCTAAAGGAGTTGTACACAAGGTAGGGGGAGGTGGAGGGTGTAAGACTAGGTCGCCCTCCTTACGTATACAAACAAAGAAAACCCAAGGTATTGGGTTTTGAGACCTAGTCCAAGAGAGTGGCTCCTAACCAGTGTGATCAGGAAAAACCAGAAAGAAAGAAAAAAAATGTCTTTCTTGAGTCCCCTCACTCACCAGGGTTTCCCCACGCTTCATCATTGGGGCCATCCCAGTTCTCTACGAACTGGGGCGTGCTACGACTTGCGGAATTACGTAGCAGTACTTTTAGTGGAAGACTATGTGTGGTGCAGTGTGTGCTGGAGTGATTAGAAAGTGATTAAAAATACCTTGCTAGTGGGCCTAAACATTTTTATTCTTGCTCCTAGGTTGGTATGTCTAAAAGGGGGGTTGCACTGGGAAACCTGACTGTGATGAGTAGGAATTCAGTGTATGATCAACATGTTTCGAGCTTCCCCCATCTCTTCATCAGGACCACAAAGGGACCAGCCCTGTGTTTGCCACTCCTAATAAACCTAAATAGGAAAAAATTGAGATAGTGAAAAAATACAGAAAATAAAGTGAACGCTGCTACTAATAAAGCATGCGTAATTAATACATATGTTCCCTAAGTCACATTGTATATCTGTAATGATAAAAATGGAGAGAATGCATTCGAAAGCAAAACCCCACTCACTCGAGTGGGGGTACACATTATATTCTTCCATGCTGCAGTGCTCCATATGGGTGATTTGCTCCATAATGGTGCGTGCAGGCTTCCAAGGCGAGCGTGGTTGTGCCTAAATAGGTTAAAACATGCCGGTAAAACGCGCAGCATGGATTATTTACATATGTGTATAGATATTTACACACAACTAAAGTGGTGATACACAAACGACACACACTCCACACAAACAGGTAAAAAAAGGGGGTTATTGCGTATTTTCAAATCTTTACTTTGTTATGTGCGAGGTTGCGCTCCATGGACTCGGGGGGGCGGTGTCTCCCTATGAAACAATCCTGCCAGAATGAGAAGGTAGGAGAGGTTAGCGTTTGTAGTTAACGGAAGTACAATGATTGAGGTTTGCATGGGCTCTCGTTGCGTTCAAGGTACGTAGAACTCACGACCTTCCTAGCGAGACCTGTGGAGGCAAATTTCACTTACTTCAATGTTGGGGACGCCGCGTCTGGGCACCTAGACCTCTCCCTGCCGGACTGCATCTTAGCGTGTCTCCGGCAAGGAGCTGGTTATAAGGCTTCCGTGTTTGCCGCGTAATGGTATTGAGAGACTAGACTGCGCGGGGCATTAAAATGGCCGCCGCTGTTGGGAAAGGGTGGCAGCCATGCTTGTAGGATACGCGGGTGGGCTCCGCAGTATCCTTATCTTCAACACTTTAATAGTAGCATGTCGGTGTTAAACTTTGGTCTTACAGGATAATTTAAAATTCAATAAACTCAATTATTTAGAGGTGATAATGTATGGCCATGGAATCGTCTATTGTAAGGACTTGTTTTTTTACTGTTGAAGCCTCTAGTTTGGTATGCATTTGCGCAGTATAAGCGCAGTGTGTCTTCTTCTCTACGTAGTTATTTAAAACCGATCTTCTAGTGATGTAGGAAATAAAGGCATCGGTTATCAACGGGTGAACCCTACATCCTATTTTTCCAAAAAGGATAGTTTTGCTCATTATGTGACCCCACTTCAGGCACATTGCATGTGTGTTTTGATGGAAATCTTGCTGTGTCTCATGTTTTTAGAAAATCAATGGGGAACACCTCTATGGTGTATTGGTGCAGGGGCATATACCCCACGAGAGGTGTTGCATGCTTCAGCTTGTCTTGATACCAGACCTAACCCGTTGTGACTATGTCGATACTGGCGGAAAATTCAACAGAACAGACCGCAGGGTATATCGTCATTGAGACCCTCGGTGTCGGTGCCGAGTTTGAACACCCAGTGTTGTTCCCTCTCATGTAACCTCTTTTCTAGGTTATCCTTATTGCTGATGAGTTCTAACACTACCCATCTCAGATCGTTGGGTGTGTGTTGTTTCTTGATGAAGTGGGCAGTCATTCTTTTGGTGGCGCGCTTGCACCATATGTTGCTCCTGGGCTCCACTACGCGGGTACTCACTTTCCTCATAGTCATACCCACATAGTGGAGGTTGCATGTACACGTGATGAGGTATACTACTCCTGCTGTGTTACAGTTTAAAAATTGTCATAGTTCCCAAGTAGTGTTGTTGTTCAGAGTAACTGTTTTGGTTGCTGCGGTTAGGTGGCAGACGCTGCAGTTGCTGCAAGGGTAGTGCCCTGTGGGTAATGGATGTAGCCTGTGGACACTGCCTTCATTCGTATTTGTCGATCTGGGTCGTGTGTGCACTAAATGGTTCTTCAGGTTCATGCCACGTCTGTGGCTGAACATGGGTGTAGGTATGTTCATACCCCCACTATTTAGTGTGTGCCAGTGTTTCTTCACTATCTTGGTGACTCTGTCTGAGGCCACGATAAAGGTGGTTATACCCGTTGATAACCGATGCCTTTATTTCCTACATCACTAGAGGATCGGTTTTAAGTAACTATGTAGAGAAGAAGACACACTGCGCTTATGCTGCGCAAATGCATACCAAACTAGAGGATTCAACAGTAAAAAAACGAGTCCTTACAATAGACGTTCCCATGGCCATATCACCTCTAAATAATTTAGTTTATTGAATATTAAATTATGCTGTAAGACCAAAGTTTAACACCGACATGCTACTATTAAAGTGTTGAAGACGAGGATACTGCGGAGCCCACCCGCGTATCCTACAAGCATGGCCGCCACCCTTTCCCAACAGCGGCGGCCATTTTAATGCCCCGCGCGGTCTAGTCTCTCAAGACCATTATGCGGAAAACATGGAAGCCTTATATCAAGCTCCTCGCCGGAGACACGATAAGATGCGGTCCGGTGGGGAGAGGTCTATGTGCCCAGACGCGGTGTCCCCAACATTGAAGTAAGTGAAATTTACCTCCACAGGTCTCGCTAGGAAGGACATGAGTTCTACGTACCTTAAAACGCAACGAGAGACCATGCAAACCTCAATCATTGTTCTTCCGTTAACTGCATATGCTAACCTCTCCTACCTTCTCATTCTGGCAGGATTGTTTCATAGGGAGACACCGCCCCCCCCGAGCCCATGGAGCGCAACCTCACACATAACAAAGTAAAGATTTGAAAATACGCAATTACCCCCTTTTTTACCTGTTTGTGTGGAGAATGTGCCGTTTGTTTGTCACCACTTGAGTTGTGTGTAACTATCAATCCACATATGTAAATAATCCACGCTGCGCGTTTGACCCGCATGTTTTAACCTATTTAGGCACAACCACGCTCGCCTTGGAAGCCTGCACGCACCATTATGGAGCAAATCACCCATATGGAGCACTGCATCATGGAAGAATATAATGTGTACCTCCTGTGAGAGGGGTTTTGCTTTCTAATGCATTCTCTCCATTTTTACCATTGCAGATATACAACGTGACTCAGAGAACATATGTATTAATTACGCATGCTTTATTAGTAGCAGCGTTCAATTTATTTTCTGTATTTTTTCACTATCTCAAATTTGTCCTATTAAGATTTATTTGGAGTGTTAAACACAGGGCTGGTCCCTGTGTGGTCCTGATGAAGAGCTAGGGGAAGCTCGAAACATGTTGATCATACACTGAATTCCTACTCATCACAGTCAGGTTTCCCAGTGCAACCCCCCTTTTAGACATAACAACCTAGGAGCAAGAATAAAAATTGTTTAGGCCCACTAGCAAGGTATTTTTAATCACTTTCTAACCACTCCACCACACACTGCACCACACATAGTCTTCCACTAAAAGTGATCCTACATAATTCCGCAAGTCGTAGCACGCCCCAGTTCGTAGAGAACTGGGATGGCTCGGGGGGGCGCCGGGGGGCGCACGGGCAGATTGGCCGCACTGACGTGAGGCTCTGTAGCCCGATGTCTAAATCCTGTTATTTATCCTGGTTACTGGACTCCATGCTGGCCTGAAACGACGAACTCAGGTGTCGGAAGCCCAGAAGAAGACTCGCTGTAATTTGGGGCTTCGGCGGACTGCTCGGCCCGTCACCGCGGCAGCTGGAAGGTTGGACCGGGGCGGCTGGCGGGGTGGCCTGGTGCGCAGGAGCGGCGTCGGTCGCTAGCGGAGCCCGCGGCTGCCCACGAGGTCACTGGGCCCCAAAGTACTACTGAGCGGTGACGAGGGTGTGTGGGGCGCCTTGACTGCGAACAGTGGCTGTCTGGTGTGCGCGATTGGCAGAGGCGGCGGTTGGCTGGGAAGACAGCGGCGTGAGAGGCATCGACCCGCGCCGGAACCGAGGAGTTGACGGCGGCCTGGAGCGGGCGAGGATCGTGACCCCTGGGGCTGCACTGCGGGTGTAGGAGTGCCGGAGGGAAGCGCGGCGCTTCAGGAGCTGCGGCTGGGGGCCTCGCTGGCCGCGGAGTGCATCCGTGGCTCATTGAGCGCTGCAGGAAGGTGACCCACGTTTTGGATTCTTCACGGGGGGGCTGAGGGCCCACAGAGGTTTGAGGCCTACCCACTGACAACCAGCTGTGGACTCGACATCCCCTGCATCTCCGTTGCCGAGCCCTCCCTCTCTCCTGCTGCATTATAGGCTGCTGTATCACATTAGGGGAGGCTACCCACGGGACTACTCGCGTGGCACAGTGGTCCACAGGGCCCATATCGGCGCACGATTGCCCACCAGGGGATCGCCCTGGGATTGTGAATTAGACGGAGCACATCGCATGGCCCAACTGACCCATTAAAAGCAGATACAGACTGTAAGACAGCATTGGCTGAGCCGCTAGGTCTTCCCTACGGAATAATTACTGTTGTGGGCGGCCTTGGTGAGGAGGAGCAGGATGGTAGTCGGGGACTGATCTGGTGAGCGCTGAAGAGGTGATATGTTTGCTTTGGCGAATGGGGGCTGTTGTGATTAGTGGCCCTGCATGGTGACTGCCGGATCCACCTAACCGCTGCATCGTGAGCTGCGCACCACTACTGAGCGCGGACGTGGTCCATCGTAACGGGAGCCCCGCCGCCATTTAGGTGCAGTGCTGGGAGAGGGATACAGGACCTGCGGGGTGGCTCCTCAGCGGATAATAGCGGTCAACACGAAGCAGGAAGTGGCTGATGCAGTCTGCCTCCCACAGACTGAGAAGCTGATCAGTTGACACACGGCGACCCAGGATACTGCGGCTGACGAGAACCTCGGCCTGGGGCCGGGAGGAGCTGCACGGGGTGGCCTGGTGGGAGAGCAGCGAGGAGCTTGGCAGTCACTAACACATTATCTCTGGCATCAGCAGCTATGGGCAAGACGGACACTAGGCAGCCAAAGCTGCAATTTGAGTCTTTAAAAAAAGGTCCTCGCAGCTAGCCAATGGAACGGACCGGAGAAAATGGAGCGGAGGCAGCGGGAGAGGGGCCGTCGCAAGAAACCGATGTGCAAAGTATCCTACGGGAGATCAGAGTGGGATTCGCCACTATTGTGGATAACGTGGACAGGATGTCGACGAGAATGGACGCCATAGCCCAAAACTGGAGGGGCATGATGAGCGACTGAAGGAAGCGGAGAGGCGGGATACGGAGGACATGGCCTCCAGACATGCGACGCAACTAGCCCACATGGACAAGCTGCTCAAGATAATCGCATCGAAGAGCATGGATTTGGAGGCCCGCAGTCGGCGCAACAATATCCACGTAATAGGGATCCCGGAATCTACCAACACAGAGAGAATGGAAGAATTCATTGAAAAGATGCTTTTGTCCGCAGTTGGGGCCGATTCCTTCTCCAGTCAGTTTATTATTGAGCGGGCTCACCGATCCCTTGGGCAGCGTCCGCCTCCCGGCAGTGCTCCGAGACCCATCATAGCGAGACTCTTAAATTATAGGGACCGCGATGTGGCGCTGAGAGTGTCGAGAAACAAACAACAGCTGACTTTCGATGGGAACACATTCACCATTTATCCGGACTTCACACCGTTGGTCCAAGATGAGCGGCGTAAGTTCATTGATGTCAAGGCCAAGTTGCGCAAAGCTCAAATTGACTATGCATTGCTGTATCCGGCGAGGCTCAGGGAGACCCACCAGGGAAAGCAGCATTTTTTTACAAAGCCTCAGCAGGTGGAGGATTTCCTCAAGTGAGTCAAGCGAGCGGTTCGCACTGATAGCGACATGGAGGCATCGCAGAAGTCGGCAGCGGCGGCAGTGGAGGACGTTGTTTAAGGCTCTGTACTATTTTGCACTGTTACACATGATAAGGGATGTGCTGAGCTAATTGACTTAAAATGGGACTCCTCTTGAGACCGGAATAATGATTGTCGCGGAGGTCCAACTACGAACAGTAATACACAAACATCGGGCACTCTCGGCCTGTACGGGCCCAGGGCGCATGTTAGAGATGGGCCCATGAGGTGGGAGGTCTTTGTGCTGCCACCTAAGAATGGCCCCCAATGGGTATCACCCTGGGGTGGCTCTCTGCATCACTGATGCGGAGGTGTTAAGGGGACTCTGGTTTATGTTAGCATTTGGGGAGGACGGGTGGGTGCATAATTCTGGCAAGCTGGGGTTGCTGCAGTGGGTGGCGGTGGGTGGGAGGGGGGGTGTTTTGTTTCATGCATGGCAGTCATATCACACGTGAATTTTTTATATGGTTTGGAGGCAATATCCGATGCTTTAATGGGCGATTGCATCACGTATAGATAGGACTGGATTTAGCGTGGTGGGGAGGCTGTGGAGGGGCAGTCGAATGGGACTCAAGCAAGCTATTACCATATGTTGTGACACATGATGAATGATGAAGCGGGGGCATTGAATATTCTCAGTTGGAATGTGAGGGGCATGGGGGACCCGAGGAAGAAGAGGCAAATAATAGCGTACCTTGACAGACACAGGATACACATAGCCATGTTACAGGAAACGCACCTTGCTCCTAACCGAACTAGTGCTTTTGCCCAAAAATGGGCGGGCTACAGAATTTTCTCTTCCTACTCATCCTATGCGAGAGGTACGGTTGTACTTGTTAAAAAGCAGGTGCCATTTCAACTTGGGGGCTCCACCGTTGATCCACAGGGCCGTTACTGCCTGCTAAGGGGACGGCTGTGGTCGGTGACAGTCACACTAGCCTGTTGCTATGGGCCTAATGTAGACACGCCAGAGTTTTTTACATCCTTATGGGCCAGGATATTTGATATAGGCTCTAGCTACGTTATTTGGGGGGGGACTTTAATGTGACATATGACCCGGCCCGGGATAGATCGCACCCTGCGCCTCATCATTATACCAAGGCAGGCGCGGCATTGAAGGATATTATGGCTACTTTCCTCTTGTTGGATGCATGGAGGCATGCTCACCCGGATGCTAGAGAGGGGATGCATTTTGGGCTCGGCTGGATTATTGGTTGCTATCCCGGGAGTTGAGACCTGCGGTAGTCTCAGTGCAGCATCTGGCTAGAACATATTCAGATCATGCCCCAGTTAGGATCACGTTGGCGTCGGCAGACTTCTATGCTCCGTGCCGAGTTTGGCACTTGCACGCTCCTATTCTGTTGGATGCGGTGTTTCAGGGGGAGTTAAGGGAAGAGATACAGGATTTTTTCATTCGTAACAGAGGCTCTGTGGACAGTGTGGAAACTATCTCGGAGGCGTTTAAAGCCACGCTTCGGGGGTTCTGCATTGCTAAGGGAGCGGGGGTGCTTAAGGACATAGTCCGCTCACTGAGTAAGTTGGAGGGGGAGCTCCGATCGCTGGAAGCACAATTGGCAGCGAACTCAAGTAGTGCCACCCAACTCATGTTCACGGAAAAGCTTTCGGAATACATGGAGGCCGCGCAAAGGGAGACTCGATTCCCGGGGAGACTATGGGTGGCGCGCAGTTATTGGGAGGGTGGCAGACCCGGTAGGGCCCTGGCACAGCTGATAAGCCGTGATCGGCATTCTGGTTGTATACTAGAAATAGAGGACTCGGATAGCACGGTTCAGGGCAACACAGCCCACATTCTCCAGGCATTCACACAGCACTACGCTCAGCTGTATACTACTCAGAGGGATGGAGTCCTGGATTTGGACGGCTTGCTGGATGATGTGGCATTGGGCTGGCTGAGCGATAGGCAGCGTGAGTTTCTAGGCGCTCCCTTTGAGTTGGATGAGGTCTGGGACGCTATCATGAGTATGCAGTCAGGGAAAGCGGCGGGGTCGGATGGCATCCCTATAGAGTTTTTTTAAAACATATATTGATCTCATGGCCCCTATCCTCCGGGAAGTGTATGTGGAATCGCTAGAGGTGGGACACTTGCCGGCATCTATGAGGGAGGCTGTCATTGTCTCCCTTTTGAAGCCAGGGAAATCGCCCAGGCAGTGTGACTCCTACAGACCTCTAGCCCTTCTCAATTGTGATGCTAAAATTTTAGCCAAGCTAGTTGCCACCCGGCTGAGTCTGCTTATGGAGAACTTGATTCTGCCAGATCAATCGGGGTTCGTGCCCGGGAGAGCCACTTCCAATAACTTACGAACACTTTTTACTGTGCTCAATAATGTCTTCCCAGAGTTGCAGATTGCCGCAGTTTTTCTAGACACCACCAAGGCGTTCGACTCCAGTAAATGGGACTATATATTCGGGGTTATGCTGCGGATGGGTTTCCCGCCACTCTTTTTATCCTGGATCCGGCTGTTATACCAATTGCCGGTAGCCAAAGTACTCATTAATGGGCAAACATCGCCGGCCTTCCCTATTACTAGAGGCACAAGGCAGGGATGCCCGTTGTCCCCACTGCTCTTTGCCCTGGCAACGGAGCCGTTGGCGGCACGGTTAAGTCAGGGACATAATGACAAGGCGCTGCAGTGTAATATGCGGCAGATACTGATATCATTGTATGCCGATGATATTACACTCTATATCCGGGACCCGCAGCAGAACCTGAACCTGATATTGTGGGAATTTATACCCTTAGGGATGCAGTCGGGGATTCGAATCAACTGGGGCAAATCCTGTATCTACCCGCTGACGGCGGGTATGGGACGGTTCCCGTTAGACTACCCATTAGAGTGGTGCGAGGACGAGCTGCGATACCTCGGCATTCGGGTCACGAAAGATAGGGAGGAACTCATGCGCTCGAACTATGGCGTTGTTATGATGTGTATCACTGAGAACATTAGTCGATGGCTAACTCTTCCCCTTTCCCTGGCGGAGCGGGCTTCTCTCATTAAAATGGTGATCCTCTCCCGATTGCTTTATTTATTTTTAAACATCCCGTATCACCCTGGGGCTTATTTTTTCAGAACACTCCGATCTGAACTGATGCGCCTGATATGGGGAGGAATGCAGCCGAGGCTGCAATGGGAGGTACTCACCCGGCCGTATGCACAGGGAGGGTTCGGAATACCGAATTTTGAGCTCTAGTACCGCGGTACATGCCGCAAGTTGCGGCTGAGCATTGGCTCGCGCATCCTATCCTATTAGAGGGGGCACTCTATGAATTGAGCCCACCTAGAGACCGGAATCCGACCACACTAGCCTGTACTGTATCGGCCTGGCAACGTATTGGGCACCTGCTGAATGTAACTCTGCTCTACTCCCCCCTGTTGCCTCTTAGTTATCACCCGAGTATACCCCTGCTCCAGGAGAGGCTGTTTCATCACTTTAAAGTGTGAACACGCATCAGCACGTGGGGGGACTTATATCATAATGGTTGCTTTCGCACAATTGAGCATATCTTTCAGGGCATGCAGCAGACTCCGATGGATGTTTTCATTTACATCCGCCTTAGACATGGCATTCGGGCGCTGACCCCAGACTTTCCTGCAGAGCCACAGGCCCTAGCTCCGCTTCAGCTGATGCTCAAAAACACGACGGGCAAGCGACTGGTCTCTCTACTCTACAGGACAATACATGAGCAGAGGGTGGCTCCGGCTGCTCCATCCCGCGGGCGCTGGGACGCTGAACTGGGCTTCGCTTTGTCGGATGAACAATGGGAATATTGCAGCTTGCAGACTGAGAGGGTATCGGCGAGTAGTAGGTTCCGTCTATTCCACTATAAATTTCTACATAGATGGTATTATACCCCCGCCAAAATGCACAGATTTCACTTGCGTGATTCGGACAACTGTGAAAGGTGTCGGGCTCCAGGGGCGGACTTCCTGCACCTGGCGTGGGAATGCCCCAGAGTGTGTGACTTTTGGGAGCGTGTCTTTGAGGCTTTGACATTGATGACAAACACACGGATGGAGCCCCCACCGTTGTTGGCGATATTGGGGTATGTGAAGCCTGTTCCTGCGGTGAATCGTAAATATGTTGCACTTGCCCTTCTCATGGCTAAGAGGTGAGTGGCTTGTCGCTGGGGGAGAGGGCGAGCGCCTAAGTTTAAGGACTGGATTGACGATCTAGTGATTTGTCAAGAACGGCTCGCCACGGATGCTGAATTGCTCCCTGTTTCCTCTAGGCCTAGAGACATCTGGGCTCCTCTAAAATGCTATTTACTATCCCATTCCTCTAGGCCTGGCTCCACTGACGCCGCCGAGACTATGCACTGAGGGGTTCTCCTGTTCTGATGAGGTCTGGGACGATCTCCTTGGGATCTATCTTTTGTATTAGGACAGGTTATATTTGGGAGTCCGGGGGCGTTGGGTGGTAGGGGTCTTTCTTAAAAAAGGTGGGGAGGTCATCCTCAATGTGCCGTTGGGGGGGAAAGGCTATCCTGGAGAACTGGAGGGGGCGTCTCTGCTATTATTATGGAGGGTGAGTGCTCTGGCTGCCAACACCGGAAGGAACCCTATTGGCCCTGTCAAGATCGAGTCCACTTATGATGGGCAGCCACCCCATTGCAGGAATATATGGTTATAAAAATGGACACAGTCAATAGGGAGGGGCGGGGAACAGATGGGGGGTGCAATGCTGTTACCCATGGCAAGTGAAATCCCGATGTAATGCTCAGCTGTACATTGTGCCATAAACTGATGTGTCATTGGTCAGTATGAAGTCTCATACGATAGGATGAGATATTGAGTATTGCCTATAATGTTAATTTGATTGACTGTCTGTTGTTAATTGAATGAACAATAAACAGAATTTTTAAAAAAAGAACTGGGATGGCTCCAATGATGAAGCATGTCACCGTGGGGAAACCCTGGTGAGTGAGGGGACTCAAGAAAGACATTTTTTTTTCTTTCTGGTTTTTCCTGTTTACACTGGTTAGGAGCCACTCTCTTGGACTAGGTCTAAAATCCCAATACCTTGGGTTTTCTTTGTTTAGCTCTAAAGGAGTTGCCATAATAATTAAAGCAAACTCAGGAATAGAGCTAAGCAAATCACAAGTAGACGATAAAAGGCATTGGGTGGTAGCGGAAATTAGAAGCTGTGCTACTTTCTACACGTTGGCAAGTTACTATGGCCCAAATGAAGACGATACCACGCCCCTGAATAACCTTTGCTCTTCACTGCTTGATTTTGAAACCCCTTTGATAGTCGGCAGGGCCTTTAACATCCTTTCAAATAATAGACTCAATAGATCCTCCCCCATGCGCAAATTGCTGCACCTCGAGTTAAAGCTTATCTCCTCAATCTGCTAGATAATCTAAACCTATGCAATGTATGGCGGAAGAAAAAGTGTGATGCCAGGGACTATTCCTTCTTCAGTAAAAAGAATGGCCGCTATTAAAGGATCGACTACATCTTTATGGAGCTCTCAGAAGTGGGAAAAGTTAGGAAAATAGAGTATTTACCTATCCATCTATCTGATCATGGAGCAATAGGATTGAATGTAGAGCTCCATTCAAGACCTTCACCTAAAAGGTGGACCTTGAATAGCATGCTACTTCTGCAACCGCATATTACAGACAAGATAAAGAGGGAGACGGCTCTATTTTTCAACCAAAACCTAGACTCTGCCCCTCAGCATGTAGTGTGGGATTCTTTTAAGGCCTGGCTGAGAGGGGTTTTGAAGGATGCGGCCGTGGCCTGGGTTAGATCAGAAAAAAGAGAGATTGCATTGTTAGAGGAGTGGTTAATTGCGGCCAAAGCACCCTTAAAGGCCGGGCATACTCGGGGGGAGGAAATCAAAATATTAGTGGGGGAAGTTGAGGACCTACAGCGAGAATTTAGACTCAAGATGGAAGAAATAATGCTACAGAAATGGGAAGTCAGCAAAATGAGGGATTTCAATTGGGGAGAGAATTGGGGTAAATTACTTGCAATGAAGAGCAGACTGGATAAGTCCCATAACTACAATAGTAAAATTAAACTGGAAAATGGTGGCCAGTATGCTGAGGAATAAGAAGACGTTGAGTTGGCTTTCACCAAATTCTTTCAGGACTTGTACCGGGAGGATTTAGTAGTAGACCTAGGTGCCCTGGATCAGTGGCTTGCTGGGGAAACGGCTCCCAAAGCTGAGTATAGACAGCCTAACGTTGCTTAACAGGGAGTGAAATCCTAACCGTTCTTAATAAAATTAAGAAAGGGAAAGCTGTAGGTCCGGATTTGATCCCTAACGGGATCATGTTTTATTGGCAGAAGAAGTTATCCCTATTTGGATCAGGCTGTTCAATGAAATATTGAGAGGTTCCTCCCCTTTACCAGACTCATGGAGTGAGGCTGCCATTACACCAATTTTAAAGGCCAGGAAGGAACCATGCAGTGCCATTCTTATCGGCCAATATCACTATCAATCTGCGATTATAAAATCCTCACTGGGGTATTGAATGCTCGACTTTGTAAAATCAAGGGGCCAATAATTCATGAAGATCAGAAGGGCTTCCTTCCTGAGAGGCAGATGAAAGATCTAGACATTACTCTAATCAGTTCAATAGACCTGGCATTGATGTACAGTGCCCGCTATCGATCATCACCCTAGACGCAGCAAAAGCCTTCGATAGCGTCAACTGGCACTACTTGAGCAGAGAATTGAAGGCTTTTGGCTTTGATGAGACTTTTAGAGAGGTCCTTAAGAAAATCTACACAATTCTCCAGTCCCAACTTGTGGTTAATGGCAACCTCACAACTCCCGTACCAATAGAGCGTGGCACAAGACAAGGGTGTCCGCTTTCTCCTATTCTTTTTGATTAATATATTGAGCCCCTAGCCCAAAGTTTACCGCAAAATAAAGAGATACCTCCTGCTTTTACAAGGAAGCTAGCCCTGTATGCCGATGATTTTATTATGTTTTCATCTAATGCCAAACAAGCCCTACGTGAACTATTTACTGAAGTTCAGGCTTTTGGGAAAATATCTGGATATGAGGTTAGCAATGATAAGACCGAAGTTATGGCCTGAAACTTGGCAGTGTAGGGGGTAAGGTTATCGAAGGAGATAAGATATCTAGGGGTAACTATAATTCAGGAGCTATAAGTAGTGCCTACAGTAAAATTAGTGAGAGTTTCTAAGGAAGCTAACCTACTTCAGAAAAGATGGCAGTGTCTCCCTCTTACACACTAAGCCTGTTCAAAATGTGCGTCCTGCCCAAGGTTGCATATTTATTTAATAATATCCAGTTGGTATTTCATAAAAGCCTTCTAGCTAAAATTCAGGGAATGATCTCTGCTTTTATATGGGCTGGCATGGGGATCAGGTTATCCTGGGATTAATTAAGACGCAAGCTTGCGCATAGTGGCCTGGGCCTACCAGACCTGCATTTGTACTGTTGGGCATATCAATTAAAGAAATATAGAATACTACTTCTCAGGCCAGATAACACTTTGATTGGTAGCATGTTTAAGGCTATGTTGATGGACAACCCAGATGAGGGATTTATGTACAAATTCGGCACCGACAACTTTTTTCAAAAGGCCTGTCTGAAGGTCTTATTTGCCACTGCTAAATTGTGGTTCGATATCCGTTCAAGTCTAGGTATACCCTATTATAGCGAATAGGCCCCCATGTGCGACTCTCTGGGAACACCTGAGTGCCTCTTGGACACCTTATCTCAGCCACTAAAGGATGCAGGTGTTACACGTTGGAGGGACATAGTGGAAGAAGATAACTGTTTGCCCTGGGATACCTGGAAAAATCTGACTAATGGCATGCTATCTAGATTTAAATACTATCAAATGTCTACAAGGTGCAAGCACCAACAGTGGCATTCCCCATTGCACATCGCAATGGAGGACGACCTGCAAGACCAAAATCCAAAGAAAAAGAAAGTAACTCTTTGGTATAATTATCTCCTCTCTGCAGCCGAAAGAAAGCTGGACTGCCCTCACCTGGTCTGGTAGAAATGCTTGCCTGACGAGGAGCTGAAAAATCTATGACAACTATCTTTAGATATGCTTTACCCATTGATTAAATCTGCTGCGCAAAGGAGAAACCACTTTTTCACACTCCACAGGCTATATTGGTCCCCACTCAAGCTGTCCAAAATAAGGGGTAGTGAAGAAGCCAGATGCACAAGATGTGGCTTCCAGGAGGCAGACAACATACACATGTTTGCTACCTGTCCGCTGCTGGAGGAGTTCAGCGATAATGTGGGTATAGCCTTGTCAGACGCACTGGGCAAAGAAGTGGAGGTAAGCCCCACTGTATTCCTGAGGGGGTAGATTGCCTATTGGGGTTGCAGAACAAACTTGTGTTTTACATTGATTCTTTTAGCTAGAAGGGTAACTTGTAAGAACTGGTGTCAGGCGGCACCCCCTACATGGAGAGGTTGGTGGAACTCAGTAGTATATTTTAGAGACTTAGACCAAAAGGTCAATGGCTATAGGAAAAGAACCGAGCTTGGGTTATTCTGGAAGTTTTTAGACTCTGAATAATGGGTTATTGCTGGAATAATATGTCCATTGATTACACCTCTTAGTCAGCTGATGATGTACAGAGTAGGCTGAGTCTCGCAAGAACATCAGCTGAGATTGGACCCCAAGATATAAGCAGTTGGGACGGACTAGACCGAGATGATGCTTATTCCATGGAGGTTCTATGAGGACAAAAATTTAAAATTATAAAAAAAGAAGTGGGTTTTGTGCTTTTACCATCTTTTTCTTTATTTTTCAGAACTCAGTATCATTGTTTCATTATTTGTTTCATTAGTCATGTCCCATTTTTGTTCATCTTTGTTTATTTTAAATGGGGATTTTATATATCCTTTTTATTCTTGCAAGAATTAACTTTTTTTTCACAATTTCATCCAGCTCTGGGCTTTGTAGTTTCTGATTAGCCTTTGATTCTTATGTTTCATATAGGTACCCTAATATAGGCCCAGGTAATATCATGCACCGTCACCTACATTATCTCCCTTATACTACACAGTAACAAGCCTTTGGGATTGAACCTTTACCTAGTTCTAGTCCTGGGGACAGATTGAGGGTTTCCCCTAAACAATAGAGTCCTATAACTTAATCAATAGACTCACACAGTATGAATGAATATTCATAAGATTTCTTGGAAATCAGGCAGGGGCTATACCATCTACCCCACCATATCTACGTACAAGGTTCATCCCATACGTCATCCTCAAATCCAACAATGACTAATACAGGAAACAAGGGACAAAGGAGCCCTAGATACTTTCTATATAAATACAGCACATCTTACTAGTGTTAGCTAGAGGGAACTGAGACTTCCAGGCCGACACACTGACCAGAGATGCTGAGGCTCTTGCATGCAGATGCTCCAGCTGACAGTGGTCTAACACATCCCTTGCGGGGTGTCCAACTCGAGACCAGGACGGGCTACTACATTCTCACAATTCAGGTAATGGGGTTCAACTATTAGATTTAGGTATTAGAGTTTTACTGCCTGCCATAAGACTTACGCGCATAGCGTAGCGCTACCTCGAGGGTGCGCTTTGTGTGACTGATATTTTAAAACTCTCCCGTTTTAGTATTTGTGTTGTTCTTAGTTCTTACCCTTGGTTTTACTTGGGGTGTTGCCCTCTTACTCGCACTATAATTGTTTGCCGCACCGCTGCTTAGCGGGTCCTGTCCTCGGGTTGGGGAAGCCGGGGGAACTTTGGTCGCCATTTTGGGTTGGGGTATCTGTGGTGACATTGTTGGGCGCCATATTTGTGGTCTAGGCGTGCAGCCTATACGCGGACGGTCTACTTAAGGCGGTCAGTCTAGCGGGTCAGCCGGACAAGGTATTAGAGTTTTACTGCCTGCCATAAGACTTACGCGCATAGCGTAGCGCTACCTCGAGGGTGCGCTTTGTGTGACTGATATTTTAAAACTCTCCCGTTTTAGTATTTGTGTTGTTCTTAGTTCTTACCCTTGGTTTTACTTGGGGTGTTGCCCTCTTACTCGCACTATAATTGTTTGCCGCACCGCTGCTTAGCGGGTCCTGTCCTCGGGTTGGGGAAGCCGGGGGAACTTTGGTCGCCATTTTGGGTTGGGGTATCTGTGGTGACATTGTTGGGCGCCATATTTGTGGTCTAGGCGTGCAGCCTATACGCGGACGGTCTACTTAAGGCGGTCAGTCTAGCGGGTCAGCCGGACAAGGTATTAGAGTTTTACTGCCTGCCATAAGACTTACGCGCATAGCGTAGCGCTACCTCGAGGGTGCGCTTTGTGTGACTGATATTTTAAAACTCTCCCGTTTTAGTATTTGTGTTGTTCTTAGTTCTTACCCTTGGTTTTACTTGGGGTGTTGCCCTCTTACTCGCACTATAATTGTTTGCCGCACCTCTGCTTAGCGGGTCCTGTCCTCGGGTTGGGGAAGCCGGGGAAACTTTGGTCGCCATTTTGGGTTGGGGTATCGGTGGTGACATTGTTAGGCGCCATATTTGTGGTCTAGGCATGCAGCCTATACGCGGACGGTCTACTTAAGGTGGTCAGTCTAGCGGGTCAGCCGGACAAGGTATTAGAGTTTTACTGCCTGCCATAAGACTTACGCGCATAGCGTAGCGCTAACTCGAGGGTTCGCTTTGTGTGACTGATATTTTAAAACTCTCCCGTTTTAGTATTTGTGTTGTTCTTAGTTCTTACCCTTGGTTTTACTTGGGGTGTTGCCCTCTTACTCGCACTATAATTGTTTGCCGCACCGCTGCTTAGCGGGTCCTGTCCTTGGGTTGGGGAAGCCGGGGGAACTTTGGTCGCCATTTTGGGTTGGGGTATCGGTGGTGACATTGTTGGGCGCCATATTTGTGGTCTAGGCGTGCAGCCTATACGCGGACGGTCTACTTAAGCCAGTCACTCTATCGCGCAGAGGTGACGCGCAGTGGTGGGCGCCTTCTCTGCGCCTGAGTCGTGCCAGAGTCTTGCCCGTCTGCGCTCGTCCGCGTCGAGGCCGAGCTAGGCCGGATCCCGCGGCCTCTATCTTTCTTCATGATGTCCCAGATACCCTCACTTGTAAGGTATTCAAGAACTGCGCTGCTCAGCTTGCGGAATCGCTCGCTATGTAGGTTTTGTTCACTACACCCTCTTTCGGGCCCTTTTAATTGTTCTGACTGTGCATTTCAACTTTTATTGCCTATTTCGGCTGTTATCAAATCCTGCTTTCCATGTGTCTGGAAGCCTCTGGATATAGTTGGCTGCGAAAGTGCCCATTTTCGTATTTCGGTCAGCCCTCATTTTACTTTTTCTGGGCTACTTATCTACCGACCCCCGGGTCCTGATGCTGCCTTTAGGTCAGCACTTCCGGAGGTCGTCGGGGCACTGGCCTTAAGTGCTGCTAATTTCAGTATTATCGGAGATTTAAATCTCCATTTTGACTCTCCCCTTTCTCCTGCCGCCAGTAGTACTCTTGCAGATTTGGAAGCCCTCCAGCTATATCAGCTTGTTGGCCATTGTACTCATGATGGTGGCCATATCTTGGATCCCTTTTTTACCAATCTAACGTCAGTTAAAGTGTTGCCCCCCAAACCTATGGCTTGGACCGACCACCATCTTATAGAGTTGAACCTTACAATTAAGGACTCTCCCCACAAAACAACGGTACCTGTGTCATTGAGACGCCCATGGAGCAAACTGAAACTAGCCGATTTCCATCGACTCCTTGGTCAACATACTTTGGGTCCTTTCTCTGACGTAGAGTCGGGCTATGACCTTTTCTGCAACTGGCTGACTGGAGCGCTGGATTGCTTGATTCCAACTGCTGAGATTAAATGTCGCCGTGGTGAGCCTAGTCCTTGGTATGACGACACACTTCGGCTTTTAAGGAAATCCTGTAAACAAGCCGAAAGAGCCTGGCGTAGGTCATATCTACCCGACAGAAAAACGGAGTATCGCATAAGGACTAGGCTTTATCATAGAGCGGTCTGTAAAACCCGGGCTGCGTATTTCTCCCGCGAATTTAATTCCAGCACCAATCCCACCAAATCAATCTTCAAAGTGCTCAAGGACCTCACAGCTAGCAGAGCCTCACTTGATGAGATTTGCTCTGCATCGCACTGCGAGGACCTGGCCGCCTTTATTGTGGAAAAAGTGGCGGCCATATATCGTTCTTTTCCTGATTTATCCGCCCCCTTGGATCAGGTGGAGTCTCATTCAAGGACAACGCTGTCTCTGTGCTCTCTTCCTGAGCTCTCGATGGAGGAATTTATTAAAATAGTGGCGAAAGTTAAATCAGGCTCACCTAAGGACCCTCTTCGTCCTGCTCAGTTTAGAGAATCTGCGTCACTTTGTCTCCCTCCATTGTGCGATCTCATCAACCTATCTTTAACATCTGGCTCTGTCCCTGCTAGTTGGAAACAAGCCCAGGTGATGCCCATTTTGAAAAAAACAACTCTGGACCCATCTAAATTGGAGAATTACTGCCCCATATCGCTCCTTCCGTGGGTTCCTAAATTGACTGAGGCCCATGTCAACGCCATTCTATCTGATCATCTCTACCCCGCTAATATTTTGGACCTACCCCAAAACTTTTTCCGACCCGGTCATAGCACAGAGACGGCGTTGCTTTTTATGGTCGACCATTTACGAACTTTGGTCGACTCTGGTCAAACGGCGGCACTGGTGCTTCTTGATCTCAGTACCGCGTTTGACACCGTCTCTCATACTATCCTGCTTCAACATCTGGGTGAGGCTGGTGTCGGTAACATGGCACTGGAATGGTTTCGATCATTTCTATCTGATCGTACGTTCAGGGTTGTTACACCCCCTTTCCAATCTAAACCTTACCCTATCGCCCAGGATGTTCCGCAGGGTTCGGCTCTCAGCCCCACACTTTTCAACCTATATGTACAACCGCTGGCTGCTGCCATCAAACGGTGGAACCTGACTATGGTATCCTACGCAGACGATACGCAGCTGGCGGTAGCATTAAGTGGGGCTTCTGACCTTAAAGTCGCTAAGTTCCGTGAGGGAATTAGCTCAGTGGCGCGTTGGATGACTGATATTGCCTACAACTGAACGCTAAAAAAACCGAGGTGCTCATTGTCGGCAAGCAGAGTCATCTCTGGGGCGATCACTGGTGGCCATCGGAGCTTGGTTCTACTCCCCTCCCTGTCACGGAG
Source organism: Triturus cristatus (assembly GCF_964204655.1). Classification (NCBI taxonomy): domain Eukaryota; kingdom Metazoa; phylum Chordata; class Amphibia; order Caudata; family Salamandridae; genus Triturus; species Triturus cristatus. Next base: position 528,116,800 of record NC_140591.1, read on the forward strand.
GTTAAAAATCTTGGGATCTGGTTAGATTCTAAACTTAGCTTTGTTTCTCATACAAAGAAAACTGCTGCCACTTGCTTTGGGATACTTCGCAGGCTTAGACCCACTTTTAAATTTTTTGATGCTCCAACCAGACATCTTATTGTACAAGCTACGATTCTGTCTCGGCTGGATTATGCGAGTTCTCTTCTGTTAGGAGCCAACCTAGCAGAACTCTCTAGACTCCAACGCGTTCAAAACGCCGTCGCCAGAGCTCTGGTTGGCTTACCGAGATTCTGCTCGGCCAAAAAAACTATTGGTCAACTTCATTGGCTCCCTGTTTCACAGAGGATTAAGTTTAAGTCTTTATGTGTACTGTTTAAAATCCTCAAGCACTCCTCTCCTCAGATCTTGGAGCATTTCATTCAGCCTTATGTCCCTTTGCGCACTCTAAGGTCCTCTGGACTTCATTTAGTTATAGTTCCACGTTTTAAGAGGGCTAGGGCCGGTGGCCGCTCTTTTAGAGTACTAGCGGCCAGACTCTGGAACTCTCGCCCTGCCTATATTCGTGCTATTGACGATCTTTTGGCTTTTAGGAAAGCTGTTAAAACTTTCCTTTTTCCCCAGAACTCCTACTGTTATGCTACTGTCTCTGGTTATGCTTTGGCCTTGATATCTTGTCTGCCGTAGCGCCGGGACGCCCCTTTGCTGGGGCATCTGTGCGCTCTATAAACCTGGCTAACAATAACAACATAACATAACATAACAACTAGATCCTAGAGGGATTCTTGGCTCCACACCTACCCACATGCTAGGTACACTAACGTACATCTAGATAGGCATCGTAGGAGTACGCGCGCTTTCTTTTATCATGCATTTTTTATTCATGTATGTATTCATGACTATTGTAAAATGGCAGAACTGTACTATCCTTTTATATGCATTGTACTGCTAACCATATACATCTGCTACTGTCTAACGGTTATTGCAGCACATCTATTTTACACTAGAAGAACAACTGTGCAATAAATATTTATTGCAACATGCCGGACTGTTCATTCTGTGTAACTCTCTGAGACCGCATAAGTGAGCACGAGTGACTGAGCGAAAAGTAGTACATTGTTTCCATGATCCTGAGGGATCAGGGTTGTCATGTTCTAAGGTTGCCAAAAACCATTCTCTCCCCAATAAGAGGAGACACTAGTGGCACTGTGAGCTAGCTAATGCAAACAGGCTAACATTTCCGGTGGGGGTATTCAGAGTCCGTCTGCCACCAAACCCACAGTTCATGTTATCCAAATTCGCAAATTCTGTATAGGAATATATAGGAACTACACGACATGGCGCCACCAATGTTGGTTGGGTATTTATTTAACAGTAGAATCTGAGTACTTCAGTTGTGCTAATCCTCAGAGACCCCTACTCACAAAACACCAGAGACGTCTTGAGTGAGTGGGCACAAACTCTGCGACAGCTGAGTAGGCAAAAAATCCTATTTATTGGCTACTGGTTAATCAAGCTTGAAGGACATTTTTCTTCCTAAATTGTGCATAAAACCTTATCTTAGTTCCCTTGAATAAACTTCTTTGTTACGAAAATGACTGAGGGCGACAATAACCCAATGGTGGATCGACGCCTCTCAACAGGAGAAGAAGATTTAAACGCATTACCCTGTTTGAAAAACACAGAATGCTATCAATCTGCTTGCCCATGGGGATAACACCACAAGTAGAGGACTGCACCTCTTGGGGTACAGTCTTTGCTGTCATATATACCAGCAAAACCAAAGGCTGAAGAGGGGTGAAACCCCGAAACCGGTCCTAGGATGCTTGTTTCCAGTCCAGGGAGGACCTGGCTTGGCAGTTCGGGCTGGACTGTTCCCATGAGGCACAGGGTCAAGACTGATTTGCATATGGCTGCATATGGCTGGGTTCAAACTGGAATGGCATGGTGAGCAAAAAAACTATGGATTTAGGCCCAGATCTCTGTACTGGGGTGAATGTATGACATTGTTCTGCATTCTGTCCATCAATTGTTATTTTTGCATTTGTCACCCCGAGTGGGACGGGTATGCTCAGACGTGAGTACCGTGCTCTCCCTGCCACTGGAATGAAGCTATCCTGGCTGAAGAGGGGTGAAACCCCAAAACCGGTCCTAGGATGCTTGTTTCCAGTCCAGGGAGAACCTGGCTTGGCAGTTCGGGCTGGACTGTTCCCATGAGGCACAGGGTCAAGACTGATTTGCATATGGCTGGGTTCAAACTGGAATGGCATGGTGAGCAAAAAAACGATGGATTTAGGCCCAGATCTCTGTACTGGGGTGAATGTATGACATTGTTCTGCATTCTGTCCATCAATTGTTGTTTTTGCATTTGTCACCCCGAGTGGGTCGGGTATGCTCAGACGTGAGTCCCGTGCTCTCCATGCCACTGGAATGAAGCTATCCTGGCTGAAGAGGGGTGAAACCCCGAAACCGGTCCTAGGATGCTTGTTTCCAGTCCAGGGAGGACCTGGCTTGGCAGTTCGGGCTGGACTGTTCCCATGAGGCAGAGGGTCAAGACTGATTTGCATATGGCTGGGTTCAAACTGGAATGGCATGGTGAGCAAAAAAACGATGGATTTAGGCCCAGATCTCTGTACTGGGGTGAATGTATGACATTGTTCTGCATTCTGTCCATCAATTGTTGTTTTTGCATTTGTCACCCCGAGTGGGACGGGTATGCTCAGACGTGAGTCCCGTGCTCTCCATGCCACTGGAATTAAGCTATCCTGGCTGAAGAGGGGTGAAACCCCGAAACCGGTCCTAGGATGCTTGTTTCCAGTCCAGGGAGGACCAGGCTTGGCAGTTCGGGCTGGACTGTTCCCATGAGGCACAGGGTCAAGACTGATTTGCATATGGCTGGGTTCAAACTGAAATGGCATGGTGAGCAATAAAACGATGGATTTGGGCCCAGATCTCTGTACTGGGGTGAATGTATGACATTGTTCTGCATTCTCTCCATCAATTGTTGTTTTTGCATTTGTCACCCCGAGTGGGACGGGTATGCTCAGACGTGAGTCCCGTGCTCTCCATGCCACTGGAATGAAGCTATCCTGGCTGAAGAGGGGTTAAACCCCGAAACCGGTCCTGCTATGCTTGTTTCCAGTCCAGGGAGGACCTGGCTTGGCAGTTCGGGCTGGACTGTTCCCATAAGGCACAGGGTCAAGACTGATTTGCATATGGCTGGGTTCAAATTGGAATGGCATGGTGAGCAAAAAAACGATGGATTTAGGCCCAGATCTCTGTACTGGGGTGAATGTATGACATTGTTCTGCATTCTGTCCATCAATTGTTGTTTTTGCATTTGTCACCCCGAGTGGGACGGGTATGCTCAGACGTGATTCCCGTGCTCTCCATGCCACTGGAATGAAGCTATCCTGGCTGAAGAGGGGTTAAACCCCGAAACCGGTCCTAGTATGCTTGTTTCCAGTCCAGGGAGGACCTGGCTTGGCAGTTCGGGCTGGACTGTTCCCATAAGGCACAGGGTCAAGACTGATTTGCATATGGCTGGGTTCAAATTGGAATGGCATGGTGAGCAAAAAAACGATGGATTTAGGCCCAGATCTCTGTACTGGGGTGAATGTATGACATTGTTCTGCATTCTGTCCATCAATTGTTGTTTTTGCATTTGTCACCCCGAGTGGGACGGGTATGCTCAGATGTGAGTCCCGTGCTCTCCATGCCACTGGAATGAAGCTATCCTGGCTGAAGAGGGGTGAAACCCCGAAACCGGTCCTAGGATGCTTGTTTCCAGTCCAGGGAGGACCTGGCTTGGCAGTTCGGGCTGGACTGTTCCCATGAGGCAGAGGGTCAAGACTGATTTGCATATGGCTGGGTTCAAACTGGAATGGCATGGTGAGCAAAAAAACGATGGATTTAGGCCCAGATCTCTGTACTGGGGTGAATGTATGACATTGTTCTGCATTCTGTCCATCAATTGTTGTTTTTGCATTTGTCACCCCAAGTGGGACGGGTATGCTCAGACGTGAGTCCCGTGCTCTTCATGCCACTGGAATGAAGCTATCCTGGCTGAAGAGGGGTGAAACCCCGAAACCGGTCCTAGGATGCTTGTTTCCAGTCCAGGGAGGACCAGGCTTGGCAGTTCGGGCTGGACTGTTCCCATGAGGCACAGGGTCAAGACTGATTTGCATATGGCTGGGTTCAAACTGGAATGGCATGGTGAGCAAAAAAACGATGGATTTAGGCCCAGATCTCTGTACTGGGGTGAATGTATGACATTGTTCTGCATTCTGTCCATCAATTGTTGCTTTTGCATTTGTCACCCCGAGTGGGACGGCTATGCTCAGACGTGAGTCTCGTGCTCTCCATGCCACTGGAATGAAGCTATCCTGGCTGAAGAGGGGTGAAACCCCAAAACCGGTCCTAGGATGCTTGTTTCTAATCCAGGGAGGACCTGGCTTGGCAGTTCGGGCTGGACTGTTCCCATGAGGCACAGGGTCAAGACTGATTTGCATATGGCTGGGTTCAAACTGAAATGGCATGGTGAGCAATAAAACGATGGATTTGGGTCCAGATCTCTGTACTGGGGTGAATGTATGACATTGTTCTGCATTCTCTCCATCAATTGTTGTTTTTGCATTTGTCACCCCGAGTGGGACGGGTGTGCTCAGACGTGAGTCCCGTGCTCTCCATGCCACTGGAATGAAGCTATCCTGGCTGAAGAGGGGTGAAACCCCGAAACCGGTCCTAGTATGCTTGTTTCCAGTCCAGGGAGGACCTGGCTTGGCAGTTCGGGCTGGACTGTTCCCATGAGGCACAGGGTCAAGACTGATTTGCATATGGCTGGGTTCAAATTGGAATGGCATGGTGAGCAAAAAAACGATGGATTTAGGCCCAGATCTCTGTACTGGGGTGAATGTATGACATTGTTCTGCATTCTGTCCATCAATTGTTTTTGCATTTGTCACCCCGAGTGGGACGGGTATGCTCAGACGTGATTCCCGTGCTCTCCATGCCACTGGAATGAAGCTATCCTGGCTGAAGAGGGGTGAAACCCCAAAACCGGTCCTAGGATGCTTGTTTCCAGTCCAGGGAGGACCTGGCTTGGCAGTTCGGGCTGGACTGTTCCCATGAGGCACAGGGTCAAGACTGATTTGCATATGGCTGGGTTCAAACTGGAATAGCATGGTGAGCAAAACAACGATGGATTTAGGCCCAGATCTCTGTACTGGGGTGAATGTATGACATTGTTCTGCATTCTGTCCATCAATTGTTGTTTTTGCATTTGTCACCCCGAGTGGGACGGGTATGCTCAGACGTGAGTCCCGTGCTCGCCATGCCACTGCAATGAAGCTATCCTGGCTGAAGAGGGGTGAAACCCCAAAACCGGTCCTAGGATGCTTGTTTCCAGTCCAGGGAGGACCTGGCTTGGCAGATCGGGCTGGACTGTTCCCATGAGGCACAGGGTCAAGACTGATTTGCATATGGCTGGGTTCAAACTGGAATGGCATGGTGAGCAAAAAAACGATGGATTTAGGCCCAGATCTCTGTACTGGGGTGAATGTATGATATTGTTCTGCATTCTGTCCATCAATTTTTGTTTTTGCATTTGTCACCCCGAGTGGGACGGGTATGCTCAGACGTGAGTCCCGTGCTCTCCATGCCACTGGAATGAAGCTATCCTGGCTGAAGAGGGGTGAAACCCCGAAACCGGTCCTAGGACGCTTGTTTCCAGTCCAGGGAGGACCTGGCTTGGCAGTTCGGGCTGGACTGTTCCCATGAGGCACAGGGTCAAGACTGATTTGCATATGGCTGGGTTCAAACTGGAATGGCATGGTGAGCAAAAAAACGATGGATTTAGGCCCAGATCTCTGTACTGGGGTGAATGTATGACATTGTTCTGCATTCTGTCCATCAATTGTTGTTTTTGCATTTGTCATATATACCAGGACACATGGTATTCCTTCATTAGCAGTCATACCAGATGTATTAAGACAAATACAGAACGAGTACGGAGCAGAGCCTGCTCTGAACTTAGGGATGAAGTTACTAAATAACTATGACCAGGTATCAACCATATTACCAGCTAATATTAAAGGGGAAGCAGCTTCAGTGGCAATCCGCCAATGTCAACGCCACAAACTGCCCAAAATAATTGAAGCTGCATATGCAGAATTAGGCGGAGACAGTTTGGGTGGGAAAGCTTTAAAACCACAACTGATGGGCAGTCCTGAAAAGGACACTTCCAAGCAGACACCTGCTTCTTCTAAAAAGAAGTGAGATAATAAAAAACAACAAATTGTTAGAGAAAAGAGATCCAAATCCCGAGGTAGGTCTCCTCCACAGGAGCCCTCTGAAAAG